>NC_088910.1:69395530-70020530 GCF_963576675.1 Euphorbia lathyris
GCCACCGAGTCTGGAAAAAGAATCATCGACTCGGTGCAAACATTGATCAAAGACCTTCATCAATCCACTCAACCTGCTGCTGGGTCTTCTACTGCTGAGACAACTCAGCTCTCCCATGTAACTCAGCTTCTCAACGAAGTTAAGGGATTCAAGGACTTGTTGAGTGTCATCGTTACCTTTCAAGCACAGCAAGCTAAGCAGGATTCCATCGCAAAGCTGGCTGAGATCCAGCTGACAATAGTTCAACATGTCAATGCTCTTCAAGAACAAGTTCAGACGTTGTCAGCTGCGAACATACGCTATGCAACTTCTGATGAAGTAAAAATGCTCTTTGCTCAGCTTCACACCGAGCAAATCAAAACCAACGAGCAAATGGTCTCCTATTCTCAGTGCTCAGTAGAGCAAATTGGTGAGGCCGTTCGATTGCTGAACTTGAACAAGCAAGAGATGGATACTGACGCTATGAAGCAAAATGAAATGCTGTCTATCACCAGACAAACCTTCAATCACATACGTCACACAAATATTCAGCGTCAATACTATGACACATCCTTACTGAAGACTTTTCATCAAGTCATTGCTGGTCTGACTGATGCACTTACCTGGGTAGGAAAATCTCAAGCGTTCATAGTGAGCATGATCAGCGCTGCTGAACTTAATATACCTTCCGAGGTCTCAGATAATGGAGTTGCTATTTTTGATGGTGTCAATGAAAGCGCCGATAGACTTAAGGAGCTGTCCACAGAACTGACCAGAGCCGTCTTAACCGACGCCTTTAGGATTCCTCCTCCCGATGCTGACAAAACGGGGGAGAAAGAACAAACTAGAACACATCATGAGCTTAGTCAGTCCAAGCAAAAGAAAAAGAAATAGAAGTAGGCTAGCTCAGTATATGCTATGTGTAGTCTCTATGTTTGTTTTTTCTTTTGTCTTTCATTGTATACGCTGACTACTTAAAGTAATATCAATACTTGCATTTTTTTTATCCAAACAAAACTGAGTTATGAGTTATTATCTATGATGCTAAGTATTAAGTTAGCATGTATCTTCAATAACATCAACCATGTTTAAATGCTTATAAAACTTGTTGATTGTACCTAATGCTGATAACATGTTTGACATTGACTTATATGTTTATATAACATTGTCTTATAAAACTCATTGAACAACAAATTACTCAGCGCCCTCTGAATGCTATAACTTCCGCTTAAACACTGAGTAAAATAGAATATGTTCCATGAGCTGATCTATATCTGAAAACTGACCTTAGACTTACTCGATTAAACCTTCAAATGTTTATAGTAAAACTAAGTCAGTAGCTCAACCCTTACGGGGGAGTTTGCTAAGTTATATTAGATCAACTATCATGGGGGAGCTCAATACTGAGTTCTTCGCTGAGTAGTTTTGCCAACATCAAAATGGGGGAGTTTGTTGAAACACCTTTTCACATAATTTTGATTTGACAAAATTGTTTAAGTATAATTAAAATATATTCTAAACACACTAAGTTTAAATGTTTTGATTTATTCTACTAACGTGTTTGTTCAATGTTGAGTTAAATTGTTTATAAGACACAAGATTAAAAGGCCTAAGCCCAATACGGAAGTCAAAGCCCAAGTCAAACAGTTTAAGGCAACTCGGCCCGCGTATGTCAAAACGCTGTCGTTATGTACAAAACACAGCTCAGCAAGAGAAGGATCTAGAAGACCTTCAAGGAACAACTTCGGGACGAAGCTACTGAGTTGATTCGACAAACAGTCCAAGACAGCAGCTGGCTAAGAACAACTTCCAGACAAAGTGTTTCCACTTTGGGTAAAGTTCAGAAGACACAGTATGCTGTCTAGTTGACATTACCATAAATGGAGAGCCATTCTGCCGAGCTGACCAAAAGTTGACCGAGGACAGAAGATACTCAAATCTGATTGGCCGAGAGCTCTGAGCAAGTCAGGATGACAACGACAGGAAGCCGTTTCCCTCTAACGGTTATTTCGAAATTCGAAATGAACCGATGCCTCAGACGTCTCTATAAATAGTGCCATCAGTTGCTTCATTCAACAGAGAACTTGATCAAGCCATTACGCTGACCAAATTTCTACGAAAAGTTCTCCAAGCAAAAGCAAAGCAATCTTACACTATATTTCATATCTTTTGTGTAAAAGTCTAGAGTGATTATTCAATCATCTAAGGTGTCTTAGCAATCATTGTTTAGGACAAACACTTATCATTTCTAGAGATTAGAAAGGAGAGGCTGAGTACTCGGTTATAGTACTCAGCGAGAGATTAGGATTGAGTAGAGGTATAGAGGAAGGTACTCTTATTATACTCAGTTGCTAAGATTGTAAAAGGTTTGATGCTCTACCGTTAAAGAGCTCAGTAGAGAATTCGAAATCTCGGAACGTGTTCCGGGGACAGGACGTAGGCTTGGAGGCCGAACCTGGATAAATCTGCTGAGTAACATATTTCTAACCTTTAACTCCTTTATATATTTATTGCTTGCTTAAACAAAAACTGACCAAGTAAAGAGGTCAAGCTGAGTTGTGCGCGTTGAATATCCGAGCTCAGGAATAGACTCTAAGTGCTATCTCCTGACTCAAATAAAGAAACTGACCTAGTCACTAGTTGACTAAGCCAGTATCTTGCTGTTCACTCAGCACCACTGTCCAAACCTTTTTCTCACGAAAAAGAAGTCTGCCCTAGCTTAAAATTTTTAAATAGTTCATAACCCCCCCTTGGAACTATACTTGTAACGTTATAAGGGACCAACAAGATTTTCACTGACCATAAAAGTCTCAAATACATCTTTGATCAGCGTGATTTGAATTTGAGGCAGAGAAGATGGGTGGAGTTTCTCAAGGATTATGATTGCACAATTCAGTACCATCCAGGGAAAGCAAATGTTGTAGCAGATGCTTTAAGTAGGAAATCTCTGGGTAGCTTAGCTCATCTTTCCGTAGTGAGGAGACCTTTGATTGGTGATATTCATGAATTGATTGATCAAAGAGTAGAATTTAAGGCAACATATGAAGCGTTGGTAGCTCATTTTCGTGTTAGACCTATTCTATTAGATAGAATCAAGGCAGCCCAACAAGAAGATCCTCAATTGTGTAAAGTTAGGGATGGTGTTTGTCAGGGTAAGGTTCAAGACTTCGTGATTGGTGATGATGGAGTTCTTCGTTATGGGACTAGACTGTGTGTTCCTGATGTTGATGATATAAAAAGGGAAATTTTAGAGGAAGCACACTGTTCAGCTTATACAGTTCATCCTGGTTCCACTAAGATGTATAGAGATTTAAGGGAGTTATACTGGTGGAGTGGAATAAAGAGAGATGTTGCAGACTTTGTTGCTAAATGCCTTACTTGTCAACAAGTCAAGGCAGAACATCAGAGACCATCTGGGTTGCTCCAACCATTACCCATTCCTGAGTGGAAGTGGGAGAATATTGCTATGGACTTCATGGTAGGATTGCCTCGCACTAGAGGAGGGTACGATTCCATTTGGGTGATAGTCGACCGTTTAACTAACTTTGCTCATTTTCTTCATGTGAAGATAACTTATGATTTCTCTAAGCTTGCTTAGTTATACATTGATGAGATTGTTAGACTTCATGGAGTTCCAGTCTCTATTGTGTCAGATCGTGGCACTCAATTCACTTCTTGGTTCTGGAAGAAATTTCAAGAAGCACTTGGTACAAAACTTCAGTTTAGCACCGCTTTTCATCCTCAGATGGACGGACAGTCAGAGAGGACTATTCAGACTTTAGAGGATATGCTTCGAGCTTGTATTTTTTTATTTTGGCCAAAATTGGGATCATCATTTGCCTTTGGTAGAGTTTGCTTATAACAACAGCTATCAAGCTAGCATTGAGATGGCACCTTATGAAGCTTTGTATGGTCGTAAGTGTCGGTCGCCGATTTGTTGGGATAAGGTTAGAGAAAGGAGACTCACTAGACCTGAGTTGATACAGTTGACTTTAGATAAACTTCGTGTTATTCGTGATAGACTCTTAACAGCTCAGAGTAGGCAAAAGAGTTATGTTGATCCGAGGCGTAAGAATGTAGAATTTTAGATCGGTGATCATGTGTTTCTGAAGGTCTCTCCGATGAAAGGAATCATGCGTTTTGGCAAGAAAGGAAAATTGAGTCCGCGTTATGTAGGCCCGTTTGAGATTCTTGAAAGGATTGGCGTAGTTTCATATCGTTTAGCTCTTCCACCTGATTTCTCCAAGGTTCATCCGGTATTCCATATATCGATGCTTAGGAAATACATCCCAGATATTTCACATGTCTTGCAACCTCAAACTATACAAGTTAGAGATGATTTGCCGTATAACGAGAAACCAATAAAGATATTAGATAGCCAAATCCGCAAACTGCGATCCAAAGAAGTTCCTTTAGTCAAAGTTCTTTGGCATAATTGGGAGACTGAATCCGATATGCGAACCAAATATCCCCATTTGTTTGATGTTTCAGGTTAATATTTTTCGTAAATTAAATTCGGAGACCGAATTTCTTTTAGAGGGAAAGACTCTTTTAGAGGGAAAGAATGTAATGATCCTAGTTTTATTAATTATTATTATTATTAGTATTTAATATTATTATTATTTTATAAAATTACCCACCTTTATTTTATTAACTTTCCTAAAACTACCCACTCCTCACTCAACTAACACTAAAAGAAAAGAAAATAAACTGCTCGTCTCTTCTTGGTTCAAGAGTTGCCGTCCTCCTTCTCTCCTCCATCAAAATCATTTTTTCTGTCTTTTGAGTTAAGCTCCTTAAAGTGTTCAGGTTAGCCCTTAATTTTATTTGTCTGATTCTTCTACAGAACTCATTATAATTCTAATATTCTATTTTAAAAGCTGTCTTTTCAATTGGATTTCTCATAACTGTCCTCTTTGTTTTTGCTGCAAAGATTGAAGATCTTTTTTCTAGACTTAAATGATGTTCCCTATGCTAACTTTTGCGTGGCATCTATAAGTTCACTTTTAATCGTTTTCAATTCTGATAAATTGTTTTCATTCTAGCACTAGCATAAATAAATTAAAAAAAACATAAATGCGTTGAAAACCCACTTTTGAACCAGGAAGAAGAAAAGAAAACAACGACAAAGGCTACAAATGCTTTTATTATTATTATTATTTTTGGCAAGTAGCCTTCTCCAGGAAATTAATTGCTTTGTTTGCTTTCTTTGATCAACAAAAATAAAATAAAGATAAAAACAAACAAAAGCCTTTATTCTATATATATGGTTTGTGTGCCATGGAATTAATTGTTTATCTTTTCCTTGTTCCACTAGCTTTCCATGAATTAATTATAGTGTTGTGGTTACTTTATTTTCTTTTTAACCAAAAACTCCCTGTTTGGAACTTAACTTTCTTTCCTTAGCTCAATTGTCCTTTAATAATTTAGTTGAAATGAGTTTAGAATAATTTATTTGGGTTTCGTCATCCGTGATTTAGGAACTTCAGAATTACCCACCGACGTTTAGTTGTCAGGCAGTTGCGATCTTTGACCGGACATTCTTTTCGTATTTCAGGTGAGTGGTAATTATAGTACATGACGCTATTTGATTGAAATATCAGATTGAAAACTGTTTATCAAAAATTGACATTTTGATTTTTATATTGTCTTTTTAAAAGCGTATAGCTTGAACCTTCTATTTACTAAATATCCTTAGTATTAGAGCGTATATTCTGGAAACATGCCTTTATATTTGATTTGTTTTACTATCAGTTACAATGAAATTGTTAAGATTTTGATTTGATATGATCTGTACCTTCTGATACGCAATTTATCGAAGTTATTATTCTTATTCTAGAAATATGATAATTCGTTCAATCAATTATGATTTTCTGATTTATATATATGTCCTATATGTTTTTTTCTCAAATTGGTACAAGTGCTCAGTATATCTGTATCTGTTATTTGGCCTCTCACCGATCTTCATAACATTAGGTCTTTGCATCTGTCTTTGAGTCAGGTTGTCAGTTGTCAGTTTGTTGTCAGTTGTGTCAACATTAGAATCATGCATAAGATCGGTGAAGGCAATTATCTGTTATCTGTATCTGTTATTGGTAGCGCAGTTACCATTTATCTGGCCCTGGTGGTGTGCAGTATCACCACTCTCTTACACTGTACCATGTGTTTTAAAGCGTTTGTCTTATTTTCTAATTATTCTGTTATTTGACATTTTGAAAGGCTTTATAGCTACTTTTTACAATTGATTATCAGTATTTTGAATCTGTCATCTTATATTGATCCTTTAGCCTAATTGATTTTGAAATACTATATTTTGAACTATAATGGTCATGATTTAAAAGTATCAGTCGACCTGCATGTTCCTTTTCTGTTGTGTGCTATAGCTACTACTCACCGAGGCTTCGCTCGTATAGACAAAAATCTCATACCACGTTGAATCTTTCTTTTTCAGATTAAGGTCCCTGTTCGTGAGGTAACCATTGGATTGATGTTGAAGGAGACTGCTTAAGAATTTAGCTTTATTTTATCCGTTGGAGAATTTTGATTACTGAGGTTTAGACTTGCACATTTGATTCTTTTAAGGTTTATTGATGTAATTGAGATGACTTTAATATTCTGTTAGTAAATTTTGAAATTTCTATTAGTTCAGAATTAAGGCTAACATAGATTAAAGTTAACTTAATTTATGCACTGGTCATGGTCTGGGTTGGGTCGTGACAGACGCCATCACTAGATTGTCAGCACAAATGGAGCAACTGGTTAAGACAGTGGGAAAGATGAATGTTTCAGCTATTCAAGCACATCCTCCACTACCTAGCCAACACCTGAAGGATGTGATTTCTATAGGGGACCACATAGGCCTATTGGCTGCCCAGGAATCAAACCGGGGGCATCAATGAAGGAACAATGTGATTTTATTGCAAGACAACCACCTAACCCGTACTCAAATACATATAACCCAGGTTGGCAAAATCATCCTAACTTTTCATGGCAGGACAACCAAAGACATCTAGCTGCTCAGCAACCTTACATGCAAGATAACTCAAGACCGTCCTACTAGACGCAGCAGGCCACCTCTTCTACTCAAAGTTATCAGTGTCAACCAACTGTTCAATAAGAAGGAAAGCTTAATCTAGAGTCCATGATGATGCAGTTCATGTAACAGAACAATCTTCCATCAAGAGCCTTGAAACTCAGATGCAGCAATTTGCCAACATCATTGCTTCCAAAGAAAAAGGAGCCTTACCAAGTAACACAATGACCAACCTAAAGGAGGAAGTAAACGCTATCATCTTGGGAGGAGGTAAAAGAATCTCCAATACTTTTGAAGATAACAGTTTGACCAATGATGTAGGAGGAAGAGATCAACCAGCCATCGGGCCAACACAAACCCACCAAACAGCTCAACTAGAGAAGCGAAAGGATAAACAGCCTGCCAATAAGGACTCCCCGTCCTATGAAGCAAGAGTACCCTACCCAAACAGGCTAAAGCAACAAAACTGTGAGAAGAGACACAAAAGTTTCTTAGAACAATTGACAAAGTTGCACATCAACATCCCTTTCATTGAGGCCTTATCAGAGATGCCAATGTACGTCAAGTTCCTAAAGACCTACTCACTAATAAGAAGAAGCTCGAAAGTGTAGCAATGGTGCAGCTGAGAAGAGACAGTTAATCAATCCTACAAGCCAAACAACATCTTCCCAAAAAGCTGAAAGATCCAAGGAGTTTCTCTATACCCTGTTCAATAGGAACACTGACTATTCAGAATGCCTTGTGTGACTTAGGAGCCAATGTTAACTTAATGCCATATTCAATTTATATGCAATTAGGATTAGGAGAACCTAGACCTATCAAAGTCACTGTTCAACTAGCTGACCGATCTATTCGGTATCCCAAGGGAATAGTGGAAGATGTACTAGTCAAGGTTGGGAATTTCATTTTACCTGTTGATTTTGTGATCATGGACATAGCTGAAGATTTAGAGGTTCCCATAATTTTAGGGAGACCCTTTTTAGCCACTGGTAGGGCAGTCATCAATGTACATAGTGGTCATCTGATTTTGAAAATAAATAATGAGGAAGTTGTATTCAAAATGCATGAAGTTGTGCATTACACCTCTACCTCTGATGATGTTTGTTACTTTTTAGATACAAAAGAAGAACAATTTGGCCTACATGAGCAAGAAGATAGAGAACACCAGTCACAATATGAACATGTGGTCGCTACTGACTGACTCGAGGAAACAAGTGAGGAATGTACAGAGGAAGAAACTGAGGTATTACCTGATCCACTTCCCAAAGAAGATGATCAGAGATGCCCAGAGTTGAAGCCTTTTCCAGCTTATTTGGAGTATGCTTTTCTAGACCTCCCAAATACTTAGCTAGTAATCATTTCAGTCACTCTGTCTAAGGAGCAAAAGGAACAACTGCTTGTCATTTTGAGACACAATAAGGAGCTCTAGCATGGAAAATTGAAGACATCAAGGGAAGCATTCCTATGATCTGTATGCACAAAATTCTAATGGAAGAAGATCATAGACCGTCCGTGTAGCCATAGTGGAGGCTTAACCCACCATGAAAGAAGTTGTCAAGGCTAAAGTGATAAAATTGATTGATGCATGGATAATCTACTCAATCTCAGATAGTGTCTGGACCAGCTCTATTCAAGTTGTACCGAAGAAGGGAGGAACAACTGTGCGCTTGAACGAAAAGAACGAGCTAATCCCAACTCGAACAATCACTGGATGGCATATGTGCATCGATTACAGGAAGCTAAATGAAGTAACCAGGAAAGATCACTTCCCGTTACCATTTATGGATCAAATGTTGGAGAGATTAGCTGGTTATCAATTGTAATGTTTTCTCGTGTAGATACCCATTTTTGTCCGGACATTTTTTTTACGCTTTAACTGATATTTGAAATTCTAACAAATTCGTAAATTATATTAGAAAGACAAACTTTCTATCACGCATGTAATTTATCAGGAAAATTAGATTTTTTATACTGATTTGTTATATCTCAATATAATTATCAAATTATATTAGAGGTATAATTCATTGGAGTTGAAAATATATTTTTTCCAAAGTTATAAATTACATTTGGGAGATAATGTGTTGTGTCTAAATATAATCTTTGAAATTGTTGTGCTTCAAATTTATTAGTTAAATTTAACTTGTATCTAATTAGTTAGATTAATTTTCCAATTTTAATTCATTAGTTGTGAAATTATGTTAGAAATATATATAGTCTCAATGTAAATTATAGTTAGAAAATTCTTTGTTAAAGTTACCCATGTAACTTTAAGAATGATTTTTTATTATATACTATGTTCAGAATATAATTTATCTTCAAACTTAATTAATGACCAATGGATTAATAATTATTATCTAAATCAAACCATTAGATGAAAGTTGGAAGCAAAATAAAATAAATTAAGATCTTTCATTAATAAATAATGATATTTACAAACTAATCACAATTTACAATTACAAAACTAGCCACCTTTTAAGGTGTTAGTTTTCTTTTCTAACTCATTTTGAAAAACTCACCAAAACTAACACATTTCATTAACAAAATTCCAACCTTGCCCTCATCTCTAACCTTATTATAATGTTGTCTTTCCCCCATTCTCTCTCTTTTTCTCACGCTCTCTCTCTCTATCTCTCTCTAAAGAACAAATCAATTTACAGACTACGAACAACAATCAATCTAACCCACAGTCTGTGCTTCAAGATTTTATACAATCCTGTAAGTTTTTCATTTGTTTTTGGTTTTATTTAAGCTTCGTCAATTCATGGATAAAATGTAGCATTTTGTTTCTCTAAAACCCAGTATATATTGTTTCTGTTGCCTTTTCATGTTATTCCTGGTCGTGCGAAACCTAAAAACAGTGACATTGTCGTAGGAAGATACATTTGGGTTGGAACATCAATCTGCGATTTTGTCCAGAAAGGGTCGATATCGTCGATATCTTATGAATATCGACATACATATCTGCGTCGATAGCTGATGAATATCGACATATATCGACCTACGTTAAACGGATTTTCTATGCTAAATCATAAGATTCAAACACAAAACACAGATAAGAACAATATTTTTATATTTTTATATTCTAACAAAGAAAAAAAGTACATAAAACATCACAAAATGAACAAAAACACAATAAAACATAACAGACAAACACAAAACACATAAACAAAAGAGACACAAACACAAAACACAGTATAACAAAAGTACATAAACATTAAAAAAACAAAAATTACATAAACTAAACATTCAGATATTCAGGACCCAAAAGGGCGTCAGCGAAGTCCATCTTGGACCTCTCCAACTGCTTTTTGAGGCGCCTAATGGTCCTCCTGAGCCGCCTGTTTTTTCCCTTAACTGACTCCAGATGGTCAGTCATGGCTTTAGCAACGAAAGACATGGTTCTCGCCATGCCCTGCATGAATCAGATTATTTCGTCCGTGTCCCCTGCACGGAACGAATCGCTGAACGAAGCTATTAGGGCTTCGAACTCAGGAAGAGGAGGTGGTGGCGGTGGCACTTCCATTTTTGCTGCTTCTAGAGTGTTTAAGAGTTTAATAGAATGAATAGTTTATGAACAGACAAAGCATCTATTTATAGGAGAAAGAACCGTAATGTTCATGGGGAATCTCAACAGACTATATCATATTTAATTGATAGAGTGCTATTCGGAGAAGAGTGAAAGTCAAAGTGATCATTGCCTGCATTTAATGCTCATTAACAGATCATTCTAGAAAAACGACTATTGATCTTCCATCGATATATGTTTAATATCGACAGATATCACGAGAATGCATTGTAGATATATGTCAGACATCGACGTAGGAGTTAGTCTTATATGGCGATATGTGCCGATAGGTGTCGATATTTATGTTGTATCGACATATATCAACGTATCTTATAGTGATATTCGATGAAGAGTGAAAGTCAAAGTGATCATTACCTGCATTTAATGCTCATTAACAGATCATTCTAGAAAAACGTCTATTGATCTTCCATCGATATATGTCGATATATGATCAATATCGACGGAGGAGTTAGTCTTATGTGGCGATATGTGCCGATAGGTGTTGATATTTATGTTGTATCGAAATATATCGACGTATCTTATAGTTTGAAATGTGTATACCATGATATGTTTCGGTATCTTTCTTTGTTAAGTTATAAATAATATATATTTTACTTCTGTTTTTATGATAATGCAGAAATATGTCCACCCCGAACACTTATCTATGTATGCTTTTATGGGATGGAGAATGGAAAAAAGAGGGGCTCATGGACACAATGATATACGTTGGTGGTCAATCGAAGGTACTCCATTTTTCAACGCCAACTGATTATCAAACTTTGAGAGATAGGATTCACGCTTCGTTGAATGTTGATTCAACCTGTTTTGACATACAAATGGCAATACACACAACATACGGTCCAAATAAACTTTTTGGAAGATTAGCAGACATAGTGGATGATAGTGATATTGCTGGATTCGTTGAGTTTTGTCGATGGAATAAACCCGATGTGATGCCATTATATGTTTCTATGACTCCTCGAACAAGTGTTGCGGAAGTAAGGCGACCAATTGTTGCTGAAGTATGGCAACCAAGTGTTGTGGAAGTAAGACGACCAAATGTTGCGGAAGTAAGACGACCAAGTGTTGCCGAAGTAAGACGACCAATTGTTGCTGAAGTATGGCCACAAAATGTTGCTGAAGTAGAGGCAACCAGAATAAGTTCTTGTGTTCCCAACATAGCAATTGAGACTCGTGTTCCGACAAAACATGTCATGAATCCATATACCCAATCTCCTCTTGGGCTAGACGATATCACATTGGATCACAATTGTGGGTATGAGAATGTAGTCAATGGGGATGAACAAGGATATGGTAATGGTTGTGATAATGATGATCATGGATATGATAACGATTACAATGGATATGACAATGATGATCACGTATATGATAACGATGATCACCAAAGATCCGTTTCAGAACCATCGATTGACAATGTTCAACCAAGTTTGAATGAGATTGATGATCAAGCAATAATGAGAAGGAGAACGGATCCATTTCGGTATGTTCCACAAGTACCAGAGGAGACGGACATTTTGATGAAAACTACAGAATCTTCAGGGGATGGTGTTTTGAAGGCGCACGATATGTTCAAAAGCAAACGAGAACTGCAAGATGCACTTGGGAGATATTCAATTGATAATATGTTCGAATGGAAGGTGCACAGATCAACTAAGTCTTTGTTTGAGGTCCGATGCAAACATGTTGACACATGCAAGTGGCAGGCTAGAGGTGGAGTCATACTAGGTTCAGATATGTTCATGCTTCGACGAATTGATAGTATGGACAGTCACACTTGCGATAGGGGTGGACAACTATTGCCGCATCATAGGCAAGCGGGGAAATGAATCGCAGGTATCATACTTAGTGAGAAGTTAGATATGGAGAATCAGGTGTACCGTCCAAGTCACATCATTTGGGAGATTGAAAAATTATTTTCAATCAACCTATCCTATATGCAAGCTTGGAGAGCAAAATGTTGGGCGGTAGATAGCACAAGTGGTTCACCTGAAGAATCGTACATGTTGTTACCTGACTATTGTGAGACATTGAAATTTGTTAATCCAGGTACGGTGACACATATTGAAACTGACGATGAACATCATTTTAAATTCTTCTTCATGGCTATGGGTGCTTCAATCCGAGGTTTTAACGCTCATATTCGCCCCGTTATATGTGTAGATGGAACACACTTAAAAGTTAAATATGGCAGAGTACTTTATGTTGCATTTGGAAAGGAAGGTTGAAGGAATGTATTGGTGATGTTGAAGACCTAGTCATAATATTAGACATGAATAAGAGCATTGATTATGCGGTCAACCAAGTGTATCCAAATGCGGTACATGGAAGTTGTGCTCAGCATTTAAAACAGAATGCGAAGGCTAAATTTGGGGGTGGAAAAAACTTAGACATAGCGTATTGGAAAGTTGCCAAAGCCTGGTGGACCTCTGATTTTGAGGAAAGATTCGCCAGACTTCGTAGTATATGCCCGGGGGCAGCGGACTACCTAGAGGAAGCTCGGAGAGAGAAATGGACACGTGCGTATTTTTGCGCACGTCGGTATAATATTATGACGACAAACATATCAGAATCATTCAACGATAGAATGGGAGATGGTAGACGTTTACCGATCACATTGTTGGTTGAGTATATAAGGACAATCCTCCAAGCATGGTTTCACGAGAGACGCACATTAGCAGGTTTGATGTTGGGACCTTATTTCTAGTATAAGGTACTAAGAGTTCCTATATGCTAATACATGAAAAATGTTTTTGCAGGAGAACGGGAGACATATTTGTCCGCATTTTATAACAAGAAGATGCATAAACATATCAATAAGTCAGATCGTTGTTCATATAACCCCATCGATGCTCACAATTTTGAAATCGGCGATCGAGGTAAGGGTGGGATAGTGAATTTGCACGCGGGAACATGCACGTGTAGGAAATGGCAATTGTCACAGTTTCCATGCAGACACGTATGTAAGATTGCATCAATGTATCGATTAGAGAATGCATATGCGTGGGTGCATCGTTACTACAAAAATGAGACTGTACGATTGTCATAGATTGAGCCCATACATCCACTAGGCCACCAGTCTGAATGGAAAGTTTGTGAGACTCCTAAGAGGGTGCTGTTGAAACACCTTTCCACATGATTTTGATTTGACAAAATTATTTAAGTAATTGATAAAAAAATATTCTAACACATTAAATTTAAATGCTTTGATTTATTTAGACTAATGTGTTTGTTCAATGTTGAGTTTATTGATTTACAAGACATTAAGATATAAAGCCCATAAGTGGAAGTCAAGCTCAAGTCAACACATCAAGACCTCACGGCCCAAGATTTCAAAACGCGGTCGTTTTGTACAAATCATAAGCTCAGCATGAAGAAGGATCGAGAAGCCTTCTCTCAATTGCTTCAAGATGAAGCTGCTGAGTGTATCGACAAGAAGTACAAGACATCGGCAGACAAGAACCAACTTCTAGACAAAGTATTTCTACTTTGGGTAAAGTTCAGAAGGCGCAGGAAGTTGTCTGGAAGACTTTGCCAAATATGTCGAAACATTCTGTTTACCGGACGAAAATCTGCCGAGCACTGTCGTGGACAGAAGATGCAAGAATCTCATTGGCCAACGACATTGAGTGTGTACTGAGTGACAACGACAGGAAGCCGTTTCCCTCCAACGGTTATTTCGAAATTCGAAATTACCGGTGATTGAAGTGTCACTATATAAAGACCTCTCATTTGCTTCATTCGATGCAGATCTTCAATTAGTCGAAACGCTGACCAAATTCATACACAAAGTTCTAACCCTTAAACTCCTTTATATATTGCTTGCTATAAAACTGACTAAGTAACGAACTCACGCTGAGTTAAGTGTACTAAGAAACTGAGTTTAGGAATAGACTCTAAGTGCTATCTCCTGACTCAAGTAAAGAAACAGACTTAGTCACAAGTTGACTAAGCTTGTGTCTTGAAACTACTTAGCGCCGTTGTGTAAACCTTTTCTTAAGAAAAGAAGTCAGCCTTAACGGACAAAATTTTAAATAGTTCCTATCCCCCCTTGGAACTAACCTTGTCACGTTATAAGGGACCAATAAGTGGTATCAGAGCTTAAAAGCTAACTGAGCAAGATATAACTATCTTGAGCTGATCCCCACAATGGTTGAGAACAACACTCGTTTCCTCCCAGGAAATCAGACAACTCAGATTTTACCTAAGGGACTGTCCATTACTCGGCCTCCTCTGTTCTTCGGGTCTAACTATACCTTTTGGAAGAACAGAATGAAAAATTTCATTCAGGCAACAAATATGAGTGCATGGCTTTCTATAGTCCAAGGCCCATTTGTTCCTGTTGAAACTATTGTCGGCCAAACGGTTGTTAAAGCTGAGACTAAATGGACAGAAGATGATCTCAAGAAGCTACAAAATTATGCTTCGGCTATAAACATGCTTCACTGTGCGTTAGATGTTGCAGAGTACAACAAAATTTCAGGTTGTGAGTCAGCGCAGGAGATCTGGAAGAAGCTGGAGGTCACATACGAAGGAACCAGCAAAGTTAAGGAGTCCAAGGTGAACCAGCACATGAGGTTGTACGAGCTTTTTGAAATGAATGATGATGAAGGAATCTCTGACATGAACTCGAGATTCACAAACATAATCAATGAGCTCAAGAGACTTGGCAAGATCTTTACTGAGGAAGAGCAAGTCAAGAAGATACTGAGGAGTCTTCCTAAAAGCTGGCAAGCCAAGAAAACTGATGTTAAGGAAGCTCAAGACTTAACCACCTACAAGTATGATGAACTCATTGGCTCGTTGCTGACCCATGAGATCTCAATGAAGAACTTCGAGGTGAAGGAGAAGTCTGAAGATAAGAAGCAAAAGTCTCTTATCATGAAAGCTGACTCCACTAATGGGAGCTCAACAGATGATGAAGAAATGGCAATGTTCACTAGAAAGATGAAAAGGCTGTTCAGAAAGAATGATAAATATTCCAAGAAGCTTTACAAGAAGTTTGATAAGTACAAAGCTGAGTCAAGCGACAGCAAGTACAAGAAGGACAACTCAAAGCCCATTACATGCTTTGAATGTCATCAAACTGGCCATATCAAATCAAGTTGTCCTACCTTGAGGAAGGAAAGGAAGAACGACAAGAAGGCAATGGTGGCAACCTGGAGTGACAGTGATGAGTCATCATCATCAGAAGTTGATGCCACTGAGTCAGCAAAGATCTGCTTCATGGCAGATGAGCTTGCTGAGCCTTGTGTTTCTGAGCATGCTGACCCCTCCATTGCATCTGACGATGAGGTACACTCAACTGAGGTAATATCACTACCCTTGCTCAGAAATGAAATGATAAATGCCCTGAGTGACCTCTACACACTTATCAAAAAGTGTAACAAGAAGGTTAGAGCACTCAGCAGGCGATGTGACGAGATTGAAGAGGTCAAACTGAGTGACCTTCGATATCTTCTCTAAGACAACTCAACTTTGCATAGTAACGTAGAAATTATGCAAAAGTTTGTCTCTGAGGTCCAATCAGATTCCAAGAAACTGAAAAAGGATGTCACATCTATTCAGAACCAACTTAAGGTTCCGAATAAAAGAAATATTCCTCTGAACACTCAGTACCGAAGTACTAGTCAGCAGAGATGAAATCCTCAGTGAAATGTCCAGTGTGACTTCTGTGGGAAGAAAGGACACACCACAAAGGTGTGCTGGCATGCTCAGCACTAGGGTGCTGACCAGTCAGTAAGATATCCTAAATGGAAGGTCAGCTGCGACTTCTATGGGGAAAATGGACACACTGTCCAAGTATGTCGTCATAAAATTAAATATGATGCTTTACCTGTTGAACCTAACAAACAATGACCCAAAAAGAATTGGGTACCTAAAAGTAACTAGCTATATTGCAGGTAAGCCTGCGGTGTGCTGAGAAGTCAAAGATGTGGTACATTGACAGCGCATGCTCGAGGCATATGACTGGCGATGAAACTCAGTTCATCACATTTGTGCGTAAACAAGGTGGAAGTGTAAGTTTTGGAGACAACAAAAAGGGTAAGATAGTAGGGTCAGGAACCGTTGGTGGTAATTCTACTATTGAGTCAGTCTCCCTAGTCAGCGGACTCAAATATAACTTACTCAGCGTAGCTCAGCTATGTGACAATGGGAGAAAAGTTATATTTGATAACACTGGATGTAAAATATTCGAGGGTAAAACAAATGAGTTGATTTTAACTGCCCCTCGTATTGATGATGTCTTTATGCTGAACTTAGAAAAGAAAGTTTCAAAAACTGTATGCTTAGTGTCAAAGGAAGAAAATTCCTGGCTATGGCACATGAGACTTGGTCATGTAAGCATGTACCTCCTGGCCAAATTATCAAGAAAGCAATTAGTTGAGGGACTGCCAGAACTTAAGTTCGAAAAAGATCAATTATGCAACGCTTGTCAAGCTGGAAAACAAACCAAACAATCTTTTCATAGTAAAAACATTGTCTCAACTAAGCGTCCATTAGAGTTGCTACACTTGGATCTCTTCGGTCCAGTCCAGCCGTTGAGCTTGGGTGGTAGAAGATTTTCCTTGGTTATTGTAGATGACTTTTCTCGGTACACTTGGATCATCTTGCTAAGTAGCAAGGATGAAACCTTTGAGACGTTTTCAACTTTAGTAAGAAAACTTGAAAATGATAAAGACCCTAAGTTAGCTCACATCCGAAGTGATAATGGTGGAGAATTCAAGAACCAACAGTTTGTTGCATTCTGTGAAGCCAACGACATTGACCATAATTTTTCTGCTCCTAGAACGCCTCAACAAAATGGGGTTGTTGAAAGGAAAAACAGAACCTTGGTTGAAATAGCCAGGACAATGCTGAGTGAGCATAGGATTCCAAAGTACTTTTGGGGAGAATCTGTCAACACAGCGTGCTACATACTTAATAGGGCTCTAGTTAGACCCATATTAAAGAAGACTCCCTACGAACTTTGGAAAGGACGAAAGCCCAACATTGGATACTTTTGTGCCTTTGGTTGTAAATGTTTTATTCTAAATACCAAAGACAGCCTTGCTAAGTTTGATTCAAAAGCTGATGAAGCTATCTTTTTAGGATATTCAACAAACAGCAAAGCATATAGAGTTTTCAATAAACGAACTCAGGTCTTAGAAGAGTCAGTACACGTTGAGTTCGATGAAACTAACCCTGCAGGAAGAGATATGCAGCTGACTGAGGATGATCCACACTCAGCTCCCGCTGACCAAGAAACAGCCACTGAGTCATTGCCTCAAGGGCTGACCAAAGGTAAAACCGAAACTCAAATTGTCTTCACTGACCAATCTACACCTGCAGAGATTGTTGAAACACAACCAGCACAAGACATCAATCTACCAAAAGAGATCAGAATACCAAGAGGACACTCAGAGAGTGCCATTCTTGATGCCGCTGAGAACATCCTGATGACAAGAAATCAACTCAGGAGATACCTCAGCAATGTAGCATTCGTCTCAGTCTAGGAACCAAAGAATTTCGCTGAAGCTGAGTACGATGAATTCTGGATGAATGCAATGCAAGAAGAACTTGATCAGTTCAGAAGAAATGAAGTATGGGACTTAGTGCCAAAACCAATAAGCCAGAAGACCATAGGAACAAGATGGGTCTTCCGCAACAAGCTGGATGAACAAGGGAACGTGGTCAGAAACAAAGCAAGACTTGTAGCTCAGGGCTACAGTCAGCAAGAAGTTATTGACTACGGTGAGACCTTCGCCCCAGTAGCAAGGCTAGAGGCTATACGAATTTTATGTGCATATGCAAGTTATATGAACTTTAAATTGTTTCAAATGGATGTTAAGAGTGCATTCCTTAATGGAGTTATAAACGAGGAAGTCTATGTTAATCAGCCTCCAGGGTTTGAGGATCCTAAGCTCAAAAAGGCTTTGTATGGTCTCAAGCAAGCACCACGTGCTTAGTATGAGAGGCTGACCAGTTTCCTGCTGACTAGAAATTATGTCAGAGGTAAAACTGATACAACCTTATTCATTAAGAGGAAGGGTAAAGATACCCTGCTGGCTCAAATATATGTTGATGACATTATTTTTGGTGCCACTAACGAGTCAATGTGCAAGGAATTTAGTAAGCAGATGCAGACTGAGTTTGAAATGTCAATGATGGGAGAACTCAACTTCTTCCTTGGACTTCAAATCAAACAAGGGAAAAATGGCATCTTTATCAGTCAAACTAAGTATGCTAAGGAGATATTGAAGAAGTATGAACTTGAGAATTGCAAGTCAATATCTACCCCTATGGGCACTGACACTGTCCTCTGCGCTGATGAAAATGGTAAATCAGTAGACAGCAGATTGTACCGAGGTATGAGTGGTTCTCTACTCTACTTAACTGCTAGTAGGCCGGACATTCAGTTCTCAGTATGTTATTGTGCTAGATATCAATCTAACCCTAAGGAATCTCATTACATAGCTGTAAAAAGAATCCTTAGATATTTGCAAGGCTCAGTGAATGCAGGTTTGTGGTATCCCAATACTCATGATTTCACACTCATTGGATACACTGACGCTGACTACGGACGAGACAAGCTTGAACGAAAAAGCACCTTAGGAGGATGCCACTTCCTTAGGAGCTGTCTTGTGTCCTGGTTCAGCAAGAAGCAGGCGTCAGTAGCCCTGTCAACCACTGAAGCTGAGTACATTGCTGCTGGAAGTTGTGTTGCTCAAGTCCTCTGGATTAAGCAACAGCTTGAAGATTATGGCGTTCAGACTAAAACAATTGAAGTCAAATGTGACAACAAGAGTGCCATTGACTTATCAAAGAACCCAATCCAACAGTAGGATGAAGCATGTCAGCATAAGACATCACTTCATCAGAGATCATGTACTCAAGGGAGAGATCAAGCTGACCTATGTCCCAACGGATGAGCAGCTTGCTGATATCTTCACAAAGCCACTGGCTCGTGAGCAATTCAACATACTTAGAGAAGCCATTGGTATGTTTAATCCTCTTCAATAAATTCCAAGTATAGTATGTATGCATGCTGAGTGAGTTACCATGATGAATGATTTATGCTAAATCAATAACTATCACATGTTGAGTAGATATACATGCTGAGTGTTTATCTTAAGTTGAGCTACTAAGCATAAGAATTATTCCTTGCGTAACACTGACTACTCAGAACTTTAAACGTTTGAAATCCTTAACATTGAGTAAAGATCCGTTGCAAAATTTATGAATAACACGCGAATTAAATAGCCACCTAGGATGACGTAAGCGCGATGATTAGAAAACACATGCGCCCAATGTGTCATAAATGCCAGAATATTTGTCGATTGAGTATCTGGAGGTCAATCAGCCACCTCAACGCTTAGGATCAATTCGACACCTCTATAAATAGTGGATGATTTCCCACTTTTATCTCTTTACACTTAGAAATTTCTGGTATTCAAATACTCTTCTCTAAAAATCCCCCAAAATTCTCAAACTTCTCTAAGAATCATGACGAAAGATTCTCAGAATGTCTCCGGTGTCGATAATCGCTCCGATGAAAACCCTCAAATCCCTGCTCAGCAGGAACACGGTGAGACTCCCACCAAGTCTCAAGACACTAGTCAGCGTGACCACTCAAAGGTCACTACACCGAGGAAGCAAGCCAAGACTGACCAAGCCACCTCCTCGAAAGGAAAACAACAGAAGGATAAGGCAAAGAAGCCTGTGGAACGCACCTACTCTCCGGTTTACGAGAGTGTGATGGGGTATAAGGTAGACCACTCTAGATGGTTTTTCAAAGGGTTTTGTGGAAGCTGAGCAACCCTTCTGTGAGTGGATCAAAAACAACGGCTGGACCGAGCTGTTCTCAGTTCGCGAAGAAACCTACCCAGAGTTAGTTAAAGAATTCTACGCTAACCTTAAAGCCGCGGATGATAATCGGGACTATATGGTCACCCAGGTTCGAGGAAAGGATATCTTCATCAACCCCGCTTATCTTGCCTCACTACTCAAGCTGAAAAACAAAGGAGCAATACTTCGTAAATCTGGTGACCAAGATAAAACCAACTACTCCGTTGAGTTCTGTAAACCTCCTGGTCATATAGGGGAAATTTCGAGTACCTCCATGGGTCGGAATCAGAAGATGGCCCACTACATACTGACCAATTTCATCTTCCCGAAGATCAACTGCACCAACTCAGCGACAATCTTTGAGCAGTGCTTCATCTGGCACATGCTGACCTACAAACCGATAAACATGCCTGTCTTTATAATCGGTGGGTTTCAAAGAAGTACTGGAACCCTTAGGTTAGGATCCATTATCACAAAAATCCTCAAAGATCACCGGGTAAGCTTGGTTGAGGAAATCCACACAATAGGAACAGAGATCACTGCAGCGGCATTGTTTGGTCTATTCTACGATCAACCAATTGTGCCTAAGAAAGGGAAGGAAGGAAAGAAAGAGGAAAGCTATTCAAAGCCCCTCTAAAGAAGTTGTTTCTCCACCAAAGAAGCTTAAATTTGTATCCAGAGGAACTAAGCCTCAAATTCAACAAGGTCAGGATGGACCTAGGTCAGCTGAGAAAAGACCAAGGCAAGCTGAGCCTGAGGTAGAAGAGAATGAGGACAATGATGAGCAATCACTGAGGAAGAAAAAGAAAATCTCTTCTGAATTAAGTCCTATCAATGCACCTCCCACCAACGTCGTCATTCCTGAAGACTCACACTATGTGAGAAGTCTTGGCGTTGATACTGAGCAACATTCAGTTGAACAGGAAGAAGAAGAAGAATTGGGTGGTCAAGTTGACACTGAGGAAACAGTGGACGATGAGCATGATGAGCCATCAGATGTTGATCAACATGGCACAATTTACATTGGGGAGATTGAAGAGGAAGAAGCTGAGCCAATAGAAAAGGAACTCACTGTTCAAAGGGAAACTTCACCTCCTGACTCTATTGAGTCTATTCCTACTGACCCCTCTCCTCCAAAGACCAAGAAATTGAGAAGACTTAAGAAGAAGGCACATCGATCCCCCGTCATTGACCTTATGGGTGACTCACCTCTGTGGGATCCGATCACTGACTTATCAGATAAGGAGTTTAGGTTCTTCTCTAATCCTATTGAATCTCCACCAGAGCAACAGGAAAAGCAAGCCTTTGTTTCTTAGCCTAAGAAACATACCGACTTAACTGCTCTCCTAAGCCAAGATGATCCCGAGCAAGTGCTCGAAGTTCCTGCTCAACATGTTGTGCAATATAAGGAAATGCCTGCTCAGGTCAATACAGAACTTCCTTAGCTTCCCAAATCCAGTCAGCTTCAGCCTGACACTGAGCAAGTAACACATTCTGCCTATCATCCTCTTCCACAAATCCAAGTGCAGAATCTAATCCAGTCAGCTTCCACTGGAAATCTTAACTCAAGACCAGCCGCTGATCATGCTGGCACTTCTAATGTTGAGCAGAACCAAACACCGCCTCCATTCGGTTCTACTCCTCTTCCAGAATCTGGGCCAATAAATGATGGATCCTTCAGTTATCTTACTGCCTCTGAGTCTGGTCGAAGAATCATTGACTCAGCTCAAGCCCTTCTCCAGGACCTTCATCAAACAAACGTCGATGCTGCTGGGTCTATTAATGTTGAGCCAACTCAGCTTTCGTCTGTTACTCAGCTTCTTATAGAGATTAAAGGTCTTAAGGATCTTCTGAGCGTCATGACTTCATTTCAGTCTCAACAGCCCAGGCAGGAATCAATAACGAAGCTGGCCGAACTCCAGCTGACCATGGTTAATCACATGAACTCTCTCCAGGGTCAACTTCATCAATTGTCAGCTGCGAACACAATGTATGCAACTTCTGCCGAAGTTCATCAACTCTTCAACCAGCTTCACACTGAGCAAGAGAAAACCAATCACCAACTCTCTTCCTCCTCCCAATGCTCCATTGAGCAAATTAGTGAGGTTGTACGTCTGCTAAACTTAAGCAAGGAAGAGATGGAAACTGACCAGCTCAAAACGAACGAAATCCTGAAGTACTCTCGAGTTACTTTCAACCACGTGCGTCACTCCAATGCTCAGCGTCAGTATTTCGACATGTCTTTGCTAAAGATGTTTCATCAAGCATTTGCCATGCTCACTAACAGTATACACTGGGTTGGAAAGTCTCAAGCATATATCCTGAGTATGCTCAGTGCTGCAGCTATCAGGATTCCACGTTCTATTTTGGATGATGGTGTTCCAGTCTTTGACGGCATAAATGAAAGCACACGAAAGCTTAAGGCATTCTCTAAACGCCTAACTCAAGCTGCCATTGAAGACACCTTCATTCCTCCTCCTTACGATGGTGGCAAAATGGGGGAGAAAGAACAAGCTCAAAGAACTCATCATTCAGAGGAAGCTTCAGGTAGTCAGCAAAAATTCAAGGGAAAAGGAAAAGCTAAAGAGCATGAAGCCCAACTCAACTACAAGAAAAAATAGCTTGACTAGGATTGACTAGATTCAATTTTGTTAAACTTGTAGTCTTTCCCTTGTGCATTTTGTTGTGCTGACCCTGAATACAAAACTATGCATGCATCTATCTTTTTCAAAATTTAACAATCTTGTGTGATGCTTACTTATGTTTTGTGCTGAATAGTTAACGCATCTTCATTAAATCAATTGTCTACATTGCTTTATGACTGTATGCTGTGTTGATCAATATGTTGACCTCTTTTATATGTCTTCTTAAACACATTGAACAAAGAAATACTCATCGCTCTCTGATATCTAAATATTCCGCATAAACTGAGTTAAAAAGAATATGTTCCATGAGCTGACCTAATTCTGAAAACTGGCCTTAGACTTACTTGATTAAATCTTGAAATGTTTAAAGTAAAACTAAGTCAGCGCTCAACCCTTACGGGGGAGTATACTGAGTAATATAAGGTCAACTATCATAAGGGAGCTCAACACTGAGTTCTTGACTGAATATTTTTGCCAACATCAAAATGGGGGAGTTTGTTGAAACACCTTTCCACATGATTTTGATTTGACAAATTTATTTAAGTAATTGATAAAAAAATATTCTAACACATTAAATCTAAATGCTTTGATTTATTTAGACTAATATGTTTGTTCAATGTTGAGTTTATTGATTTATAAGACATTAAGATATAAAGCCCATAAGTGGAAGTCAAGCCCAAGTCAACACATCAAGACCTCACGGCCCAAGATTTCAAAACGCGGTCGTTTTGTACAAATCACAAGCTCAGCATGAAGAAGGATCGAGAAGCCTTCTCTCAACATTCTGTTTAGCGGACGAAAAGCTGTCGAGCACTGTCGTGGACAAAAGATGCAAGAATCTCATTGGCCAACGACACTGAGCGCGTACTGAGTGACAACGATAGGAAGTCGTTTCCCTCCAACGGTTATTTCGAAATTCGAAATTACCGGTGCTTGAAGTGTCACTATATAAAGGCCTCTCATTTGCTTCATTCGATGCATATCTTCAATTAGTCGAAACGCTGACCAAATTCATACACGAAGTTCTGTAAGAAAAGCAAAGCAAAAATCTTACACCAATTTCCAATCTTTGTGTAAAAGTCTAAAGTGATTTCAATCATCTAAAATGTCTTAGCAATTGTTGTTTAGGACAAACACTTTATCATTTCTAGAAGAATAGAAATGAGAGGCTGAGTACTCGGTTATAGTACTCAGCGGTAGTTATAGGAGTGAGTAGAGGTATAGAGGAAGGTACTCTTGTATACTCAGCTTCTATTGTAAAAGGTTTCGTGCTCTACCTTTAAAGAGCTCAGTAGAGAATTCGAAAAGCTCGGAACGCGTTCCGGGGACTGGACGTAGGCGGAGAGGCCGAACCAGGATATGTCTGCTGAGTAACATATTTCTAACCCTTAAACTCCTTTATATATTGCTTGCTATAAAACTGACTAAGTAACGAACTCACGATGAGTTAAGTGTACTAAGAAACTGAGTTCAGGAATAGACTTTAAGTGCTATCTCCTGACTCAAGTAAAGAAACAGACTTAGTCACAAGTTGACTAAGCTTGTGTCTTGAAACTACTTAGCGCCGCTGTGTAAACCTTTTCTTAAGAAAAGAAGTCAGCCTTAACGGACAAAATTTTAAATAGTTCCTATCCCCCCCTTGGAACTAACCTTGTCATGTTATAAGGGACCAACAGGCGCTTCCTCCTAAAAAGGTTGCACCTAGAGTGGGACGTCCGAGAAGTCAAAACCGAATACCATCGAGGGGCGAGAAGGTGACTCCAACAAGATGCATGAGGTGCGAGAATACTGGTCATAATCGAGCGAATTGTACTAGTATGTTACGAGTTCCATCACATCTTCCACCTACAATCTCAAGTGAAGCAAGCTGCTCTTTCTTCTCCCTCTCCTCCCTCTCCCTATTCCTCTCCTTCTCCTCATGCTCTTTCTTCTCATTCTCCTCCATCTCCTTTACATGCTCCTCCATCTCTTTCTTTTCACTCTCCCTCTCCCTCTCACTACCATACATATGAACCTCCCCCTCATACATCCCACGTTCCACATCCCGTTGTGACTTCAGTTCCTGCACATCACGTTCTACAACGGACAATCTATTTACAAAGGCAGACAAATGGTCATTCATTTTCCTCTCTTGCTGACCAAACTGTCCAGTTATTATCTTCTCTTGCTCAGCAAACTTGTCATTCATTTTCTTCTCATGCTCAGCAAACATCCTCCTCAGTAGTCGTTCCCGACCAGACTGTTTCTTCTTCTGGATAGGTACTCTAGGAGAGACAATAAAGGCATTTTCATCATTATCAGTCTCAGATTCACTATCATCCTCTACATCAGCATATCCTCCTTCATATGTACCCAATCCCTCATGTCCCTCCTTTTCCATGCCTTCATCCTCTTGTTCCTCTTGCCCAGTTTCCACCTCTTTCCCCTTTGCAACCTCTTGCCCCTTTTCCTCCTCTTTCCCTTTCTCCTCCTCTTGCCCCTTTTCCAAATCGGTAAACACTTGTTCATAATTACACGGCAGACCATCCACATGGTTTACTAGAAGTTGATACCATGAGCTTTCTCTCTCCCTGTCTTTAGCTGTAACTTGCGTGGCATTTGGTTTTATACCCGACTAAAAATAATCAAGTCAGTCAGATGTATAGCATAATAGTGACACATATAGGCACAATGATTGGTCAACTTACTTAAAAAATGGCTAGAACTTTGGGCAATTTAGCGATACTGGTCTTTTTCCATCGTATCCATCGTGGGATGCGAGTGCCTTTCTTGTCATACCATGCGTGGGTGGCATCCCATACTTTGAACAGCCAAGCTTGTAACAAAGTTCCAATTCATTATTTATGCCTATTACCAACATTTCTAGTATATAGAATATACACACATCATACCTGAAATACGTGTGCAAAACCATATAGGTTGTATGAGACACGGTTAGTCATGAAACGATCCCTATGAGCACACAACTGATCAATTCGGTCTTTTCCACCAATTATCCCATTAACAAGAGACCTGTAGGTCACATCCCAGGCCAAAACACCCCACGGGAACTCATTAAACAATGTTGGAAATTCAGCAAGTTCCAAAGCCCAAGGAAGAGCTTGTTTGTTGGCAGCATTATCCAACACACAGCCAATGACAAAGTACAACATGGCAAATGAAACTGCATCCTGATTAGATTCATTCTTCCAAACAGTTTGCAGCATAATTGTGTCCACGTCTTTAAAGGTTTGTGTAGGGATGCCTGGAAAAAACTTATTCCTAAATCTATATGGCTTATTTATCGCACTAAACCTTTCGGTAAATGCTTGTCTCTAAACCGTAACCCACTTAGGAGTCCAAACTCCCAATCCCCAAATCTTAACTCAACACCTCCAACTTTGAAGCAAAGCTCCCTGGGTTTGAGGTCTTCACGTATGATCTCCCTTGTTAAAAGGGTATGACAGAGGACTCCTGCAAATACTGTATTGGTCATATCCAAATACTGCCCGAAGCAACTCTTCCTAAATAGATCTACTTGGTTTGGTGTTAACACCTCCTTTATATGTTTTGCTGCGTCTAGGTTACACCTAACTGTGATGACGCTTTCCGTTCCAAATGCTTTTTTGTATTTATATTCAGATTTCTTCTTTGCTTTCTTTTTCGAAGGAGAGCCATGCTCATCTCTCTTCCTCTTGTCTACACGATCATGCTGAAATTTATTGTAGACATATCATCAGGGAACATACAATTAAGCTAATTATAATGTTGAGCTAGAATGAGCTAACGTATGCTAAAATAAGAGAGTTATCGATAATTAGGTTGTCGATATGAATGTTCTATCGACAATTAGATCGTCGATATGAATGTTCTATCGGCAATAGATCGTCGATATGGATGTTCTATCGGCCATTAGGCTGTCTATATCTATGTATTCTCTACAATTAGGTTGCCGATAGAACATACATATCGACGCATTTCAACCAAACCAAATGACTTCCTAACACCAGACGAACCCAGATAAACCCTAACACCAGAAGAAGTAAACGAAACGAAACGAAATATTCCTTCTCAAACACAACAAATGTACATACAATACAAGAGAGAATCGCAAATGTAAAGTCAAGTTATTTACCCTCTTTTTCGTTCTTCCTTCTGAATTCGATTCGTTGTCTGAGCTTCGTGTTCTCGCCATGTCCACTCGAAGTAACAGAGATTCGCCGGATAAAATGTATAGAATCGGGCAATGAATCGCCGAAAAGTTAGAGAGAGGAATAGCGGAGTGTTAGGTTAGAGAGATGGAAGTTCGAATGTTAAAGAGCGGGGAGCGGGGTGTTAGAGATGAGGGCAAGGTTGGAATTTTGTTAATGAAATGTGTTAGTCTTGGTGAGTTTTTCAAAATGAATTATAAAAGAAAACTAGCACCTTAAAAGGTGCTAGTTTTGTAATTGTCCCTTGTTTTTACAGCATTCCAAACTCAAATTAAGTCTAAATTCAAATGGAACTTTTCCAAAGCAATGATTTAGAATTCAAATAATGGAGAAATCATCTAATTAGATAGCATTATGGAGAAATCATCTAATTAGACAGCATTATGGGCTCTCAAATCTTGCTGCAGAAGAGACCACTCCAAGCATAGTTTTTTTCAATTATGAAGCAAAGTCAAGCTGATCTTTTTCAATTATATAGAGCAGGTCCTGCAGAAAACACAAGAAACAAATATATTATTGAAAAAGTGTCTCAATTTGGAGGCAAGGGAGCAGTCACACCCATACTAAGGCAGCTGCACCCATGATAAAATCAAGCTATAAAAAGAGGCTTTCTCCAACAAAAAGGACACACACAAAAAAAAACAGATTGGTAGAAAAAAGCAAGACAGAAAATTCACAAAAAATTGTAACAGAGAGTTTCAAAATTCAGTTTCAATTGAGTTTTTTCTTTTTACTGTTCTAGAAAAGAAATCAAATTTTGGGTGGAGTTACTCCAGTTACTAAGTTGTGTTGTAATTGAAGAACAATTAAACATCAGAGATTTCCAGGCTTTGTATTCAGATTTTCTTGTGAGGTTGGTATACAATTTGTTTATATAGCCTTATTGCAAGTCTCTTTCAAGCTTTGGAATTTATAACATTTACTTCAGTTTTTGCTTATTCTGAATGCCTCATTTTATTCTCTTATAATTGTTACCCTGCTTACTAATTAGTGGAAGAAGATGGAGGCTTGGGTTTCAATTTAGATTAGATTAGGGAAAATTCCTATTATATCCTTAGTTAAGGTTTGGGCAATTCTCGAAATGATTTGGGCTTATATTTTTGGACCACACCATTCTCCTTAATTATCCAATTTTTGATGGCCAAATAGTTTAATTAGACATAGCTTCCTTAATTTTTAGGGTAAGTTACAGAATTGACATGTTTGACCGAATTATTTACAAATAAGAAAGATTGTGAAACAAAATTATGTAAATGTCAAAAATTTGAAAATCAAAACTAAAAATAACATAAACCGTTATATATGTTGCTTTTTTTTTAAATTCCCATATTCTGATCTTTCCGTTTTTTATACCCATTTCTTGGAGAGAGTTTCCAATATATCTTTTTAAATTATTTTTGGTACTAATATTGCATAAATTCATTGTGAACTCTGGAAACTACCAATTTTTCATTAAAATTCCAAGAAAAAACCCCATGCTTTTAGTCGGGAGGAATCACACAATAGACCAGGAGCAAATCGCATATAAATTCCTATATTGATAAGTAACTGAAATTTTGACATTTTTCAAAATAAAATAACAATTAATTCCTATGATGACAAAACAGAGAAAAAGGATTTTGAAAACGGTAAAAAAAAGTTAAAAATATGCTTTTTGATGTAATTTCCTCTAATTTTTTATTAATTTCATATTAATTTTTTAACAAGTTTCACCTCTCATTTTATTTCTTTTTTTAAAAAATTAAATTTAAATTGGTCCTGTAATTAAATCACCTTTAATTTAGTTCAATTTATTTTTCCCCCAAATTAATTTTAATTCGTTAGTTTGTATTAAATAGAATCGATTCAATTTAATATTAGTCTCGTCAAATTCGACATATTTACAAATCATTACCAAGATTTAATTATTCGATAACAATATGAGCAGTTTATTTGGATCACTAAATAGTGATCTTAATAAACAATTGACAAGTAAGCAATAAACCAAACGTTAGTAAAATATGATAATCTTAGGTAATATATATATATATATATATATATATATATGTATCTAAATATGTAAAAGTTCAGTTATCGAGTTTAGTCGCTGGATAGCGGTTGTAATATAATTTGACTATCCTAATCATTGAATAATGATCCGGGCAAATAATAATAATAAGATTATAAAATATAAAAATCTCTCTATATTCATTTTATTAAGTATAATGGTGTATAATTTTCTTTTATTTATCGGGTTTAATTGCTGGATAGCAACTAAAGAAAAACTAGATTATCTAGGTCATTAGATAATGACTCAGATAAATAAACAATAAATAATTGTTAAATTATATACCATTATATCCTTTATATATATATATAAATACGTACATATTAATCTTTATCCACTTTATTTAGGATTATAATCAATCGATAAATAAAATAATTTACAACTCTTTGCCAACTTCGATCATTGGATAACGATCCTATACCAGATTATCTCGACCACTGAATAGTGATTCGGATAAATGAACAGCAAATAATTGATAAATCATACATTATTATGTTTTAATATTCGATCGCTGCATAGCGATTATATAACGATCATATCATGTTGATCACCGGATAGTGATCCCAATAAACACATGATATAAACTTTGCGAGCGTTGTCAAAGGCTTGAATATATATACAATTAACGATTCTTCAAAGCAATAGTGGACACAAACACATAGATCAAGCGTTTACAAGTACAACAATACCGATTTATCGAGCGGGATAGGGTGAGATTTCATCTCTTCCATATACGTAACCGGAAACCGAACTTAGAATCATCGTAGACCACTATCTTATCCGAACTTACCCGAATGGGTCAATTCAGAATCAAATCGGTGTCCAATCAGACCGTCAAACTGATTGGTGGTGACTCAAAAACCCATTGGACCGGTCTCCTTAGAGTGACAGTCTGACACTGTTAGCAAACCAGTAGAGCGGGAGCCATTCGAAAATAGACAGTTCGCGATCCGCGGGCACGGGCGCGACACCTCGATGGATATTCGAGGTACAATCAAATTCAAATAAGCACGAAGGACAAAGAAAATACCATATTCACCTGCCCATACACATTTGCTTACAATAGAATGCCTTTTGGATTGTGCAATGCTCCTACTACCTTTCAGAGATGCATGATGGCGATATTCCATGACATGATTGAGAAAACAGTTGAAGTCTTTATGGATGACTTCTCAGTCTATGGCATGTCATTCGAGACATGTTTGTAGAATTTGGAAGCTGTTCGAGCAAGATGCAAGGAAACACAGTTAGCTCTAAACTGGGAAAAGTGCCACTTTATGGTAACTGAAGGCATTGTGTTAGGTCACAAAATCTCTAGCAAGAGTATGGAGGTTGACAAAGCTAAAGTCGAAGTTATCTAGAAGCTACTACCCCCAAACTCTGTCAGGGACATCCGAAGTTTCCTCGGGCATGCTGGGTTCTACCGACGATTTATCAAGGATTTTTCGAAGATTGCCCAACCTTTATCAGCTTTACTTCACAAAAGGGTGGAGTTCAGGTTTGATATATGGCCACTGTCGAACAACTAAAAGAAAAGTTTGTGAATTCCCCTATATTGATCTCACCAGATTGGAGCATACCGTTCGAACTCATGTGTGATGCCAGTGATATGAGTGATGGAGCTGTTCTCAGACAAAGGGTAGAGAAGAAATTCAAGCCTATTTACTACGCCAGCAAAACTCTGAATGAAGCCCAATAGAATTACACAACAATGGAGAAGGAGCTACTGGCTGTGGTCTATGCTTTTGACAAATTCAGATCATATCTCGTGCTATCCAAAGTGACTATTTATACGGACCACTCTGCACTCAAATACTTGTTCAATAAAAAGGATGCCAAGCCTCGTTTAATCCGATGGTTACTATTGCTCCAGGAATTTGACCTGGAAATACGAGATAAGAAGGGCTCTGAGAACTTAGCTGTAGACCACCTATCCCGCATTGAAGCCATCATAGAGAAAGAACAGCCAGATATAGCCAATTTTTTAGCTTGCAAGTTTATACCTTTTCGTTATTCAACAAATAAAAAGAGGAAATTCTTTGCTGATATGAAATACTTTCTATGGGAAGAACCATACTTGTTTAAACTTTGTGCAGATCAACTCATCCGGAGATGTGTGAGCCATGAAGAAGGAGAGCAGATATTACATCAATACCACTCATCTGAATCAGGCGGTCATTTCGGCGCTAATAGAACGACAACCAAGGTGTTTCAAGCAGGATTTTTCTGGCCTTCTATCTATAAAGATGCCCAAAGGTTTGTGCGGGAATGCAACGAATGCCAACGCTCAAGTAACATCTCTGCCCGGAATGCTATGCCACTAAATAATATTGTTGTATGCGAAATATTTGACATATGGGGCATAGATTTAATGAGGGCATTTCCAAACTCGTTTTGCAATCAGTATTTACTGGTCTCAGTGGACTATATGAGTAAATGGGTGGAAGCTGTGGCCTCTCCCTCAAATAATGCCAGAATGGTCATAAAATTTCTCAAATAGTTGTTTGCTAGGTTTGGAGTGCCTAGAGCAATTATTAGCGACCAAGAATCATATTTCTATAATGCTCTGTTTGAAAGGCTTTTGAAAAAAATATAGAGTTACACACTGAATCTCTACTCCATATCACCCCTAAACCAGTGGACAGGTGGAACTATCGAACAGGAAGCTGAAAAGAATTTTAGAGAAAACAGTCAATTCGTCCAGAAAGGATTGGTCTCTAAAACTCGATGACGCTCTCTAGGCGTATAGAACAGCCTTTAAAACACCCATAGGAATGTCTCCTTTTCCGACTGCTTTTTGGCAAAGCTTGCCACCTCCCCATCGAACAAGAACATAGGGCCCATTGGGCACTAACCTTTTTTAACTTTGATGAGCATAGCGTAAATGAAAATAGGTGTGCGCAGCTTAACGAGATGGAAGAATTCTGACTGTTCGTCTATGAGAATGCAGTCAAGTATAAGGAACAGACAAAGATCTAGCACAACAGGCGAATTTAGGCCAAGGAATTCTACGAAGGACAACAAGTATTGTTATACAACTCCAGGTTGAAATTGTTCCTTGGGAAACTTTGATCCAGATGGTCCGGACCATTCACAGTGCATAAGATGTTCCCTCACGGTGCTATAGAAATTCAATATGGCGCAGGTAAGGTGTTCAAGGTTAATGGGCAACGCCTCAAACACTACTTGGTTTATGAACCGAAAGGTGGAGCGGATGTGACCCATTACCTTAAACAACCAAATTAAGTTTTGCCTTATGCTGAAGACAATTACGCAATATAAAAAAAGGGTAATTAATTTATTAGTCCCTATATTTTGACAAAACACACTGTTTAGTCCCTATATTTTCAAAAACACATGGTAAGATCCCTAACCTTTTTCTCAGTGAACTGTTTAGTCTTTCCGTCTATTTGTTATATTTACCATTTATGACTTCGGAAATGACTAAATTATCTTTTACTATTTACCTTCAAACTTTAGAAGAGGAAATCCAATTTAGAAGAAGAAGCTATTTGTGTGGAGAACAAGAAAAAGAACAGACCCAATATTTACGAATTTGAACGATTAAGAAGAAAATCAAGAAAAATAACACTCAAAGTTGATTTCGGATACATTAGAGTTTAAAGGAAAGGAAGATAAAGGAAAAGAATTACGCAAATGCAAATTGACTAACAAAATCTTCATGAGAGTCTAACGGTAAGGACTAAACAGTTCACCGAAAAAATGTTAGGGACTAAACAGTTCATCGAGAAAAAAGGTTAGGGACTTTATCATGTGTTTTTGAAAATACAGGGACTAAACAGTGTGTTTTATCAAAATATAGTGACTAATAAATTAATTACCCATAAAAATATAATTAGGAACGCTAGTCGAATAATCTTATCGTATTGAAGCATTCTATACACTACCACTGAGGAAAAATGAACCGTCGTTCAAAAAGGACAAATTTTCGAAACTTGACACTCACATGATTTTGAAGTTTTGCTTATTTACCCTTGATAGACAAAAAAATCATTGTTGAGATGAAACCCACCCATGTATAGATTAATTATGTTTTAAATTTCGCACTATATTTATTCTTTTTTATTTTTATTATTTTACTTTGTTAATTTTTCGTCTTAATTTTTAATATCATCTTAAGTCTATCTGTTGGCAGGTGAAATGGCTGTTTCAAAAAGCAGCATTAGGAACAATTCACTGATATAAGGCACTATGCTGCATTTATTACTACCGTCGGTCACGTCATTCAACTCTGACTTCTCCATCATTACGCAACGTAATCAAAGTGGAACGGGGAAGGGTTTATTCATGTTCCCAAACAGAAAATGGGGATAAGTTCATTCATGTGGCAGTTAGAGTTCTGATTGGTTGTTCTGATTCGAACCGCCACACACATTTTGTATTCCCCCCATCTTTATAACCTCTCTTTTTGAAAAACCATCTCATTTACACTGCTCCTTTCTTACTTCTCCTCATCTCTCTACTCCTCTCTCCATTCAGATGGCCCGCAAGAACACTCGCTCTTCCACTACTGGCAAACAGAAAGAGAAACAACCTGGTGGTAGTGGAAGCATAATAAGCTACAACGCTTTATCCCATTAACTACTAACCTTCTCCCACGAAACAGAGCAGCAGAACTTTCAAAACACTGATCTCCATGCAACCCAGAAGATCTGTTGGGACAGTCTTGAAACCGTGGGACTGACCACTAAAGTGAAGACCTTTACCGATGGTGCCAACCTAATGCCATTCTTTGCAATCGATGATGAATCCTATAGAGAGCTGACCTTGGAATTTATCTCCACGTTCCAAAAAGACCCGTCGATCATCGAGAAGACGCACCATAAGCGCTACCAATTTCATCTCCGAGGCAATCACCTCAACTGCTCCATCAACACGATGAACATTATTCTAGGAGTGGTTCATCAGGATGGGCTGGAAGATGAACCCTACACGTCGGCTGTGTGCGAGATTCTGGAAGACTTTGACGTGGCTGCTTTCTGGCAGACCATCATGGGGCAGACGGACTATAGCCCTAGCATATCAAAAGCCTCCAAGATAGAGAACTACACGCTCAAGTACATGCACCGTATCCTGGATGGTTCCCTGTTTGGCCGTGTTCACCAGGCCACTGTCCCAATGGCTGATTTGTTTGCTCTTTACTATATGTATAACCAGAAACCTATGAATGTAGGTTACTTTTTTACATAATACATCTCCGCACTCCAGTAGAAGAAAAGTGTAGCTGGTTTGTTCTGTGGTCCATACATTAACACCATCGTGAAGAATGTGGGATTCTTTGACCCGAAATTCACTACACTGGCAAAAGGACCAAGTATGGAGCCTCTGAACTTGAACACTATGAAAAGGCTGGAGATATGCTGCGATGTAAATGGAGTGTGGTATTTGTGGAAGACCGCTGAGGCGCTCAAACAGAAGGACAAGGACCAGCCAGAAAGTTCAAAGAAACGTAAGAGCAACAAAGGTTTCGCCCAGCCTATTGATATCTCACCCTTAAAAACTTTGGCGGAAGAACAACACCATAATGCAGGTGACGAGAGGTTTCCAATAGGCTGCTCGCTTAAGCATGGAAACAATCTTGATCAATTTAAGGGTGATGGAATAGCGGCTAACGGCATACGACCAAGAGATAAAAATCCTCAAAGCAAGAATAGATGTGCTGGAAATGGGAAACAACACTGCCGGAACTAAACAAACTGTTTTCGATGCATCCAAGCCTATTCCAGACAAAAAGCCTCTTAAGAAAGAAGTCAGTGAACTTGCTGCCCTGAAAGATGCCGATGATATGGGGGGAGGATGCTCTGTCCTCCCAATCTCCCACTGTTTGATTGACTACGCCTCTCTCTCCTACTTGTGCCTGTGTTTATTTGTTGCTGGATGCATGTGTTTTTGCAGATGTAGAATTCCTTACCTATATTATTGTTCATTGAGGATAATGTTTTGTTTAAGTTGGGGGTTGGGGATTCTAGTTTTAGCATCTTTGCAACTGTTCAGTCTTTCTTGCCCCCCATGCTTGCTGCAATTATTTTCTCTTGTTATACAATGTACATCTTCACTCCACCAAAGTCAAAGAACATCACCCCCATACACCTTGTGCGCTTCCTCCATCTTATTCCATAGGCAGTCAGAGAAACTCCTCTAGCTAGTTGCAAACAGTTTACTTGTTTTGACTCATAATTAATAACATGCTAGGAATAGGAAGATTGAATTTATTTATGAATTACTTTCTTATGCTCGTTATTGCATGATGGCTGCGAACAACCTGTGAGATTTGAGCCAAAATGTTGCACGCAAGTGTGCAAATTTATTTTTTAATGAGTGGGCTTTGCATGCTTTAGCTGTAGGTAAACTTTGCCAGGGTTGCCCTTACGAGAGGTTCGCTAGATATTCAGCATAAAAAGTTGATCGTTCCTAAACACCTACCCCATCACCAAAACATCATATTCTCACCATCCCATAAACATCTAACCAGTGAGGTAGTTGTTCAAATATTTTAGAGCCAATGAGCAAGGTTAAACACCAAAAAGCTTGTTATGCTGATGCTTAGGATGGCATATCTTTATCAAAAAAAATCAATCAGTAAGGTGCCCCAACCTCAAAGAGATTTGAATCAGTGCTTAAATGAACACAAAGAACCTGTCTAGCAATCTATAAGAACAATTACCCATCACTTCTTCACACTTCAATCCTTTGACCATCTAAACTTCACCCGCACACCCTCGAGATGATTCTGCTTATGCCGAATAGTTGCAAACTTCTTATTTGGACCAAATTGCAAAGTTAATACACACACACTAAGGTATGCATTGTTGTTGAGTGACTTAAATGCCCATAAAAAGGAGCGAAACATGGCAAGCTAATGAGTGACCAGATGCAGCTTATTGTGATAATGATACAAATAAGAGATTTAGTTCATCATTTATTTCAATTTGAGTAGTCCTAACTTGTTTTAATTTTTTCATGAATCGAATATCTTAAATTGCTTGCATTAGCTGGATTTGCTTTCTTTACTGTATGTGCTTTCACCACCTTGTACATTGTGTTGCTTGAGGAAAAGCAAAAGCTCAAGTTGGGGGTAATTTGATGTGAGCAAGATAGACAAGATTGTGAGGCAGATCATTCATAGAAAAGAGCTACAAATATCAAAAGTTTCCACCAAGAATGGGAGAAACAACCAGAAATAACAGTTCACCAAGGATTCCTCTTGAACAGTTGTAAAGAAGTGCAAAATCATATATTCAGCAACAGAAACGGGCCGAACAAACACGTTTCGGATAAACACACGGGTCAAGCAGGAATCAATGAGAGAGTGAAACATGGGAGACAACTTTTGTGCACCAAGATGAAATGGATGGTTGTGATGTTATTGTTCTTTTCTATTTTTGCGTTTGGTACCATTTTGCCCTTACTGTATAGGGTTAAAACTTCATCCTAGGTGAAAGATATTATTACCGGGAGCCACTCTCTCAGTTTTTCTTTCAAGTTTCTGTTTTTAGTTTTATTTTGGAAACGAACATCTTATTCACTTATGGAAATGAGTGAGCAGTTTACTTGTTGCCGGTCTTGCCAGCCATAAATGGTGATTGTAAGTATTCCTTTTTTGTTAATGAAGCATCTTTATCGATGAATGGATATTAAATGGTATATTGAATGGTTTAGATAATGATCAAGTCTAAATGCTAGTGATAAGGGATGACATGACTGTGCTCCTGATTCATGGAAATAGCCATTTGATGCATATTGTTTTGGACGGGCACAAATATAACCATATATTGAGGTTTCATTTATGAATGCTCTTAAATCGTAATGCTGGAATAACTTAGCTCAAGGACACTTGGTTAAGCACTATTCTTAGAATCTACAGAAAAAGGGACACCTGACCTTAGTAACGTAAGAAGGAGAGACTTTAAGGATGCCTATGTTAATAGATTAGTTATATGAGCAATTGCCATTCGGCACAATGCTAGACCTACAGCTGTTCCAACCTGGTATTTGATTCAATTTATTCATGTTTTCTTGGTCTACTGCATGTTCACCATAACCACTTCAAATTTATTAGATCTAGTGATTAAGGTAACTAATTCTGAAATTAACTCAATCCCTGTGGAAATGACATTTGGTTTTGCCCAACTACACATGACCTAGTATACTTGCTAGTGTCCCATTACAAGAGATCATCATGTAACCCAATAAAGCCCTCTAGCAAATGATCGAACGAGAATAAGGAGTGACTTCAGACCAAATAAACTTGCACCATCGAACCTTTGCTGCATTATTACCCAATGAAAAATAGAAATCCTTGATAGTAAAAATACCTGAAGAAGAACCTATCCAGGTGCAGAAGTCGTCATCATCACTGCCATGCCTAATCTCCATAATATGCTGTTGCAAAACCTGTGGAAGTTGTTATAGATTTATTCATAAATCTCCATTGAGAAATTCCTCAACACTATTAAACCGGACACGTTGGATATCACGGGGCATATTTAATTGTTCTCCCACCGAGGGCTTGATCCATAATTCACTCCAGAAATTCAGCTTTGAATTATTGCCAATCCACCAGTGAGATTGATCCCTAAGAATATAGTAGACCTCTCGAATTGATGGCCAAATCAAAGAATTAGAAATTGCAGCTTTCAGGAGCCTAGAACGCGCAAGAAAACACCGTTTTAAAAGTATTGAAACTAAAGAGTTCCCAATAAGTAATTCTCACACCATCTTCCCAAGAAGAGCCTTATTAAACCGGAGCAAATCTTTTATGCCTTGACTGCCATACTCAATTGAACTACAACAGACTTTCCACGGAATAGTAACAAGCTTTCTTTTGTCAATACAACTAGTCTATAGAAAATTCCTAATACAATTATTCATCCTTTTCAAAAGCGCCACTGGCCACTTGCAAATAATGAAGGAATAAAAAGCCCTTGTCAATGCCAACTTGATCAAACTTAACCGACCAACAAATAAAAGAGAAGTTCCTTTCCATTTACTAAAATTAGCTAGGAACCTATCTGCAAGAGGCTGTAAATGACAACGCCTAGGAGCTCTGATAAAAAGTGGGACACCAAGATAAGAGAAAGGCAACCCCTGCAGCTTAATATCTCATTTGCCCCTTGAACTTGTCCAAAAAGCTTGATTGACCCCTTGAACTTTCAAAGTGTCCCGATAGCCCCCTCAATTTGCATAAAATATCAAGTTAGCCCGTTGAACTTGCATAAAATGTAATCAATTAATCACTCAGTTGCAAAAAAAGTAAGTTAAATACAGAAGATGGATTGCACACGTCTTAAAAAAGGTAAAACGATCAAGGTCGGGGTATGTGGTTCTAATATTAGAGAAGACAAGTTTTACATTTGAGCAAATAAGAACTTGCTTTTTAATTTATTATGTGAATTATGTAATAGCATTCTAAGGTGCGTGCAACACATCTTCCACATGCAACTTACTTTTTTGCAACCGAATGATTAATTGATCACACTTTACGCAAGTTTAGGGGACTAATTGAACATTTTATGCAAGTTGAAGGGGCTACTAGAACGCTTGAAAGTTCAGGGGGCAATCAAGATTTTTAGACAAGTTCATGGGGAAAATGATGTATTAAGACTTAATTTTGCAGATGTTGTTGGAAGAATCACAACAATAAGCTCATTTGATGTTAATGAAAAGAAACAAAAAAGTAGACTCGAGCTAATGAATTATGAGTATGATCTGTAATTAAATTTTTGGCAATTTAATTTAACTTTTCTTACTTTTATAAAAATAAATATACTTTTATACTTGGTTGCTTAGTTATAGATATGATTAGAGACTTGCGCCACTGTATGGATGAAGGTGGCCATAGATCTTGATGGGAGGTTAATTTTACAAAAGACCAACCATTGGTTATTATTTTAACATCAATGACCGTGAAAAAATATTTGGATAAAAACAATCTCAATATGTTGAAACTAATATTAAATGTTATAAATGTTTTGATAAATCTTAAAAATAAAATGCTTACTTAAAAAAAATGCTGAATTTAATGATTTTAAGTTCTTTGTAGTGTAACTTAAAATTTTAAGTTATAGATTTTAATTTACCAGAATAAGTTATCGAGCACATCTAAATTTAATAAGTGTTGAAAATATTTATTTTTAAGTATTTTTTAGTTATCAAATAATTCGCTAATTTGTCAGTTATAAAGTCACATTTTTCATGTAAAAAATGAGAAAGTTGATGAGATGAAGTGTTCATAATTCTACCAATAAAATTATTTATAGAATGTGTTGTAAATATTATTGACTTTTATTTACTATATTTTTTTCCTTTTTCATCTTTCAATATAAACATATGAAATTGAAAATGTATAAAACTATCCAATAATAATAATAAGAAGAATACTCCTCCTATGATAGACTCCTCACCTCGCCCCCTAGCCGCCCTCACTCCCAACCGACATCACCTCCCTAGGGGAATGGTTCCCATCACCTAGTTCGCCCCTCCCCTCCATGTTCCTATAGACACAGTAAGTATGGATGCTCAGCAAACTGAACTTATGGTTTCGGTGGATTTACGCGAGTCTGGACTTGGAAAAATTGAATACACTAATGGAAATCCTCTTCTCCCGAACATCATGAGTGCCCCCCAGTTGGTTGAAGAATGGACTTAATCGTGGTTTGAATCCCTCATCGTGAAGATACTAGGTCAGAATGTTGGGTTTATTACACTCTGGAATCGTGCTACTGAGCTATGGAAACCAAAGGGTAAGATGGACTTTATGGATCTAGGTTTTTGGATTTCATCTCGTTAGTTCGATCTCTATGAGGATAGAGAGAATGTAATTCAGAATGGCCCATGGATGGTCCAAGGTCACTATCTTACCGTTTGAATATGGTCCCGTTCCTTTGTTCAGTCTGCTGCATCAGTTGATTCCATGTTGGCTTGGGCTCGGTTCCATGAATTACTGTTGCACTACTACAATGAGGATTGTCTCATGCTTATAGGCAACTCATTTGGTAAATCGGTAAAGGTTGATAAGAATACATCATCGAAGGCCGGTGGTAAATTTGTGAAGTTTGTGTGGAAGTTGATCTTTTAAAACCTATTGTGGCTCAGTTTGTCCGTAATGGTGCCTCCTACCATATTGAGTATGAGGGTATGTACATTGCTTGTAAGAAATATGGATGTTATGGCCATGCGAAGGAGTCGTGGTTAGTAAACATTCTGGTTCAACACATGTTTACGCCTCCTGAATCTGAACCCGCAACTGCAGCTTTTGACATAGTTTCTGAGACTGCTGTAATTACTGGTATTGACCTGATTCCTGCCTCGACTGTCGCTGCCCAGAATGATATTCATGATACTTTGGCTACCTCATATGATTATGGAGTATGGATGATTGTATTGAAGCGACTGTATAAGCCCCGCCTTAAGAAAATGGAGCCTATATCTATTTCTTCTGATCCAAAATGTTGAGGTTCAACCTGAATCGAATAGCAAAACCCCTTCTGTAGCTAATGTTTTTGTGCCCTAGTTCATACACGTTGGTTCTAGAATATGTGTTAGAAATTCTGTATATTGTTTGTATACATTTTATATGTGTTATATGAATAAAGACAATAATTTATATTGTTTATATCTTGTGCTATGAAACATGTATGAAGTATCCATTGATTGATAAACATGAACTGTCCAAGACATATTCTATTCATGGGAATGAATATAACTAAAGGTCTATACATCCAGTATTTATGTAGTGGTGTAGGAAGCACCACTGCAACACTTGTATTGTCAAATATGGGTACATATATGCATTGATGTAGCTCAATGTGGGACTGGACCGATCCGCTCTAGAAAGATTCATGGTGGACGTGTCATTAATCTTTCTAAGTGTAGAACTCTCTTATCTCCAGACCTGATTTCACTATATTAAATGACGTGGGATCCCATTCACTTTGATATACGCCTCACAGGTCCATAACATAATGCCAAATATGGGTATGTTGGATGAATCATTGCACATGTTGTTGCGGATAGATGAAGTGAAAGAATTACCATTCACCTAGCGGCAAGCTAATATCACCGGCCACTTGATAAGTGGAACTGAAGAAGTGTATGGCCATAACCTGATAAGTAGTTTACTTATCTGATTCATCAGTTCACTTTCGATCAAGAAATATAATAAACCATGCAGAGAATGACAGCCACCATGTCTCTGGTTTATAATATAGATATGCAATTGGTAAGAGATACTGAGAGATCATCTGCTGGGTTTCATGTGTCTTATATAGATGACTGAAATAACTCGTATCAGTCGGGGCCATAATAGTTTACTAGAACCCACTTACGATCATTGGGCTTTAGACCCATGTCTGGCTGAGAACGGACCCTTGGGATCATGCAGACACAACTCATGAATATAATCATAAATACATGTACTATATTTAATTAGAACAGAACAAGTTAATTAATTGTCAATTAATTAACTAAAGAGACTTATGTTGTTCCCTTATAACGTTACAAGTATAGTTCCAAGATTTAAGTTAGGGCAGACTTCTTTTTCGTGAGAAAAAGGTTTTAATAGCGGCGCTGAGTGAATAGCAAGATACTGGCTTAGTCAACTGGTGACTAGGTCAGTTTCTTTACTTGAGTCAGGAGATAGCACTTAGAGTCTATTCCTGAGCTCAGATATTCAATGCGCACAACTCAGCTTGACCTCTTTACTTGGTCAGTTTTTGTTTAAGCAAGCAATAAATATATAAAGGAGTTTAAGGTTAGAAATGTGGTACTCAGCAGATTTATCCAGGTTCGGCCTCCAAGCCTACGTCCTGTCCCCGGAACACGTTCCGAGATTTCGAATTCTCTACTGAGCTCTTTAACGGTAGAGCATCAAACCTTTTACAATCTTAGCAACTGAGTATAACAAGAGTACCTTCCTCTATACCTCTACTCAATCCTAATCTCTCGCTGAGTACTATAACCGAGTACTCAGCCTCTCATTTCTAATCTCTAGAAATGATAAGTGTTTGTCCTAAACAATGATTGCTAAGACACCTTAGATGATTGAATAATCACTCTAGACTTTTACACAAAAGATATGAAATTTAGTGTAAGATTGCTTTGCTTTTTCTTGCAGAACTTTGCGTAGAGATTTGGTCAGCGTAATGGCTTGATCAAGTTCTGTGTTAAATGAAGCAACTGAAGGGCTCTATTTATAGAGACGTCTGAGGTGTCGGTCATTTCGAATTTCGAAATAACCGTTGGAGGGAAACGGCTTCCTGTCGTTGTCATCCTGTCTTGCTCAGAGCTCTCGGCCAATCAGATTTGAGTATCTTCTGTCCTCGGTCAGCTTTTGGTCAGCTCGGCAGATTGTCTCTCCATTTATGGTAAGGTCAACTGGACAGCATTCTGTGTCTTCTGAACTTTATCCAAAGTGGAAACACTTTGTCTGTAAGTTGTTCTTAGCCAGCTGCTGTCTTGTACTCTTTGTCGAATCAACTCAGCAGCTTCATCCCGAAGTTGTTCCACGAAGGTCTTCTAGATCCTTCTTCCGTTGAGTTGCGTTTTGTACATAACGACAGCGTTTTGACATACGCGGGCCGAGTTGCCTTTAACTGTTTGACTTGGGCTTTGACTTCCGTATTGGGCTTTGGGTCTTTTAATCTTTGTGTCTTATAAACAATTTAACTCAACATTGAACAAACACATTAGTAGAATAAATCAAAGCATTTAAACTTAGTGTGTTTAGAATATGTTTTTAATTATACTTAAACAATTTTGTCAAATCAAAATTATGTGGAAAGGTGTTTCAACAACTTATTGATTATTTGTTAAGTAACAAGTTAATCAATTTAATATTTAATTTGATTATGGTTAATTAATTAAATTTCCAAATATAATTAATTAATCAATTGGTTAATTAGATTGCATAGGATAAATTATTAATCGAACTGTAATGCAATTTAATTCTTTAGGGACTTAATAATAATTGTGGGTTAATTGAATTAGACCTAATTGATCCTAGTTGAATTAAATATAATCTGTAGGGTTATATTAATGATTAGAGATCATGAAGGGGCTAATTAGAAATTAACCACAGTTAACCTAAACCTAATCAGGAAAGGTATTTAAAGACCATGTTAAAAGAATTAAAACCTTACCTTCCATTGCACTGTAAATTTTGGCCAACCCCTATACTAGTGCTTAGTGTTCTTCGTTTTCCATTCCCGGAATTTGGCTAGTACCTATTCGGGTCCTATACGGTTGATGCACGAGCTCTTTGGAGATTCTTGCGACTTGTGGAATCCTTCAGTTGTCTCTAGAAGATACTAAAGCCATGAGCTCCCTATCTTAGTTCTAAAATTATTTTGAGGTTCAATTCGTGGTAGTCTAACACGATTCAAATTGGATTATAGAAAATTTTAACGATAGCATTCCGCTGCGCTTCATTGATTTTCGACGATTAATCCACAACAGTGGTATTAGAGCATATGCTCGTTAAATTGGATATATTGGCCTCTAATAAAAGTTTTAAAACTTTGATTGATTGTATATATTTTTGTGTTTTGATGTTTTGATTTTCTGTTTTGTAAATATTTATTAAAACAAAATATTTATGTTTTTCATTTGATTTAAATAGTCAAGGCTGAACTGATTTTATTCCAGGTCGGGACTGATGTTTAAATCCGGGTTTTAGAATAAAGGAACTTGGTTAAAGGTTAAAATAGGGGATGTTGTTCACATCCCCTAATATGTAATTAAAGGGGCTGCTGAGCAGCCCCTATTTTTTTAAATAGATCCCGAAGACTTCTAGGCTTAAGTCAAGCCTTGCACATAGACAAAGTTCTTAAGCGGTTCAATATGGATCAAGCAAAGAAAGGGTTCCTTCCTATGCGCCATAGATTGTTACTGAATAAGAAGCAGAGTCCCAAGACCAAAGAGGATAGAGAACGCATGGAGAAGATTCCTTACACTTCGGCTATAGGATCTATCATGTATTCCATATTATGTACGAGACCAGATGTTGCGTATACCAGTCGGGTCCCGATAGGGAGTACTGGACGGCAGTTAAGTCAATCTTTAAGTACCTCAACCGAATAAAGGATGCATTCCTGGTGGGTCAATTTAGCCTTTAGAGTAATGTTTTTTGAAGTTTATGTGCGTGTGCAGGTTGAACGGGATCAAATTCGGGCTAAAATCATGTCTCGGGGACCCCCGGGAGTCGCTCGACGAACTAGGCATCACTAGCCCGTCGAACTGGCCTCTGTTCGAAGGGGCATCAAGGGGCTAATTAGAAATTAACCACATTTAACCTAAACCTAATCATGAAAGGTATTTAAGGACCAAATTAAAAGAATTAAAACCCTAGCCCCCCCTTGCACTGTAAATTTCGGCCAGCTCCTTATACCAATGCTTAGTGTTCTTTGTTTTCCATTCCCAGATTTTGGCTAGTATCTGTTCGGTTCCTATATGGTTAGTGCACGAGCTCTTTGGAGATTTTTGCGACTTATGGAATTCTTCAGCCGTCTCTAGAAGAGTCTAAACCCGTGAGTTCCTTATCTTAGTTCTAAAATTGTTTTGAGGTTCAATATGTGGTAATCTAACACGGTTCAAACTGGATTATAGAAAACTTTAATGGTAGCATTCTGTTCGTTGATTTTCGATGATTAATCCCCAACAGTTAAATAATCTCATCCCTCTAAGGTCAAGGCTATCGCAACTGATCCTAACATCTCCAAATCTATCTTCACTTTTAGAAGTCTGACTCCACTAGGGGCGCATGGGGAACAAAAGAAGGATTTTGGCCCTCCAGGGTTCTTCCATTTGCAATCTCGCAATATTTTTAGAGATCTATGTGACAACACCACAGATGCTTCCATGGATGTTGATAATGCACTCAGGGACAAGGATAACCTTCGGTAAAGTGATGGATCTCCGGGAAGAAAGAAAAGAATTCGGGCAGGAGATAACTCAAAAGAACTTCTTGGTACACGTGATCTAAATGTGACTACTGCCCGCCCCTCGGGGCAATCCCATTGTACTTGCTACTGACCCGATATGGTCTACTAATGCCCTTGACTATTGCGTAAATGTTTATTTCCTGGAATTGCTTTGGAGCCGATGGTAATGATCGTCGTCATCTTATCTCTATGTACAAGCATGAAGTACTTGCGCTTCTTAAACCTCGTCTTCCTTCATCTTGACCTGAGGAGATGAAAAGGAGATTGGATTTTTCTAAAGTGGAAGTTGTGGATGCTGAGGGATTCAGTAGGGTAATCTAGTTATTTTGGAATTGTGATAAGTTCCAAATTCAAGTTATGATAACTCGGATCATCTGTCTTGGGGGTCAATGGCACGACCTCTTGTTCTTATCAACCTTTGGGTCCGTCTGTCCCTAAATGATCTTTAAAAAGGATTTCTTTACGGATATGATTCTGCTCCAATAGAATGTTTGAGAGGCTTGGGTCATTCTCAGTGATTTCAATTGTAAAGTTCCGAGGAAAAGCATGGGGGGGCATGCCAAGTGTTTTTGATAGATGTACGATCTTCTCTCAATGGAACAATAACATGCAGTTGATTAACATGGGGTTTTCTGGCCCGTGATTTACCTGGTCACGTGGCTCCTCCCATCAAACTCGAGTAGCTTGTCTATGAGACCGTGCTTTGTGTAATCTGCAATTCAAAAACTTATTCCCGAAGGCTGCCATTCGTCACCTACCCGTAACCGGTCTAATAATACCCCCATTATGTCACCCACGAATTTTGGCTCCTTTAAACAAACTGTTCCGGTTCGAGGCAGCTTGGCTGCAACATGCTAATTTCTGCCAGTTTTTCTCCTCGACTTGGAATGAGTCGGCTGCTATTGAGGATGATCTTTGGGCCCTAACCGGGGAATTGCAACAGTGGAATGTGGAGGTTCTTGGGAACATTTATCATAATAATCATCGTTTTGAAGCATTTGGAAGGAAGACGGTGAGTCACAGGTTCTCTAGGAGTGGATTACTAGCAACCTTCAGCATTTAGGAAATTATGGACATATCCTGGCCTCTATTTTTTGCTTGGTGTATCTGGTGGTTATGGCGATTTCGAAACGATTTAGTTTTTAATGCCAAACCACTGCCCTAGAATGCTATGGCTATTATTTGATGATTTTGTACGGAATTCATCGCAACTAAATCCATTGATAATAGAAGCTCATATGGGGTCTCGAGAACTGTTTGGATCGCTTGGGTACCCCCGAGTGAGGTTTGGGTGAAATTTAACATGGACGGAGTGTGCAAAGGGAACCTAGGTCTTGCTTCTGTCAGGGGTCTTATTCGAGACTCTCTGGGACGTTGGTGTGGTGGCTTCAGGGCTAACATTGGATATTGCACATCCTCAGTTGCTGAACTCTAGGGCTTGTGTTTCGGTCTACAAATTGCACGGGCTCAGGGAATTTGGCAAGTCATTTTCTAGTTTGATTCACAAGTTGTGCTTCGGTTCATGACTGAATTGGTTGAGGCACATAATCCTTTTTCCTGGATGATCACACGATGCATATCCTATCGAGATAGAGATTGGATTATCACTTTAACTCACAGCTACAAAGAGGGCAACATGGCGGCTGACTGGTTGGCAAACTTCGCGGGTTCTTATTCCTTAGGCCACCATGAGTTTGGTGTGCCTCATGCAGGCCTCCAGGGGATCCGTGTTAAGTAGAGTTATTCATTTGTAGCTATTCTTTCTTTTCCCCCAGGCTTTTTATCCTTCCTTTATTACAAAAAAAAAAAATATGTATAAAACTAAAATTTAATTTATAGTAATTTATTTATATCATTATTATAATTTAAATTTATTTTAATTTTAATTATTTATTATTTAAAATTTCATATTCAAAATTTAACTTAACAACTCGTTGACTAGTATTTTATTAGTAGTTAACATCAAAATTAATAATTTTAAAGTGATTTATTAGAATTTGTGGACACTAAAGATAAAACTAATGGAATATGTGAGACAACGAGAAAGGGGTAAAATGCTATTTTTTTGTGAATTGCTAATAGTTACCGTCCTATTTTGACAATTTTACCCTTGTCATATTTATTTACCAAAACTTCTCATTCTCTCATTCACAAACTCTCAACTCCTCAATCTCTCCCAAAATCACATTTGGGAACGAGAATCATGTCGGGAATGAGGCACATCAAAGGAAAAGGACCGATTCATGGCAAGGTACGATTTCTTTTACAAAATTTCATTCGAAAACACGAGTTCTGTCTCCCGATTGGGAGATGGAACTCGAATTCTGCCTCCCAAAAGGTAGGCGGTTTGAGATTTTGTCTGCCCTTCGAGACTCCTCTATGGTGTCTTGACTTCTCAAAATGATACCTGATAAGAATAAATAATAACAGTCAAAATATATACTAATAAAATCAAAATAAATTATAGCAGTCAAAATATATACTAATAAATGTATACCTGATCGTAGTTAATTGAAACTCAATTTCTTTGTGAACCTTATCCAAACTGTATCGATGGCTCTAGTGGAGGAATTACGCCATTGCTTTAATTGGGCGTGTTCATTCTCCACTCTACAGGTAGTTCTGTTGCCAAAGTGTAGGACATTCTTCGTCCATGCAACAACAAACTTCTCCTTGTGAACTAACCACGTCCCCTCAACATAAGAAACAACCTAAGGATACCGTCTCATTGTATCCCTCATCCACATCATATTTTTCTCATATTCCTCTAATCGGCCTCATCAAATCCAACTCCCAATCAGTGATAATAGCCGTCGGGTTCACATCAAACCTAAACAAATTTCTCAGCCTCTTCATCACCCAACGATAGCTCGACTCACTCTCATCTTTCATAATTGCACAAGCTATCTTGAAGTTGTTGTTACATGGAGTCATCCCAACCATTTCGAAAAATGGCATCTTTTACTTATTCGTTTTGTACGTTGAATCCATGCCAATGTACCAGTGGTAGGTTCAGAGTAATTCCACCGACTATGGATGTGCCATAAACATATGCATCAACACATCGGTATCCGGCTCTACAATCGTCCAATGCACATACTTGTTCTCGATAGCTAAATGGAAAAATTGACTCACCACGTCTCTACCCTCAAAACCAATCTTCCTCAACTGATCTCTATAGTTATACACATGTTTTCTAGTTGGGTTGTCTGTTGGATGCTTTTCCTGAAGTGCCGCCAAACTAGCACACGGCTTTGCTTGAGCCGAACTCATATCACGCACAATTTTTTTTGGACGCGGGGTGGGACTAAGTCCGCCTATTTATCGATAGCCATCTAGATAAACAACCAATGCATGGTTGTGCATACCCTTAATCCCTTCCGAAACCATGATCTTCCAACCGATATAGCATTGCAATTGTACGACTTTTAGCTGGAATTTACACTTACATGCTTTTGTCTTAGTTTTCCTTATTAAAGCCCCATCTAAAGTATTCAAAACTCCTATATACCATTCACCACGAAAACTTCTCAAGAGCTTTTGCTTTTCCCCATGTTTATGCGAACCAATAATCAACTCAAAACCATGTTGAATTGCAACTTCTGTTGCCCACTCAATCGCTTCTGAACTTGTTTGAAAAATCATGTTAGTAACAACACAGCTACTATAATCGATCCTGTCACCACCAAAATCTTCTAATGGCACCTGAACATAAATGAAAATCATAATAATTGTTAAAAATTCACTTCGAAGAGTTTTATAGTTAAATAATCGAAAAAACGGGTTCAAATTTGCATGTCTATATGCTTAAGTCGTCAGAAATAACGCATGGCCATTGGACAGACGGCCAGAAAAACCGCCTAGCCGCCTGTGCATTGACTTGGCGGTTTCCCTGGCTGCCTGCCATCGGTCAGGCGGTTTTCACGACCGCCTAGTGGAAAAACGATATTTTTTTAGAAATTTACCCCGTCTTCGAAATTAATGCCGGCTGTAGTATTTTATAGGCACTAGGCAACTTTATGTTCTATTTTTTTTTTATAAATCTAAATTCAATAAATATAACTTAATACATTCTTGACTGAACCAATATAATAACCTAATAAAGATTAAACTTTAGAAAAAATTTATAGAGAAGGAAACAATTAACGGTTATATTATTATGTGATAATGTACAAATTTAGTCGTGTGGTTATTGAAGAAGAATAAATTTACCCCCATGTACAAAATAGTGTAATCTTAAACCTAACGTTTACTATATAGTGCAAATTCAAGCCTCATTAATGAATGATGAGTTTTTTTTTTCTTCATGTGCAATTTCATGTTCTTCCTACTCTCCAACCTCTAGGGTACTAACCACCCAATAAGGTTTGAAATTGCATATCTTCTGTTAATTAATGAAAAAAAATCATCTTCCGTTAATCGAGTTATCTTCTGTTAATGATATTTGAAATTACACCATCTGCTAATTGAAATCCGCTCTTTGTCAATAACCATATAACTAATTTTGTGATTTGTTCCTATTATTATTGAGAGACAAGTTATGAAATAAATTTTGAAGCCCTTTTATCATTCAGAGGCAGTGATTGAAAAAAGAAAGACTATGGGTATTACTGTTGTGATCTTGTCATTCAATTTTGAGAGATTGCATTCTTGTTTGTCATTCCAAATATATAATACTCGTTAATTTTGGATATAATTTCTAATAATTGAGAATTCAATAATTATTATATTATAATTGAAATAAGTTTTGAATTTTATTATATATATATATATATATATATTTTTTATCGTAGGTCAGTTAAATGAGATGCTCTAGGGATAGCTGAGGCCCTAAGCAGATGCTTAGGTCTGCTTCTCTTGGAGCCTCCACTGTTCGAAATCGTTCATTTTCGAAGTTATGGCATATTTTTTTAGAATTTTAGTTTCAGTCGGAAGAGAGAAAAAATTAGGAATCGAGAATAGCAACACCTCATTTTTTTAGGGTGTTGTTAAATCCAGCCCCAATTTCCCACCTCTAGCCCCGTGAAAGGACGAAAGTACCCTATGAGGCTTTGAGGTGGGAAATGGGAGAAAAAACCTCTCCCGACACGCGAGCGTGAGGTAATCACGCCTCACCCTGTGGTGAGGCGTGATTACCTCACGCCCGCATGAATAAATCACAAAAAAAATTATTGATGATTGTGGTTAACTCCAATTATCCGTTTAGAAATAAAAATTACGGCATTTTAACTCGGATTACCCTTTAACAAATAAAATTTAAAAACATAAACATTAAAATAAAAATTAATAAACATAAAAGAGTACATATAATATCAAAAGTGTTAAAATGTATGAAGTTCTACAAAAATAATTTAGTTCGCCCGACGCCACGCGTCCATAAACTCATCCATCTCCCTCTTAATGCATGGAGCATCCTCGTCAGATCGGTGGGTAGCCGCTAGTTGGGTGACACGCCACAACCAGCTAACCCACTGCAAAATAAATAAATATTAAAAAATAAACACATATAAACTAATACTAAATAATAATATTAAATAATAATAAACTTACAAATTCGCTATTGGCGCGAGCAGGGCCGGCTCCAGGGGGAGGCCGCCTAGGCGGCGGCCTAGGGCCTCCGACTTACGGGGGCCTCCGGTCGGAAATTTTTTAAAATTTGATAATTATTAAATAAGTTATGATTAAAAAGTATATAGAATTAAATATATAACAAGAAATAGTGTTAGCTTGAATGGCAAAGACATAGTGTAGATGTTTACAAGGGTAAGAGTTCAATTTCCTGGATTAGCATTTTTTTTTGTTCACATTTTCTCTTATTTTTTCTTTTTTTCTTTGACAACACAAAAGTATAAATTATTACTTTGTTATTATAGTTATTTTTGAATTTTTTATTTTTTTATAAATTACAAGATGAAATTCACTTATGAATTACAATTTGTAATTTGGTATAAAATATTATTTAGACTCTGATTTATTTAAAATTTTAATATTTGACCACTAATTTATTATTTGGTCACATTTGGACCATAAACTATTCAAATTGATTAAATTCTACTTAATTATGATGATGTCTTGATAAAATTGTTTCCTTATAATATGTGGTGATATTTTGACATATGAGCTATGTCGTACGTTTTAAAGTTGATTTACCCAAGTAATTAATGAGATTAAAATAAGAAAACAAATCTCTAAACTAAAATTTATCAAGTCTAATTATCAAAATATCATCATATGTCAATAATTCTATTAAGTTTCCATCTAAATTGGATGGATTGAAATTTCACCAATTTGGATAGTTTAGTGGCCAAATGATAAAATTTTGGATAGATCAAGCACCAAATGACAAAATTCCTTGGATCAATCGATGTCCAAATAGTGATTTAAGCATGTAATTCATAATAAATACGTGACTCAACCAATTTTTAATCTCGAAGATAAATTCTTCTCTTTCTTTCCATAGAATCTTGCGATTAGGTTCGAGTTCAGCCGTCCAAGATTATTTTCCAGAAATTAATATTTTGTCGTCTGCTTGCTTCTCGCATGACTGGTGAGAAGAAACTTGATTTTAAATATATAAAAGAAAACTCGATTTTACATATACAAAAGCAAAAAGAATAATAATTTCTTAGCTTTATTTATTATTATATGACTTGAATTGTAGTTAATAATATATTGGTTTTACTATTTAATATTTATTATTTCTAAAACAGTATTAGATTTAGATATGAAAAAAAGTGCACAATACGCCTAGGGCCTCCAAAATACTGAAGACGGCCCTGGGCGCGAGCATGCTGGACCGGTCCAGCCTGTGGTGCATGAAGGAGATGAGGATGCGAATATCGCATATACCAGTCCATATAAGAAGGATCACAGTCAGTGGGATCGTATCCAACTGGCCGGCATCTCCTCCGATCAATGCCCCAAGCCGATGGAAATCTCCGCCAGGTATCCTCAATTGTGACAGAGGAATGCGTGAGCTTGTACGATAAAGACCTCCATGGTCGTACTGCTTTATCAGGTCTAATAAGCTCAGTTGGGATAGGCTGAGTATATCCGACCTGTCGCAGCGCTCAATCGGGCATATACGGCTCGACGATGTCTCTACACCGTATCGAACCGGCGTAGGACACTCGAAGCCGATCATCATCGGGGACAGGACTATAAGGCAACCACATCACCTGAAAAAAAATACTCAATAATAAATAATAATATACTATAAATAATACTTAAATTAATTCTAAAATTTTATAAAATACCTCTGCTGCCGTCATACGGTCCAGCTGCCCGCGTATGGTATCTAGTCGGGCGGTCATCTTGCCTGGTACCCCGACCTCCCATCTTAGTGCACGGGCATGGTCAGCTGGGATCATGTGAGCTAGTCTATGCGACCGGAACACCGGAAAATACTCGTATATCCACGCCTGTAGTAGGGTCAAACATCCGCACATACCAGAACAGTCTCCTCTGCTCGCTATCCCCAGCTGTCGATACAACGTGGCAAGTGTAGCAGACCCCCATGAAAATCATGTTGCCCCTCTGACACCGCCGTAAACCTCAGCAAGATGGGCCGGCCTAATCTTATCTCCACTATTGTCATCAAACAAAGTGGATCCGAGCATAAGCCACATCCACGCTGTGGCCCGAGTAGCGTCATCCCTACCCTGGATGACAAGCCTGTGTACAGCATCAATAAATACACCTCCACCACTCTAGAAATGTCGGGTCGGCGACAGAAGCTGGTCCCGATCCACCCCAAACATCATCATGCACATGGCATGAAGCCGGTTAGTAGTGGGAGACTCGGACACCATCGCACCGTCGACCGGGATCCAAAGAATCTGCCATACATCATGCAGTTGGATAGTCATCTCCCAGAACGGCATGTGGAAGGAGTTCGTATCGGGCTGCCACCGCTCCACGAACGCAGTCAACAGCGGAGTGTCGAGGTTCCTAAACATGATATGTGGAAGGTGAGACAAACTAGTCTTCTCGATCATCTCCTTCAGCTGTAAAATGACATATATACAATTACTGAATGTTTTTGAGGTTTATAGTTAAAAATACAAAGTACAATAAATGTTGACAAACTAAATTATTCTTACCTCGGGTGACGCACCAGAAAACCACACTCACAAATCTCGACATGCTGTTGATCTGTTGTAGCATGTCAGAAACGACCGAAGCTCTCCTCCCAACATCCGTGAGGCAACATGTCCTAGAAAACTAGGAATCATGGAACCATCAACGGGGCTACCATCCACCGGTCCACTAACTAGCCAGCTCTCATCCTCACTAGCTTTGGGACGTTTGCTGGTCCCTGAAAGTTATAAAATTATACTAAAGTTGTAAAATTATATTAAAGTTATACTAAAATTATACTAAAACTATTAAATTATACTAAAATTATACTAAAGTTATAAAATTATACTAAAGGTATACTAAAATTATTCTAAAACTATTAAATTATACTAAAATTATACTAAAGTTATAAAATTATACTAAAACTATAAAATTATACTAAAACTATACTAAAGTTATAAAATTATACTAAAGTTATACTAAAATTATACTAAAACTATTAAATTATACTAAAATTATAAAATTATACTAAAACTATACTATAGTTATAAAATTATACTAAAACTATAAAACTATACTAAAGTTATAAAATTATACGAAACTATACTAATGTTATAAAATTATACTAAAAAATACTAATGTTATAAAATTATACTAAAACTATACTAAAGTTATAAACTTATACTAAAGTTATACTAAAATTATACTAAAGGTTTATAGTAAAATTATACTAAAGTTATAAAAGTAACTATAAAATTATACTAAAGTTATAAAATTATACTAAAAAATACTAAAGTTATAAAATTATACTAAAAAACACCTGTACTCGCAAAGCGACCTCCTATGCGCTGGGTCGGCCGTCTGACCGGGGTCGGTTGCTCATCGATATCCTCACCCTCGCGATCACGTGCAGCTGCAGACTGTCACAGTACCTGGGCTACCACATTCAGGTAGTCTTCCACAGAATCGCTATCAGGCTCTCTGTCACCAAAATCTGTCGCCCCCTCCGATCCATGAATATCGGGCTGATCCACAATCGGCCCCCTCCTCACCTGCTCCGTCGCAACCCCTCTCCGCCTACGAGTAGATATATCAATACCACGCAATCTCGTATGCCGTGGTGTATCATCCTCGTCGTCCATATCTAGACGACGAGCAGATGACGGGATGGATTTCCCACCCCTAGTAGGCCGCTCCGTCTACAAAAAAATTACACTAAGTTAATCTAAAATTGTAACATATAAATTATAAATTATACTAAATTAATTTAAATGTAAATAATGTAAATATAAATTAAAAAAAACCACCATTGGACGTATGAACATCACGCCCGCACCACTAGTCGGGCGTATGAACATCACGTCCGACCTATGGTGCGGGCGTAAGAACATCACGCCCGACCAGTGGTGCGGGCATGTGGCTATCACGCCCGCACCACTGGTCGGGCGTGATGTTCATACGCCCGACTGCGATTCCGACGATTTTTAAAAACTACCCACAGATCTCATATATAAGCGTAAATCAACGTAATAAAACCGTAAATCTTACCATTTTCGCTTTCCCCTTACGGCTTTTGTCACCATCCATGATTCGATTCAAAAATTAGTCCGGATTTGATCGAAGATTGTACAGGGTTCTTGAAAGGTTTTGAGTTTTTTTTAATTTTTGTGCAAAGTGTAGTTCGTTCAATTTCCAAGGCTAGAGGTAGGAATTTGTGGCTAGGTAGAGTAATTCAACTCAAAAACTGCCGCCCTATATATCCTTCCTGTTTGTGTATGAATGCAAGTAAACGTGGATGTATGTAAAAGTTTCCCATCCCATGGTTTGGAAGTTCGGAGCAAAGCCAATACTTATATATTTCGTAGGTATAGTTGTTTGATTTGTTCTAATGGCGGAGACTTCCACTTTCTCTATAATGTCGTCTTCCCTTCCTCCTCTTTTTATTCTTGGAATCTACCGTATGTTCTCTTCTTCGACATTATATCAATTTAGCCTTTCTACTTCTTCTTCAACCTTCATCCTCATTCAGCAATCGGAACGAAATGACAGGAATTCCCTTGCAGGTTTCTCTGCTTTTATACTTCTTTTTCTTAATATTTATATTTTTAATTTTATGGCCAAATTTAAATCATGCAAGTGTCACTGTTCATTGTTCAACTACTCCTGTGCTTCAATCTTACTAAATTACTGTCAAGTCCGTTGTCGATTGTTTTCGTTGGTTGTATTTGATCAGTTTGTAATTGATTTGTTAAAATATGTCGACTAGTTAAGGCAATAATCATCCTAGGCCTCTAACATTTTCAATTTTTGCTGCTGTGAACATAAAACTTTATATATATATTTTTTTATCAAATGAACATTTAACTTGTTAAGAGAGCTTATTCATTTCATTTGCATTTTTAACGGTTTGTAAGCATTTTTCTTATGTCTAATATGCCAATACTTTTGAACCGTAAGTAAAAAATACAATTTGAGTAATGATATTTTTAACTAATTTTCTGGCATCCAGAGGCTTAATATATATGATATTAATCAACACAAATTGAAAAAATTAGAAGCTAAAGATGCCTTTTCTCATTTATTTTAAAAAACTTCTGATGGAAGTTGTTGTGTTGCAGCCAGCTAAATGTTTACAGTAGTAGTAGTAATTACAATGGCTGTGATGATGATTATTGTGGTATCAAAATTTAAACAGGAACTGAAACCGGAAAATGTATTTAGAAAATTTATTGAAAATGGAACCGGATGGAATTGTGCAAAGAAAAATATAAGCTATATTTATAAATTTTAAAATTATAAGGATGCATAAGGGGAGAGAAGAACAGAAAGAAATTTGTTCATTTTCAAATCTTGAAGAATAAATTTAGAAGAAAATTAAAGAATTTAATATAATGAGATTTGGGTAAGAGATAAGTTAATGCACAGAAGTGTAATGATATAAGTTAATGAATTTAATATAATAAGATATTTTATTTTAAAAACAAGTTTTCAGTATTTTCTAAATTACAGAAATATAATATGAAAAGTAAAGTAGAAGTTTACAGGAGTTTTAATTTTTCTGTAAGGTTTTTGAAATGTGGGAACCCTTAAAAAATAAAGTTTGGCGTGGAGACTGGAGAGTAGCAGCAGATGATATCCTAATTCTATTTGTGTCTTCATGCTGCTTGTTAGATGAGGAATTGCTATTAGAGTTAACATTAAGTTTTACTTTTAAATACTATGCTTATTTTTACAATTTAGTGCTGAAATATTCATTTTTGATTGTTTTATTTGGTTATAACAGGCAGTAGTTTAAACAATATGTAAATTTTTTTAGTGTCAATATGAGCAAAACTTTGGGGTTCTTTTTGCTTATGCTACTCTCTGTTAAGATTCATTGTTAGTACAATAGAGTTGTAATTACCAATATAATGGTTAAAATGTTTGATTTTTTTTTGTCCTTGCACGTCACAAGCAGCTATATATAGTTCGTTTTGTTTAAAGATTCATATATAAGCTATTTTATCCAAATAACCAATGATCTTTAGTATGATAGAATTAGCTTGCTATAAAAATAAACATAGAATCAACTGTATGACTTTTTATGATTTTGCTTCTCAGTTAGCAGTTAATTCTAGTCTTTATATTGTTAACAGTTCATGGCGATAAATAAAAAAGAAATTTACTTTGTCATTAGTCCTTTTACCTTTTAGATGACAAAGGATGTGACATTTACTTCAGAAAGCTATTAGTTTGCTGCCTTCTAATTTTTTTTTTTTTCAATATTGAAGGAACCGTATATTCGAACCCGAGAACATCCATACTTTGATGGTCTATTAAGAGGTGATAATGCCTCAAAGGATCAAGCTTATACTTTGGAGTTTCAAGGGAATGGTGTAAGCTTGAATTTTTCTCGAACTGCATCAGATATTACTGATGCAAGAAGTAAAAGTTCTATTGAATCCATATCTGAAAAATCTATGGACTCACCAGCACAAGATTCACTCTCGGATCCTATTGGGCATTCTGCATTTGAGAAGTTGTCACAGATTTCTCAAGTTAAATCATTTGCATTTTCAAGCTTTAAATCTGATGTGAGCGTTGCATTAGGTGATTCTTATGAATCAACGAAAAAACCTAGTGTTACCATATCTGCAGATGTTCAAAAGTATCATGTTCTATCAAACCTAGCTACACCTGTGATTGAAAAAAGCTTCAGCATGAACCAGAATAAGCAGAATCTGTTAGTGATACCACTGCCTCAGTCTGCAGCATCATTTTACAATGCATTATCCCCACAAGTGGAAATTTTGGAATCGTGCGAAAGCATTAAAAGGTTGAATTCGTACTTGCAAGCTAGAAAAGAAGATGTCCGAGCTGGTGGTCCTGGAAGATTTTTGCATGCTATAATTGCACAAGATATTTCTGGTAATTTCCTTCCATATATTTTCTTACAAAACTTACTGCTTCCTCAATCTTTCGAACATTAACAAAATGTTTTATCATCTTCCATAGGAGAAGTCTTGTACATGCTGATCTTAGACTACAATAAAATATTTAGGAGAATACTTCAATAGAATGAGCAATGTTGTAAAAAATGGGACCAGATACTCTGGTGCAACCATTTCAATTATTTCTAGTCAAGTAAAGGATATGAAATTTATTGACAACTAGAAGTGTAAATTTTTGGTCATGTTCTTGAGTTACTCCTTATGGATATGGTTGGGGTTTGAAATCTGTCTTTCTCGCTCAGGGTGCAGTTTCATTCAACTTTTTAACTATTTGAAATTCATACTTGAAGAGAAGTTTGACAATGTAACCAAATTTTGATTAAACTTCATCACAGTTGGTGTTAATGGACAAATAGACTCTTTGCAACTTTCATTTGTTTCTCTCTTTTTTTTTTTTTTTTTGATAGAGTTTCTCTTTTTCTTTTTAATATCACGTTTTGCAGCTATACAAATGCATGTAGTGCTTCAGTTGGTTTATCCTTTTTATTGATTTGTAATGTGACTGCAATTTATATGCAAATAATTCAGCTGTAGAACAGAAGTAGATCGAATTCTTCACATAAATCCATGATGTCTTGTTTCAATTATAAGGCTTTTTTTCCTAGATGGTCTATGGCCCCAAACAACAAGTGTTAAAAGCCTCTTAAGAAATAAGAAGGAAAAGAAGAAAAACTATTACAATTAATCTAGTGAATTTGGTAAAAGAAAAGTGCAGGATGTAATAACTAACATCCATTCATGTTCAAGTTGCAAAACTATCTCTGAATTCACTACGTGGTCATATTTCTTTTCTTGTTGTAATTGGAAATCTTAGCACCAGACTAAAAGTTTCATAATTCATAAAGATAGTAATGTCATAGCTGTGTGTGAGAGAGGGGACAAAAAAGGAGTGTTATAATACAGAACCAAGAAGTCAGAATTTTCTTCAACTGGGAACCCATTACATGCTCATACGATTACTATCCGTGCTTTTGCAGATGTTGGATCTGTTGCTGCAACAATCATGTATGCCTTCTACTTGAATGAAACGCTTGAAAGTGACCAATTATGCACTGTACCAGTCATCAGTATGAAAAGGGTGGACCTAGGCAATCATGCTGAACTGAAATGGTTGCTGGATTCATGCCAAATTGATGAGTCATCTCTAATATTTGTTGATGAGGTATACTTTACTGAACTGATCAATATATTTGAGAATGAGTTGTGGGTAGCATGTGGTGCTTGTATAATTGCGTTGACAGATTATTGGCATGAGCATGAACAAACTATGGCCATCCAGTTATATTTGCTAACTGATTCATGGAAAATAGTAGAAGAATGCGTTGAAGCATTTGCTGAGTTATATATATATAAATATTTCCCATTATAAAGGTTCAGAATATTAATTATTGGTTTGTACATATTTTTTTTATATATATTTTTCTTGTTTTACATGTTCCAGTATGTATATCTAGGAGTTCCATGTATTTTACCCTACTTCCACTCTTATGTAATAAGCTTGTTGCTTTGATATTTCTCTATATGGGACTTCTGGCATGATGATCTCTTGTTAATTTTATTAATCATGGCTAAATTATCAACTTTAATATTTTTACATATTGTTACATAGTTATATATCATTCCTAATATGAAATAGTTGGTGAAAAATCAGTATATTAGGAATTGTCTTTAGTCTATATCATTTTCATAATTGGATCTGCAGTTTAGCTTTATCTTATCTTTCTCCTCTTTTATGAAAATACTGGAAGTTGTGCAGCTTTAAACTGAAGTTAGGCAACCTTCACAAGCAAAATGCTTTCTCTCTCTCTCTCTCTCTCTCTCTCTCTCTCTCTAATTGATGATATGTTGAGCAGATTGACCTTGCCTATTACAATCTGTTTGGGAGTCTTAAACTTGTTGTGTTAAATGGACACAAGCTTCCAACAAAATTAGAGGTAAATATTTTGTGGGCTGACTATTTTTTGAATTTGATCTTGATTGGTGGAGTTGATAGTAATTAGTTTCACGTTTGAAGGCCTTAAAGGGAGCAGTAGTTGAAATATTCAATTGCAGAAAGGTGTATTTCATCAACTGAGATTTGTTGAACTATTAAATTCTCTTGTTAATTTCAGAGTTGTGAAAGCATGTTATTTTTGTCTGTTTTACAGGATGAATCTGTATCTTCTGGGGTTGAGGATTTCATCATGGGTGAGGTATGGTATAAATTATGCATCAGTAAGAAGCTACTTGTAGTTGAGGGATGAAGCTACTTGAGCATGAGATTGGCATTTTATGATTTTAATGTGTCATGGATGAAGGTTAATGCTTTTGGAATTCTTGATTGACCAAATAGCACAACAGATATATCACTCTGCACGATTGTTTAAAATGTTTGTCAATGTATTGATATTTATGGCATTAAGAAAAATAATTAAAATGCTTCGACTTGTTTGCAGCCCATGAATAGTAGGTAGAAAGTTATGTATAGCATAGTTGTCAAATCGAGAATCGACCTGGGAATCGAAATTCTCATTTTGTGAAAAGAAAGATTCGGTTCAAATTCGTAATATTACAAAAATATAAAATATTTACCCTGTTGAACTTAAATATTATCAAATATTGCTCTATAAATACAATTTTAATGTCAAAAAAGGAATCATATAAACCAAGTACTTAAAATTTAGATCTAGATCTAATGCAAAATGCAATTCTAATAAAACTAATTCACAAATTGGACTCTGTTTAATAACTTAATGGAGATGGAGAGTTTGACTTTCGGACTCTGTTTTCTTGTCTTATTGCCAACTTGATAATTATGCAGTGGAACTAGTTTGAGTTGATAACTTGATAAATAACAATCAGACTTGAGGAGAGTGAGTTTAGTAGTTAGTATTGTTGAAGTTTTTGATGAACCATGATGAAGATAATTTGCTTCTGATCATCTATTGTTGTACCACGACAAAGCAAAGTGCCAAAGACGTTTTCTGAATGGGATGAGATGGGACTTACATATTGATTTGAAATTGGAAAGTCATATGTGTTAATGTGTTTTGATTTGTTAAGGATTACAACAACAACAACAACAACAAAGCCTTAGTCCCGAAATGATTCGGGGTCGGCTAACATGAACCATCATATAAAACCGTGAAATCAAGTCGTGTCAGCGACACAAATTCTCTCCCTCCACTCTTTCCTATCCACTACCATATTTTCCTCAATCCCCAATAAACACATATCACTCTCGATCACCCTCCTCCAAGTTTGCTTAGGTCTTCCCCTACCCCTCACCACTACATCCCTTTGCCACTCTTCAGTCCTCCTAACCGGCGCATCAAGCGCTCTTCGTCTTACATGGCCAAACCACCTTAGTTGGTTTTCCCTCATTTTATTCTCAATCGATGTAACCCCTACTTTTGTCCTAATTATTTCATTACTCACCCGATCCTTTCTCGTATGACCACACATCCATCTCAACATACGCATCTCCGCCATCGACATCGTATGAGTGTGACATTGTTTCACTGCCCAACACTTCGTACCATATAACAATGCTGGTCTGATTGCCGTGCGGTAGAATTTTCCCTTCAATCTATTTGGCATGCCGGGGTCACAAAGGAAACCCGTAGCACTCTTCCACTTCGCCCAACCAGATTTAATCCTATGAGCAACATCTCCATCTACTTCTCCATCCGTTTGGATAATAGATCCTAAATACCGAAAGCAATCCGATGCCTGAACAACTCTCCTATCTAGGGTGATTGTCCCTGTCTCCCTTACTCCTATCGCCGCTAAACTTACACTCCAAATATTCTGTCTTACTTCGGCTCAGCTTAAAGCCTCTAGATTCTAAAGTTTGCCTCCATAGTTCCAACTTCCTCTCCACGCCTTCTTTCGTCTCATCAACCAACACAATATCATCTGCAAACAACATGCACCATGGTATACCATCTTGGAGTGAACTCGTTAGTTCATCCATAACGATGGCAAAAAGAAATGGGCTTAGTGCAGAACCTTGATGCACTCCAATCGTAATAGGGAACTCTTCAGTCTTCCCAACACTGGTGCGTACACTCGTGCATGCTCCCTCATACATGTCCTTTATGATGTCAACATATTTCCGCGAAATGCCTTTCCTTATTAAGGCCCACCAAAGTACTTCCCTTGGTACCTTATCATATGCCTTCTCCAAGTCAATGAAAACTATATGCAAGTCTTTCTTCTTATTTCGATAGTGCTCCATTAATTGTCTCATTAGATGGATGGCTTCCATAGTTGATCTTCCCGGCATAAAGCCAAACTGGTTTTTCGAGATCTTCACCGTCCTCCTTAGCCTTTGTTCGATCACTCGCTCCCACAGTTTCATAGTGTGACTCATTAATTTGATTCCTCGATAGTTGGCACAATCTTGGACATCGCCTTTGTTCTTATACAACGGGATTAGGATACTTTTGCTCCATTCGGATGGCATCTTATTGTTTCTCCAAATTTTGTTGAAGAACGTCATCAACCATTCGATTCCTCTCTCTCCCAAACATCTCCAAATCTCAATAGGGATGCCATCGGGTCCTACTGCTTTCTTCAATCTCATCTTATTTAAGGATTAGTTAGAAATTAATTTTATTTTTTTAATTTCTGATTGGTTCTTTTCCACTAATTTATTTCCTTCCTTCATTAGAGACTTCTAGTTTTCCTAAACTACAATTTGGAATCTGCTGCAGTAGTTGTTATCACGATTTTTTTAGCATATTTCCTGAATCGGCCGACTCGACCGATTCGGCCGATTTACCGCCGATTCCAATGATTCACATCTGCTTCTCCCTATAGATCCAGCTAATAGAGATGAATCAAATCTAATCGTATGGCTTGAATCGCGAATCGTAAGATTCTGTTATAATTTAGTTTCGTCCTATAGATTCGGATCGAAATAGAGCTCAATCGAATCGCATCGTATCGTAAGATTCGGATAACATATGAAGCACGGACTCTTCCCTGGGGTCGCCGTGGCCGTGTCGGACTTGTCGGACTCGGGGACTCAGCGGTGACACGGCGGTGACATGGGACTCGGCAGGGACTCGACAGTGACATGGTAGGGACTCGGCAGTGACACGGTAGGGACTCGGCGGGACTAAGCTAATGGTGAAGATATGTAAAAATTTAGGTTTTTTTTTTAAAAATCTTTTAAAACCTATAGTCCAGTTACAAAATTTGACAAAAAAAACCTAAACTACATCTAATTCTCACCTGTGAATCGCTATTTTATAAACGCTTAAGGCTTCTTTCTCTTCCTTCTTCGATTTGTTTTGCGATTTACGATTCTTAGCGATTCTCCTGTGATTTCATCTTCTTTCTTATCGTTGTCTTGTCTGATTTTATCCTCACCAAAATCCTTGCGATTAGAGAATGACTTATTTGTGATTTAGCAAGTTTTTTATATATTTTATATGTAATATATATATCTAATTAATTATATAAAATTTGCCGTGTCCCGCCGCGCCCATGCTCATATTTTCTAAAAATTCCGTTTTCCGTGTCCGCACCCGTGTCCGTGCTTCATAGCTAATAACAGTGGTTTATAGGATGCCTATGCTTATATGTGCAGCTCCTCTCTTCCTCCTGACCTTTCAGTGAAGTTTTAGAATCGTCCAATTTATCTTGTCCTACACCCAATAGTTTCCATATCTCACCAAATAAAATTATTGAAATATTTTTGTGACCTGAAGTTACAGATGATTTGACAACACAATTTTTGATCATTGGTAGGTGTAAACAAGTGGAACCTTTAGAGAATTGCTCAAGCGGTGAGAGTTTTCTATTGGCTAGCTTGAGTTGCAACTTTCAAACTTCAGTGTGCTAATATTAGGCTAACTAAAAAGTAACAACCAGATAGGGCGTGTTCCCTCTTAAATTGATGCATGATGTGTTACTCCATTCAAAATGATTTTATCGAAACCAATAACAATATGAGGATTAGGGCTATGAATGATCAAATCATTATCTTAATAACTAAAGTGTTAGCATGGTTTTAAATTTACCACTACCCAAAGTTGAGTTTGCAGCTTGTCAGACACAGTGTGTGCTGATATTAAGTTCATAGTATTAAGCTTGAGCAAGACATAGCTCATACTTATATAATTTCAAGGTTTGAGTTTCTTAGCTCGATTGTTCCCTACTTTTCATGCATCATATTTGTCAGATATTAATATGAAGTGGATCCTTAACTATCAGCTTGAGCTTTTAGTTCAATTGGTTCCATGACATGGTATCAAAGCTAGTTTGATCAAGTGGTCTAGGGTTCGATTATTGGCAGCCCCATTTGTTGATTTAATTGCACGACATGGTAATATTGGCCTGTGTTGTGACGCTTCAACCCCAGTGGACATTCACGTGTAGGGGTATTTGATTTGTTTTTTCTTGTTAATGCTTCTCGACTTGTGATACCACATAGAACTTTGTGATGGAAAAACTCTAAAGTTTGAAAGTGCGTATGCTGTATTTTTTAGATCATATAAAAACACATGGAAGTAAGATGAATATATTATAGCTTTAGCAAGTTTGGGTATTAATTATATATGCTCACTAGAGAGAGAAATATGTGCTGTCCTGTGAATATAAATTTAGTATGGCATCTCACTATAACCAAGCATTCTGATTCAAATGTTCCATTTCTGGGGTCCCACTAAACTAGAATTCAGTTCGTGATATTTCCTATTGGTTAATTTAGAGGAGTTTGACATCATTTTGGATATTTATTGAGACTTCGGTGGTGTTGGATAAAGCTGAAAATTAAGTGTTAGAAAAAATAAGTACTAAATTTTAAATGCTGAATGTTATAAATGTTGAAAGCATTAAATGGTGTAATGATTGATAAATACTAAAAATAAGTGAATTTTAACTTTATTGAATAATTTGAGTGGCTAACTAAAAACAGTTATCAAATACACTTAAACTAAATAAGTGTTTAATACATTAATTTAGGTGATTTTCTTTGTTATTAAACGGGCCTTCCTTAGGTTTTTGGCTAAACTAAATAAGTTTTTAATATATTAATTTACTACAAATATGTTCGCATGTTACTTTGATGGAAGATTGGAGTTATTGGCAGATCATTGACATTATTAGATTTTTCATCTCTTTCTATTCCTCCATGCTTTCTGAAGCTTTTTTGGGCCTGTCCTTATGTTTTGTCTTTCTACTTTCTTGCTTATTTATCTTTGTCTTTTTCTTTTCTCTTCTATTCATTATTTCTAGTTTGTTTTGCATCATATACTATCCCTAAAAGATGTTGATGTGACAGCTTGGTAAGAAGTTGCTTAGGGGGAATTTGTTAACTAATAAAATTACTATTGGAATGGTCCAGCAAATGTATTCCTCATATTACTAAATTTTGATCCAAATGTTTCAATCTCCTGCGAATGCGCTCCGAGTCGACAGTTTAGTGCTATTTGCCATTTTTTGTTGTTGCATGTTACTCCTGCCAACCATTCCGTTAATAAATTTGGGATGGAAAATACCATTCTCTTAAGCCTTATTATTAGTAGTGCAGTGAAAGATTAGATTTGGAGCATTAGCTTGAAATTCTCATCATCTAAAGATCAAAATGGATGTATCTCTTAAAATAATAGTATTATTTACCCGTTTTAGATAAGTAAATATTCGATTATAGCAGAAAAGATGGATGAATAGCTTTGAGATCCTTGTTATTAATTAATTTTAGACTCTTGGAAACAGTTGTTCTGGATAAAGGTTAATATCTGCAAACTAATGTAAGATTGGACTCCATTCATTTTCTTTTACATAATATTATATGCAATATATGTTCTCCTTTTGCTATAATCAGTAAAAACAGTTATGATTGAGCTATGAAATTTGTCCAGGACTCTTCTTGCTGCACACTCATTGCTGAAAAGTTTTCTCAGACTTCACCAGAGATTTTGGCTGGACACGGATTCAGTAGACTTTTGGTACTTGCTTTCTTTAATTCAGTACACTTCACCAATAATTTATGTTATTTGTTTTTTTCTCTATATTTGAATGGCTTATCATGTTTTCAATTCTACATACTAGAAATGGATTTTCTCTTCATGTCCTTGCTTTATCAGTTGAATTGAACTTTCTTAGACAATAAACTTTTATCCCGGAGGTTCCACTTACTCTTATTTTTCCATGGATGAAAAGAAAACATTGAAGAGCATATATTCTGCTTCGACTATTGAACCAAGTTATTTCAGAGGATATTATGTTTCCTTAAATACTCCCAGTGCCCTTTATGACAGTTGGTCCTCTTACTTTCATGTAGTTGGCAGGGATCCTCTTGGATACTGGAAATCTCACTAACCCACGTTGTACAACTAAAGACCAGTACATGGCTACATTGTTGATCAATGGTGCTGGCCGATTTGGATCTAATGGTCTTCACCAACTATGTGTGTTGATTTTATTTTCAATCCAAAGCTTATAAATGCAAGTTCTTAAAATCGACACACTAGTTCTAATTTAAAGATCTAAATATCTGTATATGCAGTGAGATACAAAATGTATGATGTGTCTGATCTCAGAGTAGTTGACATATTGCGCAAGGATTTTAAGAAGTGGACAAGAGTTGGTATGGACTTGCAATAATCTCCAATTTTATTGTTGAATCTGAAACTGATTTTGTTATGCTATGAATTTCTTCTAATTCATGCTTTTTTTCTGTTATCTTTACTTGGGGATACGGGCCATATTTACCCCTAAAGTTATTGGAGAAGATCAATGTTACCTTATCATACAAATGGCCGAATGTTACCCCATGATAGAAATCCTTACTCAAATCCTAGGAATTCCATCGGAAAATCTGCCTGTAATTACCGACAGATTTTGATTTATGAGTATTTAATTGGAAAAATAAAATTTAGCCATCATGGTTTCTACCATGGGGACAGCATAGAGCTGTTTTGTACGGTAAGGATAACATTGATCTTTCCTAATAACCTTAGGGGCAAATTAGGCCTTATCTCTCTCTACATATTATGTACAATACAAAATATTTCATTACCAGGCATTCAGATCCTAATTCTTGAGCTGATTCAAAAGTTGAGTTGATACCCTTGCACTTTTAAACAATGATGGAGAGGAGAAATCTCAGTGTATTTCATTGATGAATAATGAATAGGTATAATATACAAGTATAATGTAACTAAACCCTGAAACTAGAATCTTCCTATTTACTCCTCCAATCAATGAAGCTCGTGATCAAGCTTATAGAATATTTACAGCTTGTAAATCTGTAACAATACTAAATTCAGATAAACATGGATGCTTACATTGAGCTAATCCATGACTTGAAATGTATATTGTCAGTAGGATTGCAGAATAGCATTTTGGGTGGGCTAGAAGGAAAATGAAAAGGTTCTACAAGAGCATGCACCGTGTTTAGCTGAAATATTAATCTGATATCTGACCTCTTCCATAAACATTCATGATATTCCTTAACATACAAATAAGAAGGTACAATATTGTCAAGGAATACAAATTGGATTAAGGTGTACTAGCTATCACTTATAGTCTTTTAGAACTTATAGTAAAGGAGATTTTCTGTTATTTATTGATTAGCATTTTCTGAATTGTTGCTTTTTAGAATTATATCAATATATATCAGCTCATGAAGTTTGCTCATTTTTTGCTAGGATAAGTTCCCACAGAAATCACAAATATTAATGTACTTGCTTAATTATAAACATCAGTGCAATTCTCATCCCCTGTTTTATCATTTTGATTGACTATGGTATGGGATCACAGATGCCTTGCTTTTACAGTGTTATTTTCTTTGTTTCTTGTTTAAACACGCTTGTAAATGCATTCGGTTACTTGGTATTCCTTCATTTTTTTTTTTTTTGCCATAGTTATTGGATAACCTGGATTGTTTTTATGGTTGAGGATGCACTTTGTTTCTTGCTAGATAATACTTTTCGTTGCATCTGCAGCCTTGTGCTGAACTTGCATTCACTAAGGAGATTATTTTACAGGTAAGCCAGATAGTATTGGTTCACGATCATTGGTGTCATATGTTGCCATGAGTTCTATTGGCATACCGATTGAGCAACTTCTGGTTCACGGAGATAATTCAGCTGAAGAAATCAAATATTTTCAACGTGAGTAGATGAACTCGTATCCAGTATCAGATTCTAATTCTATTTATGCTATGTTATCTAATGATGAAGTAGTGACTTTCTGATCATCATTTGGTTAATTACTTTCTTTGAGAACCTAGTAGCTGTTACATGAAGGTCAAGAATTAAGTGCTTGAATGCTAAGTACATTATTTGTAGATTATAGCTCTATTATGTTATTTACAGAGTAAAAATTGTTATTCGAAATCTGATGAAGTTTTAGAATTCTGTTTTTAGCTGACCGTTGTTCCATTAAAGTTAGCATTTTACTTAACATCTTTCAGATATACCATGCATGCAAAACCATGTCCACTTTCCATTTTCATTTGCTTTAGTTTTGGTTTCTACTTTTAAAAGTATGAGCTTGGATTTGACTTTTTCAGTTTTACCTTTTCTTTAAATCTCAGAGTTGGAGAAACTTCGGCTGCTCGTGATTGTATCTGGATATTACGATTCACAGAAAAACTTCAAGGTTTGGAGAAAAAAATATTGTCTTATCATATTATCTTTAATTCAGGCATTTGTCCATTTCTAATTTATGGTAGGAAAACTTGAACTATTGGCCATAAGCTGAAGCCCAATTAAGTCCATAGCGAGGCTAAGATAGTCATTCAAATAAAAAAAAAAAGTTAAAATAAATCAACATACAAATACCAAAAGATTAATCAAATAAAAGAAAAGATACAAATATCATAGTTATCAAACGCTCAGGTGCAAAAGGCGCTAGGCTCCAGGCATCTTGCATGAGAAACCAACAGGAGGGCTTTGTTCAAGAGGCGTGTCTGAGTGCACCTTTATGAGCCTAGCACCTTGCTGAGGCGCACCTAGGTGCAATTTTATAAGCCAAACAATTTTTCATAAGGTTCCAAGTTAAAAAGGTGCTTTTTTCAATCTCAACCCTTGCTTATCTATATCATCTACGGTTGAAGAAAGTGCTTATCATACTAGAGTAGGAAAAAATCATGAATACCTCTACTCCAATGTTGAGAATACTCAACTTAAGAAAAGATAAAGAGAAGAGAAAATAGCATATAGTTCTAATTACTCAAAGAAAGTCTCAACAGCCAATACACCATAAGAAACCAGGAAACCCTCCTCCCTCACTAAGCTAACGCTAGGAGCCAAAATAGAGAAATCTCATGATGAAATCTTAGTACACACACCCCTGTAAATAACTACCTGGAACATTCTCCAAGGCAGTAACTAACTATTGCCAACTCACTACATTTTATCCTTTACTGCCCATAATACCCTTGGGTCTCCTAGAGTACACTTTCCATATTTTAGGCCCATTTCTAAAATGAACCAAGGTAGAAGAATTAACTTGATGATCTGCATCATTACCCCCGCCATCTATAAGAGTCTTACCCGAAAATTGACTTTGAATTGACAATGCATCTTCCCACGTAGCCTCTTCAAGGGGTTGATTTTTCCATTGAATTAACCATTTCACCATTGAGTCACCCTCTTGCAAAACACATCGTGTAGCCAGAATAGCTTCCGGAGCCAGCTCTAACTCCTTCGGTAAAATACTTTCTACCTCATCGGAAACCACTCCCTTCTTAAGAAGGGAGACATGAAAAACAGGATGAATTTTCGAAGGAGGCAACTCCAATTTGTAGGCCACGGGCCAATCTGCTCCACTATCTTGAAAGGGCCGAAATATTTCGCTTCCAGGCTATTCATTACGTAAGGCCTAAGCTTCAAATAAACCCACTCTCCTACACCAAAACTCACATCTCTGCGCTTCTTGTCAGCTTGTTCTTTCATACAACTTTGGGCCCGATGTAAATGAGCCTTTAATTGCTTTAATGCCTCATCCCTATCTTTCAAGTCTTGACTCACTGCTTCCACTCGAATTTCCCCCGGAATATACTGCACGACGGAAGGAGGAGCTTGCCCATACACAATCTCAAAAGGAGACAGACCCGTAGAGCTATGGAAAGTGGTATTATACCAAAACTCAGCCCACGGAATCCACAAGGACCAATTACGGGGCTGATCAATGGCGAAGCAACGAAGATACACTTCCAAACACCGATTGATAACTTCAGTTTGCCCATCGGATTCCGGGTGGTACGAAGAACTCATATGCAATTGTGTCCCTTGAGAGCGAAAAATTTCTTGCCAAAAATGACTGAGGAATATAGGATCTCGATCACTTAAAATAGACTTGGGCAGCCCATGGAGATGAATCACCTCCCGAACAAAAGTCTTTGCAATCATACGAGCCGAATAAGGATGCTTTAAAAGAATAAAGTGGCTGTACTTAGACAGCCTGTCAACTACCACCTAAACAGCGTCAAATCCTCTCGACTTTGGCAAACCCAAGATAAAATCCATCGACACATGATCCCATATAACATCCGGATTCTCCAAGGGTTGTAAAAGACTACCTAGTGCCAAGGAACTAGCTTTACAACGTTGGCAAATATCACAAGATTGAAGGATAAATTACACACGTAGTGTACAACTTTTATCCTATTTCACACTTTGGTGTACAATCTTCAATTTTGCACATAAAAATGTACAACCTTTTGGTGACCTCCCACTAAAGTGTACAGCAGGTAATTATGACCGGTCAACCCGAAGTCAACGCGCCACCTCATCAATTTGACTTTTCTAAAAGTAAAAAAATAACCCATTTAATATGAAATTACTTTTATACCCTTATCAAAATCATCTTCTTCAACCTCCATCCTTATTTTCTCCTCCATTATTAAGGGTAATTTCTCCCTCTCATTCTCTCTCTCATTCTCTCTCTATCTTGAAAAATAAACAATTCCATCTCATTAACAGCATTAACAAGATCAATAAATTCAATAAGTTCAACTAACAATCTGCCACAAAAATTTCATTTGAAAGAACAAAACAAAATTGAGAGAAAGAAATATATGCATACATTGAATTTACACGGGTGATTATGGAAAACAAAAATAAATAACAATACAGAGTTAGCAACAAAGAGGACAAATTAAAAGACCATTTTCATTACAATGAATGCAATCTGTTGAGAAACCATTATCTTGAATGAGCATATGACTTTCATTGCATTTCAAACAAACCACAAACCGAAATCGAGCACAACTTTGAAAGGGTCCAATCGATCTATCAATTGGTATTCCTCCAAAAAGGACTCTAAAATGACCAGCTTCAAGTAATCTCAAAACTTGATCTGCTTTACAATTTCATTACAACAGTCACAAGCTTCCAATCTTGGAAATTTCGAATTTATGATCTAGTTTAGATAACGAATTAATTATAATTATAGTAAAAGGAAAGAGGTAGAGAGAAATGAGAGTTAAAGAGAGAATGAGAGAGATGAGAGAGAGATGAGAGTTAGAGAGAGAAAGATCCTTAACAATGGATGAGAGAGAAAATAAGGATGCTAATCTATACGGGTTCCTTCTTGTTGCTATCGCAGTTGGAGTTAATAACGGCGATAAAAAAAAGATGTCGAACCTTCAAAAAAATCAATTCAAGCAACAGATGGGAGACTTTGGGTCTGATTTAATTAACCCAGGGACTATGGCTGTGGTGTTGTTAGTGAGAGAAAGAAAAATTGAAAAGAGAGGAAGAAGGTTGAAGAGAGAGAAAACATGTGAAGGAGAAGAAGAGTTACCTGGTTTCTGAGAAAAATGAGGAGAGAGAAGAAATAATTGAAAAAATTACAGGGTTGAAGAAGATGATTTTGATAAGGGTATAGAAGTAATTTCATATTAAATGGGTTATTTTTTTACTTTTAGAAAAGTCAAATTGATGAGGTGGCATGTTGACTTTGGGTTGACTGGTCATAATTACCTAATGTACATTTTAGTGGGAGGTCACCAAAAGATTGTACATTTTTATGTGCAAAATTGAATGTTGTACACCAAAATGTGAAATAGGGTAAAAGTTGTACACCACGTATGTAATTTACCCCAAGATTGAACATAACGTTAGACCACTGCACTCATGCCCGACCAATAAATATTGGCTGCCAAACGACGATAGGTGCGATAATAACCCGAATGACCACCCGAAGCGGTGTTATGGAACTCATCCAACAACAAGGGAATGAATTTAGAAGTTTTGGGAATTACTAACCGCATTTTGTAATATAGGACTCCTTGACGTAATGAATAGCCTTATGACTGTTAGAATTTTGTTGTAAATCACGAACCAACAGTTGTAACTGAGGATCTGCCTATGCTTCCGCCACTAACTGAGCACCTTGAACCCAAACTGGACTAGAGAGTAAAGCAAAAAACTCTCCATCTTCATCTCGACGTGATAAAGCATATTATACCCCAACAACTTTGCAACCCAATTCTGCTGATCGGGAGTTGTGATGCGTTGATGGAGTAGATGACGCAATCTTTTCTGATCCATATAGACCACAAAATGTGTACCTAATAAACATGAGCGCCAATGTTGCACTGTCAACACCAGAGCCATAATCTCCCTTTCATAAGCAGATTTCATTAGATTACTAGGAGACAAGCCTTTACTAAAGAAGGCAATAGGATGCTGATGTTGCATTCAGACCGCCCCAATTCCACGACCTGATGCATCACACTCTACAACAACAACAACAACAACAACAAAGCCTTAGTCCCAAAATGATTCGGGGTCGGCTAACATGAACCATCATATAAAACCGTGAAATCAAATCGTGTCAGCGACACAAATTCGCTCCCTCCACTCCGTCCTATCCACTACCATATTTTCCTCAATTCCCAATAAACTCATATCACTCTCGATCACCCTCCTCTAAGTTTGCTTAGGTCTTCCCCTACCCCTCACCACTACACTCTACAACAAACGGAATAGAAAAATCGGGGAAGGACAATACAGGAGCTGTCACCATAGCTTTCTTTAAATTTTCAAAAGCTTCTTGAGCTATAGAAGTCCAACTGAAAGAATTCTTCCGAGTAAGATAAGTATTGAATGGTTTAGCTATGCTGCCGTAATTGCAGATGAATTTTCGATAATACCCCGTAAGACCAAGAAATCCCCGGACGCCCTTGACTTGTTTAGGGATAGGCCAATCTTGAACTTCTTGAATCTTTGTAGGATCCATGGACACTCCCCTTCCATCAATGATATGACCCAAATATTCCACCGAAGATTTGCCAATACACACTACTTCTCGTTCACCCTGAAGTGATTGTCAGCCAGAATTTGTAATGCCACAGATAAATCTTGTAAGTGTTGGGACCAAATTGGGCTGTAAATGAGAATGTCGTCAAAGAAAACCACAATGAACCGACGAAGGAAGGGTCGAAAAATATCATTCATCACTACTTGAAAAGTCGTCGGAGCGTTTGTGAGCCCAAAAGGCATTACGAGGTACTTGTAATGACCATCATGTGTTCGAAAAGCTGTCCGCTCGACACTCTCCGGCTGCATACGAATCTGATTATACCCCGCCATCAAATCCAATTTAGAAAACCATTTAGCTCCTTTTAACTCATCAATTAGCTCATCCACCACCAAAATTAGATATTTGTCAGCAACCGTGGCCTTATTCAAGGCACGATAATCAACACATACACCAAGATAGATCCTTCTTTTTAACCAAAATCACAGGACTGGAAAATGTACTTCTACTTGGTCGAATGACTCCCCTAGATAACATATCAGTTACTTGCTTTTCAATCTCCTCTTTTTGTGCATGAGGATAGCGATAAGGGCGAACACACACAGGACCTTGCCCCGAAAGCAAATTGATGGCGTGATCATAAGTGCGAGATGGAGGCAGCCCCTTAGGTTCCTCGAAAATATCTTTAAAACTAGACAATAATTGTTATAATTGTTCACCTTGCAAGGAATTGAGAGCCCGGTGGTGTGACTCGTGTGTATATGTGTATTCTCCTTAAATGAAATATATTCATATAGTTTTAGTCTATATGTTATCCCATGTGTTTCCACTGTATTCACATGGTATCAGAGCCTAGTTTGGCTTCATTTTCTACCCTTGTGTGCAGAGTTTCTGAGTTTGTATTTTTGGGCTGTTTTCTTCGGCATTATGTTCTGCCCATTGTTTGGACCTAGGGTTCCAAGTCTCAGTTCATCTCATCGGATTGTCACCGTTCCTCTTTTGCCGCCTTCGTCTCTCTGTTTTCGACGTGTTTGTTTGGTGAATCTCCTTTTGTGCAGCGATGTTGCTGGCAGTCTCTTGCGTGTTGCTTCAATTGAGTTTTGCTTGTCCTTTTCCAACAAAGCTTGATGTTCCGCGCTCTCGTTTCTCCTGTCCGATTTGTTCTTGTAGGTTGCGACTCCCGGATTATGTTTTCTATTCCAAAGTATCTTGAGTTTCTTGTTTTGAGTTGTATTGTCTTAAGACTATGTATTTTGTATCTGTAGCAAGCTGAGCATGATTAAAATCCATGTTCCAGCTTGAGGGGAGTGTAATAATGTAAGCATGGTATGGGTCTTGTAGGTATGGGTTGTAGCTGTCTAGGTAGAATTCTTAATGTGTATATATATGTGTATTCTTATGGGCCTTGTAGGTATGGGCTGTAGCTGTCTAGGTCGTATTCTTAATGTGTATATACAGTTTTGATCACATGCACCTTAATGACCATGTAAAATTTGGTCATTCACCGTTAGATCTAGGCTTATTAAGGTGGAGATTCAAAGCATCCTAAGGCTTAGATTTAATATGCCTATATCTAACAGTGAATGACCAAATTCACTAGTCATTAAGGTGCATGTGAACATTGCTGTGTGTATATATATGTGTATTCTTCTTAAGTGAAATATATTCATGTGTTTCCACTATATTCATATGGTTTGTAAGGACAGACTCGTGCAATATGTCTGTATTGCCGAAAATTGTGGCAGATTAGCGGTGTTGTATCAATATTACCAAATTATTGCGCGCAAGGAGTATAAGTTCAAAAATTCCATTACCACGAGGTTGTGATAGAATAAACACAGAGATAACAAAGAAACATAGAACCAGGAGGATAATGGAGAAAATAAATTTGTATATCATATAGAAAGATGACTCAATCAACTTCAATCCCTCAGAAAATACATCCCGTCTCTTCCAAAAGGACAGAGTTCTGCTATCAATCAACTCGTTACACAAAATTAGCCATGCTTCCAAACTGCAAAATATCCCATTATAGCGAAAGAGCCTCCCTCTAGTAGCTAGCTGTCATTAGGTAATAACAAACTTTACCCCTAAGAATAACCAAATGTACAACTGGCTAGTAGAAAATAAATCAATTTCCCTCTTTGCCCTTGGCCTTGTTTCTCCTATAGTAAACCTTTAATTCTCTAGGACCTGTTGTTGTTGAAGTATGACCTAGAATTTCTTCATATCTCACACATTTTCTATCATTGCCGCCCCCTTCAAACATAGTCTTGTCCTCTAAGACTTAAGTGTGGAAACTCACTTCGTATCAAAAATTCGTCTTCCCAAGTAGCGTAATCAATGGCGTGGGACTGCCACTAGACAAGCCACTGTGAAACTAATTCACCTTGCTGCTGAATGGTGCGAGTAGTAAGAATTTTTTCAGGAACCAATGAGTTTGTCGGGTCTAACTCAAGATCTGGTGGTAGGGTGGAAGAACATGGTCGATCCCCAATTGCTTTCTTAAGCAGCGAAACATATGGAGTTGGAGGCGATAAGCAACTGGCCCCACCTTGGCCTCAACCTGATAGGGTCCAAAAAAACGGGCAGACAACTTAGGATTAACCCGATGTGCAACAGATTGTTGGCGTTGAGGTTTCAACTCCAAATACACCCAATCCCTTACCTCAACATGGACGTCCCAACGATGTTTATCGACATACAACTTCATCTGTTGTTGGGAAAGCCACAAGCATTGCTTGAGTTGTTTCAAAGCTTCATCTCGATCCAAAAGATCCCTAGCCACAGCCTCAACCTGAACTTCCCTCGGAACAAATTGAAGAATAGTTAGAGGCTTCCTCCCATAAACAGTTTCAAATGGAGTGGTATCTGTGGTCACATGAAAGGAAGAATTAAACCAATATTTAGCCCAAAAGAGCCATTTGTGCCAATGTCGTGGCTGATCTAAAGCAAAGCATTGAAGATAAGATTCTACTAACGATTCACTACTTTGGTCTGACCGTCAGTCTCAGGATGATAGGAAGAACTGAAACGAAGCTGGGTACCCTGAAGTTTGAACAATTCTTGCCAAAAACGGCTCATAAACACCGGTCACGACCACTAATGATAGATTGTGGGAAGCCATTAAGCAAACCACCTCTTTGACAAAAAATTCGGCAATTACCCGAGCTGTGTGGGTGTTTTAGGGCAACATAATGGTTGTACTTCGACAACAGATCCACAATTACCATCACAACATCATAGCTTTTGGATTAGGCAATCCAATAAAATCCATTGAAATATCTTGCCAAACAGCTTGTGGAATAGGAAGAGGCGGCAAAAGACCGGCTGGAGCAAGAGAAGAAGCTTTATTCCGCTGACATGTGGAACACTACCTCACATATTCCTTAATGTGTTGAACCATGCCCTTCGAATAAAAGGTTGTTGCAATTCTCCGATATGTACGATAATAAACCGAATGCCCGCCAACAACTGTATTATGATACTCCTCTAAAATAGAAGGGATCCATTGAGATTGAGATGGTATAACCAAATTGCCAATGCCGCAACTCATAACCCCGTTTGGAAGTGGGATTAGTTTGGAGGGTTGTCTTAATAGCTTGGAGCTGAGGGTCGCTATTTACCTCTTCCAATAATTGAGCACCATCTGTCCAAGTAGGAAAAGATGTGAAAGAGGTAAATTCGGGTCCGCCGTGTCGGCAGGAAAGAGCATCAGCATCCTGATTCTGTTTTCCAGGTTTGTACTGTACGTCGAATGTATAACCCATCATCTTGACTAGGCAATTCTGTTGGTCCGTGGTGGTGATGCGTTGTTGCAAAAGGTGGCGCAAACTTTTTTGGTCTGTGAAGACAGTAAACTTACAGGCCAAAAGATATGGCCGCCAATATTGAATAGCTAATGTTAGGGCCATGAGTTCTTTTTCATAGGTAGACTTGGACAAGTTTTTAGTAGGTAGGGCCTTATTGAAATAAGCTAAGGGCCTGTAGCTTGCATCAATACTGCTCCTACCCCAGAACCGGATGCATCACACTCCAAGTAAAAGGGTTCATTAAAATTGGGTAGAGCCAATAGGGGGGGGGGGGGGGTTGTGTGTGTGCAGCTGTAAGCTTCTCTGTCAGTGGCTTAGCAATTTTTCCGTAGTCACGGACAAACTTCTGGTAGTAGCCTGTTAATCCTAGAAAACCCCTAACTCCTCGAACATTTCGTGATATTGGCTAAGTCAAGACTGATGCAGTTTTGGTTGGATCCACTGTAACCCTTTGTTCTGAAATGCAATGCCCGAGATAATCGATTGAAAGGTGACCGAATGTACAATTTTTTGGGTTAACTTTAAAATAATTGTTAGCCAAGACTTGTAAGACAATAGCCAAGTGTTGAAGGTGCTCTTCCCCAACTCCTACTGTAGACCAAAATGTCTTAAAAAAACACCAGTACCATGCGTCGCAACCAAGGACTAAAAAGATCATTAATCACATTTTGAAAAGTTGACGGAGCATTGGTAAGACCGAAAGGCATAACCAAAAACTCATAATGCTCGTCATGCATTCGGAAGGCTGTTTTCGGTTCATCACCCTCACGCATTTGAATTTGGTAGAAACCACTTTTCAAATCCAACTTGGAATAAAACTTAGCTCCATTCAACTCATCGAGCAACTCATCGATCATTGGTATGGGGAATTTATCAGCAACAGTAACCTTGTTCAAGGCCCGATAGTCAATACACAGCCTCCATGTTGTGTCTTTCTTTTTAAAAAAGAGAATGGGGCTGGAAAACGCACTCTGACTTGGCTGGATCAACACTTGTTGGAGTAATTCTGATATTTCCCTTTGAATTTCCTCTTTCTGAACATGTGCATATCTGTAAGACTGAACGCATACAGCCGGTTGTCCCGGAAGAAGATTAATAGTGTGATCTTTGTGTAGCCGAGGAGGCAGTCCATTCATGGGCTCAAATACCACAGGAAAACGCAGTTTAAATGATTGAATATCGCCCAAAAGATCGGAGGAGTTACTCGGAATAGAGTCAATTTTGGAATAAAGGTGCGGGTTTGGAATGCCGACACTTTGCAGTTTGCAACCCCCCAACCAAACTTGGAGTGCAGCCATATCAGGTAAGGAGCCTTCCATGCCTTGTAGCTCATGTTCAAATTGCATCCATTTTTTTTATCCCTATTGGTTGATGAGACGAAAGAAGGAGTGGAGAGGAAGTTGGAACTATGGAGACAAACTCTAGAATCTAGGGGCTTTAAGTTGAGCCGAAGTAAGACAGAATATTTGGAGTGTAAGTTTAGCGGCCATAGGAGTGGGAGGCAGGGACAATCACCGTAGATGGGGAGAGTTGTTCAAGCCTCGGATTGCTTCCGGTATTTAGGATCTATTATCCAAACGGATGGAGAAGTAGATGGAGATGTTGCTCATAGGATTAAAGCTGGTTGGTCGAAATGGAAGAGTGCTACGGGTTTCCTTTGTGACCCCGGCATGCCTAATAGATTGAAGGGAAAATTCTATCGGACGGCAATTAGACCAGCATTGTTATATGGTACGGAGTGTTGGGCAGTGAAACACTGCCACATCCATAAGATGTCGGTGGCGGAGATGCGTATGTTGAGATGGATGTGTGGTCATACGAGAAATGATTGGGTGAGTAATGAAATAATTAGGACAAAAGTAGGGGTCACATCTATTGAGAATAAAATGAGAGAAAACCGACTAAGGTGGTTTGGCCATGTGAGACGTAGAGCGCTTGATGCGCCGGTTAGGAGAACCGAAGAGTGGCAAAGGGATGTAGTGGTGAGGGTAGGGGAAGACCTAAGCAAACTTGTATTGTGCATCAGTGTACCCAAGGACTTCAACCATTCAATCCCTAAAACAACATCGAGAGGTCCAAATCAAAAATTAAGGCATCCAATTTGAGTGTTAAGGAACCCAATTGCAGTTTTAATGCCACACACTTCTCTAGTACCTTGACCTGAAACCTGTCTCCTAGTTTGATGTAAATTGGTGGAATTGCTTCAACCGCCAATCCCAAGGAGAGCTTCAAGGTAGCTCCAGAATAAACTAATAGCACGATAGGAATCCCAAGGTGCTTGGAAATTAGATTGGAGTCGCTTGCGAGGAAGGAAATCCCCATAGCTGTACATTCTCCATCAGCTTTGCACTCATCTAGGTCCCCAATTTCACCCAATTCTTCCCCTTCACTGCTCTCAGCCTCTAACCACCACTCATTCTCAAGCACCGCGAACGCAACTCCCCAACTGGACACTGATGTTGTGGGGAATAGGGTTGGGCACATTTAAAACAGAGCCCCGTCCATCGCCTGTCATCCAATTCCTTTGTTGAGAGATGACGTGTTCCTCTATTGCGTTGTATGTTGTTTGTATTTAAATTGGAATTGTGATTGGGAAAGTGCATGGGGGCTTGAATCTCAGTGGGTTTAATAATGAGGTGGAATCCACTACTTTGGGTTTCAAATCAGTTGGGCCCAGTTCCTTTAAGGTATTGTTAAGCCAAGTAAAAGTGAATATTTGGGTATTACCTGTGCCGCTGTTTGCAACGCCGCCACCTCTATCATGTAATAACGAACGAATTCCCGGCGAACTGAAAGTTAATTCATCATCTCTGGCCAGCTCCATCGCTGCCTCGCAAGTCTGTGGTTTATAGTATCTCACCCATCTACCAATTTCTTCCTTCAACCCTCCCTTAAAGTAACTCAGAAATTGAGTTTCTGAATGTTTTGGAATATAGGCTGAGATGGATTCAAACTCCTCAATATCAACGATGCTTTTGGTCTGAAACATCAACCACAATTCTTGATATGGGTTTTGTGTTTGACGTCAGCCAAATCGTCCGTTGAGTCGGATTTTGAACTGATCCCAAGTCAACTGTGGATTGTCTTGAAGCAATCGGAAATACCAAGTGATTGCAGGTCCAATCATGCAGATTTGAGCCAAGGTGAGTTTCAAGGGTTCTTGTGTGCGGTGGACAGAGAAGTAGAGTTCTGCCTTGGCTATCCAGGCACGGGGTTCAGAGCCATTAAACTCTGTTAGTTTCACCTTGGGCAAGGCCATTGCTCCTCCTTCAAAGTGGTTAGGACGCCAACCCGAGTTGAAAGCAAAATTGATGTTGGATTGCAAGAGCACGCCTCCCTCTAGAACAGCGGAGGGACTGAGATTGTTAGAGGTATGTGATGCCGCTGGTTCCTTTGATTCTCCACCCTCAGATTTATTACCACTGTTTTTCTGGATTTGAGCTTCTATTCCGTCCATCCATTCTTCCACCAATTGTTGGAGAGAGGATAGAGCTCGCTGAATAGCACCTAGAGTCTCCTCGTGACTATCAACTTGTGTCTGCAGATCGAGTTTGGATTGCAAACGGGTCTGGATTACAGGTGGGTCTGCCATAGTTCTTTGTTTCCCACAGACGGCGCCAATTGATAGAATAAACACAGAGATAACAAAGAAACAGAGAACCATAAGGATAATGGAGAAAATATATTTGTATATTATATAGAAAGATGACTGAATCAACTTCAATCCCTCAGGAAATACATCCTGTCTCTTCCAAAAGGACATAGCCCTGCTATCAAGCAACTCGTTACACAAAATTAGCCATGCTTCCTAACTGAAAAATATCCCATTATAAAGAGAAGAGTCTCCCTCTAGTAGCTAGCTGTCACTAGGTAATAACAAACTTTACCCCAACTGTACAGCTGGCTAGTAGAAAATAAATCAATTTCTCTCTTTGCCCTTGGCCTTGTTTCTCCTTGAATGAAATATATTCGTGTAGTTTTAGTCTATATGGTCCATGTGTTTCCACTGTATTCACATGGTTTGAAACAAGGACAGACTCTTGCAATATGTCCGTGTCGCCGGCAATTGTGACAGATCAGCGGTGCTCAAGGAGTATAAGTTCAAAATTTCCATTACCATGAGGTTGTTGCTGAGAATTGCGACTTCTTCCCCTATTGCTTCGACCACGACCCCTTGTGGTCATACCTCCTTTGGTATAATGAATGGTTGGACTAGGAATTTCAACATTATCAATTTCCAGTTGGCGTTCTTCACTCAACAACAGGCCAACAAGGTCATTAAAACCAACGTTTTCTAACCGACTATAGTTAGGCCCTAGACCTACAAGCATAGCATGACATAGATCATCAGCAGAAACATTATCTTGCAAAGCAGGGTAATTTCCTTTGCTTTCTGAACATAGGTCGAGATATTGTAATTCCCTCGACGTAGCTCATGCAATTGATTCCTCGGATTTCTAATCTGAGATTTAGAACTAGATAAATAAGCAGAGACAATCTTGATCCATGCTTCTGTAGTAGCTCCAACAACTTGAGAAAGAACATTCTATGACAGCGAGGATGCAATCCAACTGAGGACTTGTCTATCACGTCTTCTCTAAGCACCATGATCGGGGTTCAACTGTCCGGTAGGAAGATACTGTGATGGCGGAACAATAAGCTCGAGATGTTGTTCCAAACCACCAGCATAGAGCAGCGGCATCAACTGCGTTTTGCACATCAAGAAGTTTGAAGATGTTAGCTTGAGGTATAATTGGCTAGAGAGGCTTGCCGAAAATGGCAGGAACTGGCTAAACTGGGAACCAAAGGCCGAGGTACCGTCGTTCGAAGTAAAGGAGGTGGTGGTGTTGCAGAGCTCCCACTGGACAGGGTACCTGAGGAGCTGCTGCCGGTTGTGGATTGGGAACCAATAACGGTTTCCAGCCATGATACGGAGGTTGGAGATGGTGGCGAAAATAAAAGGTAAACTGAAAACTTTAGGGTTTGATTAGTGATTAGGATGTGGTTCTGATACCATGAAACAAATGCACAATCCGTGTATATTCAACAATAGCAAGAGTATACAAGTGTGTTTATAGAAAACCCTAATGAGAAGTCCTAACTAGGAAAGGAGTACAAGAGGTAGTAGGATAACTATTAAACCCTAACAACCTAGGAACCGTATAATTCTATGACCTCATGCCATAGGGTAGCAACCTTACTGTTGTACTGATGCTCAGTATCCTCATTAATTAAGTTAAAGATATAATAAGTGAAAATATTTAGCAAACAGCTTCACAACAGACGAAATGAAATGGTTTGTGAATTGCATGATAAAAGTAACAGATCTCTCCTTTTTTGTTTTATTTACAAAAAATATAAATTTAATGACATCTAGCAGATATTAGATTTGCTAATCACTAGGGATAGAGTAGAAGATATAATTAGGGATGTAGCATGCAAATGGCAGATTTGCTAATCCACAAAATTACCTTTGAGTGTAAAGAGATGGTTGAAATACAAGTGTTTGTTTCTTGATTTCAAGAACTTGTCAGAGTGGCTCGGTCTCTGATTCTTTAACTATAGTTTGGACCATAGGAAAATGGCTCACTACTCACTAGAATACTTCCTATATTCTAACCTAGCGAACAAGATCTATCATGGCTTGTAATGGCGGTATAGGTGCATGTAAGTTAAACCCAAAAAAAAAAGAAAAACAGTTAGTTCTATTTCAGCTATCCTTTACACACAACCTCCATAGTTGCTTGGTAAAAATACTAATTTGTAAACAGCTGAAAAAAGAATAGTAACTTACGGACATTGAAGTCCGGAAGTACAAATTATAGTTTTGAATATATAACTTTTTTTTTAGAAATGCTACAAGTCCAATGTTAACTTTCAGTATTTCTAGTAAACAAACTTTCCATGAAAAATCACAAAGTAAAACTATGTATATGTTTTTTTTTTTTTTTTTTTTTTTTGCATATTTTGGTGTACTTAGAGAGAGATGTTGGTCGCTGCTGAATCTGTGGAGCATATGAAAAGTCTTGTATTGTTCTTCAATTCACATGCTTCACATCTACCGCTCAAAGTTGTTGATCGACGAGGTTAGTTTTCTTCCATATGGCAATTATTGATTTTAAATGATGTTTAATTTAATTGATTTCCTAATTTGCGAATGCAATAAAAATCTCTGTTGTCCAATGGAGATTTAGGTCTCAAAGAAGAGATGAGAATGTTCAAGATCGATAAGGTTATTTCCAGAAAGACAATTGAGCTTCTCGTTGAAGAATTTGATGGAGCATCAAGAGGCTAAGTGCAAGGCAACATTTTGGACAGCCATCTTTTGATTCAACCACCAAAATTTATTAGATGAATTCCTTAAGAGAGTGTGATTCCAAATGATTCTTTTGTTCCTTTTCTTTTTCTTTTTCTTTTTCAAATTCAATCAATAAGCTAGTCTGCCTCTCTTTGCAACTAGATATGTATGTGCTATGTCAAGATTGAATAGGAAGAAAATTCTTGGTCCTTACAATCTTTATCACCCCTTACTGTATAAATTATGGCTTAATCTCATCCATATTCCTTGAAAAAACTTTAAGTTGTGGCAACAAAATTGCAGGCTCATTTTTCTTTAGAAAATTCGATGCATACCTTATTTGTAGATGGATTATGTTACTGGGTTGACTTGAGTAGTTAAATGTAAAATAAATTAATTAGAAGATGAGCAATTCAAATATTGTTTGACGAGCCTCAAATCGAGTAAGTAGATATATTATTAAAAAAACAAAAGCACTATGGATCCTCGATCTAAGTCTTAAGTGATGGGATTCAAGGATCGGGGCAATTTATTAGCCATGATCAAATTATTAATACTGTTAACAAGGACATAGGCAAGGAGGTTCACGGAGGGTCCACCCTAGCCTTTTAGCCTGTCGGAAAATCCTTGAGAGGGGTTGGCCGGCGTGCTCTGTAATATGTTTACCATGGTTGGGAGCTCGTAGCCATGGCAGAAAATTTTTTTAGCCCTAAGCCAAAACGATGTTGTTTTGCTAAACCAAAACAATGCTTACTATGATGGTCTTTGATTTATAGAAATAGTTTATGGACCAATAAGCATTTGAAATCATGGCTAATCTCAAGGTGATGTTCCAGGAGCTTAGGCGTTAATAGTGGTTCGTGATAAGCAAGACTCTTAACTCTTGTAAGATGGTAGCTGGTGTGCTCCATTTAGCAAATGTCCTAAAATGAAAGGGTATCTAGATACCCTTGAGAAGCTTGGGTCGCCAATTATAAAGGAATTGGATGTTGATATCATTCTCTGGTCCTTATCGAAGACTTCGATTAATTCATCTTGAACTTAACATGTTCAGATGAAGAAGATTGTGGTTGAATTGTATGAGATACTAAAGATAATTGAATAGTCGGTCAAGAAGACTCCTCAGATACTTCTGGTTCAAAAGGGCAACGGTCCCTAATCAAAAAGCAAAGATAAGGATGGTAAGAAGAGCTTTCAACCTTTTGGGAAGGGAGGAAAGCAAGCTTCTAAAACCAAAGGGAAGCCGAAGAATGACAAGGGCTGTTTCCATTGCTTCGAGATAGGGCACTGAAAGAGAGACAACATAGTCTTCTTGGAATAGATCAAGAGGAACAGAGGCCCAACTTCTGATTCAGGTATCTACTTTATACATGTTATTCTATTTCATACATGATAGTATTGAATACTATGAATTGGTACCAACATCTTGGTATAAATGTGCATGGATCAAGCAGTAAAGGAATGAGGATATCAGGCGAGATAAAAGTCGCATCAAGATGTGTACCCCTGGGTGGGTTATAATATTTTATCTCAATGTTTTGGATTGTTTTATTACATTAGATTTTGGGGTATTATTTTGGATTAGGACGCCATAATTATTTATAATATTAGATATTCATAAATATCGGTTTAAAGTTTATTTAGAATAATTTTTGAAATATCATTCTTCATAAGTATAGTACTAATGGTAGAATGATCTTAAACAATCTTAATTTATAAAAAGAGAAATAAGGTTTTAAAATTCTAAGGATTTTGTAAACCTTAACCTATATTGGCATATAATCTAAACCGATAACACTTGAGACTCAAAAGATAGAGTGTTCAGTTCCCTAGTTTTGAAATGTAAGAGAAACCGTGTTTCAATCTATAAGTTTTAAACAAATTATGAATTTGATTAAAAGTAAGTTAATCAAATTATAAATACTAAATGAGCCAAATATATTGGATGTATTAAGTTCATTAAGGTATAAACAAAGTATTTTATTATATAATTAGATCATGATGATAAGAATACTTAAAAGCTAATATCTTTTCAAACCATTTAATTAAAGTACCGATGATTTAAACAAACACCTAAAAACACCATATTAGATATGAGTGTTCTAAATTACATGATATCTTAAAAGGAAGTTAAGGATATCATTATGTTGTCCTAATGAGAACAATTGGTTTGTTGCTTAGATAACTGTTTTGAAAAGAGTACTCCTCTTTTCAAGGAAGTTAGTGGGAGTGGATTTTTGAACTTGGATGTTCGAAAGGTAGTTTGTTGATTATATTAGGCCGTGAGGGTAGTTATAATCAGATAACATCTAAATTTATATAAGTCAAAATGATTAATTGAAATTGAGATAAGACTTGCTTCACTAAGAAAAACAGTAGGAGCACAAAATGGTTTTGTGCAGAGAAAGACTTAGTTAATTAGATCCCCAGAACATCGAATCCTGAATCCAATTTCTTGGAGTAATAAATGGTTGAATGGATTAATGCTCTCGAAGCGTAATTAAAGCTAAAAGACGCCATAAATTATATAACGGATGTGTCAATCTGTTTGTAAGTTCCAAACAACACATTGTTACTAAATCTACCTAGAGTACTAACTATGTAGTTGCATTGGATACAACAAGTTAGTTTGGATCCGAAGCGAGTTGCTGAGTTGGGAAGAGGGAGTTACCATTTGTGGCTTTCTCATCCTTGTCACAGTAAACATCTTCAAGTGATGGAAATGGGGAAGCTGCACAAGCTTAGAAGTTCCGGTCACAACAATATAAATCTGAACATGTAAATATGAGACTATGTCTCAATCGAAGGATTTGATTGAAGAGTAGAAAACCAGCAAAGTTGAGTTAAATAATAATATCGAGGATCCAATAATGGACTAATTGGATTGGCCTTAACATGATGGTCGTGTTAGGTCAATAAGGATAGGATCTTGCTTATACGTAACTAGTGCAAGTGGGAGATTGTTGGAGTATGCATTAGTCTCAAGATATTATATCTAGATAATGCCATTAATTGTAAAACAATAATTTGTTTTGTTAATTCACTTGTGCGAACTAACTTAATAGAGTATCCTTGATTGGTGATTTGTTCACGTTTGACGGGTTGAGGATCTGGGAAAATAAAACTGTGAGGCAATAAGATACTAAACTAGATATCCCTGGTTTGTTGTTATCGTAGGAATGATAACGAACTAAAGACTAGTATGTGTCTTGGTTGTGATGGTGTTTCACCGGTTATAGAATTAGATGTCAGACTAAGAGCATATGAATTTATGAGCCAGTAAACTTTGGAAGATTTGATATGAGAATACCACATAGTATCGACGTCATAGGTGGTTCTCATGTAATGCTCATAGATGAGTCATTAGATTCAAAGTCACTATAAGACCTAGGTGAGACACGACATGCTTTTGTTATCGCCTAACATGCCAGCAAATCGGTGCCAAGTATGGGTTAGGCACGCTGAGGAACCATGAGTGAAGTGCGTCCACTCTCCTACAAGAAAGCAGATATACCAGCCACTTGATTAGTGAAGCTGCGAAGTGTGTGTCCACACCCAAATGAAGCCATTTGTATTACTTATTCGAACTTATCATTTCACTAAGACATCAAGGAATGTCCAAGGAATAGATGAGTGTGACGTGATCGTACCTCATGCTGGACTTGATATCGCCCAATAAAGGATCACTTTGAGATTACAATTAGGTGCTCAATAGTCATAATGGCTTGCTAGAGCGCACATATGATTTGTGAGACGAAACTCGGTTTCTATCAAACTACCAATCATAGATAGACCTACATGATTAGTTATTTTAAAAGAGACTATTTAGAACAAGGCTATACGGAAGAGTTTAAAATACGTCTAATGAGATTATATGTATTTAAGCATGTGAGAACAAGTATATGTGAGTCCGGGTGAACAAGGTTTTCAATAGGATTGAAATAAGGTGCTACCCAAATCCGACCGACAAATAGACAGACACATAATTGTTTGATAACAGAATTACGTTTTAACAGTTAAAAGATGAAGAAATCATTATATATATATATAAATTATATTAAATTAAATTAGGATTTGATTTAACTTATATTAGGGAGGAATTAAAACTAATTTGAAATTGGTTTTCTATTTAATTAAAAATGGAATAATCCCTCCTAAATAGAATCGTGGATGTAGCCATTAAAAGGATTTTAGATGTTTATTTTAGTGTAAATTACACCCATGACCATTGAACTTTATTGTTTTTACAGTATAACCGCTAAACTCTAAAACTTAATATAAAAGTCAATCAGCTTTACATTAAATATGCATAGAGTTGATAATGTAATATGTGTTTTGACTTGTCGTATAAGGTAATTCCTGCGTCATCTTCCCTCTATCTATTATTCTTGTATTCTCTCCATAAAGAAAAATAGAAAATGAAAATTAAATCTCAATCCAGATTGTGTTAATGAGAGAGAGAGAGAGAGAGCTTGGAGTTCCTTTCCGATGATCTTGTAACTGCAATGGAATGGAAGCATAGGAAACAAAATATATTAATTTAGCAAACTGGTCTAGAAGCAGCAGCATATTCATCTTTCTCAAACTCTGCATATCCAATAATTAATTCCTAGGAACCAGATTTCATATTTCACTTCAAAATCAGCTGGACCATCTATATGCCTTTTCCAGATTCTTAAAGATTTATAACAGGATTTAATTGTTATTTTTATAAATAATTATTAACTCTTTATCTCAATTCAATAGTAATCGTATATAGAAAATAAGAATATAGTCAATTAAAATTGAATAAAAAAATCGACAATAATAATACACATTGTCATTTTTTCAATCAACGTCTCTCAATAATAATATCACAATAGAGACCTCCAAAAGTTATTCCACAACTTATTTTTAACAATAAGTGTAAAGTACATATAAAAATAATATTGTGATTTGTCCGATTTGCAAACACAGTTCTGCGGTTTGAAAATTTGCAAGCACGATTTGTGTATTGTGTAACATTTAAAGGATTTGTGAGTCAATTCTTAAATTAAAAAAAAAATACTTGTGGTTTAGTTAATTTATGGAAGTGGAGTCCTATATATGAGGTAATTTACAAAGTTCAACTTTTTAATTTCCTCAAATCCCTCCCTTTTGGGGTAAAAAACCACAATAATAATTTTGACAAAATGCTTGAGTTTGCATACTGCACAAACTACATATCCTTACTTGCAAATTCTTAAACCACATACATTTGGAAAAAGGCCAAACCATATAGTTTCTTTTTTGTATTATACTCTAACACTATTATACTTGCTAACTGTTTCATTCTCTACAAATTGATTTAAAAATTTGTTTTTTTATTTGATTTTGTCATTATGTAAAAAATTAATTAAATTTTAATTTATAAAAAAATAGAGTATAAAAATTAACGGTCTAGAGCCTCTAAAATAGTAGAACCGCCTCTAGTTAATTTTTTTTATTTTTGTTTAGAAAAGAAGGCAAACAAAAAAAAAAAGATAAAAGAGGGGAGAGGAGAGAGGAATTAAAAGTTAAAAAAATAGAAGTTAATGGTCATATTAAATGGTCAACGGTAATAGTGGCCATGCATGTAATTTAGTGTAAACTTCAGTGACTTTTATATTAAATTTTGAAGTCCAGTGGTCACACTGTGAAAACGAGCAAAGTTCAGTGGCCATGGGTGTAATTTATCCTAAAATCGTTTAGGCCTTGTTTGGATGAGGGTATTTTAAAGTAAAGTAAGGTAGGGTATGGTAAGTGAAGTGAATGAAATAATTTGTTGTGTTTGGATAGAAGGTAAGGTAAGTGATGGTTTAATAATGTAATTGTGTTTGGTTTGATGGTAAGGTAAAGTAAGGTAAGGTAAGTTATATACAAAATTACTTTTATATCCAAACAATGTCTTATTTTAAAATAAACTATAGAGGGTAATTTTGGAAAAGAAAAATCTGTCACCTCCCTACCCTCCAATTTGGGGTGTAAAGAAAATCACCCAAATTTCACCTCACCTACCCTCACTTACTATTACATTAAATTACACCTCAAAACAAACAAGATTAGCTACCCTCACTTACTTTAAAATACCTCCATCCAAACAAGCTCTTAGGGGGGCGACATACAATTCTATGTAGGGGAGATTATTCAATTTTTAATTATAAAAGCTCATATGATTTTGTTTTATTCTTAAATTTCAATGGTTCGTATTAATCTCATTCTCTCATAAATGTGTGCATCGCTCATGTCTATGTTAAGCACAAGCCTAAATAAATCTACATTAATTCGACCCTTGTTGGGTGCTTTGAATTGAATACGCATTCTATTGTAAGACTAATTACTTTAGCTTAAAGTGTGTATACTCAAATTTTTAGAAATAAGGTTAAACCCTTTTTTTTTTTTTACATTTAATAGTGTTTGACAAATTTTTAGAAGCTAGCACCTAATTTTGATAAATGTATTTGTACGTGGGTTATCCTAAAGAAACCAAATGATATCATTTCTATCATCCTTCAGAGAACAAAGTGTTTTATTTCCAAAAGAATTAGTGGGAGTAAGGTACACCTTCAACAAACTCAAGAACCATCAAACAACATTCAACTGCAAGTAAAACAACAATTAGGCTCTGTTCTTTATCGCTGAAAAAACTGAACTGAATGCTACTAAATACTAGACTAAACTAAGTTAAATTTAACTGAATGTTACTAAACTTAACTGAATGATACTGAACTTAACTGAATGTTACCGAACTTAACAATAATGATGATATTAGACTTTAAAATAATTTTAATGATAATATTGAACATTAATAAGCTTATAATAGTAATAATGGTTCTAATAATAATAATAATATCAATAATAAATAAATATATTATTAAAGATAAAACTAAATTGAATATCAAATAAAAGCTTGGCTCGATAAAAGCCTATGAAATTAAATAAAAATGAGTCTAATTTAAATTAAAAATACAAATTGCATACAAACACAAATTTACATATAATTTAAACCCTATGAAATTAAATACAAATTTTCATATGAAGTCAAGAGCAATTTTACCCCTAACGTTGATAAATTGGGTAAATTTGAGAAATAATTAACCAAACTGTCTTCTCGGTTATGAATCTTGTCATCTACACTTTACACGTGCGTCATTTTATGAGTAACAAAGCACAAACATATGTTGGGATGTGAAAAAAAAACAATATTATCTTTTGTACGAATTGGATAAAAAAATCAAAAAATTCATTAAATTTATAAATATTAATCTTCAATTCTATTATTAAATTACAAAAACATTAAATCCTTTTTTAGAACGAATTGATATTCAATTGGTGCAGAATAAGAAACAAAAATATATGTGTTTTATACTAGTATCTGAAATTGACCCAAATTATCAACATTAAGGATAAAGATGCAATTCTCAATTTTCAATTATGGATGCATACTTAAATTTTTTTTTTATTAAACGATGTATAGTATAATAAATTACCATTTCTTTACTTTTATCTAATTTATAGATAAGGAAAAATTATAGATAAATAATAATAATAATAATAGTAATAAATAACGATAAATTATAGATGAATAGGGAGGAAGAGTCTTGCTTGTAGACCAGGGCGAAGAAAATATACAGCCTCGAGATTATTCTTCACGTTGATCGGAATTTCCTCATAGATTGACCGCAACAATGAGATTCCTGGAAAATTCTCGCTCCTTTGAACATCTATAAGGATATTCGCGAATTAGGAAAGAAAGCTCCTAGAACTACTGAATTGGGGAGATTTTTTTGGCCGCTCTACAACTTAGCGTTTTGCCTCTACGGCGACTCCGACTCTGCTTCTCCACTCCGCCTCCATTATCATTCTGTTGGTGCTCTGTTTCTCAACTCTTTATCGAAGTGAGAGGGAGAGTGAAAGGTTAAGAGCGATCTTTGAGGGATTGAAGCCTTGTTCTGCTGCTGCCTTTTAGTTCCGCTCTTCTCATCTTTCTCGTCCTTTCTCCTATTCTTCGCAATTCACGCACACAACAGGCCCACACCGACCAACAAGACTCAACCAGCAGCCACATCCGCTTCTTACACAACCTAGCTATTTTCTTCAGCCGGATTTGATCTTCAAGCACGATTCATTATCAAGGCATGAAGAATCCCAAAGAGCCATTGTAATTTTGTTTTGAGAATTTAATACTTTTTATTGGGATGGGCGATGACCTAGGTTCTCACTGCCCCTAAATTCTGCCGCCTTCCACCGCCTTCCTTCGCCTATGGCTTCTATTTCACATGTTAGAGAGGTTCCCATGGTTGGTCCCGTGTACGTAGTATGATTAGTTCCAAGGGGGTTAAGAACTAATATAATTTTTTTGCTTAATAATGGTGACTTAATTAAATGTATGATAATTTAACTCAACTTTAGGTCAGCAAGGTTGAGTGAGATGTGAGACAGCTTTAATCAGATACTGACTAGAGCTGTTTCAATTGTGAATTGAGAAGTAACACTTTAGGTCAGCTTCCAACTCAGCACTCTGATTACTCAGCGTCGGCTTATACAAATTATTTACTGAGCAATTTAAGCAAGCAACATATATATATATATATATATATATATATATATATATATATATATATATATATCAAGAGAAAGGGTTAGAGATTACTCAGCAGACTTATCCTGGTTCGGCCTTACCGCCTACGTTCAGTCCCCGGAATCCTTCCTAGCTTTTTCAATCCTCTACTGAGCTCTTTAAAGGTAGAGCACAAACCTTTTACAATAGCAAATGAGTATGCAAGAGTACCGTTGTAGACACCGAGTCGGAGGACCTGTGACGAAAACCTGAAACAAGACGGTCGAAGCGATTGATTCCGGAAGTTTTGAAAAATATATAGAGAATAATAAGCTGGGGAAAATTAACGGCACGGCGCGGGCACACAACGGCATCCCGCACGCGGACGACGATGGTCGAACGCCCGCTTGACGGCTCGAGACGTGCACGCGGCGTCCGTCCGACGCACCGCGAGTGGCACGCTCTCGACGCCCGAGCAATGCTTGGGACCGCTGGCGGTGCGCGCCCTCGTGGGCCGTTGAGCACACGTGCCTGGCAGCGCGGAGCGCGCGTTCGGCGGCCGCGACGTGCGAGCGTCTAGATGCGCAGAACGCGCGCTCGGCGGCCACGGAGTGCACCCGTCCGACGGCGCGGGGCACGCCCCGAGGGTCGCCGGGCGGACACCCAACCGCGTCGGGCGAACGCCCAACGCATCGGGCGGACGCCCGACGAGGGTTGGGCGCTCGCCCAACGTCGTTGGGCGATCGCCCAACTCATGTTGGGCGGCCGCCCAACTCATGTTGGGCGGCCGCCCAACAAGGTTGGGTGGTAGCCCAACACTAGGTTGGGCGACCGACCAACCACAATGGGCGACGCCCAAATTTTTTTGGGCGTCGCCCATTGTTCCGGGATCCGTTTCCCTATATAAGGGCACGGATCCCAAGGTGAAGAGGGGGCCTTTTTTTGGGGGAAAAACTTTCTCACTCTAAACATTTTTAGAGAGAGAGAGTGGATTTTTTTTGAGAAAAATATTTTTTTTCTCAAAAAATTCCAAATTTCCTAAGTTCAATTTTTACTAAATTTTTATTAAAATCGGGAGCTCGCGGTTCGTGGAATCAATCGGCTTCGACTGTCAGATACCGAATCAAAGGTATTATCCGAGGACTAGACTCTTTCTTTCATTTAATTTATTTCTCTCCTTCTATTTATTTTTTTGCTATAGTTTTATTCCTTTAGTCATTTATTTTTTTTGTCACGTTTTATTTAGTTAGCGTATTTATTTAATTTTCGTTTCGTGTTAAATAAAATTCGGTTTTGTTTTAAAATAAAAACCTCGTTTTGGATATCCCAATACGAACCGTGATCCGATAAAAAGGTAGTTCGGGTATCGAAAATGTTGTAATTATAAGTTTTTTTATTTAAAAGAGGTTTCCAAATAACGTTTTAAAATAAAAACATCGTTTTAGGAACTTCCGTTTTCGACTATGATCCATCTTTGGTAGTTCGGAAGTCCAAAACGATTGAATTAGATTTAATTTAATGCTTTTGAACAAATCTGGAAAATATTGGAGTGCTGCTGTAATTTGCCAATTCTGTCACTAAAGGCTGTTTACCGACGGATTTTCCGTCGGTAAATCTGCCAAAATGTAAAAAAATGCCATTTTGGTCCCCTTTTCTTAACTTTTAGACTTTTAATCCTTAGTATATATATATATATATAATTATGTAATATATGATTTTCAAATTGTTTTAGAATTTTAACATATATAATTATTTTAGAAGAGTGGTGTTCCATTTTATTTTTATAAATGTAGGTATTATTTTCTCTTTTTTATCATTATTTATTTAAATCACATTAAAATCTATTTTAAATGTTATTTACTTGGGTATTTTGTGAGACAATTAATAGATATTAGGGAATAAACATATAGTCTTTTTGACATTAAGATTATATTAGTTATGTATATATATATAGTTTTGGAGTATATTTGGGTTATGTTAATTATTGACAAATAGAGTTATTTTGAGTGATAAATGCTATTCTCTTATTTATGAATTTCATCCACTATTTTCATATATTTAAAGTATAAATATATTATTTTCATCACTCTTTCTTATATATGTATTGGATAGTATACTTTCTTTTACTCTTATTTTATGTCTTTTGGGCTAAAATGTGTAAATATATATCTATATTATTTTCTTTATCTCTTTTGGCCATTTATGAGTCCATGTTTCAAATGGGCTTCACTTGGAAAAATTAATTTTTGGGCCTAAATGTGTTTATTGATGTAATTATAATAGTTAGAGAGTCCATTAAATAAATGGGGAAAATAAGTCACAAAAAGAGAGTTTTCAATTAAATTATTTAAGCTAATGAGCTTTCTTAGATCTCTAATGTAGATAAATGGAGTCATTTCGGTTGATATTTCAAATCGTCTTCAAAACACCACGTTTTAAAACCTTAGTCCGTTCCAACGACGGATTAAGCGAACATTGTAATCAAAATCGTTTTTTGTTAATAATGGAGATTTTGAATCGCTTTCTTAATGAATTTGTACAAAATAAAATTGACTTGTATGTTTAACCACGTTTTCTTATTAAAAGGCTTTTACCTTAACGTTTTCAATTACTCGAGTCGTTCCAACGGCGATTCGGGTAAGCTTCATCAAACGGGGTTTTAAAACGCACCTAAATCGTTCCAACGGCGATTAAGGTGCGAACCATGTAAATATCGTTTTGGGGAAATAAGTTAATGTAGAATAGACACACAACATAACATTTAAATACGGTTGTAAATAAATCACTTCTTTCTTCCCCCTCTCTGTGTATGTATAAACATAAATGGGTGATTCTTTACTGATGTGGCTTCTCAATATCATATGCTCAAAATGGTTTCCAAAAAGAGAAAGAAAAGGGTTTCAAATGAATTTTAAACTTAAAGAAGTATACGATTAGTCCGTTATCGCCTAACATGCTGAGTAGGAGGCCGGTGGTTCATAACCGGACGATGTCGGGGTGCCTAGTAGCCTTTCTCCGAAAAGGAGCTAGCCTTCTCGGCTCGTACCTAAGTTTCCCGAACCCACACCGGTCTCCCGCAAGGGATCGGTGTTCATTTTCCCATTCGTGGGTGGCGACTCTTCCATATCTCCGAGCTCCGGTCCTGCCGAGCAGCTTGATTCCACGATTGGTTGCTTTCGGCGCCAATCACCGCTTACGTCGCCATGAGGTTGTCCACCCCCCGGTCCGCCCGGGAGATTAGGCCGTGGCACCTCGTCTAACAAGTGGCGACTCTGCTGGGGAAGCGAGAAATTTGATTCCGGAAGGCATGCACTAAGCCCTTAACGGGGACGGATCGTTTTACTTCTTTTCGTATGCATTCACGAGCATTATTGCAAACCCTTTGGGTAATTTCCGTGAAACCTCTAGCGAGAGTCCATTCGTCGCTCGAAAGAGGATAGCGTAAGTTCCCCCTTACAGTAAGGCGCCAGAGGGTCCCCATCCATTCGTTAGGGGCGAATCTGTGCGGTCCTGCGAGGTCCCGCGGTCAGCCGTGTCAGCATATAGTAGCCTTAGAAGTTTCCATAGGATTACCCGTTACTATTTTTGATGTGATAAATGAATCAGTTCGTGTTTTCAAACCGCCATGATACGTGTCTAATCCTAAACTATGTAAAGAAAATGAGACGATGCGTTAATATATACTCATGAATCGACATACTAATTACCCTAAAACATCGAAACGATTTGAACTAAAGACGACTTAGTCATCTCATATGAATGAACATGTGCGACCCGCCTTGTCCCTTTCGGTGTCCCGACGAAGGCACGTGTTCAGGAAATACGTTATGACGTAAGCACGTATTAGTATGAATCGGTTCGGTGTTAAAGATAGTTACATTTCGATACAATAGACTATATTAACGGTAGCCGTTATTCACATTCTTTAAATAAATTGGGATAAAACGAGATCACGACGAAATGAAAACGAAGAACATTTCTGTTTCGAACGACCTTGTTGTAACGTGAAAAGTTTCGCACAAGTAGCCCGTCCCTTCCGAATAAAAGACGAGCTTTTACGTTATGCCTTGCGTCATTCTTAAGAGAAATGGACGTGTCCGCAAAAGGTGACTAAGAAAAGAAAAATGAACTAAAAGACCAAAATCATTCCGAATCTGCGATATATGTCAATCCCGAGAGTAGTTAAAGAAAACAAACCAATACCGTTGAATACGTACCTCGAACGAGTGTATACCCCGTTTAAAATCTCGAAGCCGAATCAAGCCAAACCATATAATTGCGCCATATGGACGAGACTGCGGGTTTTGACTAACGACTCGATCATTTCGACCGTTACCAAAACTGCAAGAAATATGGCCCGATATACGTGTTTGCTTAAATCGTGCCTAAAGGAAAGAGAACGGTGATGTCCTCGCTTTGAATAAACATGCGATTCAACGAAATGTTGATTTTCTATAACCACACTAAGATGATATATCCCGTGGATTGGGAAAAACAACGAATTGTTGCTAGCCGAAAGGTTACTGTGCGCTCAAAATAAGACTCGCCATCTTTCATGTAGCAAAATGAGCAAACGAATCCTCGACGCTAAGAACAAACGCGTTACGCGATGAGTCCGTTCCCTAAAATAAAATCCAAAAGTGATTCCATCACTAAATAAACACGTGGTTACGTCTCTCGATAGATCCAAAAGATCCCGTTGTAATCCAAAAATCGAGACATGAACCCACGCGAATAAAAGGGAACGAGTCATTAACAATAACGAACGATTGAACTAGAAGAGTAACTCGAACCGTGTCTAAAAACTGAGATGCGCTCAAAAGGAGTCAAAACCCGAATTAATGCGTCTCACAAAAGGACAAAAGACGAGTTATTCTGAAAGAACAATCCAACTTGGTCGATTTCTTAGTCACTAAACGTGGATACGTCAAAACGAACTGTATTGTCTGATGGATGATTTACTTTTCTGCAATAATCGACGGCATCACGCGTCCCCTGGACCACGATGTGAGCCCATACCAAAATCCTAGGAAAGAGACTTGGACCAACGAGTGTGTGGAGGAATAAGGATGGAAGAGAGATGATGTGATGAATGTGATTGTTATCTAACGTTTTCTTTCTCTTATTGCGATCTACTTACGCATTATGTACGATTTTCGCTAACTAGTTTGTTTGTATAGATTTATGTCTTGTTGTACATCAGTCGAGTCAAATTTAAGTTATAATGTGTTCTCTGCTTAACGAATCATTGCAATCATACCATATAGAGCATTGCATGCTAACCGCATTGCGTGCAGCCATTCTAGGTTTCATAGATTTAGGACGTGTTTATTAGGAAAGTGAGAAAGAGTCGACCCCAGCGTCGCGTGTCATTCAGGAGGCATACTAGTTATGTCGTGACGTATCCCATACGTCTTTGCCTTGTCATACCTATGTGTTGGGACGCATCCTATGCGTCCTTGGCACATCTCATGCATCTTCACCGTGTCGTTTGTATGCTAGCTAGGAGGCATGTCCATTATGTCGTGACGTATCCTATGCGTCTTTGCCTTAGCATACCTTATACATGGTAGCGTACCTCGTATGTTTCTTCAGTGTCGTAGGCACTAGGCGGAAGGTACAACCCTTATGTCATGGCATGTCCCATACGCTTTTGTTTTGGCATACCTCGTATGTCACGGCACCTCCAATATGTCCTTACCCTGTCAAGAGGCGTACTGTTCTCTCGTGACGTATCCCTTATATCCTTGCTGCGTCATATCATCACGTGTCCACCCGTCGTGAGTCCCACCTGTCATGGGATGATGTATTCCTTGCATCTTTACTTTGTCATACTCCATGAGACGTAACGCACCCCATGCATCTTCCATTAATCATTCAGACACCGATCAAGAGGCGTACCCGTTATGTCGTGACATATCCCATATGTCTTTTCCGTGTTGTGCCTCGTATATTATGACCCATTCCTTGTGTCTCTACCATGTCATTACACACCGGTCAGAAGGTGTACTATATGTGTCATAACGCATCCTGTACATCTTCGCCTCATTCCTTGCGCCAAGCAAGGGGCATAAGTTGCATGCCCCATATGTCAGGGCATATCAGGTGCTTGTTCACCATGTTATGTACGTTAGATGAAAGGCATACCATTTGGGCTGTGACGTAGCCCCATACGTCCTTACCTCGTCCCATCTTCCATATCGTGGAGGTCCCATATGTCTCCATCACGTCAGCTATAGACCAATCAAGACGTGTGCTCGATGCACAACTATGCATCATGTACGTTCGGGTATTGTCAAGGTCGTACATCACGATAGGTCGCATATGCAGCTTCCATATCAGATACACTAGTCCAGAGCCATATCCCGTGTAACAGAAGACATACCCCGCATGTTATGATGTGTCTCATATATTAGTTCGGAGGAGCACCTTTAGACCTTTAGGTATTCCCTACGTCTTCGCCATGTTATACTTTGTGGGGGATACACCGCACATGTCTTTATCATCCTGTTCATACCATTAGAGAGTGTACCTGGTGCATCGTGACATGTCACATGCGCCTTCATCATGGTGTTTACATCATCCGGAGACATATCCCATATGTCGTAATGTGTCCTGTATCCCTCTATCGTGGTTAGGCTTGTTTGGTGGTCATACCCCGTTTATCCTGACATTCGCATCTTGGGGGCAAGTCCCGTACACTGTCTGCACGGTCAACTCAAGACGTACTAGGTGTGTCGCCATGTCACCGATAACATATCGGTTGTTCAAAAAAAAAAAAAAAAAAAAATATCACGACGTCGGTTCCCTCGAGACTCGAATTAACCATTCATCACATGTCTCACACACGTCCTACTTACGCCTCAAGACATACCATGTATGTCGTTACGCCTTAGCCAACACATCTCAAGATTATGACTGGTACCTTGATCTCAAATAGAACCATAATCTCACGGGTCGTCGTCACCTCCCTTTCGTATGTCGCCATGCTATACACCATGCCTAGGTGATTCCAAATTACGTTGTGGTATTATCCGTGCCCCTCACCTCGTAGGTTGCCATCATGACCTTCGCAGGCTAAGACACGCCACGTGTGTCGGCGCGCCGTGCACCTATACTCCAAAGTTACGTGGTTGTAAGATCGAAACCTTAGGTGCATATCCCACGCTAAGACATGCCACGTGTATCAGCTTTCGGTGCATATCCCGTATGTCACCGCTGGTGCCTTAGTCATACGTTGGGCCTTGTCAAAATGTGCCCCACATTTCGCCTTGTCATTGACAATATTTGTAGCCCACGAATATGTCATTAGGCTATCCAATTCTGGACCGACCTTTGACGCGTGTTCCGTATGTCATCCCTCGCACCTTACTCACATATCAAAGACTGAGTCGTTTATACCATCCAGTCAAGGTTAAGCTTGTGGCACACACCCACATACGCGGTTCGGTACGTCCTATTCGCATGACAAATGTCGAGTCACTCATGACATTGAGTTCCAGTCGAATCTGGGGAAAGTTCATATATGTCATCACGTGCATCTTGCTTACACCCCCAACGTCGAGTCATTGGTATCGACAAGTTCAAGTGGACATTTGGCCCGTACCTGTCATATAGAGTGATTCATGTCATCGAGTCCAAGTCACACCCTTAGGCACATACCCTATGGGGCCGTCTCAAGCATCCCGCTCATACTTCGACACACTGAGTCGTTCATGTCGTGAGGTTCCTATCAAACTCTTGACGTACGCCCTGTAAATTGTCACTCATATCTTGAGTACGCCTCAAACAGCGGTTTGTTTATGTTGTCAAATCCTCGACACGCTCCCCTTACACCCTTGGTATTATTGTCTATGCGCCCCAAACTCTGAATTGCCTTATTTACGAGTCTGAGACATATGCCTATGTGTCGCTATTTGGGTCTCGCTCGTATCAGTAGTATCGAGTTGTTCATACCGCGGCTAAATCCAACATTTGGCACTTACCTTGAAGGTCTTGGTGTGCGTCCCCGTTGCTCCTCGAGTTGTTCATAGTAATAGGTCCTAGTCATCTCAAATATCGGTGATGAACCCCATACGTTGTAAATATCCACATAAGATCTTTAGGGATTCTCATAAAACATGTCATCATCAGGTTTGCGCTATGAAACAAATTGACCTTCGACACATACCGGGTAAGTCATCGTTTCCGTCTCGTTGATACCTCGATCGAATTAGGACACTTCTCATTCTACCAGACGCACCGATGTCCGCAAATTCATCGAGGTATTTGGGGTCTCTAGCTTAAGTTAATCCTTAGACTGCACCATGCGTGTCGGTATCGTGTGTAGCTGACACTTCTAATGTTGTTAGAAGGTACACCTCGAGTCATCTCTGTGCTTCATCTATACCCAGAGTTGGTCAGATAATACGTGTGTCGTATGCATACCCTATTCGTGTCTCGTACCTAGCATGTTGGATTTCCCCCACAATGGTCGAAATCCCAAAATCAAGCCATCACATCGTTCGTGAGTTACGTATAAGTCAATCGTGGGGGCACATCAAGTGGGACTCCCATCATACCTTTTGGCTACCTCTAAGGCATACCACGTACGTCATCGTATTTCCTGAACGCACCACGTTTCAAACCACTATGTCAAGATGCTAGTGAGCCAAGTAGGAGTTAATAATTGGCACGTACCTCGTACGTTGACATATGCATCCTATTCGTACCTCGAGTGTCGGGAATTCCGTGTTCGTTATCCCGTCAGATAATACCCATCATCGTAATAGTTGCTTTCCAAGAGAAGCTGACGATTGGCGCACATGACATATGTCACTCGAGTCTCCCCTATGCCTTAACCTATTTAGGGCATGTCCCGTGCATCACCACTTTCTGCATAACACGCCAAGGTTCTGTTGGTACGCCTACGTATTCGTGTCTTGGGTTTAAACTAACCATTGACCCACACCCCATATGCGGTGGTCTCGTCCCGCTTGCTTCTAGTTTAGGACACATCCTCTATGTCGACCTGTTTCAGGAAACTTGTGTTTCCCAGAAAGACGGTTCCCTGTTATCAGTATCAATACCAAGTAAACTATGGACAAGTGCCCTGCAGGTCTCCGTCACGGTCTGTTGGAGTCTCGGACATACCATGAGCATCATATCAGTCCATGTAACACCGCGTATCTTCGAAGTACGTCATTACTACCAAGGATGGCAATCCCTCACATACACCTCAGGCATGATCGCTTAGGTTGTTCCTTTTAGATCGTGAGTCGTATCGATGTACCAAATATGCCATTCCCACCACTCATATCACTACCCCTCCAATGTATCTACACGTCACGGATATCATCGGGGTACACTCTCATTTACCTAGTGTCATAGGGGATTTTACGTATCATGAGGGTCGTCTCAATCTCACAAGTGTCAGTCGTGTCAAGCGTCATTCAACATTGTACATCTTGTAAAGCATTGCAAGGTGAACTTGTAGGGTTCATACTAATGTGTGTATAACAGTTGAAATGGTTTTAGGCATCGGCACTTCCAAACAGGTAAGTTAGCACAAATGACCAAAGTACTGCCGACGGCTCTGAAAAAAAAAAAAGAAAAAAAGAAAAGAAAAAAGAAGAAGGGGTTTAGCTCCAGTCAAATCGTGTTTATGTTGTAAGAAATAAAGCGCAGACCACGAATCATGCATAAATCATACATCCATCTATAGGAGGCACAAGTGGATAGCTTTAGCATTCGCATCGCACGTGCATCATCAAAATTCATAATGCCTAAAAAGCTCCACTCACCGATCCTTTCTCTTTCCTTGTTAGAAACCCAACTCATGGCCCAGTCCAGCAATTCAAACCACAATCTTGAGAGCCGTGTGCAAGGGGCTTTAGCCAAATACATCTTTTCTGATGAGTTCAAACGTGCTCTTAATGATCCGGAGAATACTAAGCATGAGGGGGTTGAAAATTCCCAAAAGATGATAGGAGATTTCAATCTCAGAGCAGAAATCGAGCGAGTTCTTCCCGATATCCTTGCTTCAGATGAATTCAAGATAGAGCTGAAAAGGTTGGTCAGGGAGGTCCTGAGCGAGTCACTGGTTGCGGAGATCCCGAAAGCTGCTATGGAGAAACCTATGTTCCAGCTTGCGTCACAAGTTAATCCATAAATATTCACTCCACCAAGGGTAGTCTCACACCATATTTCACGAACACAACCAGATCCACGCCATCGGGGACATAAGATTACCAAGGTTGTTCGCCCTCCGTCGCCCACTCAGTATAGAAGGGAGGGAAGGGAATTCTCCACTTTCACTCAACCCTTATTAGAAGTATTGGAGGGCCTACAAATGCATGATATACTTCATCCCCTACCAGCCACGGGAGGTCCAACCACTGAATTAGTCAAACGCAGGGGCTACTGCCGCTTCCACCAGAAATATGGTCACGAAACAAGCACTTGCATGAAGTTGAAGCATGAAATCCAAGATCTCATCGAAGCTGGGAAGATAAGTGACCCAGATCCTTCTCAGCGGAGGAAGTCTTCGACTTGTTCCTTGAACGGTGAGGTCTACCACGGATCAGGATAAGCGAAAGAAGAAGGTCTCTAGATTGAGGACACTTATGAAGCAGGTGAACTTGAAGCTTCCTGAAGTAGTATGAGAGAGAGGATTGCACTTGTAGTCTTTATCCTTGTCTTTTATTTTATCTTCTATTCCACAAGGTGTTATTAACTTCCTTTTGAATTCAATGAAATTTCGTTTCCGCAAATTTATCCTAAACATACGTACTTACATTTGATATCTACTCAATTGAGATATTCCCGCTTCTATCATGGCACGGACATAAGCTCTAGAATATACTTATTGCTCGGTACTTAACCACTGAAGAGAGAAAATTAAGAGAGTAAAAAAAAAAAAAAGCAAAATAAATCATGAGAAGCGATTCCCTGACCCTACGACGATAAGTTGGACGTAGATCCATCAAACGAAGCGTTCTCACCGGGTTTTGCCAAAAAGAAGATTTAGCGACAATCAACAAAGTCCGAAAGAGAGAAAAAGAGAAGAAAATACGTGGTAAGCAGCAAGCCCTCAGAACCATGCTAGCACTAAGGCATCGACAAAAATTCCTCCCCCCAAAGGGGACACCAGCGCATGAGTGCACCATTTAGAACAAGACGGGGGCAACTAACCTATCAACGATAAAGGACCCTGTTCCAGGATCAATGAAAGGGTTCAAGCCTATGATGACTCAAAGTTAAACAAGGAAAGAAAAATGATGCTAAAAAAGGCTCAGGGGCAAAGTCAAGCCGATTAGAAGTAAGAGAAAATTATCAAGCAGACGTAACTAGCCGAGGGGGCGTCAAGGGGACAAAAGCGGTTGACATTACCCAGCAAATGGGTAATCAAATGTATGAGAAAAGCTCACTTTAACGAAGAAAGATCAAATGCGTAGTCAAGTGAAGCCGGAGGCGGCGACAAAGTTCAGATCTTTAATCAATCTCAAGGGAACCGAGGAATCCTTCTCATGAAAATTTAAAAAAAAAGAAAGAAAGAAAGAAAATCCCGATAGGTTGAAAATCCGCAAAGGGCAGCCTATGCAACAATAAGGGACACCCCAATAAGTGAAAACCCCACGGGGCGCTTGTTTGAAAATTCCGGGGTAAAAGGAGAGCGTTAAAATAATTGAAATGTGAAAACCCGAAAGGGCATACTTCGGTGACAGTGGTTAATAAACTGAGCAGTAAACAATTCAATGTATGTTTGCCAAGTGCTTTATTTAAGCTAGACGGTTGCATTTGCAATAAAAACACCCGCATCAATAGACACTCCATCTCCACTAAAGTCGCCTCGACACCCATGAACCGATCCAAAATCTATAAAAAAAAAAAAACAAAAAAGACTATTCTTCTCTCTCATGCTCCATGAAGTCTGGTTCCTCAGCTCCTATGTGGTCCTCTCAAGAGTCAAACTTCGGCTGAAGCGTCTCTCCTCCATAACTACTCCCGACGGCAGTATCCCTAGTTTGAGCGCAAGTGAAAATCTCACCTTAAGTTGGCAGGGGCGTGCGTTCGCATCAACTTCTAACCCACACCAAGACGGTAACTTCAATCGAGGGTACGACCATGTAATCAGGTCACCGTCCATCTCGCCCCGGAAGCTTCTCCATTAACAAAGGCATCAGGCACAAACCCATCGTCAAATGCTCAACATAGAAGTGGCATGTAGATACGAACCCCCTGTGCTATCCGGTAGCATTTACAATAATAATAAAAACTGAACAAAAGTTGGATTGAAAACCTCAAAAGAGGTGATCCAAGCAAAAGGAGAGATAGAGAAAATCAGTGAGATATAGAAAAGATGAATTCAAAACCCCTAGGGGCAGTTCATGCAAAAGGAGAGATAGAGAACATCGGAGAGATCCCGTTGAGTTGAAAACCCGAAAAGGGCAGCTCAGGCAAAAATTAGGGAAAAAATGAATACGTCAAACTCTGGTTAAAAGCGAGAGCCCCTTTGACACGAGCTCATCAAGACCAAATCCTTATCCTTACAACCCTTGGTTTCAAACTTAACCTCGCCCTCATCCTCGCACTCCTTGGGGACGGACCGAAACATCATTTCTCGATCTGAAGCTACAAAAATCCTCCAAGCCTATGAAAAGGGAATCCATCCGAGCATTTCATCCACATGTACATAGTTCGCATACACACATGTCCATACATCCGCATAAAGCAAAACACATAAGCCACACTTATGCACATTCAAACACACGCACAGTCACCTACACACACACATAGGTGTTTACATGCATCCATAGACTAGGCTACATTCATCCATCTATATGCATCACTACACACCTGCGGTCGATTTAGAGACCAGGGTTGCTTTTGAGCCATTTTGACTCACGGTCGCAGACCGGAGTTGCTTTTGAGCCACCTGACTCGCGGTCGCAGATCGGAGTTGCTTTTGAGCCATCTGACTCGCGGTCGCAGACCGGAGTTGCTTTTGAGCCATTTGACTCACGGTCGCAGACCGAAGTTGCTTTTGAGCCATCTGACCGAAGTTGCTTTCGACCATGTATTGACAGTAATCGCCTCAACTTGACTTGTTGAGGTGGCAGAGGCATTTTGGTCGGCATGTTCCTATTGGGAAGAAACAGAGGCTTGTTTTTCGATGGATGCCGCAGGTTTTCTACCAACAAATCTGAGTTTTAGGGCAGAAGGGTCTTTGGTTGATTGTTGAATGGCGAAGTCGGGAAGAGTTGGTGGTTGTACAGGAGGCTCACTGACTGTCTTCTCACATGCCTTAACCAACCTTCTTTTTCTAGGAGGATTGTCAGCCTGTATAGACTCTTCTGAGTGAGATGGAGAAGATTCTTGTTGCTCATTATTAAGCTGGTCAGCTTGTACTTGGACTTGATCAACATTGTGTTGGTCAAGTTCGTGTTCTTCCCCAGCAACCAACACAATATTGGCATGCTCAGCTTCGTATTCACTAGTTGTCTCCTCGGAGTCAGCATCATCATTGTTCTCATCATCGTCATCAGAGTCCCCATCCAATTCTTCCTCTACTTGTGCAATAAACTGGTCGTCTAGATGCACCTCTTCTTTTTGTTCCTCAGACACAGTTCCTAAACACTGTGTGTAGTGAGAGTCACCAGGCACAACAATGTTAGTAGGGATAGCATCGAGGGGAGTCAGTGTAGAAGACTTGTGCTTCTTCTGAGGTTGCACATCAGCATCTGTTCTGTCCTCAGTTTCAGGCTCATCTTGCATGTTCCTTTTCTCAGCTGACTTAGGTCTCTCCTGACCCTTAGTACCAGCTGACTTTTGCTTCTTAGCTGGAGACTCAGTATCATGTGAAGGAGTCTCAACAGCTTTCCTCTTACGAGAAGCGGGGGCCTTAGTTCTTCTCCCTTTCTGCGGAGCAACTGTTTCCTCAGCTTGTCCAGCAGCAGCAGCAGCTTTTCCTTTCTTTAGAGGCTGACCGAACTTCAACGCTCTCAGTGAAGCTGCTGTGATCTCAGATCCTTTAGCTTCTACTTCATCAGTCAGGTCTATCTGATGATCAATGAGGATCTTGGTGATGAGTGATCCTAGCCTCAGAGTTTCGGTACTCCTTTAGAAGCCAGCAATGAGGAATACTGGCATGTTGATCGGCTTGTACGTCAGCATATGCCAGATGAAGCATTGCTCGAAGTTTGTTGCTGAGGTGGTACAGTTAATCTTGGGGTAGATAAAATAACTCAGCAGATAATGAGCCATCTTCTGGTGCTGACCCATAGATGAAGCTGAAACTTCTCCTGAGTGGCCTGCAGGTTTACAGAAGTTGACCTCGTACCCAGTACCATCCTGATCTCTAGATCTCCTTAGCCTTGCTCCCTCAGTTTTTAACTTGAGCAGATTCCCTAGGTAGAGAGGGTTGATGAAGATGGTTTTCTCTTTCACCACAGTTACCAGGTAGTCCTGGTTATCATCAGCAACGCGGAGGTTGTGGTAAAACTCCTTTACAAGGTCAGGATAGGTGGGATCCCTAATTGAAAACAGTTCAGTCCATCCATTCTGTGAAATCCACTCACAAAAGGGTTGTTCGGTTTGTACGAATGCTTCAGATACCCATCTTGAGGGCTCAACCTTCCATTCTCGGACGTTTTCGAAGACCTTTGAATAGGTCCTGACTTTTTCAGGCTTTCCCTTACCAGAGGAGGTTTGGCCAGTTTTTCCTTTGCTCGGTGAGGTGACCTTGGTAGATTCCGACACAGAGGTTTGCCTGGAAGTTTCATCGGAGCTGGGCTTAGAGTGGCCAGCACCGGAGATGTTGAAGGTAACTTTAGTCATAGTTGAAGAATGCGTTTGGGAAGCTTTGAGAGTTTTTAGAGAGAAAGCTTTCTTTGCCTTAGAATTCGGTAGTCGTAAAGAGAAAACAATGGGGATTTACCCACTATTTATAGCGGTGAAGTGTGGATCTTAACGAATCCATGTGTCAGTTTTGCCTCGGGATTGTGAACCGACAAAAATCCTGGCTTTTATGACACATTCGGCGCGTACGTCATTCTAGGTGGCTATACGCTTGCTTTTGCATTTATTCTAACGGATCTAACACTCAGCATTTAGAATACTAAGCGTTTTTATTTTCTGAGTGGTTAGTATTGCATAAAGGGATTATTTCTAAGTTTAAAATAACTTACTCAGTGTTGCAAATTTACTCAGTATTTGCTGTTCAATTAATTTCAATGAGTACTCAGCAAAAACAATCATTCAGCATAGTAATTCACTCAGCATGCATATTCATTTAGTTCAGGAATTTACTGAAGAGGATTAAACATACCAATATCTTCTCTCAGTATGCTGAACTGCTCACGGGCCAGTGGCTTCGTGAAGATATCCGCAAGCTGCTCGTCCGTTGGGACAAAGGTCAGCTTGATCTCACCCTTGAGTACATGATCTCTAATGAAGTGATGTCTGATGCTGACATGCTTCATTCTGCTGTGTTGAATTGGGTTCTTTGAAAGATCAATTGCACTTTTGTTGTCACATTTGACTTCAATTGTCTTTGTTTGAACACCATAGTCTTCAAGCTGTTGCTTAATCCATAGGACTTGAGCAACACAATGACCAGCAGCAATGTACTCAGCTTCAGTGGTAGACAAGGCTACTGACGCCTGCTTTTTACTGAACCAGGATACAAGACAGCTTCCTAAGAAGTGACATCCTCCAGAGGTGCTTTTACGTTCCAGCTTATCCCGTCTATAGTCAGCGTCAGTGTATCCGATGAGTGTGAAATCATGAGTATTGGGATACCATAAACCTACGTTCACTGAGCTTTGCAAATATCTAAGGATTCTTTTTACAGCAATGTAATGAGATTCCTTAGGGTTAGATTGATATCTAGCACAGTAGCATACTGAAAACTGAATATCCGGTCTGCTTGCTGTTAAGTAAAGTAGAGAGCCTATCATACCTCGATATAATTTGCTGTCTACCGACTTACCATTCTCGTCAGCGCATAGGACAGTGTCAGTGCCCATAGGAGTGGATATTGGTTTGCAATTTTCCAAATCATATTTCTTTAATATCTCATTGGCATATTTGGCTTGACTGATGAAGATGCCATTCTTTCCTTGTTTAATTTGAAGACCGAGGAAGAAGTTGAGTTCTCCCATCATGGACATTTCAAACTTAGTCTGCATTTGTTTGCTAAACTCCTTGCACATTGATTCGTTAGTTGCACCAAATATTATATCATCAACATAAATTTGGGCCAGCAGGGTATCTTTACCCTTTTTCTTAATGAATAAGGTTGTATCAGCTTTGCCTCTAACGTAATTTCTAGTCAGCAGAAAACTTGTCAGCCTCTCATACCACGCACGTGGTGCTTGCTTGAGGCTGTAAAGAGCCTTTTTGAGTTTATAAACGTGGTTTGGGAATTTAGGATCCTCAAAACCTGGAGGTTGATTAACATAAACCTCCTCGTTTATAACTCCATTAAGAAATGCACTTTTGACATCCATTTGGAATAATTTAAAGTTCATGTAAGATGCATATGCACATAGAATTCTAATTGCCTCTAGCCTTGCCACTGGGGCAAAGGTCTCACCGTAGTCAATACCTTCTTGCTGACTGTAGCCCTGAGCTACAAGTCTTGCTTTGTTTCTAACCACGTTTCCTTGTTCATCCATCTTGTTTCTGAAGACCCATCTTGTTCCAATGGTCTTCTGACTCTTTGGATGAGGCACTAGCTCCTATACATCGTTTCTTCTGAATTGATCGAGCTCCTCTTGCATTGCGATCATCCAGAATTCATCGTACTCAGCTTCAACGAAATTCTTCGGTTCTTGAACTGAGACGAAGGCTACATTGCTGAGGTACTTCCTGAGTTGATTCCTCGTCATCAGGGTATTCCCAGCAGAATCAAGGATTGCACTCTCTGAGTGCCCTCTTGGAATCCTTATCTCTTTAGGTAGATTTATGTCTTGTGATGTCTGTGTTTCAACAATCCCTGCAGAAGTAGATGGGTCAGTGAAAGTAATCTTAGGTTCACTCTTACTCTTGGTCAGCCTTTTAGTAAATGACTCAGTAGCTGGTTCTTGGTCAGCGGTTACTGAGTGTGGATCATCTTCGGTCAGCGGCTGGTATCTACCTGCAGGGTTAGTTTCGTCGAACTCCACATGTACTGACTCTTCTAGAACTTGAGTTCGCTTATTAAAAACTCTGTATGCTTTGCTGTTTGTTGAGTAGCCCAAAAAGATAGCCTCATCAGCTTTTGAGTCAAACTTTGCTAAGCTATCTTTGGTGTTTAAAATAAAACATTTACAGCCAAAGGCACGAAAGTATCCAATGTTGGGCTTTCGTCCTTTCCAAAGTTCATAGGGGGTTTTCTTTAATATAGGTCTAACTAGAGCCCTATTAAGAATATAGCACGCTGTGTTAACAGCCTCTCCCCAAAAATACTTTGGAAGCCTATGCTCATCCAGCATTGTCTTGGCTATTTCAACCAGAGTTCTGTTCTTCCTTTCAACAACCCCATTTTGTTGAGGTGTTCTAGGAGCAGAAAAATTGTGGTCAATGCCGCTGGCTTCACAGAATTCAACAAACTTTTGGTTTTTGAATTCTCCACCGTTATCGCTACGGATGTGAGCTAATTTTAGGTCTTTATCATTTTCAATTTTTCTAACCAAATTTGAAAATGTCTCAAAGGTCTCATCCTTGCTACTCAGCAAGATGACCCACGTGTACCGAGAGAAGTCATCTACAATGACCAAGGAAAATCTTCTTCCACCCAGACTCAGCGGCTGGACTGGACCGAAGAGATCCAAGTGTAGTAACTCTAACGGATGCTTAGTTGAGACAATATTTTTGATGTGAAAAGATTGTTTGGTTTGTTTTCCAGCTTGGCAAGCGTGGCATAATTGATCTTTTTCAAATTTAAGTTCAGGCAGTCCCTCAACCAATTGCTTTCTTGCTAATTTGGCCAGGAGGTCCATGCTTACATGACCAAGTCTCATGTGCCATAGCCAGGAATTTTCTTCCTTTTATACTAAGCATACAGTTTTTGAAAACTTTTTCTCTAAGTCTAGCATAAAGACATTATCTATGCGAGGGGCAGTTAAAATTAACTCATTTGATTCACCCTCGTATATTTTACATCCAGTAGCATCAAATATAACTTTTCTTTCATCGTCACATAGCTGAGCTACGCTGAGTAAGTTATATTTGAGTCCGCTGACTAGGGAGACAGATTCAATAGTAGGATTACCTCCAATGGTTCCTGACCCTACTATCTTACCCTTCTTGTTGTCTCCAAAACTTACACTTCCTCCTCGTTTACGCTCAAACGTGTTGAACTGAGTTTCATCACCAGTCATATGCCTCGAGCATGCGCTGTCAATATACCACATCTTTGACTTCTCGGCACATCTCAGGCTTACCTGCATTGTAACTAGTTACTTTTAGGTACCCAATTCTTTTTGGGTCCTTGCTTGTTAGGTGCAACAGGTAAAGCATCATATTTTATTTTATGGCGACATACTTGGACAGTATGGCCATTCTTTCCACAGAAGTCACAGCTGACCTTCTGTTTAGGATGTTTCACTGACTTGTTAGCACCCTAGTGCTGAGCGTGCCAGCACACCTTAGTGGTGTGTCCTTTCTTCCCACAAAAGTCACACTGGACTTTTCGCTGGGGATTCCATCTCTGCTGAGTACCATGGTACTGAGTTCTCAGAGGAATGTTTCTTTTATTTGGAACCTTTAATTGGTTCTGGATAGTTATGACGTCCTTTCTCAGTTTCTTTGAAACTGATTGGACTTCAGAGACAGACTCGTGTATGATCTTCATGTTATCATGCAGAGTTGAATTGTCCTGAAGAAGGAATCTGAGGTCACTCAGCTTGACCTCTTCCACTTCGTCACAGCGCCTGCTGAGTGCTCTAACTTTCTTATTACACTTCTTGAAAAGTGTGTAGAGATCACTCAGGGCATTAACCATATCGTTTCTGAGCTGGGGAAGAGTAATTACCTCATTTGATTGCTCCTCGTCATCTGATGCGACGGATGGGTCAGCATGCTCAGAGACGCACGGCTCAGAAAGTTCGTCAGCCATGAAGCATATCTTTGCTGACTCGGTGGCCTCAGCTTCTGTAGATGAAGACTCATCACTGTCGCTCCATGTAGCCACCATTGCCTTCTTGCCGCTCTTCTTGTCTTTCCTCAGTGTGGGGCAGCTTGACTTAATATGGCCAGTTTGATGGCACTCAAAGCATGTAATGGGCTTTGAGCTGTCCTTTTTCTATTTGTTGTCGCTTGAGTCAGCTTTATACTTATCAAACTTTCTATAAGGCTTCTTAGAATATTTGTCATTCTTCCTGAATAGCCTTTTCATCTTCCTTGTGAACATAGCCATCTCCTCGTCATCAGTTGAGCTCCCGTCAGTGGAGTCAGCTTTCATGACAAGAGACTTCTGCTTCTTGTCATCAGATTTTTCCTTCACCTCGAAGTTTTTCATAGATATCTCATGGGTCAGCAACGAGCCGATGAGTTCGTCATATTTGTAGGTGGTTAAATCCTGAGCTTCCTCAACAGCGGTCTTCTTTGCTTGCCAGTCTTTAGGAAGACTCCTGAGTATCTTTTTGACTTGTTCTTCCTTAGTGAAGATTTTCCCAAGTCTCTTGAGCTCATTAATGATGTTGGTAAACCTTGCATTCATGTCTGAAATGCCCTCATTATTGTTCATCTCGAACAGCTCGTACAGTCTCATCTGCTGATTCACCTTGGACTCCTTTACTTTATTGGTTCCCTCGTAGGTGACTTCCAGCTTTTTCCAGATCTCTTGCGCCGACTCACAACCTGAGATTTTATTATATTCTGCAGCATCGAGTGCACAGTGAAGCATATTGATAGCCGAAGCGTGATTTTGAAGCTTCTTAAGATCATCCTCTGTCCATTTGGCCTCAGCTTTTACAACTATTTGGCTAGCCACAACTTCGACAGGTACAAATAGGCCTTGAACTATAGACAGACAGGCACTCATATTTGTAGCCTGAATGAAATTTTTCATCCTATTCTTCCAGAAGGTATAGTTAGACCCAAAGAATAGGGGAGGCCGAGTGATGGATAGCCCCTCAGGCAGTATCTGAGTTGTTTGGTTTCCTGGGAGAAACCGAGTACTGTTTTCGCCCATGGTAGGGATCGGCTCAAGGTTGTTAGACCTTTTACAGTGAGCTTTTAAGCTCTGATACCATTTGTTGGTCCCTTATAACGTTGCAAGTATAGTTCCAAGGGGGGGTTAGGAACTATTTAAACTTTTTCTTAAGTTTGGGCAAACTTCTTTTCTTAAGAGAAAAGGTTTTAACAGCGGCGCTGAGTGATCAGTAAGATACTGGCTTAGTCAACTGGTGACTAGGTCAGTTTTTTGACTTGAGTCAGGAGATAGCACTTAGAGTCTATTCTTGAGCTCAGATGTTCGATGCGCACAACTCAACTTGACCTCATTACTTGGTCAGTTTTTGGTTATTTAAGCAAGCAATATATATAAGGAGTTTAAGGTAAGAAATACGTTACTCAGCAGATTTATCCAGGTTCGGCTTCTTCTAAGCCTACGTCCTGTCCCCGGAACACGTTCCGAGATTTCGAATCCTCTACTGAGCTCTTTAAAGGTAGAGCCTCAAACCTTTTACAATCTTAGCAACTGAGTATAACAAGAGTACCTTCCTCTATACCTCTACTCAATCCTAATCTCTCGCTGAGTACTATAACCGAGTACTCAGCCTCTCCTTTCTAATCTCTAGAAATGATAAGTGTTTGTCCTAAACAATGATTGCTAAGACACCTTAGATGATTGAATAATCACTCTAGACTTTTACACAAATATAGGAAATGTAGTGTAAGATTTGCTTTGCTTCTTGCTTGCAGAACTTGCGTAGAAATTTGGTCAGCGTAATGGTTTGATCAAGTTCTGTGTAGAATGAAGCTTCTGATGGCACTATTTATAGAGACGTCTTGAGGCATCGGTCATTTCGAATTTCGAAATAACCGTTGGAGGGAAACGGCTTCCTGTCGTTGTCATCCTGACTTGCTCAGAGCTCTCGGCCAATCAGATTTGTGTATCTTCTGTCCTCGGCCAGCTTTTGGTCAGCTCGACAGTGTGTCTCTCCTTTTATGGTAAAGTCAACTAGACAGCATACTGTGTCATCTGAACTTTACCCAAAGTGGAAATACTTTGTCTGGAAGTTTTCCTTAGCCAGCTGCTGTCTTGTACGCTTTGTCGAATCAACTCAGCAGCTTCGTTCCGAAGTTGTTCCCTGAAGATCTTCTAGATCCTTCTCTTGCTGAGTTGCGTTTTGTACACAGCGACACCGTTTTGATAAACGCGGGCCGAGTTGTATTGAACTGTTTGACTTGGGCTTGGGCCTTTTAATCCTTATGTCTTATAATCAATTTAACTCAACATTGAACAAACACATTAGTAGAATAAATCAAAGCATTTAAACTTAGTGTGTGAATTTGTCGAAAGCATACACAACCGCAAGAAGTTCCTTCTCGGTAGTTGTGTAGTTCTACTGGGCCTCGTTTAATGTCTTGCTTGCATAGTAGATGGGCCGAAACTTCTTTTCAATCCTCTGTCCAAGAACAGCTCCCACACAATTATCGCTTGCGTTGCACATTATTTCAAAAGGTTTCTCCCAGTCAGGTCCAGCTAGTATTGGTGAATTGATCAGTTTGCTCTTCAAGAGTTCAAATGCCTGTACACAGCTTGCGGTGAATACAAATTCAGCTTCCTTATGAAGTAGGGTGGACAAAGGTAGCGCTATTTTTGAAAAATCTTTGAAAAACCGGCGATAAAACCCTGCGTGCCCCAGAAAACTTCGCACATCCTTCACGTTGGCAGGAAGGGCAAGCTTCTCAATAACCTCCACTTTTGCTCTGTCAACTTCCATCCCTTTCTCTGAAATTTTATGCCCAAGGACGATTCCTCCTGTGACCATGAAGTGACACTTCTCCCAATTCAAGACCAAGTGAGTCTCCTTGCATTGCACGAGCACCGCTTCGAGGTTGTTCAAACAGCTGTCAAAGGAGTTCCCATAAACCGAGAAGTCGTCTTTGAATATTTCTACTGTTCGCTCCACCATGTCATGAAAAATGGACATCATGCATCGCTGAAAAGTGGCAGGAGCATTGCACAGGCCGAACGACATTCTTCTGTAAGCATAAGTCCCATATGGACACGTGAACATTGTTTTCTCCTGGTCCTCACAATGAATTGCGATTTGGTTGTATCCTGAATATCCGTCAAGAAAACAGTAGAATGCATAGCCCGCTAAACGCTCTAGCATCTGATCAATGAAGGGCAGCGGAAAATGATCCTTCCTTGTCGCCTCATTGAGCTTCCTGTAATCAACACAAACTCTCCATCCTGTGATTGTTCTTATGGGCACCAACTCATCTTTCTCATTGAGGACTACTGTCGTTCCTCCCTTCTTTGGCACAACATGAATAGGGCTTGTCCACACACTATCGGATATTGGGTAGATAATTCCAGCATCGAGAAGCTTGATTACTTCTTTTCGTACAACCTCCATCATGTGGGGATTTAATCTGTGTTGCGGCTGGACCGTTGGTTTATGCTCCTTTTCCATCAAGATTCTGTGAACACAGACTGCCGGGATAATTCCTTTTATGTCATCAATTTTCCACGCGATTGCAGCCTTGTTTCTTCGCAAAACCGCCATGAGTTGCGCCTTTTGATCGGGAGTCAACTTTGAAGATATGATGACCGGACGTCCGCTGGGTGGTTCAAGGAATGCGTACTCGAGATGTTCAGGCAGCGGCTTCAATTCTGGTTTAGACACAGGCACAGTTGGTACCTCTGGTGGTTCTTGATGAGTTGGAACAGTAGGGTCGAATGGAGGTGCCGAAAGGTTGGACTCAATGGAATAGCCTGTTCCCGCGCATATGTTCACCTCTTCTCCCAATAAAGTTTCTAATGTGTCATGTTCCTGCAAAGTAGAAAGACTTTGAAAATCATCCAAGAAACAGCATGTGTCATCATTATTATTCGCACGCCTCATAGCCTCGTTCATCTTAAGGATAACTTCTTCCCCATTAATTCTTAAAAATAAGCGCCCCTCACGCACGTCTATCAATGCCTTCCCTGTTGCTAAGAATGGTCTTCCTAGGATGATAGGAACATGCAAGTCTTCATCTATGTCCATTATAATAAAATCAACGGGTAAAATGAATTTTCCTACTTTTACTAGCACGTCTTCCATAATCCCCCTAGGGTAGCATACGGAACGATCAGCTAACTGAATAGACATGCGAGTAGGTTGGGGTTCTCCTAGTCTAAGTTTTGCATACACAGAATATGGCATGACATTTATGCTAGCCCCTAAATCACACAGTGCATTTTCAATATTTAGTTTTCCAATAGAACAAGGTATCGAAAAACTCCCTGGATCTTTTAGCTTCTTGGGCAGCTGCTGCTTGTTTTGGAGTATTGACGAACAATCTCTGTTGAGTTGTATCATGGAAATGTTCTCCAGTTTCTTCTTGTTCGATAAGATGTCCTTGAGGAATTTGGCGTATGTCGGCATCTGTGCCAGTGCTTCCACGAAAGGAATGTTTATATGTAACTTCCTTAAGGTATCCAGCACCTTCAAATTCTGCTCTTCCAACTTCTTGTTGATTAGACGCGTTGGATATGGCACAGGTGGAACATACGGTGGTGGTGGTTTATACATTCTTTCCTCCTCCTCTTGATCTGGCTCACTTGCTTGGTTAGCCTTCCTTGTTTCTTCATTTCTAGGAACAGCCTGTTCCTATTCTCCTTCAGCTTCTTTGGACGTTCCTGCACACTCAGCGTTCTTATCAGATAAAACTACAGGTTGAGTTTCCTTACCAGACCTTAGGGTGATTGCCATGACGTCGCCTTTAGGATTTGGCTCTGTATTGCTCGACATTATCCCCTTTCCTTTTGATGTGGATGCAGCTATCTGGTGAACTTGTGTTTCCAGACTCTTGATTGATGCCTGCATCTGTTTCATGAACTGCATCATCATTGTTTTCATATCTGGTTCGACATCTTCCTTTTGTGGCATAGGTTGCTTATAGTGCTACTGAGGTTATCTTTGGTAATGTCCTCCTTGCTGTTGTTGATACCTAGGCTGATCTTGATACTGTGGTGGTCCCAACTGGTCTGGTTGGCCTGTCCATCCAAAATTTGGATGGTTCCTGGTTTCAGAGTTGTACGTGTTAGAATAACGGTTAGGCTGGTTCCTCTGATTGTACCCTGCGTAGTCGCATTCAGCCCGTGTGCTTTTTCCTTGCTTCACTCCGGGACAGTTGATATTGAAATGAGCTCCTCCGCAAAAACCACAACTGTCATTGTGAATGGACGAGACATTTATCTTTCCCAGCTGTCGAGTAAGCTGTTCTACTTGGCTTGTCAATTTCGACACGACATCCTCGTTTCTTGTCCTTTTCCCTTCACTTCTGGATGAGTGCCAGTTGTAACTCGTGCTGACCACTTTCTCTATTAGGTCATATAAAGCTTGTGGCTCTAGATCTTCGGGGTTACCATTCGCGATAGATTCAATCTGGATTTTGTAAACGTTGGTCGCGCCATTGTAAAAGTTCTACATTTGCATCCACATAGGGATACCATGATTTGGCACCCTTCTGAGCAGCTCTTTGTACCTTTCCCATGCTTCAGCCAGCGACTCATCTTCGTTCTGTATGAAGCGTGACACTCCATTTCGTAGCTTGATGGCTTGTCGAGGCGGAAAATACTTCATCAGAAAAGCTCTTGCCATCTCTTCCCAACTCGTGATCGTTCCCGGCTGCAAATTTCGCAGCCAGGTTTTCGCTTTATCCCTCAGGGAAAAAGGAAACAGCTTCAATCTGATCACGTCGTCAAAGACACCCCTGTTCGACCTGAATGTGTTGCACAATGTGATGAATTCTTGAAGATGCCCATTTGGATCTTCAGATTGAAACCCATTAAATTGCACTGAGGCCTGGATCATCTGTATCATGGACCCTTTTACTTCGAACATGTTGTTCCCCTCGTTGGGCAACACGATACACGATGAGTGTCCCTCGGTAGTTGGCCTGGAGTAGTCTCTGATTCTCATAACAGGAGGGTTATTGTTTTCTCATTCTTCTTCTTGGTTTGGTGGAACTGGCTGTTCTGGGCCTTCCCTTCCAGCCATTCTTCTTTCTCTTTGCCTTTCTCTCTGTCTAGCACGTCGAGCTCCCGCTCTATTTCGTCTACACGTTCTCTCTAATTCGAGATCGATAGGAAAAACAGGAGGTGCAGCTCTACGCATAAACGGGTAATTAACTTCTTTGTTCCTGCACGCCTTAACACACAGATTAAAAACACCATGTTTTACAAAAATTTCAGCTATAAATTTGTTGCTCTCAATCCCCGGCAACGGCGCCAAAAACTTGTTGTCTTCAGATTAGACTCTAGCAAGTGCACTAGATACAAGTAATAAAGTGATAAGTGAGTATCGTCTCCATAGGGATTGTGATTCAAATCAATATCAGAAATCGTTGCTAAACAGTGTGTGTCACAACAGTGTATTCTTTTATCGTTGATTGTTTGATGTTGGCTACTTAACAATTCAGGCAGACTGATGAAACAAGAAAATGAAATAACTTTGCAAAGATTTTAGAGAATAGAACAGGCTCGACATGGCCGAACGCGGTGTGCTACGTCTCACAACATTCATGAATACAAGACAATGCCAATGAAGCCAAAGTTTCAGTTTGAAGTGAGTTTGAGTCAACTTTCGTGTGTTCTCAAACTCCTAAGATTTACTGACACCTTTAGCGTCCTAAAGATACGTTCTTTCTAGCATTAAGAACAAAACTGCATTTCTAGATGAGAAAACCCTTGACACAACCTTCTAACTTGTCAGCTTCGAAGTTGGGAGATCAATAGAGATATCGGTGAAGATGAAAGCAGTGTCCTATCATTCATCTAACACATACATAAATGCCTAAGCATGAAAGTTAAATCCTCATTGACCACAACATTGGCAAAATACTAGATATTCATTAAAACATTGTACACTTACATCACCGGGTTGGCCAGGCCGTGCCCGTTCAAAATGGACTACTCACTCATATCGAGCAGTGAGTAGTAGATGGTTCTTGATACAGCTTGAGACTCCATGGGAGCTCTCTTCTTTCTTCTATTCTATTTTTCTAAAGAAAATACTAAAAATCTGAACTACTAAACTTTTCTCTGCTTCACCTACTTAAAGGGAAAGACAGAGGCCAAAATCGGTACAACTTTCGTACCCTTTCTACAAAATAAGTTAACTACCAACTACGACTAAAATAAACTAAAATGATTAAATTTCGATTAACCTTTGAACACTCAAGGGGGTGATACTTCAAGTCATCTTGCTTCTTTAGGCAATCCCATCGCCACACACTTTCACCTGCCGCTCTGCCACTTTCTCTGCCACTGCCACCACGATCTGTCGCTGTCCGTCATTGGATAATCCGGCGTTTGACCGCTGGATACAAGTAAGGCTCCACTCCTCTTGGCTTTAGCAAAACAAGCTATTTCCAGCGAGTTTGGCATTTATCTTTGCTTATCTGCACAAGGACAGTAATTAGCCCTTATTTCTTACCAAATGACATAATAAAACACCGAAATTTCCTTATAAATACTATGTTAAACTTAGTCAATTTCATGCCTAACAATAAGAGAAGAGAAAATCGCACTAGTGAGATTCCTTATTCTTCAGTAATAGGATCCATCATGTATGCCATATTGTGTACTCGACCAAATGTCTTTTTTACTTTGAGTGTGACAAGCAGATACCAGTCAGAACCTAGTGAGAGTCACTAGATAGCAATCAAGAATATCCTCAAGTACTTGAGAAGTACTAAGGATGCCTTCTTCGTGTATGGTGGACTCAAGGAAGAACTAATTATAAGAGGTTACACATATGATAGTTTTGAGACTGATCAGGATGATTTTAGATAATAGTCAGGTAATATGTTTTGTTTGAATGGAGGTGCTATAAGCTAGAAAAGTTCAAAGCAGAGCACAGTAGCAGATTCTACAATAGAATCTGAGTATATACCGGTATCAAATGCAACTAAGGAAACAGGTTAGCTCAGGAAGTTCATGATCGAACTTAGTGTTGTTCCTAGCATGATGAATCCAGTGGTCATCTATTGTGACAACAATGGTGCCATTGCACAAGCTCATGAATCTGAGTATATACCGACATCAAATGCAACTAAGGAAACAGGTTAGCTCAGGAAGTTCATGATCGAACTTAGTGTTGTTCCTAGCATCATGAATCCAGTGGTCATCTATTGTGACAACAATGGTGCCATTGCACAAGCTCATGAACCAAAATCACACCAGAAAACCAAACATATACTTAGCCACTTTCATCTTATTCGAGAAATAATTGAAAGAGGATATGTTAAAATGTGTAGAGTACCAACCGATGATAATGTTGTTGATCCACTGACGAAGGCTCTCCCACAAATGAAACATGAGCGTCATAATATGTCAATAGGTATTAGATACATGAATGATTGACCATAGTGCAAGTGGGAGACCGTTAGAAATTATGCCCTAGGCTAATAATGGATTATGTTATTAGGATTATGTTAATCTAATAAATATTACTCTCATTATTATTAAAGTGTTTGAAGCTAGCTTTATAATTATATCCTTGAATAATAGTTTATTATTCTAAATATCTCTGGTCCATTATTATCGAGGGAATGATAATAAATTAAGACTAGTGGGGGGAGGGGGGGTTTTATTGATGTTCATATGATGAACATAATGTATATGCAAACTTACGGGTACATGTTGGGGAACATGGTACTGGACACACCCACTATGAGATCACTACATGAGTTAGTGTCATAAGTGATCTCAATTATAGTAGTGTTATTAAATCCTTAAACACGAGGTCACTATGGATTCCTACATAAAGAGTATTGTGTTTTGACACAATCAAACATTCTTTTTAACATGACAACTATAATGGTTGTGATTGGACATAATATGATTCATGTAGAGGAATATGAGTGACATATATATGATTTATCCCTCACATTATGAGAAAGGTATCATCTGGGCCCTCGATAAGTGAGACTGAGAAATGCATGGCCGTGCCTTATCAATTAATTGGTTTTACAGTCTACTTAGAGATCGAGAAACTATGTATGATTGAATATGATAAGGATGACAAAAACTATGCCTTATGTTCAATTAAACATATCATGAGATACATATTTTATACAATAGGTTACATTGGATCATATCATTTATGTAAACTGGGTAGTCATAATGCCTTGCTAGAGACCACTTATGACTTGCAGGGGAAAATGGTATTTGACCTATTGCGAATTTATATAAACCTATGGGGTCACACACAAAGAGCAAATTGAGATGTACAGAAAGATGTAGAAAGATTCATTGTATCTGGATTGTGACCAGATACAATGAATAGTCCTTGGACTAGGGATTCAAATAAAACTAACCATTGAGTTCAGTTAGGGGTGACAATGGGGCGGGGAAAAACCGAGAACCGTGAGGATCCGAACCGACGAAACTGGAGAAAAACCGAAATTTTTGGGTGCGAGGCTGGGGGAGGGTGCAGTTTTACCCATGAAAATTAAATTTGGACGGGGATGGGTGTTACTATCCCCGAATAGTGGGGATCCCACACCGCTCCCAAAAAACCGTCCGTGAAGATACTCGAAAAAGAATATATATATATATCCTATCTACCAAGTAGTTAAGTCCTTATTAATATCTACAGTAAAATCTAAACTTTAATCTAGCAAATCACAAACATATTAGCTTTCATTTTATATATAATAGAAAAAAGAACAAGGTCAGATATGATAAATTGACCCTTCTTTTTTTTTTTTTTTTTAATTGACCCTTGTTAATGAGATGATATTTAATCCTTCCTCACTTTCCAATATGATGTGAATATTTATAAGATTTTTTTTTTCATGATGCCATCCATACCTACATTTATGTAATATACATAAATGCATCGTTACTTTCTCTTAAAAAAAAACATTGTCAGAATTTCTTCTGTCTCAGTAAACATTGTCAGAATTTCTTCTGTCTCAGTTTCAGAAGAAAAAAAAATACATGTTTTATTCATCAGCAAAACTATGGAACTAACTTATTAGTTGCCAAATACATTTCACATGTACAAAATCATTGTTAGGAAGAATTTTGGCGTATGCTAAAAAAATATAAAAGTATACCTACTGACCCTAGATTTCTAAAGTGTATGTATTTTTTTTTTTTTTGATAATTGATCCTAATTTTTGGATACAAAAGCTTAGTGATTTTTATAATTTTTTAATTTTTTTTTTGGGTAATGGAGATTCCTCGTTACCCGTGTGGACCCGTTCGGGACGGACGTGGGGGCAAAAAAATCCCCGAATCTTTTTTTAGGGATTCCCCGAAAGTATTGGGGGCGGAATGGAGAATGCATCCCCGCCCCCGCCCCTCCCCGTTGCCACCCCTAAGTTCAGTATAATAAATATGAGATATTTATTTAACATTGGTAAAATCGTATTAGGTTTTTAATGGAATTAAAATCCGAAATAAATGATACATAAATAAGTTTATTTAATATTGTTTATTTAATCCTATAATATATGTCTTAAACTAACAATTAGGATACAATTAAGGCAGAGCAGTTGAATTACACCAATAACCTTAGAACCACTAATTTGTTTTTGAGGGCTCTCTCTTGTTGCTTTTGATATCTGGTTGGTACTAGTACGTTGTTTGTTTATTGATTGCTCATGTGGATATTAGTAGAGTGTGTTTGTTTATGAGACTGGCAGCACTGGATCCAACCTTGTCTCTAAGTTACAAACTTAAATCTTCACTGCATCTGAGGTTGGTGATATAACCTTATTTTCTTTTTAATCAAATTACATAGATCCTCTGGCTTGGATTTCAGTTTTATTTTTCCGTTACATTTTATTGCATCACCGAAACCCAACACTCGTGACCTATTAAGGGTCAATCCTGACACAATCCATTTATTAAATGGGTTGACATGACACGATCCATTTATTAAATGGGTTAACACAAACTCACTTATTTTACCCATTTAACTAAATAAACAAAAAAATGGATAAAAAAATAACACGACTCGTTTGACCTATGTAACCTATTATATAATAAAAATAGACTAAAAGGGTTGTAAAATCCACTAACACATTTTTTGTTTTAAAATATCTATACTATATATAATAGCGGAAGCAGAGAGAAATAAGAAGAAGTGTTTTAGAGGTATTTTTGATGAGTTGTCAACGTGGTAAAAAATCAAAGTTAAAAAGATTTAATTAATTAAAAATAATAGATTTATATTTATAATATATTAAACAATTACTAGCCCATTAATTAAAATAATAAAAGAAAGTAAGAGTTACAGGAAGATGAAAAAACACAAAGGAAAGAAAATTCAAAAGTCACAAATAAACTTCTATATAAAGCATAATAGGTAGTATATCAAAGCATGATAGTTAATTATGCCAAAACATGATAGATAGTATGTCACCATTATATTCATTGGCAATGATAGATAGTACTATATTTCTGAAGGTAATTATTCGATTTTTTTCATATGTTGTAGTTATTTTGTTCTCAATTGTGTTGTTGTTTTATTTTTAATAAACAATAATTATTATAATTTCATCTTTCAGATCCATTTCTGCTGTTACCCAGGTTCTATACCGCTCGTTACCTTATCCATGTTTTCTTTTTTATTTGTCTTTTTTTCAAACTGATATCTCCAATTGAAGAAATCCGATAGAAATAGAAGATGCATGGACAACTAAAATCGAAAAACACAAAAGTGTCAAAAATTACAAGAAGTTCTTCTGTTTCTCAAGGTAATTATTCGATTTTTTTCATATGTTGTAGTTATTTTTGTTCTCAATTGTGTTGTTGTTTTATTTTTATTAAACAATAGTTGTTATAGTTTCATCTTTCAGAAATAAAATTCCATTTATGTCGTTACCCAAGTTCCATACCTCTTGCTACCTTATCCATATTTTCTTTTTTATTTGTCTTTTTTTTAAATGACTAAAATAAATTTTTTATATATTTGCATTCTTTTTTAGTATATGTTGCTAGGTGTCATCGTTTCGATTCATAACTCTAACTAAAATTTAGATTTTCGGTTTTATATGAACTCAATTTTTAGCTTTAATTGAAGTTAGATTAATTATTCTAATTCGGAACCTGTTGAAATCCACTCATATTTTCAGTTTGAGTTTATCTAACTGATATGAATTGTATTTTTTATTTTCATGCATTTTGGTACAAATAGATATAAAGTTTCACACAATAGTTGTTCATTAAAGTTGGAGACATATTGAATAAAATATTAAAGAGGTATTGAAATATTATACTTACAATGAAGTTTATTTCAATTATAAATTATGTTATATTATTATTATTATTATCATTATTATCAAGAAGTTATTTTTTCCCAGTTCTCTAGACAAAGAGATTATAAGCGTCTAATACATTTGATAAGATGTTTATTCTTGAAGAATTTGGATTATGCTAGATACAAATTCAAAATGAAGGTAAATAAAAATAAATTTTCATTCTCAAAATCCTAAAAATGTACATTAATTATAAGATATTGAGATAATTGCTTTTGCAACATTGACTTATATAGTTTTTAACTATTATATTGTGGTTTGTATAAAATTGTTAGTATTTCAAGAGTTTTTAACAGATGAAAATGAAACATGATCATAAGACAAGTTGTTGAAAAATATTAATTAAAAAAATATTACTATTTGAATCTCTTCAAGTTCTCAAATGTTGAGCATAATGATTCTAATTAATAGAATTAATTTCACATATTAATTATAAAACATTTTTTTTGTACTGAGTGGTTATAATTGCGATTTAATTCTATTTAACTAAAATTAATTTATGGACTTAACACATCATTAAAAAAATAAAATTTTTAATTAATGGGTAAAAAGTATTTCCACTCTCCTCTTTATATGTTTATATCTTGACATACTCTCTTATTTTCGAAAAAAACGAGAGGAAGATAGTTCTCTCCTAATTATTTTTTTTGTCCATTCATTTTTGTTTTCTATTTTTTTGTTTATTTTTCTTGCTTATGAAATTAAATAATATATAATTATTAGAAAATATTAATGAAGTCAAATAAGTGATGTCTGCGAGCGTGACTGATATTCTATATAGTGAAAGAATGAAGAACAAATTGATTGAATGTCTTGCTGATATTACGAGATTAAAATATGAGAAATCATCACCTTAAGCTGATTCAATTGGATATATTGGGTTATTGTAGCGGAATGAATGATTGAATTCGAATACTTGGTGATCATGAAATTCCATCAATCAAAATGATTATTATCAAGATGGATTTGTGACTAATTCTTATGAATTTTATTTTTTTTATGTGTAACATATTGAATTGATAAAGTTTCTTCATGTGCAACATTAGAAAAATATTGATTGTAATACTAGTTTATAGCATAATATTGATGTTGCTTCCATTAGAAAAATATAATATTTAATTTTAATTGTAGTTTAATTCAATTTTTTGTTTAACATAGATTGTAATTATTTTGTATCGTAAATATAATATTTAATTTTAATTATAGTTTAATTCAATTTTTGGGTTTTCATTATATTCTAATATATTTCTTAATTAATCTCCTATTTTATTATTTTTATTATTATTATTATTATTATTATTATTATTATTTCACAGAATTCTAGTTATAAAAAAATATGAAAATGTATTAAAATTATTAAAAAGTACAAATCATTAAATTTTACAAAAATAAATAAATCATTCACTTTTAATTAAAATTTTATAAAAAAAGTTAATCAATTATTTTCAAAATTAAATTAATTTAATTTGAATTATCAATAATATATATATATATATATATATATATATATATATTAATTTCAAATATACATAATATAATTTTTTTTCATAACATGACATAAAATTACTTAAAGTAAATATATCAATTTATTTATTTATCTAAATTATATAAAAGTTTCATATCCCGTACATCGCACGGGTTTTCGACTAGTTTGTTAATAAACCTAACACCTAAATCTAAAGATCAAAATCCAAAAAAAAAAAAAATCAAACATACAAATTAAATTCAACAACATATTCTAATATTTAAGTTACTCAGTACTTTAATTAGCACATATTTAACAAAATAAACTAAAATTCAACCTAACAAGTCAAAATTCAACTAACTACAATAAGATTATATTATTTACAGTTAAGTTAAATGAGTTAAAGGAGTTATTAATGGGTTGGCGAGTCAACTTGTTACCCAACCGTTTATTTTGCGGGTTAATCGTGTTGACCTATTTATGACCCGAACCATTTAATTTCGACCATAATTTATTTATTTTGTGTGTTATACAAATCATGTTATCGTGTCATGATCCATTTTGACAGCCATATCCTCTTGAACATCAACTCTCATCATGGCTAACTCTATCTCTTCGTGGTATTTCTCCACACTTTTATTTCCCTTAGACAAAGTCCCAAATTTTTTAGCAACTCCCTATAATAATAGAAAGGAACAAACTGATCTTATTCATTATTAGCTTCATCTCATCCCAAGTTTAAATAGGCAGATATCTATTCTTACGCTTCATTCTCTTAAGTTGATCCCACCATATTGCAAATTAACCGATTAGCTAGCAACTAAATTTAACTTTCTTTTCTTTAGAGTAATAATGGATATAAAAAATAGCTTCAATTTTCCTTACCCATTATAAATATAAATCAGGATCAATATACATTGGAATGAAGAATGCGCACTTTGACTTCTCCTAGAGTTGAAAGACATGTATAGTAAATTTTAGGTCCATGACATTCTCGAGTTCGTTCAGTTTTTTCTCTTTCCAATTCCATTTGATCCAAACGGTTCCCTAATGGTTAATTATTTGTTCTAACCGGTCCAACTTTCCTAAAAAAAGCTTTTATTAATAGTTTTGGGTCCACATTATTAGAGATGAGATTTTGATCTTCATTAGACATGGGTAGATAAATGGAGGAGAAAAAAGAATTATGGAATTATACTCAGAATTGTAGCTTTACTCTATGGTCTGAACAAGATGAAGATGAACCGAATAAAGTATGACAATGAGTAGAAGCAAAAAGAGTAGATGCTGTGAAACAAAAAAGGATGTATACGAAACAACAGAAAAAGAGAAAAATGAAGTTTAATGCAAAATATCCTACCAATTTTAATTTGATATATATTTTTTTTATTCTAGAGAAACGCATCAATTTAATGAACAAAATACCATAAAGAATACAACATCGAAGTTTGGCTATTTTAATAAATATAGAATGGACCAACTGATTTCATTCTAATCCTGAATGGGATAAGTATCTGCTTTCTATTATTCTGTCGTTTATGTTATTTTTTTATTTAGCAAGAATGGAAATGGTTTATCTTATACGTAGATCAATAAATCTACATGGTTGCAATAAAAAAAGAACTTAGATCCGAATATTCGAAATGGTTTAAAGGATGAAGTTTGGATTGTAGATATCTTTCTATAGATTTGGATTAACAAGGAATATATTGTTGTTTTGTACCTTTTCTGGGTTCTTTTTGCTCTTTGTAGTCATTTTCATCCATTCATGATATTATATTTGTTTTAGTATGTAATCATGTAAGCAAGTGAGGTTTTATTCCTTACCTTTAAAAAAAAAAAAAAAAATATGAAGGGATAAGATTGCAAAGAAAGAATCGGTACAGATCTTGATTCAAACAGAGCAGAACAGAATTGTATGAAACCCAAAGGAAAGGCCATAAATAAATAAATTAGGGAAATGCTTAGTTTGGTGTTATCGCCATTCCCATTCCCATTCCCATTGCCATTCAAAAGGGTCACTCATTGGCTCTCCTTTCCTTATCCTCAGGCTGATTCTAATATTACTTACAGAAAGCGGAATCTCCTCCTCCTCCATGCTTCTTCTTCTTCCTCAGAGTCAGAGTCTGAAGAGTATCATGTTTTATCAGCAATAAAAAGTGAATACAATGACATTCTAATACTCGACACTCCTAATGCCCGGATGCTGCTTCTTGACTCTACTCGTTCGTATCGTAACTACTTCCACTTTCTCCCTTTTTCCTTCTCTAATCTTCCTTCCTTTCTTTTATGCAGATGCTGTTCATAGCATTCTTAATAAGGATCACCATAAATGGACTGGCTCTTATTGGGTATCTATTCTATTCTTCTTTACTTCTATACTTGTACTTTTCCACCATTACTCATTTTCCCCTTTTTTTCCAGGATGAGTTTACTACTTTACCACCTATTATACCAAAAGGTCCAATTGCAATATTAGGCCTGGTGATAATCATAATGCTTCTTTGTCTCTAATTTTTCATACAAAAACGAACTATCTCACTCTTCAATTTTCTAGGGGGGTGGTACTGCAGCACATTTGATGCTTTCCTTGTGGCCTTCATTACACCTTGAAGGTTGGGAAATTGATCCAATTGTAAGGGATTTTTAGTGCCTTTCTCTAGTATACCATCTGCATTTTTATTAATTTGGCAGGGGAACCCCAACTCTCTGCCCTATTTATTGTTGATCACACTCTGATTAAGTGTTTTTATAACTTCCTTGACGTTTAACCCTGCAAGAAGCAATAAATGCTTCAAGTTCTCATACTCTTGCTTGATTTTCTATAAAATATATTTTATATCAACCTTTTCTCTTCACTTCCACTGTGTTCTTTTGGATTATTTTGCGTACAAAATGTCAATTCTTCGACGCTGAAACCAAATGTTTTGTGCATTTAGTTGATTGATAAAGCCAGACAGCATTTTGGATTATCTGAACTTGAGAAACATAATACAGCTGGAGGCATACTTCATATTCATATCAGGGATGCCCTTTCTTCGTCAGGAAATGATTCTGGAAGATATGCTGGCAAGTTCCTTGTCATTTTCTTTTTCACTTTCTCATTTCCACTTCATTATTGTGTTATAGCAGACTTCTTTTTCAGCAATCTGCCTTGACGTTCATCTAGTAGGAAGCTCAATTAAGAAAAAACAAATATATAATCTGAGCTAATTAATGATAAATGCTACAACAATTTATTTCTGGATAACTGTAACTTTAGTTGATGCATCCTGTTTACATTTTCCAATAAAATAAATTTACCATTGTTCATGGTTATTAAAGATGTGGCTTTGGTGCATGGCGCACCAGGCGCCGGCCTTAGTGCCTTGACATCCACAATGGCGGGCGCAGTCGCGGCGGCGCGCACCAGGGGGGCCATTGTGTGCCAAGGTGCAGTTGCCAAAGATGCGCCTTGGTGACATAGGTGCAGTTTTTAGGGTTGTTTGAAGTTGGAATATATTATACATACGTTTTGAATTAATTGTGATCTGATATGAGGGTCAGAAATGAGCAAAAAAAGAAAAAAACAAATATTAAAAGAGGAAGAGATTATACAAGTTTGAATTAATTAGAAGAGGAAGAGACAATTAGAAGAGAAGTATAGTACTACAGAAACACATACTTTGAATTCAAACAGAAACACAAGCAGCCAAAGGGAATTTGAATTCAACTTTAGCTTTCTAATATGGGGTTTAATTTGCATTTTAAAATTTATTTATAATTAAGAATATTTTTGTTTTATAGTTTCATAATTTTTGTTTTTGTAAGTGCACCTTGTCTCACTATGACGACGCCCGCCATGCGTCAAGGCTCCAGTACCCCTAGCGGCTAAGTTCACCATGTGCCTTTAAGAACTATGCCATTGTTCTATCTTTTATACCTTTCTACCCATTATCATTTTATTAGAGATATATATTATTTACTGTATCTACACAACAGTTAGCTAGTTCCCTATTTCTAGCCTAGACTCTAGAATTAGTGTTTCACTGAAACGTGAACTGTGTTCTGTATATATACCATTTTACACATCAATAACAATCACTGAACAATTCAAATTGTTACACATTTCATGTGTTCTCACTGCACAAAAACTTAAAAGGTCTCTGCAACTTTTTGACTAACTTAGGCTAATGTTACATATTAAGGAATTATCGTCGACCTGTTTTCTGAAGGAAAGATCTTGCCACAGTTACAAGAGGTATGTCCTTGCTTAAACACAGGTTCCAAGATTTTCTACTCTACCATTTACTGCTTGTTTTGAATTTAATTTCTGATGTTTTATTTATTATCTATGCACTTTGTATTGATTGTGGAGTGCTATGCTCGGTTCATCTTATATTCTCCCAATCTCTTGGCATGTAAATATCACGTATGGTATTAGTACTGGTGTTATCAATCTTTTTACTATATAATCTCCTAACATGAATTAATTTGACAGTTACATAATTCAGAAGTGTGTTTGACAGGTGGCAACTTGGTTGAAATTGAACGATAGATTGATGGCGGGTGGACGGTTTATGGTGAACTGTGGTGGCGTTTATGAAACATCAAGTCCTAAATCAGTTGATGAGAATTGGGTCAACAATTCTACCCTTAAGGCATTATCTGAAGCATTTCCTGGACAAGTATGACTTCTTACCTAGTTTTTCCTAAATATCATTTTATGCTTGTTAGGACCTTTAAAATAAAAGGGGAAAAAAGAAGCAAGTTAAGCCCAAGGCAATTTCATTCACAACTCCAACTTTTAAGTCTCCACCCAGCTAAATAATCACTATACAACATTTTAAACAAATAACTCAAACATCAGTGCGACTCACACTGCATGTTCTCAAACATTGTTGTTAGTTAAGCTGCACCAGCCCCGATACTTCTTTTCTCTGCCTGGTGAATTTTCACTGCTTCTGGCATTGATTTGAGACAGAAAGTTTGAATTTCGGAGCTAAATTTTGGCAATTCTCCACCTTGATTCGGAATAATTGACAATGACATCGAACCGAATAATATGTAACCGAATCGAAATGTTATGTTCGGTTTTAAACCAAACAAACCGAATTTAGTTAAAAATTTATCTCAATAATTTTTTTTTTAATTTTTTTTTAAATACTTTCAAAATATATCTATATGGATTACTATTTCAACAACAATGAAAAATTTAAAATACTTCCAAAATACATCTATTTGATTATATATAAAAATGGTAGAATATGAGTAATTTCGGTGCGGTTCGTTTTTTCTTTTACATTTTTGCCAAACCGAAATATAACTAAAACTATAACCGATGCTGAACCGAACTGTCAAAAAAATCAAACCGCAAAATCGAATTGAATCGGTTTGGTTCGGTAATGCCGTTCAAAACAAATAATGCACAACCCTAGCTCCAAGTCCTCCTAAATCATACTCGGTTGAAGTGATGGTTCTTTCAACATGTTAATCAGACTATTAATAGTATAAACTTTTCATACCAAATATTTTCGCGTCACTCACAACATCCCTGTTATGGAATGTCATGATTGTATATAGTCGTTACCTAATTATAAGAACCAAATCCTTTAGTTATAAGGTCACTCACAACATCCTGTTAAGGAATGTCATAATTCTATAGTCTTTACCTAATTATAGGAACCAAATCCCTTAATTATAGGGATCATAAAATAAATATAATTAAGTGTAATTATTATTTTTTTTTCTACTTTTGGTAGCTCTCTCATGTATATATAGGTATGTTTATGCATTATATGAATATAAGAATTCAATTTTCTATTCTTCTTGCTATTTAATATTGTATCAGAGACTAGTTTGACTTCTTTTCTGGGTTTAACATATCGGAGTTGTCCTTGTGAGCAGACTCTTCCTTGTGGTTTCACATTCAGTCTGCCCTTGTGAGCAGACCTTTAGACCTAGGGTTCCAAGTTTGGTTTATAGTTGAGTTTCACAGGATTTATTTTCTGGCTTGTGACCAGTGTGGGTTTTGTTTGATGATGTAAAAGTATTTCAAGATCTTCCTTTGAGTGCAGATTAACGGGTTCCAGACATTTGATTTGGAATTTTTCTGGATTGTGTTTCCTATGATTTATTTTATGACCTAAAGACAAGCATGAGTTTCTTTGGATGATATTTTTTTGAGATTTTCTCTCACCGCCTGTGAGTCATTTGGTGCTATTTACAGCTGGTTCCAAGCTCGGATAAAAAAGGTAGGTTTGTGGGTAAAACTTAGCCACATTTTATTGATGGTTCGGAACTAAGACTTTGTTATTGTTGTCTCACTACCCCTTCCACTTAATTGTACCCGTGTTGATCGGCCTCTTCCCAGAATCCGCCACCTTCCATCGAAGTGACTTCTTTTTCATTTCTTCGGCGCCATCTCCTCCTCCTCCTCCTCTGTTTTATTATACTGTCGGTTTTTCTTTTGGGCCCCGCTGCTTTGAGTTGGTTTGCACTAATAGACCCTCCTTTTTACATAACTCGAGGAGAATGAAAGTTATAATTGTATATAGACATTACCTAATTATAGTGATTATCGAATAAATATAATTAATGGGTAACTTACATACAAGATGTATAACCGTTTGACCAATTCACACACAACCTTCATTTTTGCATAAAAAATGTCCAATTTAGTGGTGAGTAGACCGGTTCATGGCGGATCAGTCTAATTTGAGTTTACACTAAATTATTTTGTCCAAGCTCGCCCAGCTCGTATTATATTTACATCGCCTTGGGTCAGGCTGTGCTAAAGTAAGAAAACTGATTCCCAAGCACAGCCTGCTCAACTAATATATATTTATATTAGAAAAATTAATTAAAAATAATATCAAACTATAAATATGAACAATAAAAATACAACAAATTAAAATTTTCGGTAATTAATTCAATAAAACTCAATAAAGATGATTTTATGTAATTAAAAAATATTTAATAAAGTAATAAAATTCAATAGTTGTAATAAAAAAATATATAATATAAGGGTGTGTCGGGCTGATTTTAGGCTTTTAAAGCAAATCCTAAGCCAAACTCATTTTATGCGAGGGCTTGAGCGGGTTCGGATTGGTCCGAGCCAATTCTCAAATATACATGTCCAAACACAACTTATAAGAGACATATTTAGGCGGGCCATCGAGCTCTTAAATAGGTCTAATAGTAACCTCCTACTATGGTGTATAGATTAATCTTAGTCAACTTGCCATGTGATTATTTTTCAATTTCTTTAAAATAAAAGGGAGCCACCCATGATTGAATTACCTTGATACTCCTTTAAGATTTCCATCCATTTTAGAAAAATCCCATTTCTTTCTCTCTTCTCCTTTTGTGCATTTCTTTCTCTCCATTTCTTCATTTCTTTCTCTCTCTGTCCATCATGTACATCTTCACAAAACCTAAATGCTAAACTCAAACACCCTAACACTTTGTTTGGATGGAGGTTAATGAAGGTAAAGTAAGGTAAGTGTATGAAGATTACCTTGTTTGTTTTGAAGGTAAAATGAAGAGTAAAGTAGGTGAGGGTAAGTGAGGGTAAATATATCCTTATTTTCTTTACACCCCAATTTAGAAGGGAAAGAGGGTTAAGTATTTTTTTGGACAAAATTAACCTCCTTTTTATTTCATCCGTAACTACTGTATTTCATAATATTTATTTTAGTTTTTTTTCATCAAATATGCTTTCTTTATTTTAATGGCCTCTCTCTTTCTTTTTTGATAAAATAATAGCCTCTTTCTAATTGCTAAGGAGATTGCTAAAGCTCTCCAGCTCAATCCAATGTCCAAACTTTTATAGCTTGTATTTTATATATATATATAACAAAGTTTTCTAATTTATTTTATTTAGTTTAAAATAATAAGGATATAAAAGTAATTTTGTATATAACTTACCTTACTTTACCTTCAAACCAAACACAATTACATTATTTAACCATCACTTACTTTACCCTCCATCCAAACACAATAAGTTATTTTATAAACCTCACTTACCTTACCCTACCTTACTTTAATTAATCTCCATCCAAACAAGCCCTAAAAGCTACTACTTTCATTCATCTCCTTAATTCACTTAACCCTAAACGCTTAAATCAAAATCCCTAAACACCATAGATGGCTACCTCTTCATCAAAGCAAAATCTCTGAAACTTTAAGGCGGGGCGGATGGATGCCATTGTGAATCCAAGTACCATTTTCAACTTCTTGGAATGATTTGAATTCAAGGAGAAGGTATTTCAACTGTAGGAACTTTGGAGTAAAAAATTAATTTATTGTTTTGCGATTTGGCTCCTTTTTCTCTCTACAAGAATCTCTGTTTGTTTTTTTTGGTGTGTCTAAAATGATGTGTGATAATTTGAAGAAACCAAATGCATGCAATTTCTTTGAATAGATGGAGCCACCTATTAATCAAAGGGAAAATCCTTAGATTATTGTGGAGGCTAGACAAAATTGAAAGGGAATGTGAAAGACTAAAAGAGGTGAAAAGAGAACTTGAAAGAGAAGGAGATAAAGAACATGAAAGTGAAAGAGAAAGGAAAAGAGAAGGAGAAGGAGATTGGCAAAGTCTAATGATGATGGAACTTGCAAGAGAAAATAATGGAGGCAGAATGTGGAGCTCGATGTGCATATGGATAGTCATTTTCATTTGTATTGAGGAAGATATTTGTAATTGTTGAACTATCAATTAAAACTGAAATTGAGTTGTTGTATACTTATTGCCCTTCATGCTTAAATTAAGCTTCCTTGCAGCCTTTTCCAACTCTTCAGCCGCCTTTTTTTGTGCCTTTAGTTTTCTGCCATCTAGTTCATTGGGGGAGAGTTTGGCCATAGACAAATTCGATCCCAGGCATAGACAAGGTCATAGCAAGCTTCGGGCCAAGCATTGGCGAGAGCTGTGGCAAGGTTTCGAGGAGGATTGGGGAAGAATGGCTGCGAGTGGTGAATATCAATGTCCATTGGCCGTGGGTTTCAAGTTGGTGTAAGAAACACTATAGGGGGACAGGGTCACCTAGCGTCGGATCTCCGCCAACCCCTGGGCCAGTTGTCGGGAATGGTTTAAGCGATTCACCCTAGTCTACTAAGGACTAGGAGAGTCGGGCATCCGACCTTTGGGAAGGGAGGCTGATGTCTCCGCAGGGTAGAACCCCTACAGATACTTTGGGCTCCCGAGTTAGCCCATAGTGCGGGTCCTTTTTGTAAGGCGGTGTTTAACCACAAGGAGTCCCTCCAGGACGAGTTACTGATGGACGAATTAACGGGATGATTGAGGCTTAAAGGTGATAGACCCATTCGGTAGGAGTTGACTGTTTGAGACTCGGAGAAATCTCGGCGCCTCACATGGCTTTGGCCTGGCTCCGACCTGGTCTCGTGACATTTGATATCTTAGAGATGGCGCATAGTAGGTATTGGTGCATTTGCTTGAGGCCACTGATCCATTCCATTTGTTGGCTCAAAATGAAACTGTACATACTAAGGCAAGTCTTTATAGAATAACACTCAACAAGATAGTAGAAAGCAAGTCTTTATAGAATAACACTCAACAAGATAGTTTTCTACGTTATCATTTTGTGCAATGCTGGCAGCACATGCATGATTGCATGGTTTACCAGTCAGCTGCATCTTCTGCAACTATATTCATGTGCGTCTAGGGCTACCACAAACTGTTTACCCATTGTACTAGACCTTTGGACAATAGTAGGGAAAATCAGGCTTGAAAACATCTTGCATAATCTTTGTTGGTTCCAACCACTTCAGAATTTTGAGACACCATCTTCTTCTGTTGCTCCTCTTCATCAAGTCTATTTTGGACCTAACTCTTTTAATCAACTTCACTTTGATCATCTTAAACAATGTGATGATTCCTTCATCTCTTGCATCAAGTATGTATTTCTTGAAGCATTCACATAGGTTGTTTAGCAACATATCACACTGAGCCCTTTAGAGAAAAAAGCTCTAGCCTAATGTTTGTTGGGTCTCTCTCTTAACCATTCTTTGGCTTCAGGTGATTTATCCTCTATTTTTTCAGTCATTCTTTATGTTTGGTCATGTATGGTGCCCTTGCTGCGTTCTTGAGGAGATCTTTCAACTCCTTCCAATTATGTCTACTTCTGAAATTTTTGTAGGTACACAATCTGTATCACGGAATAGCATCTTAACAACCCCCAATCAATCTCAAATAACTTGAACACCTCGTAGCAATACACATCAGAATTGATAACTCATATACAAAGGCAGACAATGTGCAACAATATAATGATAGCAGTAGTAGGAATGATAGGGCTATAAATCATAGGTATATCAACATGATAGCAGTAGTAGATTAGAATGATAGAGAACTAGTATAGGAACATATGGATTCTTAGTATTCTTCAAAGATGAATTGGTCCAAAATTAAAATTGTAGACAACATAGGAACACATATAACTTACTAGACTAATCAAATAGGATGTCATTAACGAATTGAAATTTGAAATGTAGAAATAAGATAAGTGCACTATAAGAAATGTCAATATTAGAACTTCATGAACTAATGGTCAAATAAATTTATCATGCATACTTTTATCCTATATTAGTGTCTTGAACTTAATGCATAGAGCTAATACAAGCTACATCAGAACATAATTAAGATATGATTTAAACAACTCTTAAACTAGACTCTTGAATGAAGGAGCAGTCAGATCAAAAGTAAGAAGTTATCAACTGAGCATTCTGATATTATTATAAGTATAATTATACACATTAAACCTAATCTCATCTAGAAACATTTGAACTTTATTAGCTAATGAAATATGAACATAAATCATATAGCAAATCAAACAGTAATGAGTTAATCACATGTTAATTAAGCACATCTCAACTGAAAATACACATATTTAGAATAATGGTTTATATCAATACTAAGCAATTAATAACAATAATATCCAGAAATACCTTTTGTCTATCACACATGAATATCCAATGCTCAAATCTTTTGTTAAGTTCTCCATAAACCAGATCCAAGTCTTTTTACTTTTGAGATATATGCCAAAAGCAAATAGAAGTTGTCCTCCATACAGACCTTTCAAGGCATCCAAGCAAACGTACATCCCCACAAATCTATGTTCCTTCCATCTCCTTGATATTGTGCTACCTGAATTTGATCTGAGTATCTCAGCCCTATATTTGCAAATTAGAAAAGTACAAATATCAGTTATACCAACATTTAATGTCATTGTTCTTCTTAAGTCATCTACCATAGCTTGAACCTTCCAATCAGCATCACTTTGAAATGACTCCAAGTATTTTGTTGCTAGCCACTTGTATGAAAAGTGGAGTGAGCATAGACTCGCCATGGACATTTTTCATCTTCACTGATAAGCAATGGCTGAAACCTATGTTTGATACCATGATTCTTGCAAGCTTCCTTGAACTACTTAACATCATTGAAAAGCATGCCGATTTTGAAGACATGATCATAAATATCCCTTTGAGCATTGAACTCATATCTAGGCCTACGCTCTTCATTTTCTGAATCTAATTCAGAATGCGGGACATCTATGATGAATTCTCCTCTAACTGGAAGTTCATGGTTGGATCAACTCCAATGCTCTAACTTCTGCACGACTCTCCAGTATGCTCACATTCTCACCAGTATCACCATCTCTCACATTCTTATTGAATTGACACCAAATTGTTCCTAACTTCTGCACGACTCTCCCTGTTTCAACATCAGTTGCATGGCGATCAAATTCCCCTTCATATGGATTCTCATTAAATGACATTCCATGCATTTCATTGGTAGCAGTGAAAAAAGCTTCGTTATTGTCTTACATGTGAATTGAATCCCTCATTTTGGCAACTATTGTCTTCAATGTTAAATCTGTTGTTTAACCTCTTTTCTTTTAGGGTTTCGATTTTTACTTCTTCTTTCTTAAGTTCATTTTATTTCAAATCTTGTCCACTTGCTTAAGTTCGTTTTTTTTTTCACTTCCTCTATACGTTTCTTCTGCCTCCATTTTTCCCCATTCGTTGATTTCGCGGTATCAATATTTATGTGGCTTTCAATTTTAGGGTTTCAATATAATTTAACCATAGAGAGGAAATAGCAATTGCACGTGAGAGAGAGAAAAACGCAGAGATGGAGAGAGAAGTGATTTATGGGGAAACGATAGAGACAAGGTGAACGTTTATGGGAGTTGGGGTTCTTTCTTTTTTTAGAAATGAAGGGAAATCCTAATTAAGTGTAATTGTTTGTTTCCTAGTTTAGAAAATTCTCTAATGTTAAGACATCTAATATATGTAATGTGGTTGGAACAGGTAAGCTGGAAGCGATTGCCGGAGACACAAGGTGCAAATTATCTTGCTTTAACAGGACCTTTCCCGGATCTGACATTATGGTCGACTAACGTCCCACCACATCCTTTTCCTTTAAGTGAAAATGTGAGGAAATGGAAGCCCTGTGCCACTTTTCCATGAATCATCTCGGACATTTTATTCTTCAAGTTTAGCATCCACATTGCTTGTTTGAAAGTAGGTAGTAAGGAATGCATCTAAAGACATGTCCTTAAAAATTCTTTTTATCTACGCGGAAACACAACATAGCATGCATAAAAAGTCCATTACAAGTGTAAAATTACAGCAGGGCCCTCCCGTTTAAAAGACCAGGGAACCAGCTCCATTCGACTGACTCACTCATCATCGATATGTCAAAGCTAGGCTATCCATACTCAAATCTCTGTACAAGCCTATGATAGCTAATTAGAGCTCAAGAGTAATATATATTTATACTGCATCAGCAGCAATGCTAACAGTAACAGACTAATATTGCACCCCATTGCAGCTGGTATATATACCATCTACTGCAATTTTTGCAAACTTGGCCGCATTTCCATTTTGGCAAACATTTACTTTGTGTATTGCTATGCCATTGCTTATCCCATTGGGAACCTTGTGGCTTTGGAAAACAGAATCTAGTTGCCCACATGCTGCTGCTATTAAACCTGCATTTTGGTTCACTATATAACATCAATCTTATTGTCAAATATATATATATATATATACCCAAACAACCACTAACATTAATGTATAGTTCTAGCATTAGCTGGGTTTCATAATCCACCAAGGTACCTGAGAATAGTGGAGATGGTTTTCCAGGTCTTGATTTAAATTCAGGATGAAATTGAGCACCAATGTAGTATGGATGATTTGGCAGCTCAATGATCTGTCACATCAGTACCTCAAGAATTTATGTATGTATATGACACTAAAATCTTGACATATATATGAAATCAATCTTTTTGTTGTCTGCAAAACAAAACGTACCTCCATGCGTTGACCAGTTTCATCCTTGCCGGTGAATGAAAGCCCAACATCTTCAAGGCGAGATACCATATCAGGATTCACCTGCATAAGCATATGCTTCATTAGTTGCGGAGAATCTGACATCAACTTTCAAGACAAAATTTGTGCTTCTTTATTCTCCTTACCTCATATCTATGCCTATGTCTTTCCTCAATGAAACTTTTATTCCCATATCTGATAGAATCCAAAACATAAAAAGTGGATTAGAAGACGTGATACTTCTATATGGCTAGTTACTAAGCTAATTCATGTTACTTACAATTTTGCTGATTTGCAATCCATCACTTGAAAAAATGTCCTCCTTGACCCAAGACGCATTGTACCGCCCATATGAGTTTTCGAACCCTGCAGAAAAAGCAGTAGTATCACTCCCGAACTAAAGCTTGATACATACGCAATTCTGTTTCAATCCCGAAGAGAGTTGTTGACACAATACCTCAGGCATAAATATAACACAGGGATTCTTGGTGTTAGGATCAAATTCTGTGCTGTTAGCATCTTGCAAACCAAGAACAGATCGTGCAAATTCAATAACTGCAGTCTGCATTCCTAGACAAATACCAAGGTATGGAACTCTATTCTCTCTTGCATACTTGGCTGCTAGAATTTTTCCTTGCACACCTCTGTCCCCAAACCCTCCTGGAACCAGTATCCCATCTGCTGCCTTTAACAACTTCCATGCAAGTTTATAAGCATCAGGATTCTGCAAAAGGAAAGGACTCATTTTAACGAGTGAAACTGGTAATTCAATTTAGGAGTGATCTGAATTAAAAATACCATACCTCTTTTGACATTCCATCTTCAAGGTCACAAGCTGGAACCCAGTCCACAACAAGTTTCTTTCTGCAACCAACAGCTGCATGCAGAAGAGCCTGCCAGTGCCATCCAGTCCACACATATAATAATAATTTACCAAAACAGATTACTCTTTTTTATTTTATTTTCTGAAAGATAGGAATAATACCTTCATTACTGATAGATAGGAATCTGAAAGCCCTGTATACTTCCCGACCATGGCAATTCGGACCTGTAAATTCATTAGTTACTGATTAAAAACATTGAAAAGTTTATGGAAACTGTCACTTGAGTTTGGCCTACCTGTTCATGCAACATGTCACAGATTTCAGCCCTTGAAGTCCACTCTTTTAGCATAGGTTCAGTCGCAGTACTGTAAATTTATACAAATAGTCGCATAAGCGCAGCATAGCAGGCAAACCATGACTCGAAAAAGGCAAAAACTAATGAGAACAGAACACCAACCCTTGAAGGTTCAGCACCCTTAATATTGCTACGTGAGCCTTCTGATCCTAATTCAGAAAACAACAATACATTAATGTTAGAATGGACGCTAGTTAAAGAAATGAGATCAACGAGTGAGTGCTTAAAGGAATAGTTACTCTTAAAAGTATAGGAACGCGCCAAATGTTGGGAACATCATAGAGAGTGATGATATTATCTGCCTGTGGAATATAGAATACAGTTTCAAATTTGCAAAGTAGTCGGTCATGCTTCTGAAGTAAGATTGATGCAACTTATAATGAACATACCGGGACATGGCAAAATTGAGAGAGTTTCAGCTTTACACTCTCATCAAGTGCCTGCAAAATTGAATAATGTTAAACATTTGAAGCCAAAATAAAGTGTACTAGGACAAGCTAATGTAGAGAATGATACCGTTGTACTACGACAAGCTAAGATATGAGGCGTCAAACCTAAACCTCTTAGTCCACGAACACTGTGCTGAGTTGGTTTGGTTTTCTGCAAAGGTAGACACATTTGATTAGTGCATGGCTGAAATTCATTTCTATTGGTAAAGAAGCTATCAAATTATCTTGACAAGTATACCTGTTCGCCAACAACATTCAGAACAGGTACCAGGCTTACATGAATCAAGCAAAAATTACCAGCACCTGAAACAAAAATATCATTAATAAGGAGTAAATGGGTGAGAAAAAAAGAAACAAAAAAGGGTTATCAATTTCATTTTACAAAGTTGCAAAGGAGGCATTTTCTTACCCACACGATATGAGAACTGGCCTAAAGCCTCGATGAATGGCATGGATTCAATATCTCCTGAAAGCAACATCATATATTTCAATTAGGTAAGTCATTCAAGTACCTAGAAAGTTGTGAAGAATGAATGAATTTGGTGGGTATGTACCTATAGTACCGCCTAGTTCGATAACACAAACATCAGCAGAAGTAGAGAATCCATCTACGGGAATCATTGCCACCCGTTCAATCCATTCTTGAATGGCATCTGTAACATGAGGAACAACCTAGAGTTTGCAAGAATATGCATTAGTATGAAAGGTAAACAATTAATTAAAGAGATTTGTTGATATATATATACTTGCACAGTCTTCCCCAAATAATCCCCCCTTCTTTCCTTGTCAATAACAGCCTGCAAAGGAAAAAAGAAAAAGTTTGAAACATGTGTAGTGTAGTGTAGTGGTAGTAGTATATATATAAATTGAGAAAGTAAAGCAACTTGCCTGGTATATCTTTCCTGTAGTGATATTATTGTCTTTTGTCAACTTAATATCAAGAAACCTTTCATAATTTCCAAGGTCGAGGTCCACCTATGGAAATGGAAGAAGAAACAATCTGATCTGATCGAGTGCATAAAAGATAAAAGATAAAAGAAAAAAGTAAAATAGGGGGAAAAAGGAGTACCTCGCCGCCATCATCTAGGACAAAAACTTCGCCATGTTCAAAAGGTGACATTGTCCCAGCATCAGTGTTCAAGTAAGGATCTGAGAATGAGAATGTAAATGAAAAGAGATAGATAAGAGAAAGGAAGAAAAGAAGAATAAAAAGCGGACCGGACCTATTTTGATGGAAGTAACACGAAGTCCACAGGCTTTAAGAAGAAGTCCGATGCTACTAGCAGTCACACCTTTACCCAGTCCGCTAACTACACCTCCACTCACCACCACGTACTTCATTTTCCTATTTTACCAATTCAACATTTTATTTTAGGAATCAATGTCAGGAATAACATACTAATAAACAACCTCACCTCACCTGAAGCAAAGGAAGCAAAGGATTTATCAGCTGCAGAGAAGAGAATCAGTGAAGGGATTCGTTACTCTTGGCGGCCTTTTATACCCGAGAAGAAGACTTCTTTTTGTCACTTCATCAAAACCAACCACCACTCTCACCATCTAACGTTTTCTCTCAATTCTTCTCTTCACTTTTTTAATTCTTTTATTAATTTAATATTTTAACATGTATCAATATATTTGTTTTTCTTTTATTTTAATCAATACCTCTATTCCAAACAAATTTATTCATAATTTCCTTATAATTGCATATTAATAATATACTAATAAATTTAGATACTTTGTGAGTTTTTTATATAATTAACTTGTATGTGACAAACTTAGTCATCGATATTTTGAAGTTATTTATAACTGTGTTAGTAATACAATAAATATTTTAGATATACCGCAATAGTAGTGGCGTCTGCCTCGGCGCTTTCACTTTTCCGGCTACTGATTGTCTTGTTCATGTCGCGGAGCTGCGAGCTGCTCTCTTCGCCATTAATCAAGTGCACAGTAGAGGGTGGGACTCGATTTGGCTTGAATCGGATTCGGCTTATGTGGTAGCTTGCTTACGGAACACCTGTATTACTATTCCTTGGACTCTTCGATCAGACTGGGTTGACTGTCAACGTAAAATGGCCCTGATGAGGGTGGTTGTCACACATTTGTTCCGCGAAGGTAATCAGATAGCGGATGCTTTGGCCAGTTATGCCCGTTCCTCCACCGGGATCACTTGGTGGGATTTGCCCCCTTCATTTTGTAATAGCCTATTAGCTTTCAACTCCTCAGGACAATCGACATTTCATTTCACATGATTGAACTTTGCTGTATTAATTTTATTTTTTATTCATTTATTCATTTCGGGTTCTGAGGGTGGTCCTTCAGGGGTGCCAACATAGTTGGGATGTCTGAAATCCTCCTTCAGTCCTCTGCTTTTAATCAAAAAATAATTTATTTTTGAAAAATTCAACGTGACAATCAAATAGTGACCCGTTCAAATTTTTCACTAAATAAACTTAAAAATATTATAGATAAATTTATATAATTTCATACACTACAAAAAAAAAAAAATGTGTGCTTACTATATAAATGATAAATTTGAACTTCTTTTTCTAACTGCATTCTCAACATGAGAGGTAACATAGTTAAGTTGGTAGAAAAATTCAACATATAATAGTCATTTGATAGAGCTTTCAAATTTATTTTCATGTTTTTTAAATTTGCTTTTTTCTCCCAAACTTTTCTCATTTTCACTTTGAACCAAATTAAATCATAGCTAAATTTGCTTTAATTGTTAGCTCTTAGACTCCCAAAAGACTAATTTATTGAGCTCCTTAAAGTTTGAGGAGTTTGAATTAAAAACCAATTCCAATAGACTTTTAGGCTCAGTTTGTTTGGGGAAAATATTCTGCAGGAAAATATTTTTCCAGTTTTCCAGTTTTGTTTGGACAGAAAAATAAATCAAAGGAAAATAAGTGGCAAGTCAATGGAAAAGAAATGAATAAATAAGGGAAAATGTTTTACCCTTTTCAAAAGGGTAAAACATTTTCCCCAAAACATACATGTTCAGAAAAAATGGGGAAAACATTAAAAAATGTAAAAATACGAAAAATGTAAAATAAAAAGACATGAATAATGTGAAAACGTTACAAAACACGAGAAATGAAAAAAAAAACCGGCAAAAAAATATGAAAATGTGAACAAACGCAAAAAACACAAAAATGCCAAAAAAAGCAAAACACTTGAAAAAGCACAAAACAAGAACAACGCGAAAAAGTGACAAAACACGAAATATACAAAAACGTGAAAAATACAAAAAAAACACAAAAACGTGAAAAAATACGAAAAAACAAAAACGCAAAAAATGCTAAAACACAAAACATGACAAATACGTGAAAAACGCGATAAACATGAAAAGACGAAAAATACAAACAAAACACGAAAACGTAAAAAACATGAAAACGTGAAAAATACGGAAAACGTGAAAAAATGTGAATAACACGAAAAAGTAACAAAATACGAAAAATAAAAACGTGAAGAAGGGGAAAAACTGAAAAACCGAAAAACTAAACGTGAAAAAGCGAAAAAAATGAAGAAAAATGCAAAAAAAAAAAAACAATAACGTTAGTAAAACGTGTTTCTAACATTAATTTTTTTCACATTTTCGTGGTTTTCCACTTTTTCCATGTTTCCATGTTTTTAATATTTTTTTTACTTTTCGTGATTTTCGTATTTTTAACAAATTTTCATGTTTTTTTTGTCTGTTTTTTCTGTTTTCCATATTTTTTCAGGTTTTCGCATTTTTAAAGTTTTTAACATTTTCGTGTTTTCCACATCTTTTCATGTTTTTTTGTGTTTTTTACATTTTGTTATTTTCATGGGTTTTTTTATATATTTTTTCCTATTTTTGCGTTTTCACAGTTTTCCACGTCTCTACATATTTTTTGTATTTTATATATACAATTGAAAATAAAAAATACAGAAAATCTATATTTAGTGGTTGGAAAATATTTTCCAGTGTTGTAGCCAAACACCGAAAAATATTTTCGAGTGGTGTTGCCAAACACAGTGGCATTAAATTTTCCAGAACACAATATTTTCCCCCAAACAAACATGACTTTAGTCGCTCCTTAAATTACTAAGACCCATTTTGGTACGATGTAATGAACGTGGTAATGGAATGTCCCTTACAATGGGTACTTATTACCATGTTTGGATTAATCATATTGTTTTTATCGTAATAGAATCATAATTACATCACTCAATTTTTCTTTACAAATTTATGTAATGAGGATTACATAAAAGATAGACATGAATTCCCACTACGACTAGCTCTAATATATATTTTTATTATTTATATTTATTATTCAAAATTCTTATTAAACGGTAAAACATAAAATGAGAAAACATGAAAAATGCGAAGAACGGGGACAATGTGAAAATGGAAAAACACAAAAACAAAAAAAATGCGAAAAACGAAAAAATGAGAAAAACGCGAAAGATGGGGGAAACGTGAAAATGTGAAACAGAAAAATGGAAAAAAGGTGGAAAACTAAAAACGTGAAAAAAAAGGAAATGAGAAAAACTAATAAAAACTAACAAGTTCTTAACCATCATATATAGATGACGTTCCATGCATATGAAAATTCGAGAATAATTGAAATTTTTAACTACATTTGACGAAGTAAACATGAATATTATAATAGTAATTACATTTTATCATTTTTTTTAAGTTTGCTAACCAAACATTGTAATGGAATCATTATTACATTGTTACAACTTTGATTACATTACAATATTTATTACATTACATTGCACTACAACGTACCAAACGGACCCTAAGAGTCTCATTTCACTCTATATTATTGAAGAACCTCTCCCCACTCCTAATATTCTCATTATTTCATTTTTTTTTATTAATAATTGATTACTAATGACTCTCGCTCCTCTCAATATTGATAAATAATGATAAAAAAAAATTAAAGGAGTGAGTATGAGGTTTCTTGTTAGACATGATATGTATTTTAATACTCTTAAATAACTAAGAGTCAATTGTTTATATTATTTTTAGAGAGTGTATTATAGCATCTCCAATGTAAGTAACTTCAAAAGTTGCCAAGACTTAACACATCATCCTAAAATACATTATTTTATTTTCTCTCTCATTCATATCAATTTTGGTAAAGAAATTGATCAAATGTTAAGCAACTTTAAAAGTTGACACTATGGTCCTACAAATCATTATTTTATATATAATCTATTTTAATTATAAATATTATTATAAAAATACACTAATATTAAACAACTAATCATTTTTTTATATTTAAAAAGGATTAAGGTGCAAAAATACCCCTAACGTTTTGGGCCAGGAGCAATTTTACCCATAACGTCTAAAATGGTGCAATTTTACCCCTAACGTTTATAGCCAATAGCAATTTTACCCCTAACGTTGATAAATTGGGTCAATTTCAGAAATAATTCATCAAGCTGTGATGACTAGTGGAGAAATTCCGATCAGCTTCCGTCCCTGTGGGGGCGTCGTTGGGTTCGACGGGGGGAAGCTCCGATGCCAAAGTCAGTAAGGAAGAACAAGAGAGCAAACTGAATTGACAAAGGGTAAGTGAATGTGTACCTTGATAGCTAGAGATGAGGGCTATATATAGTCATGAAGTTGTAACTTCCAGTAACTAGAAAGTCTCCATTAATGCCTCATTAATGGCGGTTACAAGTTACCCTTAGGATGGCGGTTAGCTAATTGATAGCTCATTAATGGTCTTTATTGTCGGATCAGCTCAGCCGTTCTAATGGCGGATTGAGAGCTTATGGAGATTCGCCTCACAGGTTCGCCCGCGGGTCTCTCTTGGCGAGTCCTAGGTGATCCGCCCGTCGGATCTCTTTACTTCGATACGCTGCAGAATTCTTTGATCTGGCGACCAACACGTGGCGTTCTTTAGGTGAATATCCCTTTTGATCCTTGGGATAATATCACAATGTTATCAGAAGCCCCCCTAAAGTTCCCTTAAAGTCCTTTAGGGCTTTTGAGCTTCTTTGCGCGCCGTCATGATTACCTGCATTAATGATCCCTTTGTTCGATGCCAATCGATGGATGACACGTGTCACAGGCGCGCCGCTCAAGGAAAGAGAAAACGTTTTCTTCATTTCCCACTTTCTCTTTCTTCCTCCTTTCTCCATTTTCCTTTGCGTTTTCATTTACAGAGCTTCTCTTAGAGTTTCAGAATCCTCGAAGCTTCATTTTTATGTAAGTTCATCTTCTTCATTCTACTTTCTCTGAATGTTTAGGAGCTCTTCTTCGTCCTCCGAATCAACCTCTGAACTCTTTAATTTGTCCTCTTCCCCTGAGATTGTATTCAGTTGGACTACTTCGTCGTCGGAAAATTCTTTTTCCTCCGAAGATACGGTCAACTCCGATTTAGTTGAGTTGCTTGACTCGGCGTGTAATCACAGTCGAACTCGTTTAGGTAGTAGTAGTCAAAACCTCTCAACTCCGATCATCGGAATTACTCCGGCCGTAGATCTTAGGCGTTTTCTAGGAGAATGGCCTCTTCTTCTACCCTACCTAGGAAAAAGAAACCTCGAGCGGGGTCCACTCCGTCTCGTATGAGTGCCGCGGATCTAGCGGATCTGGCGAGTAGATTCCCATGGATAAATAATTACGAGACCCAATTGGCGGATGCTCATCAACGACCCGCCTGTCCGCCAAGCGGATTCTTGACTGTGTACTTTAGTCATGTAGAAAGAGGATTTCGACTGCCTCTTCCCAAAATGATGGCGGACATCCTTGCTTATTTTGACATTACGGCTAGCCAATTACATCCTAATGGCTGGTTAGACATAGCTTTAGATTGCTATCTGGCCTCGAATTTAGGAGTAGTGTACACTCCCCGCATCTTCAGAGCCTTTCATAAACCATCGAAGCGAAAGTCTGAGTCTTTCCTTATTTTTGCAAAATTTGGAGTGTATTCGCCGTTTAGTGGCAAAATGTCCAACATCCATTGCTGGGACGAAAAATTCTTCTACGTGAAGATAAATGAGGGCGAATCTCTAGGCTTCCCAACATACTGGAATCCCAAGCCTTTACATATGGCGGGAGATATGCGTATTCTGACGAATAGTGATGAGGTGGTGGCGGAGCTCATGAAAAGTGTCAAGGCGGAGGCTTGGACATACGCTGATGCCTTAGATTTCATGATGAGTGACATTCCCTTGATTTGCCGGGAAGGGGACAAGTTTATTTACTCGAAGATTGCCCAGTTTGATTAAGGTAACTTTTGTGCTTTCTTTCTTTGAACCTTGATCGCTTTATTGTTCTCTTTGGCAGGGGTTTATCTAAGGCCAATCACGCTCTTGCAGAGAAGCGTAGGAAGTTGTTGGAGGATGAAGCTCACAAGAAAACTCAGGCGGCGAATCCCCAAAAGGATGCTGGGAAACGTCTGGCTGATACGGCGGTCGATCCGCCTCTGAAAAGGAGAAAGCCTGCAGCCTCCAGTGGTCCAAAGCTCATGGCGGATGCAATGAGATCTGCCATTCCCGTGGTGGAGATGGAACAAGTAGGTTGCCTTTATCTTTTTATCTGTTGGCTATGTTTGGACTCTAAGTTTCGATCCTTACATTTTCGTGCAGACGGCGAAGCCTGACCTAGGCAGATACTGGTCCGCCAAGTATAGTGTCCATGGATCTTTGGAGAATGAATCGGTTATCAATGATCTAGACGAGGCTCTGGGTCAGCTGGGCGAGGTACAGAGGAATCAGAACCAGATTCCAGGATCAATCTATGCTCAAAGGGGAAAGATAGAGCTTCTTACGGTAGGTCCCCTTGCTAGAATGGATTTCTTTGTTTTTAGAAAAAGTTGTACCTTTGTTCTTTCATTTTGACAAAACTGTTTGTCTTTGACAGATGTATACTCGCATACGCGCTATGGAAGCTGAGCTCCTTCAAGGCGTGGCGGATAAGGCTACCATAGAAAGGTTGGAGAAAGAAATTGCTGATGCCAGGGCGAATATCGCATCTGCCACGTCCGCCATGGCCCTTAAGGATGCCGAGATAAAGAAGCTAAAGGAGAAGATTGAGGCTGATGCCAAGGAGCATGAGAATGCTTTAGAAGAAGCAGAGTACATGGCAGGTGAGCAAGCTTTCTTTTACGGCGAACTGATCATGGCGTATGTCGCGCTAGCGCATCCTGAGATCGATTTTACAGATCCGCAGTTCGCCGTTCCGGACCCAGAAGATGTTCTCAAATTTAACAAAATCCCGGACATTAAGGACTACCTCCGTGACTATGTTCGGAAATGGATGAAGGGACCCATCGAGGAAAGCAAGCCTTCCACCAACGTCAAGCTAGTGGACCTCAAGGAAGTGCCTCCGAAGTCAGGTGAGGAGCTGATAACCGATGGCACCCTTCTTCTTAGGGAAACACCTTCCGTGGAAAAAGGGGTCTCCTTGGTGGGCGTATCTGGGGCTGCTGAGAAGGAAGCTTCTGGCGAGGAGAATGCTCCTGTTGTTACTTGATGTTTTTTTTTGTAAAACTTTAAGTACAATTTTTAATCCTTATGTTTGCTATTTATTTTACCTTTACGTTTGCGTAAGGAAATATATATATATAGGCTTTTAGGATTTATTTTGGAGTAGGTGGCCAGCCATACTCCATTGTGCGAACCTTTGTGAAGGTTTGAAGCTGTTTTATTCCTTTAGAGGAAGTAAAGCTGCCTTTAGGGATCAACTTGCTACCTATCTTTGAGGTGAAGTGATCCGCCTGTAGGACTTGTGAACCCTTCTTTGGGAAGGGAGTAAGAGAGTGTAAAGACCTTGCGTCCAAGGAACATTTTAACTCTATCTCGAATGGGGGTCATCTACAGATGGATCCGCCCATGAGATTGTTCTCCTATCTTTGAGGAGAAAAAGTAGCTATGAGATAGCAGTACTTTTTAATGTGGAGAGCGTTTGATGCCCCTCTTTTTGAGACTGGAATATTTATATTGCTGCAAGAAAATACTTAAAAAGAATATGGACAATAGAATAATTGCTTTTTATTGATAGAAGATATGCTTTATTACAGCAAGCGGGTCTTATATGTGAGCCTCATTAAAACCTTTAACAAGAAAAACCACATGGGAAAAAAGCTTATTAAAGGAAAAAGAGTACTCAAGACCTTGTTTACATTCTATTTTCTGGCGAAGTATTTGCGGAGATTTTGGAGATTCCAAGTGCGTGGCAATGTATTTCCGTCCATGTCCTGGATTTTAAATGTGGCGAACCCAATCTTGTCCACTATGCGATATGGACCTGTCCATGTGAGCTATAGCTTGCCCGTCCCTTCTTTTGATTGGATTTTGTCGGCCTTGCGGAGCACGAGATCTCCCACATTCAATTCTACAAGTCTGGCGTTTTTGTCATGATAAGATGTGATCCGCTGCTTATAAGCCGCCATACGCATATATGCCTTGTCTCTCTTATCTCCCACTTGATCAAGGCTTTCTCTTAATCTCTGACCGTTGTCCTCCTCGCAATAGAATGCAACTCTGTCATTCGGAACCAATATCTCGACTGGGATTACAGCTTCCATGCCATGAGAAAGGGCGAATGGGGTTTCGCCAGTGGCCATGCGAGGAGTAGTACGATACGCCCATAAGACGCTTGTTAACTGATCCGCCCATTTCTTATCATGCTCTCCCAGTCTTTTCTTTATTCCTTTTACGATTGTCCGATTCGTGACTTCAGTCATACCGTTGGATTGTGGGTAATATACAGAGGCGAATATGTTTAAAATGCCCAATTTTTCACAGAAAGCTTTGAACTCACCACAGTTGAATTACGTTCCATTGTCGGTGATGATCGTGTGTGGAACTCCGTATCTCCCCACAATATTATCTTTGACGAACTCCACCATGCGTTCAGCATTAATGGAGGAGACAGCTTCAGCCTCTACCCATTTAGTGAAATGGTCTACTGCCACTACCACGTACTTCCTTTGTCTACGAGTAGGAGGAAATGGTCCAACAATGTCAATTCCCCAGACAGCAAAGGGTCGACCTTCAATGATGGGCCTCTGGAGATGTTTGGCGGTATGAGATTCATTTGCATGAATCTGGCAACTATGGCAGGATTCCACCAGTTTATGTGCATCAAGTTCCGTTGTGGGCCAATAAAACCCTGCTAACCTTGACTTCTTCCAGATGGAGGCGGATGCCTCATGGGCTCCACATGCTCCCTCGTGCAGCTCCTTAAGAACCTGTTGTCCCTCTTTCGGCAAAATGCATTTCAACCAAGGGTGGCTAAAAGATTTTCTGTAGAGGCAATCATTTATCATAGAGAAATAGGCCGCCTTCCTGACTATCCACCAAGATTCCTCCTTGTCCGTAGGTAGTGATCCATCTAATAGATACTGGCGGATGGCAGACCTCCAATCCCCTTCTATTGTTGTGAGTAGGGATACTTCTTCTGTGGCGAAGGCCGGAGCTGCTTTAATTTCAAATGGACATTGTGGATCCGCCCAGTTCTCCTTGCTGGAAGCCATTTTAGCTAGATGATCTGCTTCGGTATTTGAACCGCGAGGTACATGGATCAACTCCCATTTAGTTTCTTTGGCTTCAAGGTGATCCAACAATTTTTTAACCTCGGCAACGTATTTGGCCAAAACGTCATCTTTTACCTCGTAGTTTTTGATCACCTGGTTGACCATCAACTTGGAGTCACTATAGATCACGATCCGCCCAGGAGTGATTTCTTTCAGCAGGCGTAGTCCCAATATTAAGGCCTCGTACTCTGCTGCATTGTTGGTTGCTATGAAATCCAATTTTGCTGCGTATCTTAGTTTTATATATTGGGGGCCTGTGATTACGATGCCTATACCAGCTCCTTCTGCTGAGGAAGCTCCGTCTGTGTACATCGTCCATTCCTCAACTTGAGATTTGGGGGGATTCATCCCTTCTTCTGTGAATTCATTCACAAAGTCTGCCAAGACTTGACTCTTCAAGGCTGATCTGCTCTCGTATCGTACATCAAACTCTCCAAGGCGGATTGCCCATTCCATCAATCTGCCTGAAGTGTCCGGCTTTTGCAATACCTTCCTCATGGGTATGTGTGTTCGAACTATAACAGTATGAGCCTGAAAGTATGGCCTAAGGCGGATTGCCGTGGTGACAACAGCCAACGCCATTTTATCAAGCTTGGAGTATCTGGTTTCAGCATCCTTTAATACTTTGCTCACGTAATAAATTGGATACTGCTGGCCGTCCTCTTCTCTTATCATGACCGTGCAAACAGCCTTATCTGTAACCGAGACATACATATAAAGATCCTCACCTTTCAAGGGCCGACTCATTAAGGGCGGTTCTGTGAGAAACCGTTTGATTCCTTCAAAGGCCTTCTCACAATCCTCATTCCACTCGAACGCCTTTTGCTTCTTGATGACCTCATAAAAGGGTTGGCATCTGCGGGCCGAACAAGAGATAAACCTGCCCAAGGCTACGATCCGCCCGTTAAGGTGTTGCACTTCCCTGATATTCCGTGGCGCTTGCATCTCCAGAACGGCTTTAACCTTGTCAGGATTTGGGCTCACTCCCTTCTGGCTAATCATGAACCCCAAGAACTTTCCATATGTTGCACCAAAGGTACATTTTTCTGGGTTCAGTTTGATATTGTGACGTCGGAGTACGCCAAGTACCTCCCTTACATCATCTGCATGTTTTTCCACAGAGGTACTCTTGATGATCATGTCATCTACATAGATGGAGTAGTTATCACCTTTGCTTTCCGCGAATATTTTATTCATCATCCGTTGATAGGTTGCACCTGCGTTCTTAAGCCCGAAGGGCATGACTTTGAAGCAATACATGGCTTGGTGAGTCACGAACGAGGTTTTGATTCTATCTGAGGGCTCCATTGGGATTTGGTGATAGCTGGATTTCACGTCAGTGAAGGAGTACATAGCGTGTCCCGCGGTTCCATCCATGAGGATATCGATACACGGCAAGGGGTAGTTGTCCTTTGGACAAGCTTTATTGAGATCTGTAAAGTCAATACACATGCGGTAGGATCCGCCTGCTTTCTTCACTAGAACGACATTCGCCAGCCATTGTGTATAAAGTACCTCTTCAATGGCGTCCGCCCGTTGGAGCTTGGTGATTTCTTCCTCTATCACCTTCTGCCTTTCTAGGCCATGGTTTCTCCGCTTTTGGGCAATCGAGACTGCATCTTTGTCGATGTTGAGTTTGTGAGTGATCACATCTGGACTAATCCCGGGGAGGATCTCATCCTTCCAAGCGAAGACGTCTTCTGCTTCATGGAGAACCTTGGTGATTGCTTCTTTAATTTCTCCTTTCAGCCCTTTAGCCATCCGTACCTGCTTTTCATCTGCCATGAGGTACATTTCCATTTCGCCCAAGGCCATTGTGACGAGTTCTTCTTCATCTTCTTCTTTTGACTGGGGGCGAATCATTAATGATGCCGAATATGTCTCCTGAGCTACTTTTTGACTCCCTCTGATCATTACACCTCCCTTGGCCGTGGGGATGTAAAGAGTTAAATGGAGAATGGAGATAAGGGCCACCGCTTCGGAGATAAAAGGTCGCCCAAGGATCATATTATAGGCTAACTGACCATCCAGGATAGAAAATTCCAGATCGCCTTTCCAGACTTGTTCGTCATCTGCTAACTCACAATCTAACATTACTTGGCCCTTCGTGCGAATGGTGTGTCCTGTCACTCCCAGGATGTCTACTATGGTGGTTTCCACATGGATCGGGTCTACCATTAGTTTGGCGAATGCTCCCCTTGTGATGACATTGCATGAACTCCCAGTATCCATCATCACTCTTTTCATCTCCCAGCCTTCCACCATCATAGTAATGACCAAGGCATCTACATGAGGAGAGATCTCTGGACCTACATCTGCAAAGGGGCGATTCAGTGATGCCCTGTCAAGAGCAGTGGTCTTTGCCTTCTTCAGTACTGGTTGGTACCCAGGTCCGCCTGCTATGACATTGATGGTCCATTTTCCTTTCTTCTTCGGGTCATCTCTGGATCTATCACCATCTCCCTTCTTGCCATCATTTTGGATGAACCGATCTAATTTGCCTCTCTCAATGAGATGCTCTATTTCCCGGGCTAACTCCCAGCATGTGTCTGTGTCATGGCCATTTTTCCTGTGATATTTACAATAATTTTTAGGATTTTTTACCAGTGTTGGTGTACTCCCCCCCTTTTGGTTCGAGGTATGAAATGCTCCGTTTGTGCTGGCTGTTCTCTATCCACATTAGCACTTCGCTTTTAGAGGCATTGAGAGGCGTGAAGGACGTGACAAACGTCGATTTGTTCTTTGAACCCCTTCGCCGGCCTCTAGAGGAGGAGTCTTGGTGCTTCTCCTTTTCTCTATCTCGGTGGCGAGATTCGCCTTTGTCCTTTCTAGGCGGAGATAGTGATTCACGGCGAATGTCATCCACCTCCATAAAGTCCTTGCAGCGCTCCATCAATTCTGCCATGCTGCTGGGCTTCTTTCGAATTAGATCCTCCTGTAAACTCTTACAAGTTGTGTTTTTTACCAGAGATTCCACTGCCATGGAGATATCCACATCAACAATTTGTATACACAATTTGTTGAAGGTGTTTACATACTCTCGAAGGGATTCGTTCGCCTTCTGTTTTAATTCAAAAAGCTTCTGTGACTTGACCACTGGAGGGATACATCCGGTGAATTTAGCACAAAACTCTCTGCTTAGTTGATCCCAACTGTCTATCGAGCCAGGAGGTAGAGATTGGAACCAGTCATAAGCGGGACCTCCTAACGTGGTGATAAACATTTTGCATAGCACTGGTTCCATTGCACGGTTAAGGCGAAGCAGTATTCGGTATTTTCTGGCGTGGGTCTCTAGGTTGTCAGCGCCCATGTATATTGGGAGATTAGGTATTTTAAAATGCCTATCCGTTTCCTCCGCTTCAATCCAAGCCGTAAAGGGCGAATCACGATTGGCGAATGGGTTATGCATGGCATTCTCCTCATTCATGCGGAGCACCGCAGCTCGAACTCTGTCGTCAAACTTCTTCGGACCCGCCCTTGGGCGTCCCCTCCGTGGAGATCTACTTGGAGAAGATGAAGAGCTGGATCCAGAAGACGGATCCGAGGGTGATCATCCGCCTCCGCTTCCACGTCCGCCTCCTCCTCCACCTCCACCTCCTCCACCCTGTCCTCCTGGGGGAGCTTGACCGCTACCCCCTCCAGGGCCTCCTGAAGGAATGTGCCCATCATTCCCTTGGTGTGGTGGTGGCGGTGGCGGTGGCCCATTCGAACGTGGTGTCTCTACTGGCCTTTTGCTCTGTCTACGTCCAGTAGAAGGGGGTGGTGATCTACCCTTGCGGGAGGATCTCGGTCTCCGAGGCGAAGGTGATTCAGACCGCCTACTTTTCTCTTTTCTACGCTTTTTGTGTTTTCGCCCTTCTGATCCACCCAAAGAGAGATTCGACCGTGGTCGCCTTGGGATACCTGATCCGCCTAGGTTTATCCCTTGGCTTGCAGATCCGCCAGGAAGAGTTTGATCGTTCCTTTGACTTCCTCCTGCGCCAGCAGGGAATAATTCCCGATTGAGCGGTAGTTCCCCAAACGCCGCCGTGGAAGTTACCACGGACTCTGTATTGTGAGCTTGGAGAAATGAAGAATTGAGGGCATTTGGTCCTAGAGTCATCTGGGGCCAAGAAGATATCGTAGATATGGGCGCCATGCTCCAAAATGGAGGAATGGTCATAAATGACCGTAGGCGATTACCTGTCTCAGAGCCAAACTTCTCTCCTATTGCTTCTGCACACATGTTGATGAATGCATCCGGAGGCATACTACTTTCAGCTTGTGTTGTGGGAGCATTTGAATCAGTGCGTCCAGCACTAGTTACAGGTTGGCTCGATGGTGTTACTAATGGTGTTTCTACCCCCGATGTGGGGTTCGGTTCCCCATTTGCCATGTCTTTTTAAAGTGAATGAAAAACCCTTTATTTGATTAAGGAGTCCACCTTCACCGCACCAATTGATGACTAGTGGATAAATTCCGATCAGCTTTCGTCCCTGTGGGGGCATCGTTGGGTTCGACGGGGGGAAGCTCTGATGCCAAAGTCAGTAAGGAAGAACAAGAGAGCAAACTGAATTGACAAAGGGTAAGTGAATGTGTACCTTGATAGCCAGAGATGAGGGCTATATATAGTCATGAAGTTGTAACTTCCAGTAACTAGAAAGTCTCCATTAATGCCTCATTAATGGCGGTTACAAGTTACCTTTAGGATGGCGGTTAGCTAATTGATAACTCATTAATGGTCTTTATTGTCGGATCGGCTCAGCCGTTCTAATGGCGGATTGAGAGCTTATGGAGATTCGCCTCACAGGTTCGCCCGCGGGTCTCTCTTGGCGAGTCCTAGGTGATCCGCCCGTCGGATCTCTTTACTTCGATACGCTGCAGAATTCTTTGATCTGGCGACCAACACGTGGCGTTCTTTAGGTGAATATCCCTTTTGATCCTTGGGATAATATCACAATGTTATCAAGCTGTCTTCTCGGTCATGAATCTTATCATCTACACTTCACATGTACGTCATTTTATCAGTAACAAATCATAAACATATATTGGGATGTGAATAAAAATAAAAAAATATACCGTCTTTTGTACGAATTAGACAAAAAAAATTCAAAAAATTCACCGAATTTATAAATATTAATTTTCAATTCTATTATTAAATTATAAAAAATATGAAATCCTTTTTTTAGAATGAATTGATATGCAATTTGTGCAAAATAATGAATAAAAATATCTGTGATTTATAATAGTGTCTAAAATTGACCCAAATTACCAACGTTGGGGGGTAAAATTGCTCTTGGCTACAAACATTAGGGGTAAAATTGCACCATTTTAGACGTTAGGGGTAAAATTGCTCCTGACCCAAAACATTAGGGGTATTTTTGTACCTTAACCCATTTAAAAATGAAAAAGTAGGGGTGCCGAAAAAATGGCAACATTGCCATAAAAAACTAAGCAACCTTAGTTACTCCAATGGAAGTCACTCTTCCAAACACCCCACATCTCATCAAGCACCCCTATTGGACATGCTCTTAAGAGTCTCTTGGCAATTCTCTTGCTAACTCTTCTTCATACTTTCTCATTTTTATAAATTATGCAGATACCCTTTTCCATAAGGCACCCCTCATCATATTGGATTTGGAACTCCTGTTATACATCGTTCCAATAAAATTGATTCGCTCATAAACCTTAATTCCTTTCAATGGAGAATGAGTTATTATGATCTCAATGTATCCAATTGAATTGTTTTTTCTTCTTATGATAAGAGAAATCTCGATGGAGAAACCTTCTATGATGCATATACACATACTTATTGAAATGACTCAATTGTGTAGAAATCATATAATCCTCATAAATCGGGCATGCTTTCTCTCATTTGTTTTTGTACACCAAAAACTTTCCATAAGTAGAAAAACAATTTTTGTTAAAAAAAACATGGCACGTAATGTAAAGTTCATCATGTATTGACAACGAACTCTAAAACACCTTCATCCCACAATAGTTTTAAAGCGGTAAGTAGAATTAATGTCATTATCGGCCTGTTTAGGCCTAAATATTAAGAGTGCCAACATTATTTACTTACGCTTTATGCACAACCAAAGGGCAAGTTATATATGGAAAAAATAACGTGTCAGCCTCCCTATCAAACTCAGAAAACATCTTGATATCGGAATATCCTCAAAGTACTTGAATGCAACTTTCAGTGACTTGCAGGATAGAAAACAGTTAGACATGGGGGTGAAGACCGACGAACCCTCTATGATGCCTAAGTTAGTATGGGAATAAAAAGCTTAGGGAGAATGTAAATGAGTTTGAGTATATTCCTCTTTGAACTGGACTCCTATTTATAGATATTTGGGAATGAGCTTGGATACACGTGTCACCACCATATTGGTCTGGAATCTAAATTCTCGTACCAAATGGATTTGTCGCGTGTTTAAGGTCCAATGCCACTTATCCCCGTTATCTCTGTCAAAAGCCTCTAGGACCCTTAATGGGTTGGTCCAATAGTATGGATCATTGGGCTTTTGAGAACCATCTGGGGCCCAATCTTCATTATACACCATATCAGAAGCCCCCCTAAAGTTTATTTTGAAACCGTTCTTTAGGACTTTCTCGATCAATGAACCATTATTATTAGACCTGGAAATTATCGTGTTCAAGTCGTGTTCGTATTGTGTCATTTCGGATTCGTGTCAAAAAGACTAAACCCAAACCCAATCCAAAAACTTTCGTGTCAAAGTCGTGTTAACCTGTTCGGGTTAGTGTCGATTTCGTATCGTGTTTTCGGGTTACATGTAATTTTGTTATGCATATATATTAATAATAACTCTTAAAAATATAAGAAGATATGGTACTGTTTTTAAACATTTTATATCATTTTTAGATTAGTATGTTAACACTAATTATCGAAAAGTTCGATAATATCATGTTAGATGGTCATGTAATGTGTTTATAACAATTTAGGAAATTCAAATCAATATTTGCAATTAATAATTATAATTTTATTATCTTTATTAATAAAGTGACATAAAAAATAAGAGAGAATATAACAATAATTTCCAATATTCGTGTCATTTCGTGTCGTTTTCGGGTTCACATATCAACACTAACCCAACCCAAAAATTTGCGTGTCAGTTTCGTGTCAACCCAAAAATGACCCATTACCTATTAAGCTCAACACTAACACTAAAAATCCGTGTCGTGTTCGTGTCGTGTAATCGGGTCATGTGTCATTTTGCCTCTAATTATTATTACATTTACACTGAAAATACTTTTTCTAGCTTCTCCCCGCCTTTTTGAATCATTAATTTTCTTAATGATTTCAAAACTCTTAAAAAGACATCACTTCACCTGCCTTACTTTTCCCCAACTATAACCTGGAAAAAGCTTTCAACTTCATCCCTTCTCCGTTGTTGTCAATCAATCTGTAAGTTCCTCCTTCTTTTGAATTTGATTTTCATGGCACATAAGGCTACAATCAAGAATATGCGCAAATCTAAAGCTTCCAATCCTACCCAAAATCCTCTTTCGGAAGATGAGGAAGCCAAGAAACCCAAGAAGATAAAACCCAGGGTTTCTAACCAGCCTTCATCTTTTACCCAAAAGGATTTGGTAGACCTTAGGAAACAATACAGTAGGCTTAATTCTATGACCATCTCTCTCCCCGGACCCAATGAAAGAGGCCATCTTCCTTGATCTGTGTTGAAATTAGGAACTTTTTCCTAGTTTCTGGAATGGGAAATGACCTTTCCTCTTCCAGAAGGTGTCGTTTCGGTTTTGCAAGAGTTCAATATTAGCCTTTGTCAAATTACCCCGAATGCTTGGCTGGAGTTGTTGAGTTTCAATGAGATATGCACAGATCTGGGTCTTGATCTTACTGGTCCACTCTTTCGGGTTTACTAGCAACCGATGAAGAAAGAAGACGAAGATATGATATATTGGAAGTATAGCTCCAAACATAGAGGCTTTATTAAGGACAAAGTTCAGAGCCATAAGGACTTCAAGCCGAAGTGGTTCTGGATGGAACCAAATGCTGTAAATCCCAATAACCCTTATGCTTCACATGGGTATCCTTTTCCTACTAAATGGAATGCCGATCCCAAGTCTTCTAGCACATGGAAACCAGAGCGTGCTTTTACAATTGTTGAAAATACATCTCGTCTTCGGATTGAAGCCTACAAATATGATTGGGATTACAAAGATATGCTCAAGGTGCTTCAAAGTCGTGGGAAAACTTGCTTTCACTCCCGTAACCACGGGATTATCCATCCAAAAACTCCAATGTTTATTGATGCCGAAGGTGACTTCTCAATTTAATTTTTTATTGTCTTCAAATTTCATTTTGCAGGCCATTCTGACCATGTATCTTCGTGATACCATGCTAGCTCATTTGAAAAAGATGGAGAAAGACCATGAAGCTGCCCAAAAGAGTAAGGAGACGAATTCCGAACATCGCCCCTGGTGATTGAAGATATAGGAATTTCCCAGACAAAGCCGAAACCATCTCCTTCGGTCACCACAAAGCAAAAAACGAATGCTACTCCTTCGGTCGCTATGAAACCAAAGCCGAACCTTAGTGCCGAACCAATTCCTGCCTCAATTTCCAAGTAAAAAACAAACCAACTTGCTTCAACAGCTCCAAAGCCCATCACTCCCGAAGGTGTCATTCCCTTGGAAGATTTTACAACTCCTCCTTTTGGAAATAGAATCCAGGTGAACACTCCCCCTTCATTTGGACCTTTTAGAGATACCTCAGTAATTCCAGAAGTTGAGGTGACCTCTTCAATTCCTCATGCCGAAGTGAGCTTATCTTCAAAAAATTTGTCCTCCGAAGAGAATCGACAACAACCAAAACCCTCTTTGACACCCTCAAAGAGATATAGCTTCTTCCTCCAAGGCACCCAAAACAACTGTTGAAGGGGACAATCTTTCAGTTTCGGACACAGATTCTGACATATCTGACACTGAAAGATTGCTTTGTCTTGAATGTTTTACAGAGAGGGAAATGGAGCAAAGTTTAGCCTTGAATAAAATGGTAGTTTCTCTCCCTTCGGACTGCACTTTTTCTACAAAGTGTTCAAAGAGAGGAATTACCATTTCTTCCAAAGAGCCGAATGCTAAAAGGAAAAAAACTGGAGAAGAGAATTGGAAAGCAATAAATTATCGGACAGTAAATCAAGTAATAGATACTGTCATCTTGGATGATCTGTACCATTTTCATCAGCACGATCGTCGTAAGGTAAGAAAATCACCCCTTATTGTTTCGTAATTTTCTGACTTGTTTGATCCCTTATTTTTCTGAATTTTGTAGCTTTGGAACAAACTATTTGATGAAGATGTTTCCCTTGAAATTCTTAGGATTATAGAAGATATCTCTTGTCTTTCAGTAATGCCACAAGATGCAGAATACTTCGAACAACTTACAGTAAAACCTCGATAAATGAATATCCTTGGGATCGGCAAAAATATTCATTAAGCGAGATTATTTATTTATCGATAAATGAATAAATTATTCATTTATCGATAAATCAATATTTATTAATTTATAAATAATTTTTCATTGTAAAATGCATACATTGTATCGTCAATAATGTATCATCAATGATGATGGAAATGATCCAAAGTCGGATGATGGTTGCGTTGTCGCAAATGTATCGTCAAAAGAGACCTTTCAAGCAATGGTCACCTTAAACAACTATTTGCTACAACACGAGCAAAATATACCAGAAGTTGTGTTTGCACTACAAAAAGTTAAGGATGTGTTCATTTTGGTTTAGGTGGAAAGAAAAAACAATCAACTATAGATGCATTTTTTCAGAAGAAATGACTTCTAGTTGATTGATTGAAATATTTTGGTATATATATATATATATAATTCAATAATTATTAATTTATATTTTCATTGAGCCCTTAAGGATTTAAATATTTTTATTATTTAATGCATTTAGCGAGGTTATTACTTTAGTCCATTGGCCCAAGTCGGGACCGAAAGAATTTATTATATAAACGAGGTTATTACTTTATCGAACATTCATTTATCGAGGTTTAACTGTAATGTCCTTTCTTCCTGTCAAAAAGTTCCCAAACGGAAAGCTGCAGTAAGCATCCTTATTTTTTTTTTCTTTCGATGATTGACTTAAGTTTATTTAATGAACCTATCTCTCTCCTTCTTTTTCTCAAAACAGGATCAAGCTGCCACCACCATTCTGGTAGAGCAATATCGGTCAATTGTCGAGAAGTATAATGAACAACACCAAAAGCTGCAAAAACAAATCATGCTGAACAAACAGGAAGCTGCCAGTCTAGCTTCTTTGAAAAAAGAACTAGCCGAAGCCAAAAAAGAGGTTGAGAGAGAGAGAGAGAACCGAAAAGGTTGCTGCTCAAAAAAGAGAAAAAATTGCTCTCCAAAAGGCTAAAGATGTAGATGACCTTAAAAAGGTTATTGGGAAGAGACCATTCAAAGACAACTTTATACTCTCTAGAATCTTCAAGCTAGCCATAACCAACTGGAAATTCGAAAAACTGCTGATCAATACAAGCTTACTTAGTTTTCAATTGACCTGAACCTTCTTCACGAGAAGTGTGGAAGTCTTGAAATCGTACTGGCCAAAGCTCATGAAGAAGAAGATGCTGAAAAAGGCCGAACTGATCTTTTGAGGAAAGGTATAAAAGTTGCTCAAGAATCCAATTCAACTCTTCGCGCTAAAATTGAAGTACTCAAAGAAGATCAGTTTTTAAACACCGCTCTCTTTGCCCGTACCATTTCTGAACTTAATGAAGAGATGTAAAGAGCAATTGAGCAAGCGAGAGACTTAGGACTTAGCCGTTCTATGAAGTTTAGAGTTCGGTTCCTTCATCTTCTTCTGGAAAAACATCCCAAAGCGGATTTTGACTTTTGGGTAAGTGTGTTCCCCCCGGAAGATAATGAGGATGTGCCTGAAGCTCCTCTTCCAGTGGAATTCCTGAATCCTTTTTTACTTTGTAGTACTTTTTATTATATTACTTTACTTGGATGCCTGAATTTTCATTTAATTTTATGATCTTTAATCAAAATGTGTTTTTGCTTAATGATTGTAGCTAAAACCCTTTTAGCATGCATATGATTAGCTTTAATTTAATCAGTAAGAAATTCCAATCACAGATGTTAAAATTGATAGAAAAGCATACTTCATTGAATTGTATTCGACAACTTGAAAAAGTAGGATTTTCCAATGTTGATTGAGTTTACAGAATGAAAAGAATTAACAAAGTATGAATCTGATAACTTGTGAAAAAAATACTTGATTAGAGCACTTCCCTGTGAGACGCCGTTGGGATCGGCCGGGGACACTCTGATGCCAAAGTCAGTAATATTTCTGAGAATAAACTATAAGCACAAAAGTAGGGAATCAGTAAGTGTACCTTTGATCCTAGGAAGTTGGGGTATTTATATAGGTTTCTGTAATCTTCAACATTAATGGGGAAGCAGGTGAAGAGTCATGTCATTACTCATCTTTAATTGTTATCAATTCTCCATTAATCCCAGCATTTATCCTTGAAAACCTCAGAGTTAGGGTATTCAAACAATCAAGTCTTTATTCCCCTTTAATGGCTATTAATTGCCATTTAATTGTATTTATTTTCATTCATGGATGGTTATAAGGGCGCCTTTTGGTATTCTTAGAACCGTCGAGGCGTATGTACGCTCTCCTTGAGAACAATGGCGGGTCTCCATTACTTGCTCTCATCGGACGTATCTTGTTATGGCGTGTCTCGCCATGGTCCACGTGGTATGGCATAATGCTAGAAACTCCTTCCTTTTTCTTCATTATTTGCATATTCACCCCTGCATTAATTATCATTAATTCCACATTAATCATCCATAAATTGCTCTTTTAGAAGGAATAATGGTTTTCCATTATTTCTATTAATTTTCCCTTATTCCTGATTCTAGAATAATTTGGGTTGTTATTAGAATCAAACTATCTTTGTGACAGGTTTACTGATAAAACTTCCTTAATGTGACCGCATTCCATGTTCTAGGAATAGGCATTCCATTCAATTCTCGAATTCTATACGTGTGAGTGCCTACACATTCTTCTATCTGGAACGGGCCTTCCCAATTCCTTCCCAGCTTTCCTTTGTCTTGCCTGGATTGCGAAGCTTCGGTGTTCCTCATAACCAAATCTCCTTAAAAGAATTGCATGGGCCGAACCCGTTTATCATGGGTTGCCTTGATTCTCTGCTTATAAGCTGCTGTTTTAATAGCTGCTTGTTCCCTTCGTTCCTCCAAGTAATCCAGTTTCTACCTCATCTTTCTTCATTTTCTTCTAACGAATAGTAAGTTGCCCTTGGGCTTAAACTTCCAATTTCGACTGGAACGAAGGCTTCATCTCCATATGTTAAAGAGAAAGGTGTTTCTCCCGTGGCTGCTCGTGGGGTCGTTCTATATGCCCATAAGACATGTTGTAACTCGTCCACCCATGAACCTTTTGCCTTGCCCAATCTCTTTTTTAACCCTTAGACAACAGTTTGGTTCGTTACCTTAGTCATCCTACTGCTTTGTGGATGTGCCACCGAAATGAACCGAAGCTTGATATGTAGGGAATTACAAAAATCTCGAAACGCCTTACAATTGAACTGCTTCCCATTGTCTGTTATAATGGTATGTGGTACTCCGAACCTGCAAAACATCATCTTTTCTATAAAGGTTATAATTTGAGCCGAAGAAATGGAAGCCACTGCCTCCTCTTCCACCCATTTAGTGAAATGGTCCACAAAAACTATCAATAATTTCTTCTGGCCTTTAGCTGTTGGGAAAGCTACAACAATATCAATTCCCCACGGTGCAAAGGGCCAAGTTGGCTGGATTACTCTCATGGCTGAAGCTGGCGATTGGATAATTGGTGCAAATTGTTGACATTGTATACATTTTTTGACCAACTATGCCACATCCAAAGCCATCTGAGGCCAGTAGAAGCCTTGTAGATGTGCTTTTCTTTCCAAAGCATCCCTACTTTCATGTGCACCACAAATTCCCTCAAGGATCTCCTGTAGAATCAATTTTCCTTCATTAAAGACTATGTATTTTAGCCATGGCCGATCAAATACCTTCGGTATAAACTGCCTTCAATGACCGAATATCTCCCAGACTTTCTTTGGATTTTTACACTCTCAACCTTATCTTCGGGCAAGGCACATGTGATAAGATAAGTGAGAATAGGATAAAACCACTCAGAAGATTCATCAATGGCCATTACTTCAGTTTGATCAACGCTTGGTGAAAGAATCTGCTCAGTTCGACAAACACAATTCTTTGACCCATCTGGAGCTGAAGCTAGCTTAACCAAATAATCTGCTTCTGCATTTTCTTCCGTTGGAATTCGTTGGACCTCCAAACTTCGGCCTTCGGCTTTGCCTTTTGATAGGGGTCAAAAACCCCTATCTTTAGGTACGGTTTTAGGACAGTTTTAGTTTACTTTTTCGTCAATAAGCGAGCAATTCTCGCATTTATATGCATGTTTGTGTGTTAATTAGATTTTGCATATGTTTTATTTACTTGTGTGGTTTAAGTTCGTTTTCTGATCATTTTGGGCAAATATTGCCAAACTAGCACGTATGTTAGCTTTCAATTATCTATCATGGCTAAATGATCCACCGAAAGTCGCACCAAACTGAGTTTTTACTCAAAACAAGCGATTGGTGGGTCAATTTAGCCTCGGAACTAATGTCATTTGGAGTTTACGTGCGTGTGCAGGTCAAAACAGGAACAAGTTCGGGCGAAAATCGCGTCTCGGGGACACCCGGCAGTCACGTGGGGTGTTTGGGCACTTGCTGCTCACCAAAACTGGCCTTTTTATGCCAACTCGGCGAGCTGGCACTGCTAGTGCGACGAGCTAGCCCTCAGAGGCCAGCTCGGCGAGCTGGCCCGCGGGAACTGATTCATGGCCCTACGAAGCCACGATCTGTCCCCACTTATCCCACCTGCAATAGGAAACGAATTCAATCAGATTTTGGACTCAACCCGCAACTAAAAATAGGACTTTTCATATATAAATTAGATATCTTTCATTCATTGTAAAAACCCTAGCCTTCCCCTTTGAATCATCCTCTCCAACTCCTCCATCTCCTTCATCCTCCATTGAAGAACACTCGAAGCTCCATTCTCCGAGGATTATTCAAGGTTCCTTCTTAAGTCCTAGGAAGACGTCTGCAGTGGTAGACAGGTTCCCTGAAAGGGATATTCTTACTCTTTTTACAACTTGTTTATCTCTTGATCCAGTCTATGAATCCTAGGCTCATTGTATCTTCGTGACAATTTTCTTCTTCTTTAATGATAATTTAGTTCTTGTTTTGTTCAATTGATTTATCTATTTAATCTTTGTCTTACGCTTTGTTTGATTGGTTTAACTCATTCATAAATCCAAATATTAAGTTGGCACATATTGCACGAGCTGAATCTGACCTAGTCAGAGCCTATAAGATTGACGACCTTATAGAAGATTAAGCCCAAATCGATGAGCCTTAGAGCTAGTTTCGGCCTTACAAGGGAATCACGAACTAGGAACCACAGAAGGATAAGTAGGGTTAATTTCCTCGAACACAAGTGACTTAGATTAGGTTATTAATCAATTGTCTAAACAGTTTATATTCATCATTACCGTACCATTTCATATCCATTCGGGTAATTACATTATTGAAAAATCACTTAGGAGTAGAATTACTTAGTTGGGTTTAGTTTAACTTAATCAAAACCAAGTCTAAACCCCCCAAAGCCTAGATAACACTAGAAACCGAGTAGCTCGATACTTGCAGGAATAAATCCTGTGGATTCAATACCTGCACTTGTCCAGATTTTATTACTTGATAACGACGGGGTACACTTATCCCTTAATGAGCCTCCACGAGGCGCATCAAGTTTTTGGCGCCATTGTCGGGGATTTATTTTCTCTGCAATATCGAACCAAAGGTCGAATTTGTTAGTTTAGGCATTCATTCTGTTAATATTTTTTTGTTTTATACCCTTTATACTTGTTCATATGTTAAATAAATTAGGTTATACCTTTTCTATTTTGTTTATATGTTAAAACTATATGATTGTATCATGTTATTTTGTAAAAATTTGTACTACTTATTTATGTTTTGCTAAACACAATTTTAATTATCCCTGTGTAATCATGTAAATTGTATGATGAAATTATATACTAGGTAGTTATGCTTTCCTTTTCTTGGAAATCATGTTTTATTTATCTTTTCTTTTCAGCTTATCCATACTCGATCCGTGGAATTACCTTGTGTCCCTCTTAATCTTGAACTTGAACGTACTCTTCGCAAGATCAGGCAAATCGAGAATAGCAAGCCAGCTGAGACAATCGAACCTATCAAAATGATAGATCCAGAGACCAACACTGAAGCAGGCAATGATACCCGCTCAATAAGCAAGATTTTAGCACCACACAGACACCAACATCTGTCTGGGATTGTGGCTCCAAACATTCCAGCCAGTTCTTACGAGATCAGGTCGGGAATAATTCACTTGATCCAGCAAGCAGGACTGTTCGAAGGAGAGGTGCAGGAGAGCCCGAATGATCATCTGGATCGCTTTCTGATGTGCATAGACACCGTGAGGACAAATGGAGTTCCTCAGGGTGCTGTCAGACTGAAGCTGTTCCCGTTCTCACTAACCAGACAGGCTTTGGAATGGCTGAGATCGGTAGAGCCCGGGTCAATCACTACATGGGCAGGACTGGAGAAGGAGTTCCTATCTTACTACTTTCCTCCTTCTAAGACGACGATGCTGAGAAGTGAAATTACTTCATTCCACCTACCCGAGAACGAAGCTCTCTACACATCATAGACCAAATTTAGGAAGATGTTGCGCATATGCCTTCATCATGATATACACTAGTGGAAAAATGGCCATTTGCATTGGCCCTTATAAAATACGATGCAAAAAAGTCATTTGCATCGGCCCTTTATAAAGGACTGATGCAAAAGAGTCATTTGCATCGGCCCTTTATAAAGGACCGATGCAAATGTCATTATATTTAGTATTTGCATCAGCCCTTAATAGGGACCGATGCAAATAACTACATTATTTGCATCGGCCCTTTCAAAAGGGCCGATGCAAATATTAATTGAATTATTTGCATCGGCCCCTTAACAAGGACCGATGCAAATAACTGTAGTAATTGCATCGGCCCTTTTAAGCGGGCTGATGCAAATACCAATCGAATTATTTGCATCGATCCTTTATAAGAGACGCAAATAGTACTAGTATAAATTTAAAAATTAATGAAACATGAAAGGGATATTTTGTAATTAATTGGGTCAATTTATAAATATAAAAAAGTTAAACATAAATTTGGATTTTAGGGTTAACTTTCTTATTTGCAAGCCGCCTCCCCATCTCTCTCGTCTCCTTCTCACATCGAAACCCAACTGCCTTCCCTGCTGCGTTTTCCACTTCCATCTGCCTAAACAACCCTAATCATTTGGGAAGCACATATTCTACCCTAGATATTCTAAGACTGTTGGCAAGCAACCTCTGCAAACACATAATCTCATTGCCGCCTCCTGTACCTTTGGTCCTCCTTTCGGATCGAGAGTGTATGAACAACTCCTTATCTCGCATTCGATCGAGTAAAGGATTTTCTGCGCGATGTCCTCCGATGTCACCCACGCTGCAAGGCGAGGGATGAAGCTAGCCTCGCTGTATCTGTTAACCACGGTAGTTTCAGGTGAGACTTTCCAAAAATCAGTATAACTCCGATCCCGACCCAAAACACCAGTCGATGAAGTTAAATCAAAGAGCAGGAATGCAGGAGGCGATTTGATGAGGTTTGTTAAATAACTGTCTTTAGCTTTATCTAATTCGAATTCCATGGTCGCTGCTGCTTTCTCTCATTTTCAAATTCCATTCGTGGTTGTTGATTTGATATAGTGAAATTCTCACGTGTTTGTGATACTGCTAGTTAGAGAGATTTTAGGGATATAGTGAAATTCCATTCGGTTGTATGTCATTGTTTGTTAAATTTAGAGTAATAATGTTGTCTTGCTTAGGAAAATACTGGAAATAGGATGAAAATTAATTATTGTTGAAGTGAGGCATCCTAAAGGCAGACCCCATGGTGAATAGTCAGGCATATTCCAATAGACTGGGGAAGTTCTTATTTGCACACACATTGAAATATTGGGCAAAAGCCCTTATACCTGTTTACTTCCTACTGCTGGTGCGGGCTAAGCTTAATCTCAAAAATTAGATTAGTTTAGTTTCATCAATTTTTTTCTATCAATTTTTTAATTTTGCACACAAAATTAGATTAGTTTCATCATTCGATAGGAAATAACAAAAAGAATTGTAAACCCAAGTGAAACAGAAGATTTTAGTTTTAAGTTGTTAAGTTGTTCTAAACTGAGAAGTTTTATAAATCATATAAATAAAAAGTACATTATATTAAAAGTGTTTGTAGTCCAATGGTTAGGATATCTATTGTGTTTGTTTATTATCATATAGGGATGATCATGTGTATTATAACCGCGGATAGTGCCATATGCTTACTTTGACATGTTTATCGTTTATGGTTGATGGGACTGATATCCCAAAGGCTGCGTTTATGATGAGGAGACTGAAGAATGTGTGTGTTTATGTGTTGCCTTACTATCACTCTATTTCATCTGTGCAATCATAACACCATGTCTCGTCCATGTTGTTATAGTTGGTTTATTTGATAGTTGGAGAGCTATTACAGGTAATGATTCAAACACTTGATAAGTGGAGTGAACATGGTGTATTCTAGAAGATATATAGTTGATTAATTTGGGTGTACGTTCCATATTGGCCTGCAATAAGAATCTAATTCTAACATGGTGTATTCTAGAAGATATATAATTGATTGATTTGGGCGTGTGTTCTTGTGGCTGTTGCCTAGATTTAAATTTCATTAACATGTTGCAGGTCACCAAACTAAAAGGACCAAGTGTTTGGGTTGCTTCTTCAATTCCGAACATTCTATTTATTGCTTCATATGTGTAATGTAATAGGCGATAGAAAAAATTAAAGCAGCTAAGAATAAGTCATCTCAAGGCCGGTAAGTAACTTTTCATTGATTAAAATTGGGTTGAATTTCTCTTTTGATTGATGCATATTTCATTATCTGATAAGCCTTGTTTTTCTAACTGTACAGATTGGAATCATTTTTTAAGCCAGTAACTAACTCATCAGCGCCCGTTAAACGAAAGGTATGCTCTTATTAAACATTTCAAGTATCAGTTATTTGCATCTTTGTATACATAAGTTTCTGGGTTTAATGCTTAAATTCAATCAATTTTCAGCCCTAACTTGTAGGTTTGATGATGTGAATTCTGATACTATATTATTTTGTACCACATCATCATAATTCTGATACTATATTATTAAATCAAAAAATTGAAATATCAAAGGCTTGTGATTTCAACGATAATTTTCTTATTATACATTTGGATGACAGGAAATGAAATGTGTGCTTTAAAATCCTAAACCAGCAATCAAGTATAAAATGCTCTCTGTGCAAGTGTGTAACTTTTCCATGAATTAATTTTGCAAAATATGGGACACTTTTCTAGTTGTGTTGGTTATTTACATAGCTTGGGTATCACCATTTGAATTTGGGTTTCTTACAAAACCAGAAGGAGCGCTCTAAATTGCTGATAATGTTGTTAATGGATTCTTTGCTCTCGATATCATTCTCACCTTTTTTGTGAAAGTATGAAGTATCTCATGTGTCAAATGATGTATCTATTTTTTTAACCACTAATCTTTAATGCAGAGTAAATTTCTTTCTAATTCAGAGGTTAATGTAATCCTATCACCCAGACCCTCTCCAAATATGGGACTGAATCCTGGTTCTGTGATTAAGAATTTTGGGGCTCAGGCAGCTAAAGCAAAAGATGTTGGGGTTTAGTGTCCTATAGACAATTGTTCTAGGATATAAACTAAATATAAATGAAGTGTTCTTTATGTCATTTGTTTTAATAAGATATGGTTTCATAACTATATAAAGGAAACCCCTTTTAAAGAACTGAATAAGTTTAATAAAAGGAAATCCCTAAGTTTGTTTAAAGTGATTGTAAAGTGTTCATACAAGCATGAAGTGAGACGAAACTTTATAATAAACTAATAAACTTAAAACTACCCCAAGTCAAGTAATATGTTTAGGATTCACATATCACTGTTGAGACTTGCATGTAACAATGTCTTCTGTCATGACAGAGAGCTGATCTTACAAGCTTCAGATATACAGATAATCTGGACAGTTGCATGGATCCAATGAAAGAGAGTTCATTAGGATTGGGGACCCGACTTGAGATAACAGGATGGGTAGATTCATCCTTGTCACCTGTTCATCTCATTAGTATTAATAGGTATAAGTAATCCTCAGACTCAAAGGAATGTTAATTAGTGATTCTGGATTACGGAATGTGATGCTTTGATCCTGTTGTAACATGATCCATAACAGAGATGACTCTGGGGTGTGAACGGCAGACGTTGGGTGTCACATGAAGTAATTGCAGGATAATTATACATTGGATTGAGCATTTGTCACTCCCAATAAATGGGAGATACGTCCATGGATCGCTTGTGGAAGACTTGACTCTAAATCCTTGCAAGGTGATAGCTTAAGACTTGAAATACAGATTTCACTTAACCTATCTAATTGGAGTTGACTCGGCCTATACAAGTAAAACGAATGTCTCGCTATATGTGACTTGACATTATCCATAGTCATAAGATTCAGTTCAAGGATGTAGTTGATAAAGGATCGAATTATACTGTAACTAATACGGAAAGGTCAACGACAGAATCAACATGTCTTCTTATAGCTCTAGGGGAATGTTTCGGATTTGCTAATCACATTTCGCGTACTCATTCCGTTATGCAAAGATTAAATATAATTCTGAGAAAATTAATTTAATAGTTGCATACGGCTAGAAGCAATAAGAACCTAATGGGTCACACATAAGACTTGGAGCCCAAAAGAGAAACATACGCTAATTAATTGATGGAAGCCCAACTGAGTCCACTAAGGCCCAGTAAATGAGGGGGGCGATTTTATGTATTTGATTTTTAACAATTCTAATTAGATTATAATTGTGAATTAAATTAATTAAAGGATAAATAAGTTAGGAGTTTTAATGAGATTAAATTGCTCCTATTATTATCCTATAAGGTTATTATTATTATCTTTATATTTAGATATATTTATAGATAATAACTAATAAGAATTTTATTCCGAATTAAATTCTTATTCAGTAACCTAATTCTATCTAACTAGGGTTTAGATACAAGAGAATATAAATACCCCCCTACATGTAATTTTCGAAACATACATGCACAACCCGGGAGAGAGAATTTCGACCCACAGTATTGAGGACGAGATTATCCACCGTTTCCTTCCGTTCAATTGATTTTCATCTCTTTCTCTTATTCCTTGATCTTGTGTTGATTTATTAGAGACAATCTATTCTTGATTGTTTTATACGGTTGATATCTAACTTGATTTTGGACTGTGTTTTTGTCTTGTGCTCGGGAACTCGAAGTAAGAGTTGTGGGCACTTCGATTGCAACGGTAGATAGAACATCAAAAGGTATTTCCTTCTATCCCTCTTTATATGAAATAACGATTAACGGATCTTGGGTTAATGAAAAAATGTTAAAATTTTTATATTTCCGCTGCCAAACGTTTGCCTATTTTCCTTCAAAAGATACAGCTGCTACTGCTGCAAAGGTAGCGCAGGAAAGGCCTCTTGGTAAAAATGATGCAGGAACCAACCACATTGCTGCTAACAACAATAGTGCTCCTGCGACCAAGTAAGGCTGGAGAGGGGCCTTGCTCTAGCTCAATTATGTACTAGTTAATTAACTGCTTATGCGTTGAAACATTATTCTAGGCCTCTTAAATGTGAGAATGACCTCTAATCTTTCTTCCTTTTCAGGGCACAGGTTGTGGGTTGGCCACCTATCAGGTCATTTAGGATGGCCACTAACCAGTGTTGTTGTTCATGCTACTCTACCACAGGATCCTGTGTTGGCTTCATTTTTAATGAGGCCAAGTAGGTTTCCTAAGCAATCACTCCATGAGCTACTACCATGCCTTCTTTTATTGGGATTTGCCATGCTAAATGATGAATAGACAAGGCTCCTGCTGATTCGGCCAAGAGTGGCCGCCCTATGATGATGTTGTATGGTAGCACCAAATCAATAACAAGAAATTCTGCTTTTGAATTCCACTTAACTGGACCATCCCCAATGGAAATTTTCAAATAGACACTTCCTAACAAAGGCACAAAGTGACCAGAGATTCCTACTAATGGTGATGTTGTAGGAACCGATCGATTATGATCAAGTTTCAAAGCTATTGGGGTTTTATGTCCTATAGACAATTGTTTTAGGATAGAAATATTTAAATGAATTGTTCTTTTATATCATTTGTTTTAATAAGATTGTTTTAACTATATACATGCATTGATCTTTTAAGAACTAATTAAGTCAAATAAAAGAAAATCTCAAAGTTTATTTAAAATGATTATAAAGTGTTCATACAAGCATGACGTGAAACAAAACCTTATAATAAACTTTAAACCACCCCAAGTCAAGTAATATGTTTATGTAGGGATTAACACAATACTGTTGAGACTTGCATGTAATAATGTCTTCTGTTATGAACAGATAGCTGATCTCACAAGCTTCAAATATGGAGATATCTGGACAGTTACATGGATTCAGTGAAGGAGTTCAATAGGATTGGGGACCCGACTTGAGATAACAAGATGGATGGATTTATCATACATCACATGTCTATCACATTGGTATTAGTAGGTATAAGTAATCCTCAGACTCAAAGGAATATTAATTAGTGATTCTGGATTATGGAGTGTGATACTTTAACTCTGTTCAAACACGATCCATAACAGGAAGGATCCTGGGATGTGTGCGGGCAGGCGTTGGGTATCACACAAAGTAATCACGGAATAGTTAATATTGGATTAAGCATTCATCACTCCTAATAAATGGGAGATATGTCCATGATCGCTTGTGGAGGCTTAATTCTAAATCCTTGCAAGGTGATAGATTAAGAGTCAAAATTGAGATTTCACTTAATCTATCTATTCGGAGTTAACTCTACCTGAACAAGTAAAATGAATGTCTCGTTATATGTGACTTGACACTATCCATAGTCACAAGATTCGTTCAAGGATATAGCTGGTGAAGGATCGAATTATACTGGACCTAATACAGAAAGGTCAACGACGGAATCAACTTGTCTTCTTATGGCTCTGGGGGGAATGTTTACAGTTCTACTATTCACAGTCAGTGCACTCATTCAGATATACAATAGGTTGAATGTAATTTTGAAAATTAATTCAATAAATGTATATGGCTAGTAGTAATAAGAACCTAATGGGTCACACATAAGACTTGGAACCAAAAGAGGGCAAAATAGTAATTATTAAATGGAGAGATAAAAATAGATTAATAAGGGGGCCGAAATATATATATATATATATATATATATATAGAGGAGAGATCAGGTGTGACACATTCCTTATGGTGTGACAAGGCTTATTGTGTGACAACAGTGGCTTTTTAGTAATTGTGTAAAAAACGGAGGGGTATATTTGTAATTTTACGCGCTTAGTATAAATAGTTGTTAAGTTAGGGGTATATTTGTAATCTCCTATATTTTTCTGGTTCTTTCTTCTCCGGTGATTCTCTGATATTTCTCTCCTTTTTTCGATAGCGCCGTTTCATTTCCGATCGTTTTTTTTGTTGATTTTTTCGTTCGATTTCTTTGTTCCGACTCTCATTTTGTGTTTTTTGGAAGATATCGGTGAGTTCTTGTATGTTTTCGTGTTTGTTTTCATCGTATTTCTGTTTTTTGTTTGTTCATTTCTGTTCGTTTTTTTGTTGAATATTTTGTTCCACTTATGGCTCTGATTTCCTGTATTTTTTACTTTATCGGTAGGTTCGGCTCTCCTTTTGTGTATTTGTGAAGATATCGGTGAGTTCCTCTGTGTTTTCTTTGTTCATTTTAGATATTGTATTATGCATGTTCTTAGTTTTTTTTTGTTTATATGTTCTGTTTAGGTTTTGTATTTTGTTTTTGTTTTGTTTCTTATTTTTTAGGGTTTCAACGACATTTCATTTTGTTTTTTCTTTCTTTCTGTCTATCATTTGTTAGTTTTCTGACTTGTATATGTATTTTTTTCTTGTTTTTCAGTATATATCAGAATGTCTAAAGCTACTTCTAGTAGGAAAGATTGTTTGCGTGAGAATGTTATTGACCCTTCGTTGCTTGATGCTATAAATTCTGATTATATAGCAGATGATGACGGCATGTACTATTTTTTTACTTATGTTTTCATGGAACAACATATGTTTTTGTTTTGAACAATATATGTATTCGTTTGGAACAATATATGTATTTGTTTGGAACAATATTTTTGTATTCGTTATGAATAATATTTGTATTCGTATGGAACAATATATGTATTCGTTTGGAACAATATATGTATTCGTTTGGAACAATATTTGTATTCGTACAATATATAAATTCGTTTGGAGCCATATATATATTTTGTTGATTTTAGTATTGTTGTTAATTTTGTTATTTGTTATGTTTCAAGGGTCTTTGAAAAGAATAGTGATGAAGGAAGTAAGAAGAAATTTGTGAAGAAATCTCATTCTTTGAAGAAAAAGTCATCAAATATTGATGCTGTTGTTGATGAAAGTTCTTCTGATGCTTTGAAGGACGTAGAAAGTTGTTCTGATGCAGATGAAAGTTCTTCTGATGCTCATGATAATATGAATGATCCTGATATTGTTATCAGTGCGAGTACACCATCTGAAGAACAAGCAGAAGATGAATATGTTGTTTCTGGTAGTGATGGAAAGAAAAGAAATGTTGGAGTTAATTTGAAGGGAGATGGTTCTTCTACGTTGAAGAGGAAGAAGGTTGAGGTTGTGAAAGTATATGGTGGTTCTAGATTGAAGAAGAAGAAGGTTGATGTTGTGAAAGGAGATGGTGGTTCTAGATCTGGTTCTAATGCTGTGAACCATAATTCTAAAAGAAGGATGGTGAAGAAGGACAATCTTTATTATGTTATGGAGGAAGATCTTTCTGGTGTAGGATTGAATCAGAGGGTTCGTCCAACAGCTTTTATTAAGTTTATTAAAATTATGCCAGAGACACACAAAGCTGCTATTAGGAATATAGGCTTTGGTGGTTTTTTGTGTCTAGATATTGGGAAGCTCAATTCATTGTTTTGTGCGAAGGTTGTGGCTTTTGTGGATCCTGACAGATGCTGTTTTATTCTTCCTAGAAATGACCGTATTGATTTGACTGAAGAAGATTTCCATTGTGTTTATGGGCTGCCTTATGGAGGAAAGAAAATTCAGGAAGCGGATAATAAAAGTGGGGATAGTTGGTGTAATTTTTTAGAGACATGGAGGAAGTCTTCTGGTCTAAAGAGTGGCAGTCCTAAGGATAAAGATGTGCTTGATAGGCTGTCAAATCTGTTGATGGTGGATGTTTGTGATGAGTTCATTTGGAACTTTATTGTTATTGTTGTCAATTCTTGCATTCGATCAACAAAGAATAGGGCGTTGTACAATAAGTTTTTATTCAGTTGCATGAATGTGACTGAAATTTCAAAGTTGGATTGGTGTCGTTTTAGTTTTAAGCATCTTATAGATTCTGTTCGTTCTTACCAGAACGATTCTAAGCCATATTTTTTCACAGGCCCTCTTCCATTTATAATGGTAATTGTTTTACTATGTTGAAACAGGTATTGGAATAATTTATGTTTTTATTTTGAACAATTTATGTATTTGCTAATAATTTGTTTTTCTCTTTTTTTATTGTAGATTTGTTATTTTGATCGTTTGCAACGTGGTGTTGATTTGAGGCCACGTTCCTTTCCACTAACCTTTGTGTGGAACAATGTTCTAATCTCTGAAAGAATTAAGTTGGAAAAAGCCAGTGGTTTTGGCAAGGGAATTGTATTGAAGAGATTAGTGAAATCTGAGGCAGAGGTAGAATGTGAAGGCCCTAAGGTCGAAGAAGAAGAAGAAGAAGAAGAAGAGAGAAGTAGAGAAGAAGAAGCATGTAGAAGAAAGAGAAAAAGAAGATGTTGGTCCCGTGTGATTAGTTCCAAGGGAGGGGGGTTAGGAACTAATATAACTTTTTTGTTTTAATTAATGTGCTGACTTAGTTATTTGGTGAATTTGTCAATTCAGCTTTTGGTCAGCTTGGCCAGATATGTTACAAGACAGCTTTGGCCGGATATTGACCAATGTTGTTTTACTTGTAAGTTAGATATTGACACTCTTGGAGGTCAGCTTCTAACTCAGCACTTGAAATTACTCAGAGTCAACTTTAAACAATTTTATATGCTGAGTAAACTTCTCACACAACACATGCAAATATATATATTGAGAGAGGGTTAGAGATTACTCAGTATCACTTATCCTGGTTCGGCCTCTCCGCCTACGTCCAGTCCCCAGAGTCCTCCGGGCTTTTAGAATTCAATACTGAGCTCTTTAAAGGTAGAGCACAAACCGATTACAAGGCAGTTGAATATGCAAGAGTACCTTCCTCTATCCGTCTATTCAACTCCTACTAAGTGCTACAACCCAGCACCTAGATTTCTCTACCACTGAATGTTTACAACCAAACACTCAGCACAACGCTCTCAATGTTACAATTGATAAACACTTGTTCCTTTTCAAATAAAGAACACTTTAGAAGATTACAAGTAATCACTCTAGCATTTACACAAAGAATGGAAGATGGGTGTAAGATCTCTTTTTGTATCTAAGTGCTTTTGTATCTTTTCTCTCTTGTACTTTTTGTTTTTGTCAATCGGCAATGATCCAGGGATTTTGATTGTCCTTATATAGGAGAAAATCTGGAATCGGATCATTTTGAAATGATGTAGCCGTTAATGTTAAAACGGCTCTTTTAGGAGACAGCCTCTGGTCAGCTTCAGAATTCTCAGGCCAATCCTTTTCCTCTGATTTCTTCAGATGCCAGTTTTGTCATTATCTTGCAGACTTGTCTTTTTTGTGCCAGTTGTCCTTTACCAATAATCCATTGACCCATACATCTCGGAATGTGTCTTTTACGTAATTCAAAGGTTTCAATTATTTCCACTCAGCTTGATCATGAGACTTCTATACTGAGTTTTATTCCGCTTAGCTTGTTCTGTCGTCTCATGCTGACTTGTCCTGTTTTACTTTTATATCTATTTATATTTATATTTATACTCAGCATTGAACAACCGGATTAGTACAATTAAAATAAAGCACTTAAATTTAATTGTCTCTTAATCATGGATGATTTTGTCAAATCAAAATCTTGTGGAAAGGTGTTTCAACAAACTCCCCCATTTTGATGTTGGCAAAATACATGATTATGGAACTCAGTTTTGAAATTACCCATGATTAAATTATTTTTCATATTTTTGAAATTGCTCCCCCGAAAGGGTTGCATCTATTAATTCACCTCTAAACCTTCCAAGATTTAATTGAGACAAATTAAGGATATTTGTACTGACTAGATTCAGTCCTAGGCATAAAGTTCTAATTTAGACGAGTCTAGGTCAGCTTTCAGAAATGCTTGAGTACTCAGGTTGATTGATTTGTTTTTATATATACTGAGTATATTTCATTATTATTTGTTTGTTCAATTTGGACAGATCATCATTGGTATTAAGACAAGTTGGATATTAAGACAAGTTGGATAAAGTGATGCTTATCATAATTTTACTCAGCAAGAAATATAAATATTAAGCACAAGTGAAGTATGGGCTAGGTTCTAAGCTTTCGACTAGACTACTTCTTTTTCTTCGGATTGACTTGAGCTTGGTGACCAGCTTGAGACTTGCCTTTTCCTTTATCTTTACTTCCTGATGCACCACCGGCGTGCTGAGTTCCATCTTGACTTTTCTCCCCCGTTTTGCCATCATCGGGAGGAGGAGGAATGAACGTATCATTTCTAGCAGCACTAGACAGAGCGTTTGAATAACGCTTCAACCTTCTTGTACTCTCACTTAAGCCATCAATAACTGGAATACTGTCATCTTGAACAGTTCGAGGAACCCGTAAGGAGCTGCTCAGCATGCTGATGAGACATTCATGAGATTTGCTGATCCAAGAGATGGACGCAGTGAGCTGAGCAAATGATTGATGGTACATCTTGAGCAAAGCTGAGTCGTAGAATTGTCGTTGAGCATTTGTGTAGCGTACTGAGCGAAGGATGGCTTGTGAGAAGCTCAGAAGGGTTTCATGAGTAATGGGGTCAACATCCATCTGTGCTTTGTTGACGTTGAGTAGACTTACCGCTTCACTCAGTTGGTCAATTGTACACTGAGAAGAAGAAGAAACTAACTCACGTGTACAAGTAAGATCAGCAGTCAGCTTGGCAAAGCATTCTTGCAACTCAGCAGATGTGGCAGATTCAGGATTTCCCGTAGACCGTAGATGGGTCAGCTCTGTAGTCAGCTTAGCAAAGTGTTGGGCTAACTCAGCTGAAGTGACATATTCTGGATTGACCACAGAGAGAGTGTTGATTTTTCCTTCAAGCGAATCCATGTGATTGACCATGAGAAGTAGCAGCTCGGTCAGCTTCGCAATTTGGTCTTACTTGGGTTGCTGTGTTTGAACTGATGTCATAACACTTATAAGATCCTTAAGCCCATTGATTTCATTAAGAAGTTGAGCGATGGATGAGATGTTAGATGACTCAGGATAAACAGACCCAGCAGCATCAGAAGTGTTGAACTCCTAGAGAAGGGATTGAGCAGTTTCTACGATGCGACGGCCAGATTGAGTTGCACGAAGATAGGCAAATTGACCAGCTGGATTTGTCTCAGAAGCAGGTATGGAAGTTGAGCTGGATGGTGGTGGAGTTGGCTGCTTATCAGCTTGAGTTGAGTGATCAACAGTTGGTCCTTGAGGTAATTCAGTACCAGGAGCTGAGTGTTCTTCATGAGGTGGAAATTGAGCAGGTGGATTTATGGTTTGGTCTCCTCTTTGAGTAGCTGTGACTTCGAGTTCTTACTCGGCAGATTTTAGATCCTCTGGAGTCTTGGCTTGTTCCTCAATATGAGTAACATAGGCTTGATTTTTGGCCGGTTCTTTAGGAGGAGACTCTACGGTGTGGGAGAAGTATTCAAACTGAATATCAGACAGATCGGTGATTGGGTCCAGAGGCGGAGAATCTATGAGTAGATCAATAACTGGTCCCTTGAAGGCCTTCTTCTTGAGCCTTTTGAATGACTTAGCTTTGGGAGGAGACGGGTCAGCTTGAATGTCATCTGGACTTTCATGTTGGGTGAGCCTCTCCTCTTGCTGATCATTTCCTTCTTGTTCAGTATCTTTCGCTTGATGTTGCTCAACATCATCTGACTCAGTATGAACTTCTTCCTCAACATCAGGCTGATTGACATCCTGTCGCTGTTCTTCCTCTTCTTCTATTTGCTCAACTGGAGTTTTCTCCAAGTCAATTCCAAGATCTTGAGCGTAGTGTGACTTGGGTGGCAAAACCCAATCAATGGGATCAGCTTCAACAATATTCAAGCCAGAACTTCGACGCTTCTTCTTTAGAGGTTGTTCTGGGGTGTCATCACTTTCTTCTTCGGGCTCAGCTTGCCCTTTTCTTTTCTCTACTGACCTAGGTGTAACCTGAGGTTGGTCAGCATCAACGTTCTTGCCCTTAGCCATGGCCCGCTTCTTCTTTGGGACGGCAGAAATGTCCTTTGTGCACGTTTCAAGTGCTTTCCTTTTCTTCTTTGCCTTTGGTGACTCAGTAGGGACTTCCTTCCCTTTCTTAGGTTCAACTTTTGGCTCAGCATCACCTGCTTCTTCCTCTTCCACAATTTATTCAGCCCCTTTCAATGGCTGGTTGAATACTAACCCAAACAGCAAAGCTGCGGTTATTTCTGTTCCCAAACTCTTAGTCTCATTGATTCTCTCTATTTTGTGATCTTCAAGGATTTTGGTGATTAGAGAACCTAGTCTAAGTTTCTTACCTCCACGTTGAAGTGCACCAACCAGAAACACAGGCATAGTGAGTGGGCTGTAGGTCAACATGTGCCATATAAAGCACTGCTCGAAGTTGGAGGCCGACGAGGCTGAGCTGAGTTTAGGGAAGATGAAGTTGGTCAGTATGTAGTGTGCCATCTTCTGGTTTTGTCCCATACAGGTACTGGGCATCTCTCCTTTGTGGTTTTTGGGTTTGCAGAATCCTTTAACATGATCAAGCTTTTCCTTTGTTGTTCTAAACTCAGTCCCTTCTTCTGGCAGATTTAGCAGGGTTGCCAAGTAGGAGGGTGTGATTGTTATCTTGTGGCCCTTGACATGGGTTTCCAAGTAGTCTGCATCGTCTTCATCCACAAACAGACCGGAGTAAAATTCCCTAACCAGGCAAGGATAGGTAGTTCCGGGGAGAGAGAAAAGGCCCGCCCAATTGTTTTTCTCATTCCACTCACAGAATGGCTTCTCGGCTGTGATGAAGCTAGGAGAGAACCATCGGCATTTTAGGACTTCGAGATTGTTGACGTTCTTGTGAACCTTTACCATGGTTCTAGCCTTGGGTTTCTATTGTTTCGAGGAGCTTTCTTGGTCAGTTTGAGGGTTTTTTGTTAAGAACAGGAGATTTGGGATTATCATCGGTGTGATGTTTGCTGGAATCACCACCGGAGACATTTTGAGGGTTCGACATTTTCTTTCTCAGAGATTCTTAGGAATTTTGAATTTTAGAGAGAGTGGGGTTCGAATGCCAAAAGATTCAAGCGTAAAGAGGGTTAAGTGGGAAATCTTCCACTATTTAAAGAGATTGAAATCGATCCTATTCGTTGAACTAGCCGTTTCACCTTGGGACGTTCAATCGACAGAGATTCTGTCATTTATGACACATTCGGCGTATGGGGTTTCCCATTATTGCTTGAGTTATCTTATGAGCTATTTATTACACGTGTTAGCGTTTAATGGTGCAAGTGGGTTTTAACTCAGCTTTGCTAGAATTCGAAGCATTTGTGATACTGAGTACCTAGTTCTATGTAGATGAAGTTCTTCTCTTAGTAACTTAGCATGGGATAATCACTTCAACATGTGTATCTACTCAGCATAGGGTGATTACTCAACATGTGTATCTACTCAGGATAATCACTTAACATTTATATTTACTAATTTTGAATTAACTCAGCATGGCAATCGCTCAACGTTCAAATTTTCTCATAGAATTACAGAAGAGGATTAGACATATTGATAGCTTCCCTTAGTATGTCGAATTGTTCGCGAGCCAAAGGCTTGGTGAAGATATCTGCAAGCTGTTCATCTGTTGGCACATAGGTCAGCTTGATCTCACCTTTTAGTACGTGATCTTTGATGAAGTGATGCCTTATGCTGACATGCTTCATCCTGCTGTGTTGGATTGGATTCTTGGACAGATCAATGGCACTTTTGTTGTCACATTTGATCTCTATTGTTTCGGTTTTTACTCCATAATCCTCAAGCTGCTGCTTAATCCATAAAACTTGTGCAACACAGCTTCCAGCAGCTACGTACTCAGCTTCAGTTGTAGACAAGGCTACTGATAACTGCTTCTTGCTGAATCAAGATACTAGACAACTTCCAAGGAAATGACATCCTCCTGAAGTACTTTTACGTTCTAGCTTATCTCGTCCATAGTCAGCATTAGTATATCCAATGAGTGTGAAGTCATTTGAGGTTGGATACCATAAACCTGCATCAAATGAGCTTTGCAAATATCTAAAAATTATTTTTACAGCAACTAGGTGAGATTCCCTGGGGTCAGCTTGATATCTTGCACAATAACATATTTTCTCATCTTTGCATAGGACAGTATCAGTACCCATTGGTGTTGATATGGGTTTGCAGTCTTCCATATCGAATTTCTTTAACATTTCTTTGGTGTACTTGGACTGACTTATGAAGATGCCATTCTTACCTTGCCTAATTTGAAGTCCAAGGAAGAAGTTGAGTTCACCCATCATGGACATTTCGAACTGAGTTTGCATCTGTTTGCTAAATTCTTTACATAAAGATTCGTCAGTAGCACCAAATATTATATCATCTACATATATTTGTGCAAGTAGGGTATGTTTACCCTTTTTCTTAATAAACAAGGTTGTGTCAGCTTTTCCCCTGACATAGTTCCTGGTCAGTAGGAAGTTGGTCAACCTCTCATACCAAGCTCTTGGAGCTTGCTTTAGGCCGTACAAGGCCTTTTTGAGTTTATAAACATGGTTTGGAAATTTTGGATCTTCAAACCCAGGAGGTTGATTAACATATACCTCTTCGTTTATGAAACCATTAAGAAATGCACTTTTAACATCCATTTGGTATAACTTAAAGTTCATGAAACTAGCATAAGCACACAATATTCGTATTGCTTCTAACCTAGCAACTGGTGCAAAAGTTTCTCCATAGTCAATACCCTATTGCTGACTATAGCCTTGGGCTACAAGTCGAGCCTTGTTTCTTATTACGTTTCCGTGCTCATCTAGTTTATTTCTAAAGACCCACTTGGTTCCTATAGGCTTTTGATTCCTAGGTTTAGGTACTAAATCCTATACCTCATTCCTGGTGAATTGATCAAGTTCTTCTTGCATAGCATTGATCCAATATTCATCGTGCTCAGCATCAGCAAAGTTCTTTGGCTCATGCATTGAGACGAATGCTACGTTGCTGAGGAACTTCCTAAGCTGATCTCTAGTCACCAACTTGTTGTCAGCAGCATCAAGAATAGACTTTTCTGAGTGTCCTCTTGGGATTTTTATTTCCTTAGGTAGTGTTGAGTCGTTTGGAACAGGTGTTTCTACAATCTCTACAGGAATAGACTGGTCACCAAATGTAATTTCAACTTCTTGCTTACCTTTGGTCAGCCCTTGTATTGATGATTCAGAGGCTCCATTTTGATCAGCGAAAGCTGAGCTTAGTTCATCTTCAGTGAGCTGAGTTGACTTTCCTGCAGGGTCAGCTTCATCGAACTCAACATGGACAGACTCTTCTACAACCTGAGTTCGTTTATTATAGACTCTATATGCTTTACTGTTTGTTGAGTACCCTAAGAAGATCGCTTCGTCAGCTTTAGCATCGAATTTTGCAAGATTGTCCTTTGTATTGAGTATAAAGCATTTACACCCAAAGGCACGAAAGTACCCAATGTTGGGCTTTCGTCCTTTCCAAAGTTCATATGGGGTTTTCTTAAGTATAGGTCTCACTAGAGCCCTATTCAGTATATAACATGCTGTGTGGACAGCTTCACCCCAGAAGTACTTTGGAAGCCTATTTTCACTCATCATGGTTCTAGCAATTTCGACAATAGTTCTATTCTTCCTCTCAACAACCCCATTTTGTTGAGGTGTTCTAGGAGTTGAGAAATTATGGTCAATACCACTGGCTTCACAGAATTCATCAAACTGTTGGTTTTTGAATTCTCCACCATTGTCACTTCTAATGTGAGCTACTTTTAGGTCTTTGTCATTTTCAAATTTCTTAATTAGTGTGGTGAACATCTCAAATGTTTCATCTTTGCTACTCAGCAGGATGATCCAAGTATACCTAGAGAAATCATCTACAATGACTAAGGAAAATTTCTTACCTCCCAAGCTGAGTGGCTGGATAGGTCCGAAAAGATCCAAGTGTAGTAATTCCAATGGTCTCTTGGTTGAGACAATATTTTTACTTTGAAATGACTTTTTGGTTTGTTTCCCTTGCTGACAAGCTCTACATAATTGATCTTTTTCAAATTTTAATTTGGGTAATCCCTCAACTAATTGCTTTCTAGCTAATTTGGCAAGAAGATCCATGCTGACATGCCCAAGTCTTCTATGCCATAGCCAGGAGTTATCCTCTTTAGACACTAAGCATATATTTTTAGAAAATTGTTTTTCCAGACTCAGCATGTATACATTTTCTACACGATGAGCAGTCAAGATTAATTCATTTGTATTTCCCTTGAGTATTTGACACTTAGTATCATCAAATACAACCTTTCTACCACTTTTGCAAAGCTGAGCTACACTCAGTAGATTGTATTTGAGACCTTTGACTAAGGAGATAGACTCAATAGTTGGGTTACCTCCGATAGTACCTGAGCCGACTATCTTACCCTTCTTATTGTCTCTGAAGCTTACACTTCCACCTCGTTTAAGTTCTAGTGTGATGAATTGAGTTTCATCACCTGTCATATGTCTTGAGCATGCGCTGTCTATATACCAAAGCTTTGACTTCTCCACGCATGTCAAGCCGACCTGCATTTTAAACTATTCATCTTTAGGTACCCAATTCTTTTTGGGTCCTTTCTTGTTAGTGTAAACAGGTGCAAAATCATACTTTAACTTATGACGACATACTTTTATAGTGTGGCCTGATTTACCACAGAAGTCATAGAAAGCTACCCTTTGAGGGTGATACTGAGTGTGGTCAGCATTGTTATGATGAGCGTGCCAACATACCTTAGTGGTATGTCCTTTTCTTCTGCAGAAGTCACATTGGACAATCCGCTTGTTGAACCAACACATCTCTTTTGTGTGCCCCCTTTTTTTACAACATTCACATTGAGTGAACTGCATATGCTGACTAGTACTTGCGTACTCAGCATGGGGTTTATTTCTTTTTGAGCCTTTTATTTGACTCTGTAAGATTGTAACATCCTTTCTAAGTTTCTTTGACTTAGATTGAACCTCCGTGACAAGAGTATGCATTATTTGTATGTTGGTATGTAAATCTGAGTTGTCCTGGAGGAGATATCGGAGGTCACTCAGCTTGACCTCTTCAATCTCGTCACATCGCCTGCTGAGTGATTTTATTTTGTTGTTGCATTTTTTAGTCAGCTTATATAAATCACTCAGAGCATTTACCATCTCATTTCTAAACAACAGTAAGGGTGTTACCTCATTGTTGTGTGTCTCCTGGTCAGTTTCATCAGAGAGGTCAGCTTGCTCAGATTGAGAGTGATCAGCATCATCAGCCATGAAGCATATGTTGGCTGTTTCATTTGCATCAGCTTCAGATGAGGTTGACTCATCACTATCGCTCCATGTTGCTACCATAGCCTTTTTGCTTCCCTTCTTCTCTTTCTTGAGGTTGGGACAGCTTGACTTGATATGCCCAGTTTGATGGCACTCAAAGCATGTGACAGACTTGGAGCTGTCCTTCTTGTATTTGTCGCTTGACTCTGCTTTGTACCTGTCACTTTTTCTGAATGGCCTTTTACCGTTTCTGTCATTTCTTCTGAACAGCTTCTTCATCTTTCTAGTGAACATAGCCATTTCCTCATCATCAGTTGACTCAGCTTCTGTGGAGTCAGCTTTCATCACTAGTGATTTCTGCTTCTTATCTTCGGATTTTTCTTTAGCTTCAAAGTTTTTCATAGAGATTTCATGGGTCAGCAAGGATCCGATCAGCTCATCATATTTGTAGGTAGTCAAGTCTTGAGCTTCTTCTACGGCTGCTTTCTTTGCTTGCCAGCTCTTAGGCAGACTTTTCAGGATTTTCTTCACATGTTCCTCTTCAGTGAAGTTCTTTCCAAGTCTTTTGAGCTCGTTTATAATGTTTGTAAATCTTGAGTTCATTTCTGAGATGTCTTCATTCTCATTCATCTCAAATAGCTCGTAGAGTCTCATATGCTGATTGACTTTAGACTCCTTAACCTTGCTTGTGCCTTCATAGGTTACTTCCAGCTTCTTCCAAATCTCCTGTGCTGACTCACAACCTGAAATCTTATTGTATTCTGCAGCATCTAAAGCACAGTGAAGCATATTTATAGCCGAAGTAATATTTTGTAATTTTTTTAGGTCATACTCTGTCCACTCAGCTTCGCTTTTAACAACTTTCTCATTGTTAACAGTTTTGTATTGCACATGTGGACCTTGAACAATGGCAAGCCATGCACTCATGTTTGTGGCTTGAATAAAGTTCTTCATCCTATTCTTCCAGAATGTATAATTGGACCCAAAGAATAGGGGAGGTCTAGTGATTGATAATCCCTCAGGGAGTATCTGTGTTGTTTGGTTCCCTGGAAGGAAACGAGTGTTGTTCTCAGCCATTTATGGGGATCCGCTCAAGATAGTTATATCTTTGAGTAGTGAGCTCTTGCTCTGATACCACTTGTTGGTCCCGTGTGATTAGTTCCAAGGGGGGGGGGGTTAGGAACTAATATAACTTTTTTGTTTTAATTAATGTGCTGACTTAGTTATTTGGTGAATTTGTCAATTCAGCTTTTGGTCAGCTTGGCCAGATATGTTACAAGACAGCTTTGGCCGGATATTGACCAATGTTGTTTTACTTGTAAGTTAGATATTGACACTCTTGGAGGTCAGCTTCTAACTCAGCACTTGAAATTACTCAGAGTCAACTTTAAACAATTTTATATGCTGAGTAAACTTCTCACACAACACATGCAAATATATATATTGAGAGAGGGTTAGAGATTACTCAGTATCACTTATCCTGGTTCGGCCTCTCCGCCTACGTCCAGTCCCTAGAGTCCCCCGGGCTTTTAGAATTCAATACTGAGCTCTTTAAAGGTAGAGCACAAACCGATTACAAGGCAGTTGAATATGCAAGAGTACCTTCCTCTATCCGTCTACTCAACTCCTACTAAGTGCTACAACCCAGCACCTAGATTTCTCTACCACTGAATGTTTACAACCAAACACTCAGCACAACGCTCTCAATGTTACAATTGATAAACACTTGTTCCTTTTCAAATAAAGAACAGTTTAGAAGATTACAAGTAATCACTCTAGCATTTACACAAAGAATGGAAGATGGGTGTAAGATCTCTTTTTGTATCTAAGTGCTTTTGTATCTTTTCTCTCTTGTACTTTTTGTTTTTGTCAATCGGCAATGATCCAGGGATTTTGATTGTCCTTATATAAGAGAAAATCTGGAATCGGATCATTTTGAAATGATGTAGCCGTTAATGTTAAAACGGCTCTTTTAGGAGACAACCTCTGGTCAGCTTCAGAATTCTCAGGCCAATCCTTTTCCTCTAATTTCTTCAGATGCCAGTTTTGTCATTATCTTGCAGACTTGTCTTTTTATGCCAGTTGTCCTTTACCAATAATCCATTGACCCATACATCTCGGAATGTGTCTTTTACGTAATTCAAAGGTTTCAATTATTGGCGCAGAGGGTCGGCAATCTTTGTCGTCTTGCAAGCAACTCTTTCATGTTGTCCTGAGGATTCACTCAGGCAACTTCCATGCTGAGTTATTTTTTAGTTCGCTCATCTTCGTAAGACAGTTGTTAAGACGGCTTCTCATGCTGAGTTCTATCTCACTAAGCTCTGTTGGATTTTAAGCCTCAATCTTTTGATGCTGGGTTCGTTTCCACTCAGCTTGATCATGAGACTTCTATACTGAGTTTTATTCCGCTTAGCTTGTTCTGTCGTCTCATGCTGACTTGTCCTGTTTTACTTTTATATCTATTTATATTTATATTTATACTCAACATTGAACAACCGGATTAGTACAATTAAAATAAAGCACTTAAATTTAATTGTCTCTTAATCATGGATGATTTTATCAAATCAAAATCTTGTGGAAAGGTGTTTCAACAGAAGATACTCGAGAAGGAGTTTTTGGCTGTCCCAGTTACTTCATGGTATGCATCTGTGTTTTTCTTTTATATAGAAGATTCTGTTTTGTTTTGATAAATTAATAAATAGTGTTTTTATAAATGCAGGAATTTATGGGCAGGTTTAAATCAGTGGCTAAGAAATTAGCTACTGTTGTAACTGAGATGTTTATATTGGTGGATGAAGCTGAAAATATGTTTGAGGAGAATGACTTACCTATACGAATGAATACATTTGTTGAGAACATTTTTACGAAGTGCAAAGTGAGCAAGGAAGAGAGGATGAGCTAGCGTTCCGAGCGAATGCCAGGAAGTCAGCATTCGGGAAAATTAGTTAAAGAATCTGATGAGGATAATGATTTTTTTAATCTTCCTGGTTTTTGGGAAGAATATAATGTTGTTAATGAAGAATACAAGCAGGTACAGAGGAAGAGAGCTGAAGGTTTAGAAAAAGAGAGAGGAGGAGCAGAGAAGAAGAAGAAGAAGAAGAAGAAGAAGAGAGGAGTAGTGAAGAAAGTTAGAGGGAAAGTAGAGTCATCTGAAGGACTGAGGTTGAAAATAAAGATGAATTCTGCTCCTCAATTTGAGTTGTTAAGCCAGTCCTTATCTGATGAAGCTGTTTCATCTGAAATGTAATTTATTATGTTTGAATAATTCCTGTTTTTTGTTTTGGAACAACTCAATTAATATTTGTGGATTAATTGATGTTTTTTTTGTTTGTAGGGCTGCTGATATAGTTTGTGGGGCTGGTGCTTTAGTTTGTATAAATCAAGATCAAGGCGATGAGGTTGTTCATTGTACTGATGAAATTGTGTAAGTGATTATTTGTTGAACAAATGGTTCAGTTGTTTGGAACCTTTCTTATATATGTGTGGAACAATGTATTTTTTTTTGTTATATATTTGAGTTGTTTTATATTTTCACCAGTGATATCGATAATGCAATTGAGACAGAGATGTCTGATGATGATGATGATGATGATGATATAGACTTGGAGTCTTTGCCTGGAAATGTTCCAGATGAATTTGCAGATATGTGCAGATGGGCTAACAATTATTTATGTCATGGGAGGACAGTTTTTACCACGTTTGAAGATTACATTTTTGGACATGCGGTGAATGCAGTTATTTTGAGGAGGGATATTCGTGAATTGGCTCATCTAGCTGCAATAGGGTGTGGCCCAATTCTTTATTACATGAGGTATTTTTTTAATCTATAATTCCATGTTTGTATTAGTGATTATATTTTTTTTTTGAATGGCATGTTTACTGTATATGTTTTGTGTGTGTTTTGTACAGGCACCTCTATGATGTGATTCTGAATAATGATAGATTGGATACTTCCTTCTCCCTTGTTGATCCAAACAGAACTAATAATTTTGAAAGAGTTAATACGATAGGGGAGAAGATCAAGTTTTTGACAGAGAGATATGAACATTGCGGCATCAAATGTTTGTATCTGATACTGCGAAACAAATAGTATGCATTATTTATCTATACTGATGATTTATTTTATTTGGTTAATAATGTATTATAGTTTTACTAATGTGTTTGTTTTCTTCAGGTATCATTGGACTTTGACTGTTGTTGATCTTGAGGGGAAACGTGTTTTTTTGTTGGATCCATTGAAATCTCGTTTGGGCATGGAAAATGATGAATGGAGATTTGTTGTTGATGAGTATGTTTAATAATCAAATGTCTTTTTATAATGTATTTTATTTTTTTAATGCAATAGTTTGACATATAATGAATTTGTTTTGTAGATCTATTAAATCTTTTTATCATGAGAAGTTTTTGGTTCAATGGATTTGCCTTGTGGTACGTCTTTAATTTGTATGTATATTTGTATATTTTTGTTTTATTGTTTTTATGTTGTTTGTATTTTATTTTGCAGAATATTTCATCTCAGACAGATAACTCAAGCTGTAGTTATTATGTAATGAAGTATATGCATGATATAGTGTCTGAGAAAGTGTTGAAGATGGATAATATTGTAAGTGTTTATTCTTTGAACAATTGGTGTTTCTTCTTTGAACAATTGGTGTTTATTCTTGGAACAATTAGTTTTAATATATGACATGTTGAAGTTATAGTTTTGATGCATGATTTTAATTGTGATATGTTTTTGCGTGGGATAAGTATCCTAGGAGGTCAGGATACAGTATAGCTGCGATAAACGAATTACGTCGAGATTTGGGAGAAATTGTTTTGAAATATGGTATTGAAAATGAAAATGGTGGAGGAGGTCGTGTAAGGAGGACTGTTAAAGAATCTAAGTACATTCGTTCTCCATTTATTTCTCGGCATCCAAAGTTGATGGAGAACATGGATAATCGTAAAATGAGGATTGTTGAATTTGCACTGAGTCCTGGTGTAATCAGGTAAAAAGTTGAAGTTATGTTATATGAATTTATATGTTATTTTGGCATATACTGATAGTTTTTTTCCTTGTTTTGAAGTGATGTATTCTTCAGTGATGGACAAACCTTTATTGATAAACATGAGATTTTATCACTGTCTGGCAATGATCATCTTGTCAATAATGTTGTGGATGCTTGGAGTTCAATTTTGAACACTGAAGAATTGAAGAAATATAATGGAAAACTGAAAAGATTTTTTTCAGTACATATGCTTTTGTATGTTTCTTAACTTTGTAAATTTGTTTTTTGTTTTCATCTTGTAAATAATTGTTGTGATAACTGTTGTTTTGATTATTTTGTAGAATCTTCTGTTTTCTGGAGCTAGTAGATCAAAAGAACGTGATTTTAAGGAAAGGCTTCAGACTGGACTTGATTTTTTCAATTTTAAAAACTTGGCTGATGTTGAATTGGTAAGTTTTATGGTGGAACATCAGCAGTTGAATAGTATAAAATGTATTGAGATACTAATGCATTTTGGTGTTTTTCCTAGTTATTTGTCATGCACATTTTTATCTGATTGTTGTCAACAATCTTTCAAAGACTGTTGAAATATTGGATAACAAAACACTCCCTCGGAACATCAATCGTGTTGACAAGTATGGAGATTGCCAAGAACAAATGGTATGTTGTAACATGTTTTATTTCATGCTTTGGATTTTTTGCATATGTGATAATATATTTTCTGATTTGTTTTTCGTAGTTAAAATCCTATGCTGATTTTGATTTCAAAAATGATTCTTCTTCATTCAAACAAATGTGTGCATACAAAGTGCATATCGTGAAGATGAAGTGGAGAAGCAACAGTAACCACAATGATTGTGGTATTTTTCTTTTGAAGCATATGGAAACATACATGGGTCAAAGTGTGAAAGAGTGGGATATTAGATTGACAAAGAATTCTAAGGTATATGTTGTAAATTCTTTATGTAACAGTTTGTATTACTATTATTCTATTTTCTTATATCATTTTTTTTCTTTTTTTGCAGGGAAAAGATTTTAGAAAGCTTAGAATTCATTATTGCTGGAGCATTATATTGAATCCAATAAATCAGCTTATTGAAGAAATTGATAAGAAGTCAAAAGAATGGGTTGTTGGAGCTGGACTAAATTTAGAATAACATATTTGTATCTTATATTTGTAAATATATTTTAGAATTTGTAAATATACTTTAGAATTTATATATATTATTTTATATTCAATTTGGAACAAACCTTACCTTTATTTTATATATTTGTATCTTACCGATGTCAATATTTTCAATATATAGCAGATACAATTCTCTCGGAACAAACCTTACATTTATTTGGAATAAATGGTACATTCATTTGGAACAAATGATATAGTTACATGGAACAAGTGTTTCAATTTGGTAGAATTCAGTCTATAGCCTTTGTCAACACTCACAACCACTTAATGGTACATTAAGTTGGAACAAATGATATAGTTATATTAAACAATTTGTACAATTTATGTATACCTTTGGAACAATATAAGAGCATATCCAATGATTCACACTCACAACCCCTTTATATACATCATCCATTTAATAAACATGATATACTTTACAATTTATATATATTATTTTATATTCAATAAGGTTTTTGAAATTGTATTTTTGCTAAAAGATGTCAATATTTTCAATATATAGCAGATATAATTCTCTTGGAACAAACCTTTCATTTATTTGGAACAAATGGTACATTAATTTGGAACAAATGATATAGTTATATAGAACAAGTGGTACAATTTGGTAGAATTCAGTTTATAGCCTTTGTCAATACTCACAACCACTTAATGGTACATTAAATTGAAACAAATGATATAGTTATATTAAGCAATTTGTACAATTTATGTATACCTTTGGAACAATATAAGAGCATATCCAATGGTTCATACTCACAACCACTTTATATACATCATCTATTTAATAAACATGATATACTTTACAATTTATATATATTATTTTATATTCAATAAGGTTTTTGAAATTATATTTTTGTTTATTGTTAAAAAATGTCAATATTTTCAATATATAGCAGATATAATTCTCTCGGAACAAACTTTTCATTTATTTGAAACAAATGGTACATTAATTTGGAACAAATAATATAGTTATATGGAACAAGTGGTACAATTTGGTAGAATTCAGTTTATAGCCTTTGTCAATACTCACAACCACTTAATGGTACATTAAATTGGAACAAATGATATAGTTATATTAAACAATTTGTACAATTTATGTATACCTTTGGAACAATATAAGAGCATATCCAATGGTTCATACTCACAACCACTTTATATACATCATCCATTTAATAAACATGATATACTTTACAATTTATATATATTATTTTATATTCAATAAGGTTTTTGAAATTATATTTTTTTATTGTTAACAGATGTCAATATTTTCAATATATAGCAGATATAATTCTCTCGGAACAAACCTTTCATTTATTTGGAACAAATGGTACATTCATTTGGAACAAATGATATAATTATATGGAACAAGTGGTACAATTTGGTAGAATTCAGTCTATAGCCTTTGTTAATACTCACAATCACTTAATGGTACATTAAGTTGCAAAAAATGATATAGTTATATGAAACAATTTGTACAATTTATGTATACCTTTGGAACAATATAAGAGCATATCCAATGGTCCATACTCACAACCACTTTATATACATCATCCATTTAATAAACATGATTTTATTAAAGAAATTGTCTTGGAACATAGTACTAATTATGTTGGAATGCGAAATGAGTTTAGATCACATTAAAGTAATTAAAAAGAATGTAACTATTTCTGAAGGAACAATTTAATATTTATTCCGGAACAACATATGTATTCGTTTTGAACAATATAGTTAAAGGAATGGAACAAATTCTGTATATCGTTGTAACAATGTAAGAGTATATCCAATGGATCAGTAAGTTTGCTTTTGAGGCTTCATCATGTAAAATAGAAAATAAAATGATATAGTTACATTTATTTCAGTAATAAGAGATTAATAAGTAATCACTGTTTGTTTGAATATAAATAATACATGGTATATGTTTCATTAAAGTTGTAATTGTTAATAAAATGAATGCATATTTATTTTAAGTGTTTATAATTCATCCCCTTTGCAATAATAAATAAATGATGAAATAATTTCTGATTCTGATAATTTATTACTATTAAATTTCAATTAATATAGGAAATAATACCAATAGTTTGAGAGACTGATTAACATATTTATTTTAGTTTGCATTTAATAAAAAATTTAATATACGTAATAATCTTAAGACTGCTGAGATTCCTAATATACATTTATTTTGAATGTAAGGGCGTGTTTCATTGTAGAAAAAGTAGAATTTGAAGAGACTCAATAAATTAAAGCGGTTGAGTTTCCCAATAGATAATCATTTGAATGAAAGAAAGCGTGTTTGACAGTAGGAAGTTGAAGAGACTAAATAAAATTCTATAAATAGTATCGTTATCTCTATTGTTCATATTTTTTTAGTAGAAGTAGAATTGAAGCAAAGATGTCAGGAAGCAGTTCGAGTTCTTTGAAGAGAAAGAGGTATTCTTCTCCTGTTGAACAATCAGCACGTGAAGCAGAGAGTGAAATTCCTGATGAGCTATTTAAAGTTATTGAAGATATGGAAGAAACTTTTATGGAAAAGGATATTGACGACATCATAAAGAAGCTGAAGGGCATGAAGACTTTCATGTCTTTATTTTGTGACTCAATGATGTCTTTCATTGAGAAAGGAGAGGAGGAGAAATCGGAGTTGAAGGAGGAGCTGGAGGAAGTGAAAATGATCTGAAGAACCAGATTCAGAAATATAACAATGATGTTTTAGGTCCTGATAATGATTTTCTTTAATGTTTTTTTTATTATGAACAATTGTTTTGATTTTTATGTTTGCATGTTTTTTATGTTTATGTTTTTATGTTTTTTTTATTTAATGATATATTTTGTTATGTTTTTACTTATTTCTACTACAAGTTGCATATTTTTTTACTGCTATATATTATTGATGTCCATATATTGTTAATGTAAACACATGTTGTTCGAAATTAAATCACAGGTTTTAGAAATGAAGTCAAATAAGAAAATATACTGCTAGAGGAAAGAAAGTTTAGACATAGGGAATTTACCTTATTTCTTTGCTTTTTCTAGACAGTTTCTAATGTCGTGGTGGCACAATTGATTACAACCTTTGCACATCCTTTGTTTTTTCTATGTTTGTTCAATTGCTTTCTCTTTTTCTCCCTTCAATCTTTTCTCACTGTTTGTAACATGAATCCCAATTCCTTTGTTTTTTGAAATTTTAGGTTCTTTGATTAGAACTTCAGATGGCCGACTTGTTCCAACCAACATCTCTATGTCTTGAATTTTAGTAGAATTGTTGATGTTCTTTCTTTTCTTTGCTTCCAAATCTGTCCTCAATGGTTGAATGTTTCTTGTGAGATTATTTAGGTCCTCTTCATCCCCTTCAGCCAAGCACACAGTCATGTGAATCTCAGACCATAAGTTATTCAACATTCTTTTCTTACCCATTGTTCTAGCACATTTTTCTATAACATTATTTTGCAATGTTATCTCTGGTAAGATTTTCCATCTATTTAGGACATACTGCTCAGGAATTCTCTCCAACATTCTATCTTTCCATACGAACACCATATGCCTATAGGGAATTCCTGCTCTATTGAATATCTTGCACGAACATGTTGTGTCACTGTTGTCTGTATTATAAACAACCTGATATGTTGTTTTTTTACCTTTTTCCCTTACAGTGATCATGCATTTGTCATTGTATCTCTGTATATCATCAACTCCACAATTAAAGGAAGCATCTAGCACTTGTTTTTGAAATTCATAAAAGATTGTTCTTATAAATACTTATGATCCATGTTTTTCAATAGGAATTGGTGTTTGAGATATAGGTATTGAGTGTTTGGAATCATTGTCATTTTTACCTTGTGCATGTCTTTGTGCTTCCATTGCACCCTCAAACCGGAGGAGGAATTCTATGAGAGTTAAATGACTTTTTATGAAAGAAGTGAAGAAGTGATTTTCACTTTCTGATCTTAATGTTGTTCTCATTAAGCCGGCTAGGAATGAGTCTCTGAAATAAGCAGGAATCCATGTTGATCTTATATCATACATGTGTTTCAGTCATCCATGTTCTTCTAAATTGAATTCCAAAATAATTCCCATCCATTTTTCCTCAAATTCTTCTAGTTCCAATTCTACACTCCACACGCAAGAATTTATCTTTGTGATAAAATCTGTTTCTTGCATTATTTGTCATCCTATATTAGTAACAAAAGAGTTTTAGAAGAAATTGAATCTATGTATATTGAACAACACATATATTCTGTAGGAACAATTTATGTATTATTATGGAACAACACATGTATTATTTGGGAACATGTTATTTATTGAATGGGATAATAGAAAATAAAGGGCATAGAATGATTTTTCATACCTATTTTGTCTGACATCTTCTTCATAATGTGCCACATGCAAAATCTGTGTTCTGTTTTTTTGAAAACATTTTTTATTGCAACTATCATTGTTGGATCGTGGTCTGTTATCAAGCAAGTTGGCTCATTGTTGTCCATTGCTTTGAGAAATGTTCTAAAAACCCACTTAAATGATGTAATATCTTCGTTAGCCACGAAACAAGATGCAAATGTAATACATTTTTTGTGGTTGTCAACCCAGTAAATGGTCCAAATATCATATTGTACCTGTTCAGTGTAGCATAAAAATAAGTTTTTTTTTGAAGAACATGACATTTGTATTGGAACAACATAAGTTTTCTGGGGCAACACTAGTATATGAAGGGCAGAAACCAATAATTTTATGTAAAAGATTATTATGTAGTACTTGTTTGTGCTATATGTGGTGTCAAATGAGACCATATCACCATAAAGAGAATAGTTTTTGATACATACAGGGTCTGCCCATAAAGCTCTACAGAGTCTGCCGTCTTGATCTACTTCAAATTCGAAAAATAATGCACTCCATAACTCCTTTTTTTCTGAAAATTATCTACGAACATTTGTGCATCTGAATCCTTAATATAGGCTTTCAAGTCTCTTTGGAAGTTTTTAAAATCTATCTTCGATGCACCAATATTTTCATAGCCTCCATAAAGTTCCTTTGCTTGTCTATAAGTTTTCAGAGGACCAACATTCATCTATTCAACCAAATCAGATTTTTTATTTTTAGATGAAATGAGCAAAATTATATAACTAATCAATTTAGTATTTACAATGCATAACTATTATGAAGTAGATGGTTTACCTTTGCATTATTAACTACCATCTTTTTTAGTAGAAGGTTCATGTTTCTGCCCTCTTTTTGATATTGTACACATCCTGGAGTGTAAAGAATATGATTATGTTCTTCTTTGAACTGTGTCACTTCATAGATTCCATTGTCAGAAAGTTTGATAATCATTTTAGCACTGCATCCTACACGATTGAGTGTCCTTTTTCTGGTTTTTACATCACTGGATGTCGCTTTTTTTCTATGATATTTGTAACCTTCTTTATTGCATACAAAAAATTGTTCTTTTATAACACCTTGTTTTTTTCTTGATGTTGATACCCTACTATTAAATCCAGCAGCACATGCATATGATTTGTAGAATTCTTGAGCTTTATCATAATTCTCAAATATCATTCCAAGAGCAGGTTTTAACTCATTTGAACAATTAGGCACCCATAATTTTGTTCCGTTAGGACTGAGTCTTGTAGTTACTTCTGGTGTGTAAGGTACAATTACAGTAGAAGAGTAACTAGGCGAAAGCAAATCTACAAAACAGGTAAGAGAATCGAGATTAGGACAAAGATGTACTTGAAACAAATGGTACATTATTTCGGAACAAACCATACAATTTTTTGGAACAATTGGGTCATTCATTTGGAACAAATGATATAGTTACATGTCAACTCCGAAATCAGCTATTATTCAATAAACTTGCATTGTGTCACATTTTTATATGTTTAAACAAATATCCTAAAACTAATCATAGCTATTATTCAATGATATAGTTACATGTAACAAGTGGTACAATTTGTTAGAATTTAGACTACAATTTTTGTGAATAATTAGTGTAAGAAATCTATTATCAAGATAGTGAATAAATTGTTAATGTAAACAGATGTCAATATTTTCAATATATAGCAGATATAATTCATTCGGAACAAACCATACATTTATTTGGAACAAATGGTACATTCATTTGGAACAAATGGTATATTCAGTTTGAACAAATGATATAGTTACATTGAACAACTGGTACATTCAGTCAACAGCCTTTGTGAATAATTAGTGTAAGAAATCTATTACTAATGTGAACAGATCTCAATATTTTCAATATATATCAGATAAATTTCGAGTTGCAGATATAAGCAAAATACCAGAAGATGATGTTGTTCTGTGTGTCATTTTGGACTGATTATGGTCTTCATATTCCATATTTTGGTGTTCGGATTCCATATTTCAGAGTGATTATATGAATACAGATGAGAAATCGATCGATAATGTTGAGGATAAGAGAATCGATCAGTAATGTTGAGAGAAGAAAATCGATCGATAACTCAGAGGAGAAGAAAATCGATCAATAATGGTGAGGAGAAGAAAATCAGAGATTAATCTGAATACAGATTACAAATCGATCGACAATGGTGAGTAGAAGAAAATCGATCAAGCATGGTGAAGAATGAACTTTGATTCGCGCGTTTTTTGTGTGATGAAGGCATGAGAACATAGTTGACGCGTGTTTTTTTAATTGAATTTTGTTGCCAAAACTACGTAGTTTTGTTATGTCACACAATAAGTTTCTTGTCGCACCGTAAGCCCTTATCACACTGGATCTCACCCCTATATATATATATATATATATATATATATATATATATTAGTTACTTTATTTAGATAATTATAATTGAATTATAATTATGGTTAAATTAATTGTAGGATAAATAAGTCAGGAGATATAATTTAATTACATCCCTAACTGAGAATATATTATCCTATCTAATATATATATATATATATATATATAATTTATTTAGATTATAATTATGGTTAAATTAGTTACAGGATAAAATTAGTTAGGTGATTTAATTTAATTAAATCCCTAATTATTATCCTATCACACATAAATAATATAAATATTATTTGTATTATATTTAGATATAATTATAGATAATATTAATATTATCTAAATAAGAGTGCTATTTGGAATACAATTCTAATTAAGTGTTTTAATTCAATCTAACTAGAGATTGGAATTAAGAGAATAAATTAATATCCCCCCTACTTAAAGAATTCAACCATCACTAATTGTTTAAGGGTAGAATTTGGCCAACATAAGAAAAGAGGAAGAAAAGTTCATCCTGTCTCCATTCGATTAATTTCTATCTCCGTTTTCTCTATCATTGATCTTGTGTTGATTTATTAGAGGCAATCTTCTTTGATTGCTATTCATCGGTTGTATTCTAATCGTTTACTTGTTTGTTTTATTTGTGCTCGTGAAACTCGGGATTAAGAGTTGTGGGCACTTTGTTTGCAACTGTAGATAGATCATCAATAAAGGTATTTATTTCTATCCCTCTTTATATGAAATAACGTTTAACGAATCTTGGGTTAAGGGAAATAAGTAAAAAATTTATATTTCCATTGTACCTGTGTTTACCTATTTTCCTTTAAAAGCCTCATATGCCTTTCTTGTTATAATGTTCACAGAGCTTCCAGTGTCAATGAAAACTCTTCGAACCTTATACTCTTCCACATTGGCCTCTATCAGCAAAGCATCATTATGCGCTTGTCGATTAAAATTTCCAAAAGAGAAATCTACTCTTGAGCTAGAAATCCTCTTTTTTCCCTTTCCTAGTCTTCGCCTCTTTGCCGAATGATCCTCACTAGGTCCTCCAGCAATCACATTTATAACTCCTCTTGGGGTACGGTCACCTTGCTATTTTTCCGTCGGCTCTTTGACTTTGATAGAGTTTTTGAGAAATTTGTCTAGCTTTGCCTCTTCAGCCATCTTGTTCAACTCAGCAGCCAATTTCCTACAATCTTCGGTGTCATGACCTTCACTCTTGTGAAATTCGCAACGTAAGCCATTGTGCCTTCTACCAGATGACTTGAGCTTATGAGGATACTGAATGTGCTTTCTGTTACTTTCTACCCAATACAGAACCTCATTCTTAGAGGCATTCAAGGGAATATAATTACGCTCAGCATGCTCTCTAGCTTTCTTATTTTCTTCCTTGCCTCTGTCGTTTCTTCCCTCCTTCGGCTGGTGCACCGAACTCAATCTATCCTTTAACAAAGTATTCAACCGATGACCATCCCACTTGACAAAATCCATAGCTCTTCTCATAAGATTAGGAAATCTATGAGGTCTCCTTGTAGTCAGCTCCTTGGACAAATTTTTGCTTCAGAAATTTCCTGCCATTGCTCTACCGCTCCATCAACATTGAGATTTTTAATCTGGATTGCCACTTTTTGAAACCTCTCCACCCATTCCTTCAGTGATTCATTCGGCTCTTGAACTAAATAATTCAGAGCTTGCATAGTCTTGCTTTCAGGAATGGATGTAATGAAGTGATCACAAAACTCTTATGACATTTGTTTGAACGAACGAATGGAGCCTGGAAATAGTTGATCATACTAGTAAGCTACCGAATCACGAAGAGTTGTGGAAAAAAGCCTGCACATTACACCATATGTGGTCGTAGTAGTTTGAAGAGCTCTTTGAAAGTTTTTGATGTAGAAAAAATGGATCGGTCATCCCATTATAATCTTTCAAAACTGGATACTTGATAGGGACATTTTATCCCTATCTTTTGGGATAATTTACGGTTTATTTTTGAGCTAAATTATTAGGTTTAGTGTTAGTTTTATGCATATTTCAATAAATCAATAAGAAATAAATAAATTATGTACCTCTACTTAATTTTAGTTAATTTTCGTCATTTGGAATCTCATTTTGTTATAAATAAAGTGAATAAATAAATCAAGTAATCTCGGTGTTCATAGTTGTGCTTTGCAGGATAAACGTACGAGACAGAAAAGACGATGAAAACAGGTCTAATTTCCGACGTCCACGCGGAGCATGGAACCTTGAGAAATTATTGATGAACTTCAGCAGCTCCATCTTTAGCGACGGTGCAATTCGTTTCAGCGACGAAATATTGATTTTCAGCGACAGAATAATGACCTTTAGCGACGATGAATCAGCTTTTTAGACCAAAGAGAAAAAGACACCCAATTCAAAGGAAAAGGCAAGAAAAAGGGGACAAGGTGTGCAATGGAGAAAATAGGCAAATAATGAAGCATCATATGCTTCATTATTTCATGTGGGGCCCATCTTCTACATCAAATTCAAAGTCTTCCTTCACATTCAAAGTCTCCCTTCACATTCAAAGTCTTCCTTCAAAGTCTTCTCTCCACATTCAAAGTCTTCTTACTTAATGTAATTACAATTATGACCCAAGCTTGATTTGTGTATAAATAGGAGTGCTTGACACTCATTTAGATATGGAGATTTTTGTGTAATAAAACTCTATCAAATTTAGATTTTGTGTAATAAAACTCTATCACCTTGAAAGCTTGTGTATTCCTTCCGTCATGCTGTCGACATTCCTTTCCATCCGCATCCACCAAGCTCGAGAGTTCCACCTCCAAGTCTTAAGAGACGACTTTGAGTCCGGTTAGCTAGTTCTAAGGGCCAATTCTTTTTCCCTTTCTACTTGTTAATTAGCTTGTACTCTTTCTATGTACTAGGCTTGGTTGTATTCCATACTTACGTGTTCCACATTTATAATATATGATATACAATTCCGTTTCACTTTACGTGTTATTCTTTATTGCTTGCTTTGATACTTATAATTGATTATTGTGTAGGTCGCTTACGAGCTCCGAAATCTATTAGGATTCACATAGGTGTTGCCTTACCAGAGTTGACAATCCGAAAACCATAGGAATTGACTAGCCACGGAACTTACGGGCCCTAGTTTCTGATCCTAAGAATTAGAGTCACCTTAAAGGGGAATCACGACCTAAGAACCTCACGGAGTTGTTCGGTCTATAGATAGTCGTCTTTGCAAGAGTAAAGTATTAATCGTATATGTTTCAAGTTGTTTGTCTTATGTTATAACTTATCACTACCCGTAACACTCCATTAGAGTTTGAACTACACAAGTCTGTTTCACCATAGTTTAGGAGTAATTTGTAGTTGTCACCCAAACTCAAGTCTAAAGTATTCACCGCTTAGATAACGAATAGAACCGAGTAGTTTAATACTTGTAGATATAAATCCTGCGGATTCGATATCCGGTCTTAACCGGATTATTACTTAATACGACGGGGTACACTTGCCCCTACGTAGCGTCTAGTAAAGTTAAAGCATGTAGAAAGATCTTAACCGTAACACACATACAATAATTTACCATACTACTAGATCCTCACATCAATACTTAAATCATATGGGCATCGGTTGGCCCATGATGTCCGCACTCAATGAAGTTTTAGTTTCAATTGCCACAACTCCTTTTTCCTGCAACCCCTCATCCTTCATAGCTTGCCTGAGCTCTCATCTTATCAGATTCAGCATCTCCTCCTTTAGTTACAGTTCTCTCGAAATTTGCTTCGGTACATTGGGCCTGTGATAATCAGGAGATCTGGATTCTCCAGAATGCCTTCTTCGAGTGTTATAATGTTTCCCTTTGCCTTCGAGAGAATCCCTTCGGTTATGCCACCGCCTCTTCAGAGATCTTGAATCTCTTTCTTCATTTGTTAACTTTAATGGTGAAGGAGAATTTCGATACCTTCGGTGATGAGGACTAACCGACTTTCTTTGGATCTGACTCTTCTTCTTTTTGGCAGATATTCTATCGAAGGATCCCTCTTCCTTAGACATGTCTTAGTATTATGATGTCCAGTAGTACATGCAACAGAACTTCCGTCTCCCTCATACCTGCTTGCCTTCCTTGCTTCTAGTAATTCTAACCGCATTGCTTCCATCTGTGAAGCATGCTCAGCCCTTAGAATGTCCATTGACTCTTGAACCAAACCCATATTATATATGAGTTGTTTAGTGAGTCCATCCATGAAACATCTCTGTTGAGGATCCAAAGATCCCAAACAGTCTTCAATCTGTTGATCTAAAGCAGGCATCACGAAGAGAGGTTGAATTGGATGATTGCTAGAATCTATCAAGTCACGAGGAGGTGCAGCTGAAGAGCTTGGAATATCATCCTTCCTTTGGTTAATTGGAAGAGGTGAAGGAATAATAGGTTGAATAACCTGTGGAATCACCTGTTGAAGAACAGGCTCCATCGTAGGATGAACTACAAAAGAGTGAACATAGACCATTCTGAAACGAATTTCGTTCCACCTTCACCGCACCAAATGATATCGAAATATCCTCAAAGTAATTAAATGCAGCTTTCAGTGACCTATAAGATAGAAAATAGTTAGTCAGGGGGCCGAAGACCAGCGAACACTCTCCGATTCCTAAGTTAGTATGGGAATACAAAGCTTAGGGAGAATGTAAATGAGTTTGAGTATATGGAATTGTGTACCTTCCTCTTTGAACTGGACTCCTATTTATAAATATTTGGGAATGAGCTTGGATACACATGTCACCACCATATTGGTCTGGAGTCTAAATTCCTGTACCAAATGTCTTTAGCGCATGTTTGAGGTCCAAGGCCACTTATCCCCGTTATTTCTGTTAAAAGCCTCTAGGACCCTTAATGGGCCGGTCCAATAGTATGGATCATTGGGCTTTTAAGAACCATCCAGGTCCTACTCTTCATTATACACCATATCATGTCCCATCAATGTGTTTCCACTATAAAGAATCGACTAAATGTCTAACCTTTCCACCTTCATTCCTCTCATTTGCATGACAACACAAGTTTTTTTTGCATCCTTCTTAATTACAAAAAGACGCTTAAACCTTAGTATTATTGGAAGATATTGTAACACCTTTACTGATGACCATTTCTTAAGATTCGGGTTGCTCCCCTCACATATGTAATATGATAAACCACCATTTGGACACTCATCCAAGTCTTCATACTCCTTTAGATAAAGAACACAATCATTAAGACATGCATTTATCCTATTATACTTTAAACCTAAGAGATACAACCATTTTTTGGCATAATAGGTAGATTATGGGATGTCATTCTCTTTGGAAAGCATATAAAATGGGATTTCCAACAATGAAGAGAAACTTGTGTAATTCCAACCACTTCTCACTTTAAAGTTGAATAAGATCTGTTGAAATACAATTTCCACATAGATTTTGATTATGAGAAAAATATTAAATTAAATTTATATCTCCATAAATAATAACACATTCAAAGATAAAAAATGATTTATTTATACTAATATATTTGTTGAAGTGTTTGGTTAATTATAATCAAAAGTTCAAAGATGTTAATTTGGGCCTTAAGGCTTAAACCAAGCCCATCATCAAGAAGGCTTGCAAATCAAAAGCGTAAGCCCTGATCATAGAAGGATCCAGAAGTTCTTTTGCCATCTCTAAACCAAGAGAGTTCTGGAAGACAAGAATCAAGCCATGCTTGACAAGATCAACAAACGATCAACAGAGACAGAGTTGACCTGCACACAACTGTCAATTGCCCATGCCTGATGAGGAAAGTTTCAGAACCACAAACGGCCTATCCCCTGGTCAACTTGAGAACTTTCCCTGATTTGGTTAGACCAAGAAGACTGACTCGGACCAACTCTGAACAACAGCGCAACAGACAAACCAATAGACACAAGATAGAAGATGATTGGCTATAGGCTCTGGCCTCTGGAAAGTGAAAACGACAGCTGCACACTTTCCCTCTCAACGATTATTTTGAAATTCGAAATAACCTCTTCATCAAATGTCAACTATAAATAGCCTTCTCATTTGCAACCTTGAAGACACACTGAGATATACGAGAGAAAGGTCGATCTTCAAGCAAAAAGCTCTAAGTGATTATCTCTTGAAGTTTCAAAGAGCAAAGCAAAAGCAAGAACTGTTTTACACAAACACCTTCATATTTCTTGTGTAATCTTTTCTTTCAAATCATTCAATGTGTTCTTAGACTAGAACAAAAATCATCAATTCTCTAGAATAGTTCGGAAGCTTGGTTTGTTCGGTATTTAGCAAACAAAGGTAGATAGTTAGTCGAAGTATAGAATTATAGAGGAAGGTACTCTGTAATTAGCTCAACAACTATTGTAAGGGTTTGTGCTCTACCAGAAAGAGCTCAATAGTGGATTAAAGCTCGGAAGACAAATTTCGGGTATTGGATGTAGGCAGGAGGCCGAACCAGGATAAATCTGTTGAGTATCATTTTCTAACTCTTACTCCGTATATTTTCTTGCTCATTATTTTGGAACTGTTAAGCTAATCAGAGTATTATATCTAACGTGCATAGTTCAGAAGCCCTCCAAGTGTTGCTTTCCGAATCAAGGATAGAAGCAATCTTAGTTACCTGTTAACTAACATTGCCTCTGATCCACAACATTTGCACTCTGATTCGTGTTGTGTGTTGTGAGAAACGTTTAAGAACGTACAAAAGTTTTTAAATCCTAAATAGTTCCACTAACCCCCCTCTCTGGAACTAATTCTCACATAACTAAGGGAACAACAAGTGGTATCAGAGCATAACTAGCTCAACACAAAAGATAACACTATCTTGAGCTAATCCCGTAATGGCTGGCAATGCAAACAATACTCGTTTCCTGCCTGGAAATGAAACAACTCAGATCTTGCCTGAGGGCTTGTCTATCACCAGACCACCTTTGTTCTTTGGACCAAATTATACCTTCTGGAAAAACAGAATGAAAAATTTCATCCAAGCCACGAACATGAGTGCCTGGCTAGCAATAGTCAAAGGCCCATTCATTCCTTATGAAACGGTGGAAGGTAAACAAGTCATCAAGGAAGAGGCTAAATGGTCATCTTAAAAAATTGCAAAATACTGCTTCTGCCATAAACATGCTTCACTGTGCATTAGATGCTGCAAAATACAACAAAATTTCAGGTTGTGAGTCAGCACATGAAATCTGGAAGAAGCTGGAAGTGACCTATAAAGGCACAAGCAAAGTGAAGGAATCAAAGGTGAACCAACACATGAGGTTGTATGAGCTGTTTGAGATGAATGATGGCGAAGGAATCTCTAAAATGAATGCCAGATTCACCAATATTATTAACGAGCTCAAAAGACTCAGAAAGGTCTTCACATAATAAGAGCAAGTTAAGAAAATACTCAGAACCCTTCCCAAAAGCTGGTAAGCTAAGAAAATCGATGTAGAAGAAGCTCATGATCTAACCGAGTACAGATATGATGAGCTGATCAGATCTTTTTTGACTCACAAGATCTCCATGAAAAGCTTTGAAAGCAAGGAGAAGTCAGAGGATAAAAAGCAAAGTCCTTAGACATGAAAGCAGACTCTACTGGTGAGAGCTCAAAACACGATAAGGAGATGGCTATGTTCACCCTGAAGATGAAAAGGATGTTTCGGAAGAATGAGAAATATGGAAAGAAGCTCTTCCAAAAATATGACAAGACTAAGAATGAATATGGTGACAGTAAGTACAAGAAGGATACTTCAAAACCCATTACATGTTTTGAATGTCATCAAACTGGACATATCAAGTCCAACTATCCAACTTTGAAGAAAGATAAGAGAAATGGGAAGAAAGCAATGGTGGCAACCTGGAGCAATAATGATGAATCATCATCCTCTGAAGCTGAGGCTACAGAGACAGCAAACATATGTTTCATGGCTGCTGAAAGAGAAGAACCAAAAACTTCTGAAATACTAGAATCCTCTTATGCCTTTGAAGATGAAACTCAAGCTACTGAGGTAACCTCACTTCTCACTCTGAAAAATGAAATGATTAATGCTCTCTGTGATGTGTACTCTCTGGTTAAAAAATGTAACAAGAAAATAAGAGTACTCACCAGAAGATATGATGAGGTTGATCCGATGTGGATTAAAAAAAGCATATGTAAGAAAGACATCATATATTTGGTAAAGAAAAATGGAGAAAGCTATAACAACCAGAAAGCCTATTGTCGATTTCACTAGGTGAATGGTCATGATATTGACCAACGCTTTAAACACAAGAGGAGATTGCACTATGCCATTTTTCCTTTCATATGACACAAGATACATGACAGGCATTTGTTTTCGTGTCGTCTAATCATTTTTCGTGACAGTATATTAAAATTATATCATCTAAAAGCTTAATTGAAAACGCGCTCGATTCACATATGGCCTTCCGATAACACAATTCTGTCATCCAAAGAAAACGCGCGTTTTTGTTAAAATTTACTTGCTCATCAGATGACACTTGTAATAAATGACTATCATTGCATGCGGAAAACAAAAACATCGGCAAATGAAATTTCACTTACGCGGTCATATACCAAATTTCGGCGCTCGATCGTTTGACTAAAATTTCTCAGCTCATATATAAACCCCTGTCTCTCATCCCAAACCCCATTTTTGGTTACGCAATATTCATCCCTCTCATCCCTCTCTATCTCTATAGTTTCTTTCTACATGCAATCACTGGGAGTGAGATCGAAACACGGTATTGGTAAGCCATATTTTCTTCGTTCCTGGATGTATTAGAGTTTCATTATTCCTTACTCTATCTTTTCCTCATCCGATTTACTCTTGTGTATGTGGATTTCAGCAGCTGGAATAAGGATCTATTGATTTTCAGACCTATCATTGAAATGGTTAGATCTCTCGCTTAGATACTGATTTTATTGTATTCATTGTTAGATTCACTACTGAAAAGCTTGGGTTTTTATTTTTTTTAACCTAGGGCAATATAGTGCATGTGTGATGCTGAAAATGTTATGAACTCATCTAATTCCTTTTTTATTTGAACATAATATTTATAGGGATAGTAAGAATGTTTAAGTACATGGGAAGGTTGACTGAAGAGATTGTCAATAAGTTCATCCCTTTAGCATGTGGGAAGATTTCTTTAACTTATTGAGTATATATTATTGTTATGTTGGTTTGAACAGATTTGTTGCATGTATGATGTTGTTGTGGGTGATGCTGCTGAGATAGATTTATAATATACCTTCCACTTGGCTTGTTATCTGATTGAAACCATTCAGAACGGTGATGAGTTTTCGATGCTATCAGCATAAGTTATGAACTTGTGGTTACAGCATCGCAAACTTCATCACTGTGCTCACTTTTCAATAAGTACAATCCAAGTGGCAAGTATATTGTAAAGGGTTATGTATGTGCATTGTTATGAAATGATTGGTATGAACTGATTGGTTAGATAGAACTATTTAGGAAGCTAGAACTGATTGAGTATGTGTATGAATGTTCATTGGGCATGTAGCTGATTAGGCATAGTCTAAAGCTATGAATGTTCATTGTGATATGGGAATACTCTTATACATACAAGTTATACTGCTAGAACTGATTGAGTATGTATATTTGTATGTGTATGAAGCATGTTTATAGGTGATGTTCTGTTTAGGAAGCTAGAACTGATTGGGTATGTGTATGAATCTTCATTGGGCATGTAGCTGATTAGGCATAGTCTAAAGCTATGAATGTTCATTGTGATATGGGAATACTCTTATACCTACGAGCTATCACTATGCCATTTTCCCTTTCACATGACACAAGATACATGACAGATATTTTTTTCGTGTTGTCTGAATTTTTTTTGTGATAGTATTTTAACATTATGTCATCTGAAGGCGTAATTAAAAACGCGCTCGATTCACATGTGGCTTTCCGATGACACAATCCTGTCATCCAAAGAAAATACGCGTTTTCGTTGAATTTCACTTGCTTATCAGATGACACCTGTAATAAATGACTGTCATTATATGCGGAAAACAAAAAAGCGGCAAATGAAATTTCACTTACGCGGCCATATACCAAATTTAGGCGCCCGATCGTTTCACTGAAATTTTAGCTCATATATAAACCCCTTTCTCTCATCCCAAACCCCATTTTAGGTTATGCAATCTTCATCCCTCTCTATCTCCATAGTTGCTTTCTACATGCAATCACTGGAAATGAGCTTAAAACACGGTACTGGTAAGCCATATTTTCTTTGTTCCTGGATGTATTAGAGTTTCATTGTTCCTTACTTTATTTTTTCCTCATCCGATTTACTTTTGTGTATGTGGATTTGAGCAGCTGGAATAAGGATCTATTGATTTTCAGACCTATCATTGAAAGGGTTAGATCTCTCACTTAGACACACTGATTTTATTATATTCATTGTTAGATTCACTGCTGAAAAGCTTGGGTCTTTATCTTTTTTAACCTAGGGCAATACAGTGTCTGATGCTGAAGATGTTATGAACTCATCTGATTCCTTTTTATTTGAACATAATATTTGCAGGGATAATAAGAATGCTTAAGTACATGGGAAGGCTGACTGAAGAGATTGTGAATCAGTTCATGCCTTTAGCATATGGGAAGATTTCTTTAACTTATTGAGTATATATTATTGTTATGTTGGTTTGAACTGATTGGTTGCGTGTATGATGTTGTTGTGGGTGGTGGTGCTGAGATAGGTTTATAATATATCTTCCACTTGGCTTGTTATCTGATTGAGTATATGTCTGTGTATGAAGCATGTTGGATTGTTTATGCTTGATGTTCTATTTAGGAAGCTAGAACTGATTGAGTATGTGTATGTGTATGAAGCATGTTTATGTTTGCTATTCTGTTTAGGAAACTACTTATTGAGTATATATATTGTTATATGGGTTTGAACTGAACGATTACATGTATGATGTTGTGGGTGATGCTGAAATAGGTTTACTATATATCTTCCACTTGGCTTGTTATCTGATTGAAACCATCCAGAATGGTGATGGGTTTTCGATGCTATCAGTATAAGTTATGAACTTGTGGTTAGAGCATCGCAAACTTCATCACCGTGCTCACTTTTCAACGAGTACAATCCAAGTGGCAAGTATATTGTAAAGGCTTATGTATGTGCATTGCAATTAACTGATTGGATGAATACCTTAACCATGCATGAAGTGATTGGTATGAGTGTGAGTTATATTGCTATGAAATGATTAGTATGAACTGATTGGTTAGATAGAACTGTTTAGAAAGTTAGAACTCATTAAGTTTGTGTATGAATGGTCATTGAGCATGTGGCTGATTAGGCATACTCTTAAGCTTTGGATGTTCATTGTGATTGGCAATACTCTTATACCTACGAGTTATACTGCTAGAACTGATTGAGTATGTGTATGTGTATGAAGCATGTTTATGTTTGATGTTTTGTCTAGGAAGCTAGACTGATTGAGTATGTGTATGAATGTTCATTAGGCATGTAGCTGATTAGGCATAGTCTAAAGCTAAAAATGTTATGAACTCACCTGGTTCCTTTTTATTTGAACATGAGTTATGCTGCGGAGATAGGTTTACAATATATCTTCCACTTGGCTTGTTATCTGATTAAAACCATTCAGAATGGTGATGGGTTTTCGATGCTATCAACATAAGTTATAAACTTGTGGTTAGAGCATCGCAAACTTTATCACCGTGCTCACTTTTCAATGAGTACAATCCAAATGGCAAGTATATTGTAAAGGGTTATATATGTGCATTGCTATGAATGTTCATTGGGCATGTAGCTGATTAGGCATTGTCTAAAGCTATGAAAGTTCATTGTGATATGGGAATACTCTTATACCTACGAGCTGTACTGCTAGAACTGATTGAGTATGTGTATGTGTATGAAGCATGTTTATGTTTTATGTTCTATTTAGGAAGCTAGAACTCATTGAGTTTGTGTATGAATGTTCATTTGGCATGTAGCTGATTAGTTACATGTATGATGTTGTTGTGGGTGATGCTGAGATAGGTTTACGATATATCTTCCACTTGGCTTGTTATCTGATTAAAACCATTCAGAATGGTGATGGGTTTTCGATGCTATCAGCATAAGTTATGAACTTGTGGTTAAAGCATCGCAGACTTCATCACTGTGCTCACTTTTCAACGAGTACAATCCAAGTGGCTAGTATATCGTAAAAGGTTATATATGTGCATTGCTATGAATGTTCATTGGTTGAATACCTTAACCATGCATGAAAGCTAGAACTGATTATGTGCATGCATGAAAATGTTCATCGAGATTGGCCATACTGTTATGATGTTCCTTTTCACTTGGCTTGTTAACGTAAAAAATGCATTCAGTATGGTGATAGGTTTATGATGCATTCAGCACAAAGAGAGTCCCTTATGGTGACAGCATCATAAACCTCATTACCAAGTTCATTGTTCAACGAGTATAATCCAAGTGGGAGGAACATTAAAAGGGTCAATTTAGGCTACTTACATGTTCTGATATGCCTTGCAAACGATAAGATGTCTTTTGATATGACTTGAATATACATATATATACGAACTGAATAGCAAGCTCTACGTTATATTACAAAGGGTGGGGGGGTTGAGTGTTGCCTTTCGATTCTCCTTCAAATTCCAAATTTCCTTTAATATCTCTTAGTAAAGATAGTAAAGGAAATTTGGAATTTAAAGGAGAACCACATTTGGAGCCCCTCATATCCACATTGCATATTCATCAGTCCATCTCCAGGTGAGCCCCTCATAATCTTCCCTGTTGCTGAGGTATTGCTCAGCAACTGCTTCTTGCCCAGGAAATGGTGCCTCAATGTGGGGTTGTAGTAGTAGATCATATATGTGCCACAGCAGCTACAAATTGCATAGAATAATTAGATCACAAACATGATTAAGTGTTTATCAAATGAACTAGATAAATGGTGGCATATCTATACCGTGGCAGTGGGAAAGGGAGGGTGAGTAAGGAGATGGGGAAGATAAATCATCCCCTGAGGAGCCACGTTAAGATGATAGATCTTATTCCATAACCGAAATTGAGAATAAGAGGAGACATTGATTAGTGTATGTGTATACAATGTCATGTAGGTTCATATATCTTAATGAGATAAGTTAATATTACTGTTGGATGTCTGTTTGGGAACTCCAAAGGGTAGCTGATTCTGATTTCAAATACACCCCTTTCATATGGGGTGTATTGAGGGCCTTTTATTCTGACTGCCCATTTTAAAAAGTTATCATCCAGAGGACTTGTTATCATCCAAGATAAGAAGAATCATTACAAGTCGAAATAAGAAATCAGGAAGAGTTAAAGAAGAAAATATGGATTGACATGCCATCGATGGCCAGAAGCCACCCTGGGTTCTCCATGTCAGAAATTACCTGTTCCTGAACAATCACAAGGGGATCCATTATACAATGTAAGTTTTCAGGGTTGAATGTATGGACACTAAACGATTGTGATGCTTATTATTTATACTGATATGATCGTGGCAAAGTGAAAGATCGTGAAAGGGAAAGGTCCTTAGTGCATTTAGGGTTTTGTGTAATGATGCTAGTGTATTAATGACCTACTTTGGGTTTTGCAGATATCAAGACTTTGGGATTATAGGCCTAATAATGACTCCAAGATATGGAGATACATCAAGATCGATTTGTTTCAGAATTTAGATATGTATTGGTTATTTTTTTTAGTTTAAATTCAGAAATTTATGTGTACAAATGTAAACAGATTATGAGCATTGGTCTCTAATAAAATTAAAACCATTGATATACAGAATTTCATGCTCATTTGAGTATGTTTCATTATTCAGGTTAAAACCAGAAATTCATACGAAGAAGAAGGCAAAAATTGACATTTTAATTTTAGAAAATGTCATCTAAACAACAATAAAAAGACATTAAAATAAACAAATTTGTCATCTAAAAATAAATCCTTTGACATGATTGATTAAGACCTATGTCATCTAAAACAAGCTATAACGGAATAAATTATTTACGAACTGTCATCGCAAATTCAATATGCTAATTTCCCACACGTCAACTTGACGGTTTTAATTATTAGTATGTCATGTGATGACATTAAAGGTGACAGTAGTAATAAATAAGCTGCATCGTAACAAGAGTAAGATGACAGTACGCAAATAGGCTAATGTCATGTGTCGTGTCGTCACATGATAGAACCTCACCGTCATCTGAAGGTGCAATAGACGGCAGCGAGCCCCTTGGCAGTTTTATATCTTGTGGGACGACGGTTTTTAACCATCGTCTGAGAGGCTATTTGGCATAGTGTATACTACTAGAACTGATTGAGTATGTGTATGTGTATTGTATGTGTATGTGTATGAAACATGTTTATAGGTGATGTTCTGTTTAGGAAGCTAGAACTGATTGGGTATGTGTATGAATGTTCATTGGGCATGTAGCTGATTAGTTACATGTAAGATGTTGTTGTGGGTGATGCTGAAATAGGTTTACCATATATCTTCCACTTGGCTTGTTATCTGATTGAAACCATTCAGAATGGTGATGGGTTTTTTATGCTATCAGCATAAGTTATGAACTTGTGGTTACAGCATCGCAAACTTCATCACCGTGCTCACTTTTCAACGAGTACAATCCAAGAAGCTAGTATATCGTAAAGGGTTATGTATGTGCATTGCTATTAACTAATTGGTTGAATACCTTAACCATGTATGAAATGATTAGTATGAATGTGAGTTATATTGCTATGAAATGATTTAGTATGTGTATGTGTATGAATCATGTTTATGTTTGATGTTCTGTTTAGGAAGCTAGAACTGATTATGTGCATACATGAAAATGTTCATTGAGATTGGCCATACTCTTACGATGTTCCTTTTCACTTGGCTTGTTATCGTAAAAAAAGCATTCAGCATGGTGATAGGTTTATGATGCATTCAGCACAAAGAGAGTCTCTTGTGGTGATAGCATCATAAACCACATTACCAAGTTCATTGTTCAATGAGTACAATCCAAGTGGCAGGAACATTGTAAAAGGGTCATTGAGCATGTATGAAGCATGTAGTAATGGGTCAATTTAGGCTACTTGCATGTTCTGATATGGCTTGCAAACGATAAGATGTCTTTTGATATGACTTGAATATACATATATACATATGAACTGAACAGCGAGCTCTACGTTATATTACAAAAAAACAAAGAAGTGAAAACCTTCATCGATGGTGCAAACCTCACCAAATTACTAGCCATTGACGAGAATCGTATCAAGAACTTACCTTGGAGTTCATTTCTACCTTCCAAAAGGACCCAACCATCACTGGCCCCGGACACCACAAGAGGTACCAGTTTCACCTCAAGGGAAATCATCTCAACTGTTCTATCAACAGCATGAACATCTTATTGGGTCTGGTTGTCCAAGATAAACTTGAAGAAGAGCCCTATGCTTTCGTTGTCTATGAGATTCTGAGAGACTTCGATGCCGCAGCATTCTAGCACACCAGCACTGGTCAAAACGAGTACAACCCCAGCACCTCCAAGGCATTTGGCATTGACAACTATTCATTGAAGTACCTAGATAGGGTGTTAGCTGGTTCCTTGTTCTGAAGAGTCCATCAAGTGATGGTTCCTTCCGCTGATCTGTTTGTGCTCACCTATATGCACCGTCAAAAGCCAATGAATGTGGGGTACTTTTTTTTGCTGAATATATCTTTGCCCTGCAGTTGAAGAAAAGGGTGGTCGGACTGTTTTGTGGCCCTTATGTGACCACCATTGCGAAGAACGTGGGTTTCTTAGACCCGAAATTCACTACACTCACCCTCAATGCCATGAAGTTCTTGGAGATTTGTTATGATGTTAAGGGCGTGTGGTATCTATGGAAGGAAGCTTAGCTATTGAAGCAAAAAGATATGGAACAGTCTTAATTTTCAAAGAAGAGGAAGAATAACAAAGGAGTTGCGCAGCCTATTCATGTCTCCCCTTTGAAGACATTTTAAGAAGACCACAATGATGATATTAGAGATGAGAAGTTCTTTCAGCAAGCTGCCAGACTAAGCATGGAAACATGTTGATTAACGTCAGGGTAATGGAACGAAGAATTGAGGCACATGAGTAGGAGATAGTGATTTTTAAAGCAGTAATTATTGTGCTCGAATGGGATCAAGCACTGCGGGAACAAAACAGTCAGTCTATGATGATTCTCAACTCATCCCCACAAAGAAACAAGATGAAAAAGAGGATGAAGAAACACTTGTCTAAAAGATACTACAGATGCTCGGGAGGAAGCTGATGCTCGTAAAGTATATAGCATTTAATAAGACAAGTGTATCCTATCGCAACAAGTAATATTGTGCTAAGCATGAGATCGAACCACAAAGACTATTTGTTATAACTAGAAAATCTACCTATAATGATCTAATTGTTTAGAGGGTTTGGATAAATGTTTGGGTTTTGAATAACTAATTAACTAATTAAAAGCAATAAAGATAACAAAATAAAGGGAACAATTGACAGGTAGAAGGTGAATTAATGGATGGCACAACCTAGGTTGAGGAATCCTCTGATTGAATCCTATGAATGGGTTTAGGGAGTTCAGATTTATGTTTTACCAATGATTGAAGGTAATTGTCCTAAGTGAAAGACTATGTGATCAGTATTGTCCTTCCTATTCACATGCATTCTGGTGACGGCTTGATTAGGCATATACCCTAGGTCATGCAAAGCATTAGGTTTATTGACAACTAAGGCTAAAGCTGTAGCCCAGCCACATAGCCTCATTCCTAGTGGTCTCTAACGAAGTCAGGTTTACACAGATTCGATATAGACGATTCTGTGGTCAGGTTCTCATCTATCTATAATCCTATTTAATGTCAGGGTCACAGGCATTAAGCATATTATATACATAAACAGGCTAGTTGATCATTATCAATGTTCATTCTAGCATAAATCCTGTTCCTAACAATTTCTAGGCATTAAGCATGCATAAACTGATTAATCAAAAGGCCCTAGATCCCTAATCACACATATTCATAAATCCATTTCACCCTCATCCCAAATTGGATGGAGATCAGTTCATAGACAAACCAATCATAGCAATAGACATATATGAATAATGGAAAACATCCACAATTAAATATAAAAGCAAAAGATAAAAGAGAGAGATAAAAATCTAAAACCCATTTTGTCCGATTCGATTATAAAAATAGAAGATGAGGAGCTTCTCCCATCAATCGTTCTTGAAAGAAAAGGCAAAACAGAAAATAAACCTAATCTAGAAAGCTGAAAATCTAATCTAAAAATATAAATTACATTGTGGAGGCGAGAAAGCCCTAGCGACTCTCCGATTTATTGAGTGGCTAATACCCCCGAATAATGAAGATTAGCTCCCTATTTATAGAGTTAGGGAGAAACCCTAATGTCTCCGCGGGCAAAATAGGCTTTTACAAAGTGTTTTTAATGGGCTTTAGGGCCTGATCCGCACATTTCAGCAAGGGGGAAGGCGCTGGTGCACCTTTCCCCGCCTCGTCTCGTCGAGACAAGGAGTGTCTCGACGAGACGAGGGCCTATCTCGACGAGACATGTATTGTCTCAACGAGACAAGTCCTAAATGGGGCGATTTTGCTCCGACTTTTATCCATTTAGGTCCCTAGGCTTTCGAAAAGTGCTCTAATGGTCCCTGATGAATTCTAAAAGTGCTCTAACGGTCCCTGAATAATCCGAAAATGCTCCAATGGGCTAGGGTCTGGTTCGGAAATGCTCAAATAGTCCTGAAAAACCCCGAAAACACTGAAAATGCCATAAATAATGGAAAATAGTAAATTTAACTAAAAACTATCAAATTAATATAAAAACTTAACTAAAAGCTAATTAAAACAAACTAAATTAATCCTATAAACCCTATATAAATGGGAGCTATCAGAAGCTGAATTCTCCCAGTCCCCTACTGTTTAAAGATAGAAGGTACTCTCTCTCTTTGCTTGATCATGTTTGCATGTTTTTGTTGTATGTTTGTGTTGGGGTTTAGTGTCCTATAGACAATTGTTGTAGGATATAAACTACTTGTAAATAAATTATTCATTATCATTTGTTTTATAAGATATAGTAATTTAAACTATATAAAGGCATTAATCTTTTATCAGAACTAATTAAGTCAAATAAAAGAAATCTCAAGTTTATTTAAGTGATCATAAAGTGTTCATACAAGTATGAAGTGAGACTATACTTTATAATAAGTCAATAAACTTAAAATCAACCTAAGTCAAGTAATATGTTAAATGGGTTGACATATTACTGTTGAGACTTGCATGTAACAGTGTTTTCTATCGATACATAGAGCTGATCTCACAAGCTTTAGATATGGAGATATCTTGACAGATACATGGATTCGGTAAAGGAGTTCATTAGGATTGGGACCCGAATTGAATAACAGTATGGATAGATTTATCTAAGTGTCAACTGTTCATCTCATTGGTGTTAGTAGGTATAAGTAATCCTCATACTCAAACAATCATTAATTAGTGATTCTGGATTATGGAGTGTTATGCTTTGATTCTGTGCGAGCACGATCCACTATAGGGCAGGCCCTGGGGTGTATGAGAGCAGGGTTGGGTATCACATAAAGTAATTACAGGATAGTTAATGATAGATTGAGCATTCGTCACTCCTAATAAGTAGGAGATATATCCAAAGGGCCGTTTGTGGTGAATTGACTGAAATCCTTGCAAGGCGATAGAGTTAAGAGTAGAAATGGAGATTTCACTTAACTTGTCTTTTAGAGTTAATTCCACCTGGACAAGTATAACAGACTCTTCGTTATATGTAACATGACACGTACCATGGTTATAAGAATTATCTGAATAATATAATTGATGAAGGATCGAATTATACTGGACCTAATACGGAAAGGTAAACGTCAATATTCAACCTAGCTTCTTATCACACTAGGGGAATGTCTAAGGTTCTACTAGTAACATCTCTCGAAGTCATTCCGTTATATATAAGTTGAAATTAATCAGGTTGAATTAATTCCAATAAATATATACGGCTAGCAGTGATAAGAACCTAATGGGTCGCACATGGGACTTGGAATCAGAGGACATAATGGTAATTAAGAGAGATGGAGTATAGGCCGAATTTTGTACATTAGGAATGAAATAATTTAATCGATAATTATAATTAGATTATGGTTATAATTAAATTATCTGATTATGGGACTATTAATTAGAAGGTTTAATATGATTATATCTCTAATTAATTATTTCTCTAACATAAATAAATATCTAATTAGGATTAGGATTATTATCTATTTATATTAAGATATAAATAAAGATAATGATTATATTTATTTATTTATCTAATAGTAATCCTATTCGGAAAGGATTCTAATTAATTAAATTAAAACCCTAATATAAATAAATATCTAATTAGATTAGGATTATCATTTATTTATTTATATTAAAATATAAATAAAGATAATGATAATATCTATTTATTTATCTATTAGTAAACCTATTTGGAATAAGATTCTAATTAAGTGATTAAAGCTAATGTGATTAGGGTTAATATTTGGAAGACTATAAATAAGTCCCCATACATATGAATTTTGTTCAGTGCATATTCAAGAGGCTAAGAATTTCTTCCGACTTCATCTCGTCTTAATTACTTTTTCGTTTACTCTCTTTGATCTCGTGTCGGTTCCTTTAGAGGAAATCAATTTAGATTGCTATTCATTGGTTGATTACTAACCATTTTATTTTCTGTTGTTATTGTTGTTCGTGATATACAGATTCAGAAATTGTTGCCCCCATAAGGTTTAAACATTTCAGAAAAAGTTAATACAGTTGGCCAATAACACTTTCTACTAGATATCAACTTTTAGTAAGTGAACGCCCTAACGTTAGGGTTGAGAAGGACTTCTTCAACTTGTTTAAGAGTAGCTTGTGATCCTTCCCACGAGCTAGACCACCGACCATGAAATAATCTTGCATTAAAATTTGCAGCTTTACTATATGGGACATTATTGCTACAATATCATAATCGATTCATTTTCCAATTCTTGATTTCCTTCCTCAAATTATTTAACTTATTAATTTGAAACGGAGATCAAGCAATAACAAGAATACAAATTATAATAGCTATAAATGTTACAAATACATAGAAAAGATTAAAGTATAACAATATCTTTGTATTAGTAAAAACAAATCTCGATTAATTTTATTCCATTCCAAATTATTTTCTGAACTTTCTGAAATTTTATAAAACATTTATGTACTTTCTTAGTATTTAAAAACATTTTCTATAATTTTAGAATATTTAGAAAATGAAAATTAAATATTCTCTAACCCAAAAACATGGTGTGTAGAAAAACGTAGGTCCAAAACCTCCACCAAGCCGTCATACTCATCATTCACGGGCGTAAGGTGGCGAACTACGGTTCATCATCGTTGTGCCACTTGGCATGCATTATCCAGTCGTTGGGCACCACGTGGCGTGCGAAGGGTGTGCAGTGTTGGTCCCGTGTAATTAGTTCCAAGGGGGGGTTAGGAACTAATATAACTTTTTCGCTTAATTATGCTGACTTAATCAATTCTTTAAATTACTTAACTTAGTTTTGGTCAGCACGGCCGAGAGAGATGTAAGAAAGCTTTAGTCAGGGGCTAACTAGAACCGTTTTACTTGCGAGTTGGGAATTAACACTTAGATCAGCTGCCAACTCAGCACTCTGATTACTCAGTGTCAGCTTAAACAATTTATATCCTGAGTAATTTAAGCAAGCAACACATACATATATATATTGAGAGAAAGGGTTAGAAATTACTCAGCAGACTTATCCTGGTTCGGCCTCACCGCCTACGTCCAGTCCCCAGAATCCTTCCGGGCTTTTTCAATCCAATACTGAGCTCTTTAAAGGTAGAGCACAAACCGTTTACAAGCAATTGAGTATGCAAGAGTACTTTCCTCTATTCGTCTACTCAACCCTACTGAATGCTATAACCGAACACTCAGATTTTCTCTACCGCTGAGTACTAAAACCGAGTACTCAGCACCACTCTCTCAATCTTTACAATTGATACAAATTTGTTCTTTCTAAATGAAGAACACTTTAGATGAATACAAATTCAATCTAGACTTTTACACAGAGATAGGAATTTAGTGTAAGATTTTCTTTTCTTGTTTGAATGTGCTTTGTATGTATGCTCTTTTTCTTTTTGTACTTCGGCGATGGATCCAAGAGTTGGACTTGTCCTTTTATAGTGAATTTCTGATGCCTCAATCATTTGAATTCGGATGTATCTGTTGAATTCAAATGGCTCCTTGCGTCATTCACTGGTCAGTATACAGATATTGCAGGCCAATCCTGTCGTCTGAATTTAGCAAGCGTCAGGCTTGTCTTCTTCCGCCAGGTTCGTCTTCTAGCGTCAGTTTCGTCTTTTAGCTAACGGCCAGTTGACCCATGCGTCTCGAAACTGTCTCCGTGGGTAATTCCAAAGCTTCTGAATTGGCGCAGATCTCTGTCGGATCTTGTCTTTTAGTAAACGGATCATTGGCACTGTCCTGATGAACACTCAGCTTGACTCTAATAGACGCTGCCTTCGATCTTTGTCTCTGGCGAGGCTGAGTCATATTCTACTCAGCTTCTTCGGTCAGCTTTGTCTTCAAGCGTTTGTTCTGAAGAAGACTTTTCTTCTATTATGCTGAGTTGTGTTCCACTCAGCTTCTTTGGTCAGCTTCATCTTCAAGCGTTTGTTCTAAAGATGACTTTTCTTCTATTATGCTGAGTCGTGTTTTACTCAGCTTCTATGCCTCATACCGTCTTCATTCTCTCGTATCTCTTATTTCTGTTCACTTATAATTATACTCAACATTGAACAAACACATTAGTACAATTAAATCAAAGCACATAAATTTAATTGTCTTAATCATGGATTAACTTAATTAATTTTGTCAAATCAAAATCATGTGGAAAGGTGTTTCAACAAACTCCCCCATTTTGATGTTGACAAAAATATTTAATTATGGAACTCAGCATTGAGATTCCCCATGATTGAAATTCCTTTTATACTTCTGAAGTTACTCCCCCGTAAGGGTTGCATCTTATTGACTTAAATTAACTCTAAACCTTCTAAGATTTAATCGAGTGAAATTAAGACATGGTTTTACTGACTTAGTTCAATTCTAGACCTTCCAAGATCTAATTCAGATGAGCCTAGGTCAGCTTTCAGAATATTGTCAATACTTGGAACATATAGTTATTACTCAGTGTCGCACATAGGTATCAGAGTTATTGTATAGGTATCAGATTTATGTGTACTGAGTATATTTTACTTGTATTTTCCTTATGTTCACAAGATTTTTACTTTGTTCAATGTTTAGTTTAAGTATGACAGATCAGCATAGAATCATAATAGGTAAGCATCGCATATAGATAAGTCAGTTTGAAAAGAAAAGATGCTTATATAGATAGTCAGTAACAAAATAGGACATGCCACATATGAGGTTACAAGTCAAAGGCTATTTTTAATCTCTCTCTTTATGTTGACTTGAATTTTGCCTTTGCCTTTGGCAGTTCTTTGTTGCTGACTTGGATTTTTTGGGTCAGCAGAAGATGGACCATGCTTCTGCTGAGTTCCGACGGCAGGCTGAGTTATCTCCCTTTGTTTCTGCTGAGTTCCAGCAGCGCGTTCTTTCTCCCCCGTTTTGCCAGCATCGGGATTGGAAGGAGGAGGAAAGAAGATTCCCTGTTGAGCATCACAAGACAATTTGGATGAGTACAGTTGAAGTTGACTCGTACTTTCCCGAAGACCGTCGAAGACTGCCATGCCATCGGCCATAGTGGAAGCGGGGATCTTAATGTTGGCACTGAGCATACTTAAGAGATACTCTTGAGATTTCCCGATCCAAGTGATAGATTCTGTTAGTTTGGCATAGGATTGATGATACATCCTGAGTAGGGCAGTGTCATATTGTTGACGTTGAACATTGGTGTACCGAACCTGCTTAAGGGTAGATTGAGAGCATTGCAGAATCTCATTAGTCTTCACGAGGTCAGTGTCCATTTCCTGTTTATTCAGGTTGAGTAGGCGAACGGCTTCACCAATCTATTTGATGGAACATTGGGAGGAGGAGGAGATAAGCTCACGAGCTCCGGTCAGCTCAGAGGTCAGCTGGGAGAAGTGTTGATTTACCTCAGCAGAGGTTGCATATGTTGAGTTCGCAGCTGATAAGGCATTGAGTTGACCTTGGATGGCATCCATATGAGTTACCATCATCAGGTGGAGTTCATCCAGCTTTACTATTGACTCTTGCTTGGGCTGTTGAGAAGCAAAAGATGTCATGACACTCATTAAGTCCTTGAGACCCTTGATTTCAATTAGAAGTTGAGTGACAGAAGAGAGTTGTGTTGGCTCAATATTAACAGACCCAGCAGCATCGGCATTTGTTTGATGAATATCCTGAAGTAAGGCTTGAGCTGAGTCAATGATTCTTCGTCCAGACTCAGTAGCATGCAAGTAAGCATAGGATTCATCATTCTGTGGTTCAGAGGATAGAATATGAGTAGCACCGGATGGAGGAGGTGTTTGGTGCTGTCCAGAAACAGAGGTGTCAGCGTGGTCAGCGGCTGGACTTTTATTCAGGTCAGCAGCAAGAGCTGACTGGTTATCATTCTGCGTTGAAGGATTAGGAAGAGGTGGATCAGCAGAAATATTAACTTGCTCAGGGTCAGTCTGAAGTTGAGTATTTTCAGAAGGTTGAGGTAGTTCAGAGCTGACTTGAGCAGGATTTTCCTTTGCTAACTCTTTGTCTTGAGTAGCAGGGACTTCGAGCACTTGCTCGGCAGAAACAGGACCTTCAAGAGCTTTGGGATCGGCTTGTTCCTCAGCTTGAGAAACAGAGGCTTGCTTTTTTCTTGAGTTGGTCTAGAGTTGGCTCAGTGACCGTGGAGAAGAATTGAAATTGGAGTTTGGTGAGTTCAGTGATTGGTTCCCTTAATGGAGAATCGTCCAGAAGGTCGATGACTGGAGATTTCTGAGCCTTTTGTTTGAGTCGTTTTCCGATGCTATCCTTTTTAGTTTGAGAAGGGGGGTCAGCAGCAATAGAGTCAAGTGACTCAGAGGCAGAGATAGGACCAAGGTCAGCATCAAGGCCGTCCACAACCTTGTCCTTTACTTGTTGCTCAGTTTGATTCTCAGTCTGCGTAGCATCAACTGTTTTATTTTGCTCAGCAGCAACTTTCTCACTTGGCTCAGCAGAGCCTGTCTTATCAGCATGAAACTGACCTCCAATATCACCCAGCTCTTCTTCTTGGTCAGTAGGCGTTTTCTCAAGATCAATTTCTTGACTTCTCACAAAGTGTGAGTCTTCAGAGACTACAAGGTCAAGAGGAGGTGCATCAATCGGTTTCAACCCAGAAGTCTTCTTCTTCTTTTTCAAAGGTTGCTCAGGGGTTTCCTCACTTTCTTCATCAGGCTCAACTTGCCTTTTCAGTTTCTCCACCGACTTAGGTTCCCCTTGAGTTTGCTCAGCAGCAACTTTCTGTCCACTAGATATTATTCTCAGCTTCCTCGGGGCTGTGTTGACATCCCTTGCGGATTGGTCAGCTTTCCGCTTCTTATCCTGTCTAGTTCGATCAGTGGGTTCAACCATTACCTTCTTTCCTTTCTTGGTTGGCACATCCTGTGCTGCTTCAACCATATTATCCCCTTCTTCATTTTCTTCTGCACCCTTCCCTTTCTTGGATTTAATCGGCTGGTTATAAGCTAGCCCAAACAGCAGTGCCGCTATGATTTCTGTACCCCAAGTCTCAACTTCTTCGACCGTGCTTACTTGATGGTCCTGAAGAATTTTCATGATGAGGGAGCCCATCCTGAGTTTCCCGGTGCTCCGTTGGAATGCGCCGATAAGAAATACGGGCATGTTGAGCGGTTTGTAGGTCAGCATGTGCCAGATGAAGCACCGCTCAAGTTTGAGGCCGATGAGGAGGAGTTGACCTTTGGGAATAGGAAGTTGGTCAGGATGTAATGAGCCATTTTCTGAGGCTGACCCATGCACGTGCTGGCTATTTCTCCTTTGTGGGTTTTTGGATTACAGAACTCAACAGGATAGTCAATTTTGGCGTGGTCATTTGTGGTCCTGAATTTTGTACCTTTGGCTGGCAGCTTTACTAGAGTTGCGAGATAGGTCGAAGTGATTGTGATATACTTGCCCTTGACTTTGGTGATCAGGTGGTCAGCATTGTCTTCGTCAACTCTGAGATTTGCGTAAAATTCTCTGACCAACTGTGGAAAGGTATTGCCGGGGAAAGAGAAGAGTTTGGTCCAGCCGTTTTTGGAGATCCATTCATAAAAAGGTTTCTCAGCCGTCACGAAGCTCGGGGAGAACCAACGGCAACGAAGTACCTCACAGTTCTTCATGCTGTTGTATACCGGGAGGAATATCTTCTCCTTAGGTTGTTCATTCTTCTTCTCCTTATTCTTTTTCGAAGGTGTTGCTTGGTCAGCTTTGGGGTTTTTGCTCGGAGTATTGACCTTAGATTGGTCATGCTGACCATCCCCTTGAGACTCACTTGAAGTCTCTTCATAGTCTTGCTGAGCAGGGGAAGGAGGATTTTCATCGGAGCGATTATCGTCGTAATCGGCACCGGAGATGTTTTGAGAATCGTCAGACATGATTCTTTAGAGAGATTTTGAGAGGATTTTGGGTTTTAAGAAAGAGAGAGATTAAATGCCAAAGATTTCAGATGTAAAGAGGGATAAGTGGGAATTCGTCCACTATTTATAGAGGTGCCGAGTTGATCTGATAGGTCGGAATGGCGGTTTGACATCGAGATGATCAATCGATAGTTATCCCTGGAATTTATGACACATTCGGCGCATGTGTTTTCTAATTATTGTGCTTACGTCATTCTAGGTGGCTATTTAATATGTGTGCTAGCATTTATTGTTTTCACTGGCTTTTACTCAGTATCTAGAATGCTAAACGTTTTTGTCATTCTGAGTGCCTAGTTTTACGTAGAAGAAGTATTTGTGTGCTTAGTAACTCAGCTTATGATAACCACTCAATACGTATGTCTACTCAGCATAAGGTGATTTTATGTAATTCATATTAGCTCAGCATGTAATAGTTACTAATTAAGCACAGATCACTCAGCATGGTAATCACTCATCATTCAATTAAACATAGATTTTTATTGAGGAGGATTAGACATACCGATAGCTTCCCTTAGTATGTTAAATTGCTCGCGAGACAGAGGCTTCGTAAAGATATCCGCAAGCTGTTCATCGGTCGGTACATAGGTCAACTTGATCTCACCTTTGAGTACACGGTCTCTAATGAAGTGATGCCGAATGCTGACATGCTTCATCCTACTGTGTTGGATTGGATTCTTGGATAAGTCAATGGCACTCTTGTTGTCGCATTTGACTTCGATTGTTTCAGTTTCTACTCCATAATCCTCCAGCTATTGCTTAATCCATAGGACTTGTGCCACACAGCTTCCAGCAGCAATGTACTCAGCTTCAGTTGTTGATAGGGCCACTGACGATTGCTTCTTGCTGAACCAAGATACTAGACAGCTTCCAAGGAAGTGACACCCTCCTGAAGTACTCTTACGCTCTAGCTTATCTCGTCCATAGTCAGCATCAGTGTATCCAATGAGTGTGAAGTCATTTGTATTTGGATACCATAAACCTGCAAATATCTAAAAATTCTTTTACAGCTATAAGGTGAGATTCTATGGGGTCAGCTTGGTATCTCGTGCAGTAACATACTGAGTACTGAATGTCAGGCCTACTAGCAGTTAGATAAAGTAGAGAGCCAATCATACCTTAGTATAACTTACTGTCTACTGACTTACCTTTCTCGTCAGCGCAAAGGACAGTGTCAGTATCCATTGGGGTAGATATGGGCTTACATTCTTCCATATCGAATTTCTTTAACATTTCTTTGGCATACTTAGACTGACTGATGAAGATGTCGTTCTTACCTTGCTTAATTTGTAGTCCAAGGAAGAAATTGAGTTCCCCGCATCATTGACATCTCGAACTCAGTTTGCATCTGTTTACTAAATTCTTTGCACATAGATTTATCAGTAGCACCAATTATATCATCTACGTAAATTTGTGCCAGCAGGGTATTTTTACCCTTTTTCTTAATGAATAAAGTTGTGTCAGCTTTGCCTCTGACATAGTTCCTGGTCAGCAGGAAACTAGTCAACCTCTCATACCAAGCACGTGGTGCTTATTTCAGGCCGTACATGGCCTTCTTGAGTTTATAAATGTGGTTTGGAAATTTTGGATCTTCAAACCCTGGAGGCTGACTAACATATACCTCTTCGTTTATAAATCCATTAAGAAATGCACTCTTGACATCCATTTGATATAGTTTGAAATTCATGAAACTAGCATATGCACATAATATACGTATAGCCTCTAACCTAGCAACGGGAGCAAAGGTCTCACCATAGTCAATGCCTTCTTGCTGACTATAGCCTTGAGCTACAAGTCGGGCTTTGTTCCTCACTACATTGCCTTGCTCATCTAGTTTGTTTCTAAAGACCCACTTAGTTCCTATGGTCTTTTAATTCCTAGGTTTTGGTACTAAATCTCATACCTCATTTCTCTTGAATTGATCAAGCTCTTCTTGCATAGTATTGATCCAGAATTCGTCGTGCTCAGTTTCAGTGAAATTCTTTGGTTCATGGACTAAGACGAACGCAACATTGCTAAGATATCTCCTGAGTTGATTTCTTATCATCAGGTTGTTCTCAGCAGCATCAAGAATGGACTTCTCCGAGTGTCCTCTTGGAATTTTGATCTCTTTGGGTAATGTTGAGTTGTCAGCAGCAGGTGTTTCAACAATCTCTGCAGTTTTAGATTGGTCAGCAAAGGTAATTTCAGGTTCGTTTTTACCTTTGGTCAGCCCATGTGGTAATGACTCAGCGGCTCCATTTTGGTCAGCGGAAGCTGAGCATGGGTCATCTTCGGCAGACTTACTTGACTTTCCTGCAGGGTCAGTTTCATCGAACTCGATATGGACAGACTCTTCTACGATTTGATTTCGTTTATTGAACACCCTATATGCTTTACTGTTAGTTGAGTACCCTAGAAAGATCGCTTCGTCAGCTTTAGAATCAAATTTGGCAAGGTTGTCTTTCGTATTGAGTATAAAGCATTTACAACCAAAAGCACGAAAATATCCAATATTGGGCTTTCTTCCTTTCCAAAGTTCGTAGGGGTTTTTCTTAAGAATAGGTCTAACTAAAGCCCTATTGAGTATATAGCATGCTGTGTTGACAGCTTCTCCCCAGAAATACTTTGGAAGCCTATGCTCACTCAGCATTGTCCTAGCTATTTCAACTAGTGTTCTGTTCTTCCTTTCAACAACCCCATTTTGTTGAGGAGTTCTAGGAGCAGAAAAATTATGGTCAATGCCGCTGACTTCACAGAATTCATCAAACTGTTGGTTTTTGAATTCTCTGCCATTATCACTACGGATGTGAGCTAATTTTAAATCTTTGTCATTTTCAAGTTTTATGATCAGTGTTGAGAAGGTCTAAAAAGCTTCATCCTTGCTACTCAGCAAGATGACCCAAGCGTACCGAGAGAAATCATCCACAATGACCAAGGAAAATCTCTTACCGCCCAAGCTGAGTGGTTGGACATGTCCGAAAAGATCCAAGTGTAGTAATTCCAATGGATGCTTGGTTGAGACAATATTTTTACTTTGAAAAGACTTTTTGGTTTGTTTACCTTGCTGGCAAGCATTACATAATTGATCTTTCTCAAATCTAAGTTTGGGCAATCCCTCAACTAATTGTTTTCTTGCTAGTTTGGCAAGGAGGTCCATGCTTACATGATCAAGTCTCCTATGTCATAGCCAGGAATTATCTTCCTTTGACACTAAGCATATGTTTTTCGAGAAATTCTTTTCTAAACTCAACATGTACACATTGTCAACACGAGGGGAAGTTAAAATCAAATCGTTTGTTTTTCCCTCGAGTATCCGACACTCAGTGGCATCAAATACAACCTTTCTATCGCTGTCACACAGCTGAGCTACGCTCAATAGGCTATATTTGAGACCCATGACTAAGGAGACTGACTCAATAGTAGGGTTACCTCCGATAGTACCTGAACCTACTATCTTGCCCTTTTTGTTGTCTCCGAAGCTTACACTTCCACCTCGTTTACGCTCAAGTGTGATGAATTGAGTTTCATCACCAGTCATATCCCTCGAGCATGCGCTGTCAATATACCAAAGCTTTGACTTCTTCGCGCACCTCAGGCTCACCTGCATTTTAAACTATTCATCTTTAGGTACCCAATTCTTTTTGGGTCCTCGTTGGTTAGCATAAACAGGCGACGCATCATATTTTATTTTGTGACGGCATACATTCATGGTGTGGCCAGCTTTACCACAGAAGTCACAATAGGTTACCCTTTGAGGGTGATTTTGTTTTTGGTCAGCAAGATTGTGCTGAGCATGCCAGCATACCTTAGTGGTATGGCCTTTCTTTCCGCAGAAGTCGCATTGGACATTTCGCCGAGTATACCAACACACATCAATGGTGTGCCCTCTTTTCCCACAACAGTCACACTAACTGTTCTGCTGAGTGTACTGTCTATGCTGACCAGTACCTTGATACTCAGCATTGGGATAGAACCTTTTCTTAACCGATGTACTCAACTGGTTCTGTATGGTTGTGATGTCCTTTCTCAGCTTCTTAGAGTTTGATTGGACTTCAGAGACAAATCCATTCATTATTTTTAAGTTTTCATCTTGCCTAGTGTTGTCCTGAAGGAGATGTCGGATGTCACTCAGTTTGACTTCCTCGATCTCATCACATCGCCTGCTGAGTGCTCTAATTTTCTTATTACACTTTTTGGTCAGTGTATAGAGATCACTCAGGGCGTTAACCATTTCATTTCTGAGCAAAAGAAGAGATGCTACCTCATTGGAGTGGTCCTCTTGGTCAGTGTCATCTGAGAGGTCAGCTTGCTCAGATCAGCCTTGGTCAGCGGATTCATCCGCCATGAAACATATGTTTGCAGACTCCGTGGCATCGGCTTCTGATGAGGTTGACTCATCACCATCACTCCATGTTGCCACCATTGCTTTTCTGCTACCTTTCTTTTCTTTCTTCAGAGTTGGACAGCTTGATTTAATGTGCCCAGTCTGATGGCATTCAAAGCATGTGACAGGCTTCGAGCTGTCCTTTTTGTATCTGCTGTCACTTGACTCAGCTTTGTATTTATCGCTTCGTCTGAATGGCCTTTTGCTGTTCTTGTTATTCTTTCTGAACAGCTTCTTCATTTTCCTGGTAAACATGGCCATCTCCTCATCATCCGATGAGTCAGCTTCTGTTGAGTCAGCTTTCATGACAAGTGATTTTTGCTTCTTGTGCTCTGACTTTTCTTTAGCTTCAAAGTTCTTCATTGAGATCTCATGGGTCAGCAGAGATCTGATCAGCTCGTCATATTTATATGTGGTCAAGTCCTGAGCCTCTTCCACAGCTGTCTTCTTAGCTTGCCAGCTCTTGGGTAGACTCCTCAGGATTTTCTTCACCTGCTCTTCTTCTGTGAAGTTCTTGCCGAGTCGTTTAAGCTCATTTATGATGTTGGTGAATCTAGCGTTCATTTCAGAGATGTCCTCATTGTCATTCATCTCGAACAGCTCGTATAATCTCATATGTTGGTTCACCTTTGATTCCTTGACCTTGCTTGTACCTTCATAGGTCACTTCCAGATTCTTCCATATTCATGTGCTGAATCGCAACCTGAAATTTTGTTGTACTCTGCAGCATCTAACGCACAGTGAAGCATATTGATAGCCGAAGCATTATTTTGTAATTTTCTAAGGTCATCTTCTGACCACTCAGTTTCACTCTTAACAACGTTCTCGTTGTTTACTATTTTATAAGGCACAAACGGGCCTTGAACTATTGCAAGCCATGCACTCATGTTTGTGGCTTGAATAAAAAATTTCATCCTGTTCTTCCAGAATGTATAGTTTGATCCGAAGAACAAGGGAGGCCGACTAATTGATAATCCCTCAGGGAGTATCTATCTTGTTTGATTTCCAGGAAGGAAACGAGTGCTGTTCTCAACCATATATAGGGATCAGCTCAAGATAGTTATATCTTTGAGTAGTGAGCTACTGTGCTTAGTTCCAAGGGGGGGTTAGGAACTAATGTAACTTTTTCGCTTAATTATGCTGACTTAATCAATTCTTTAAATTACTTAACTCAGTTTTGGTCAGCACGGCCAAGAGAGATGTAAGACAGCTTTAGTCAGAGGCTAACTAGAACCGTTTTACTTGCGAGTTGGGAATTAACACTTAGGTCAGCTTCCAACTCAGCACTCTGATTACTCAGTGTCAGCTTAAACAATTTATATCCTGAGTAATTTAAACAAGCAACACATACATATATATATATATATATTGAGAGAAATGGTTAGAAATTACTCAGCAGACTTATCCTGGTTCGGCCTCACCGCCTACGTCCAGTCTCCAGAATCCTTCCGGGCTTTTTCAATCCAATACTGAGCTCTTTAAAGGTAGAGCACAAACCGTTTACAAGCAATTGAGTATGCAAGAGTACCTTCCTCTATTCGTCTACTCAACCCTACTGAATGCTATAACCGAACACTCAGATTTTCTCTACCGCTGAGTACTAAAACCGAGTACTCAGCACCACTCTCTCAATTTTTACAATTGATACAAATTTGTTCTTTCTAGATGAAGAACACTTTAGATGAATACAAATTCAATCTAGACTTTTACACAGAGATAGGAATTTGGTGTAAGATTTTCTTTTCTTGTTTGAATGTGCTTTGTATGTATGCTCTTTTTCTTTTTGTACTTCGGCCAAGGATCCAAGAGTTGGACTTGTCCTTTTATAGTGAATTTCTGATGCCTCAATCATTTGAATTCGGATGTATCCGTTGAATTCAAACGGCTCCTTGCGTCATTCACTGGTCAGCATACAGATATTGCATGTCAATCTTGTCGTCTGAATTTAGCAGGCGTCAGGCTTGTCTTCTTCCACCAGGTTCGTCTTCTAGCGCCAGTTTTGTCTTTTAGCTAACGACCAGTTGACCCATGCGTCTCGAAACTGTCTCCGTGGGTAATTCCAAAGCTTCTGAATTGGCGCAAATCTCTGTCGGATCTTGTCTTTTAGTAAACGGATCATTGGCGCTGTCCTGATGAACACTCAGCTTGACTCTAATAGACGTTGCCTTCGATCTTTGTCTCTGGCGAGGCTGAGTCATATTCTACTCAGCTTCTTCGGTCAGCTTCGTCTTCAAGCGTTTGTTCTGAAGAAGACTTTTCTTCTATTATACTGAGTTGTGTTCCACTCAGCTTCTTTGGTCAGCTTCATCTTCAAGCGTTTGTTCTGAAGATGAATTTTCTTCTATTATGCTGAGTCATGTTTTACTCAGCTTCTATGCCTCATACTAACTTCATTCTCTCGTATCTCTTATTTCTTTTCACTTATAATTATACTAAACATTGAACAAACACATTAGTATAATTAAATCAAAGCATATAAATTTAATTGTCTTAATCATGGATTAACTTAATTAATTTTGTCAAATCAAAATCATGTGGAAAGGTGTTTCAACATGCAGCACACATGAAATCTGTCAAAGTCGCATGTGTGTGCCATGTGTCACCTTTCTGACACTATTTGACTCCAACTTTTTTCTTCAATGGTTTTTGGAGTCTCCGATCACGTTGGTAAGATTCGTTTTTCAAAAAGATGAGCAGAAAGTCGGGTTTGTGCATCACATACCCTCTGGTGAGATTGAAATAGTTTCTGAAATAGTAATAGAAACCCCAATTCGCAAATAAACATTATTTTCGCAATTCCAATCCCATTTTTAACGCATAAACAGTCCAAAAAACACATTTTTGTATATTTAATTTTTTCTAACATATATAATTACATATACAAGTAAAAAACATCGTTTTGTACAAAAAAAAATGCGGGTCAATAACAAACAAAATACAAATTTTATGACTCTGATATTAATGATTGATTTTCTCGGGTAATCACACATGTTTGAATACAGGTTTATCAGGTTACCTCTTGAACCATAGTTTACCGTTGAGAAAGCAATGGAGGAAATCGAACTGCGAACTTGTATCACTTATCACATTGCTCCTACGCGAAAGTTGTTCGTGAGGAGGAATGATTGTTCCACAAATTAAGTGCAATGTCTAGAGAGATATATAGTGATACACATGAGAGAGAAAGAGAGAGGAATTTCTGATCTTGTGTGGTGTTGTATATATATTTTTTTATCTTAATGGAGGGGACGAAACCCCAGAGCACAACAAAGAACGAGCTAAGTGATACTAGTCATCCTAAGAAGACAAGTACCACAAATATCAGAAAATAAGATATCCAGGATGCCTGCAGGGGGCACCTCACACTCGTGAAGACCCATGGGTAAACTTCCTGCGTAATTCGCCATCCAGTCCACGGCACGGTTACCTTCACAAAGAACATGAATCAACCTAACCTCTTCCCAATCATGTCTTAACAATCTTTGACACTCATCAATCAGCCAAAAGAATCTATGCATATGATCCTTACCATTCTTCTGCAAATCCACAACCACAAGCGAGTCCATTTCGAATACAACTCTACGAAAATGTCTATCCCAAGCAAACTTCAACCCGAAGTACAGACCCCATAGCTCCATAAGCACAGCACTGCAAATACCTAAGTTAACAGCGAACCCTCCTACCCAAACTCCATTGTCATTCCGAGCAACGCCCCTTGTAGCCGCCGGACCCGGGGCTCCCTTACAAGCGCCATTACTATTCACCTTGATCCAGCCCTTCGATGGGGGATTCCAACTAACCATGACAGTCCTTCTACTTTTATTTCTCATGCGCTGCTCATCTAAAAAGTCTTTCTGACATTCCCCAGCTTTACCATATACAAATTCCAGCTTATTTCGACAAACAGCAGTATCCGGATCGAACACTGCCGAGCATCTCCACCGCCACAGCCACTAGATGGTGTAGACAAACACGGTACTCCAGCTTATACCACGCCAATTCCCCTTTTTACTGAGACCAGCTAACAGCCAAAAACTAAGATCAGCGCGGCAAAACTCAATCCAATCCGCAGCAGGTATCAGGATCTGCCAAAGCCCCACAGCCTCACTGCAGTCCCTCAAAACGTGCAATAATGACTCTAACAAACCGCACGCTAAGCACACATCAGACTCGCTCAGATGTCTTGCCATCCGAACCGCATTAACCAAAACAGCTTCATACATTAGTAACCAAATAAAGCATTTCAATCTCTTCGGGATTTGCAAATTCCAAATCATCTTCCAATTCTTAGTATGCATCAAATCCCTCCCTTGGACTTGGATTAAACTAAACGCAGATTTGACGCTAAACATACCCGAACTAGTAAGCCGCCACCTCTAGGAATCTTGTTGCTCATCGCTAGGAAAAATGACCATTGATGCCAGATGAAGCAAAGTAGAGCTCGAAATCAGACCATGAAGAATCTCCTAATCCCAGCCCCCTTCCCTCCTCCAATAGGAAGCTATAGATCTACCTCTAACAGTCTCAGGAATCACTAAAATACAATTTTCCTCAAGAGTGATATCCCCCACCCATCTATCAATCCAGAATTTCGTTGAAGTACCATTCCCGACGAGCCTTTCAAGCCCATGTTTCAATAAAACTGAACCCTGCATAATGCTCTTCCAAACATGACTAGAATTTTGCTTAGCACGAATCTCCTTAAGATCAGGCATACCTCTCATATACCTGTTCCTCAAAACTTGAACCCAAAGGGTCGAATCTTCAGTGATTAACCTCCAACCAAGCTTCGCCACCATAGCCAAATTAAACTCACGCGTGGGGCGAATTCCTAGGCCACCCCAACATCTTGGCCGACACAAAATGTCCCATCGGACAAGGTGAATTTTACGCCGGCTACCCACACTACCCCACAAAAATTGCCGATACAAATGATCCAAAAGGCGACACACATTTATCGGCATAATCGTCGTCTGTATAATGTAAGAAGGAATAGAGGAGGCAATAGAGCGAATCCGTGTTGTATATTAATTATGTCTACCTTAGCCTCTATTTATGAGTTTCAGTTAGGACTAATCATACTCTAAGTCAGACTAACAAATCCTTAATTAACAATTATTTTAACTCTTACTTATATATGATTTCTATATTTTTAAGAAAAAGAAGGAATTTACTAATCACTTCTCAAAACTGAAACAAGAAAGGAAGGGAGTAAAACACTCAATCTCCATAATCTAATTATAGAGCTACTAGATTTGCATATAGTATGAGCTACTAGATTTGCATATCTCTTGACAAATTGAGCATAACAGCTATGAATTTCTCTCATAAGGGATTTACAATTAGAAACAATACGACCTAACATAGAATTCACATTCTATTGATTGTTGATAATATTGACTAAAAGTTGAGAATCCGATTCCACAATGACATTTTGAAAGTCATTATCCTTCAACCAGCTCAAAGCTTTCCAGATACCGATGTCTTCATGGGTAAGCACACCAGGCATAAAAGACATACAACCATTTCGAGCGTGAACAAAACCAGAAGAGTCTCTTATACACTCATCGCTTTGGACGGACACTAAAGACCCGCCTTCGTTTTCTTCATCATCAAAATTTTAATACCCTTATTGATAAGAAATATGACGATGAGACTCCAACTCGGAACTTTTAGTGTTGGTTGAACCTCAAGATCATGATGGCTAACAACTACCCTTATATCACTATCTTCTTCTAAATTTATTTTTGTATAAGATATGATCGGGGAGAGAAATGAAAAAAAAAATTAAAAAAATAAAAGAAATCTTAAAAAAAAACATTCATTAATAATGAAACCTTCTTAATCAAAATTACAGTTGGACATATATTATTAAAAATTTAATTAATAACTATAAAAAAGAATGTAATAATTAAGATAGGGTGTTGTTAAACCCAGCCCCAATTTCCCACCCCTAGCCCCGTGGAAGGACGAAATTACCCTTTCATAGGTTTTGGGGTGGAAAAAGCTATTTTTTTTCTCTCTCGATGCACGGGCGTATGGACATCACGCATCACCTCATGGTGGGGTGTATGAAGATCACGCCTTCCCGTGTGGTCGGGCGTGATAGGCCTACGCCTCACCGTGTGGTCGGACGTGGAACTATCACGTCCGACCACACAGTGAGGCGTAGGGCTATCACGCCCGACCACATGGGAAGGCGTGATCTTCACACGCCCGTGTATCGAGAGAGCAAAAAAAATAGCTTATGTATCCCGTAAATAGACCGTTAAACCCGTAAATAGTCCGTTAAGCCTGTAACTACATAAATGTACTTAACAAAAAAAATTTAAAAACATAAAAATTAAAATAAACATTAATAAACATAAACATTTATAAACGTAATAGAGTAAATTTAATATCTACAATAAAAAGTGTTTAAATGTATGAATGTGTACAACAAAAAATCAGCTCGCCCGACGCCACGCATCCATAAACTCATCAATCTCCCTCTTAATGCGTGGAACATCCTCGTCAGATCGGTGGGTAGCCGATAGTTGGGTGACACGCCACAACCAGCTAACCCACTGTAAAAAAAAGTAATAAATAAATATTAAAAATTAAACACATATAAACTAATACTAAATAATAATATTAAATAATAATAAACTTACAAATTCGCTGTTGGCGATAGCATGCTGTACCGGTCCAGCCTGTGGTGCATGAAGGAGATGGGGATGCGAATATTGCATATACCAATCCATATAAGCAGGATCACAGGCAGTGGGATCGTATCCAACTGGTCGGTATCTCCTCCGATCAATGCCCCGAGCCGATGGAAATCTCCGCCAGGTGTCCTCAACTGTGACTAAGGAATGCGTGAGCCTGTACGATAACGACTTCCATGGTCGTACTGCTTTATCAGGTCTAATACGCTCAGCTGGGATAGGCTGAGTATATCCGACCTGTCGCAGCGCTCGGTCGGGCATATACGGCTCGACGATGTCTCTACACCGTATCCAACCGGCGTAGGACACTCGAAGCCGATCATCATCAGCGACAGGACCATAAGGCAACCACGTCACCTGGAAAAAAGTAATACTCAATAAAAAAAAATAATATACTATAAATAATAATTAAATAAATTCTAAAATTTTATAAAATACCTCTGCCGCCGTCATACGATCCAGCTGCCCCCGAAAGGTATCTAGTCGGGCGGTCGTCTTGCCTGGTACCCCGACCTCCCATCTCAGTGCACGGGCATGGTCAGCTGGGATCAGGTGAGCTCCTCTATGCGGCCGAAAAACCGAAAAATACTCATATATCCATGCTTGCAGTAGGGTCAAACATCCGCATATACCTGAGCAGTCTCCTCTGCTCGCTATCCCCAGCTGCCGGTACAACATGGCTAGTGTGGCAGACCCCCATGATAGTCCAGCTGTCCCGCTGACACCGCTGTAAACCTCATGAAGATGGGCCGGCCTAATCCTATCTCCACTCTTATCAACAAACAGAGTGGATCCAAGCATAAGCCACATCCACGCTGTGGCCCGAGTAGCGTCATCCCTACCCTCAGCGAGTAGCCCCTGTACAGCCCCAACAAATACACCTCCACCTGCCCATAAATGACTAGTCGGCAATAGAAGCTCAGCCTGACTCATCCCAAACATCATCATGCACATGGCATGAAGCGAGTCAATAGGGGGAGACTCGGACACCATCGGACCGTCGATCGGGATCCGAAGAATCTGCCACACATCATGCAGCTGGATAGTCATCTCACCGAACGGCATGTGGAAGGAGTTCGTATCGGGCTGCCACCGCTCCACGAACGCAGTCAATAGCGGAGTGTCGAGGTTCCTGAACATGGAACGTGGAAGGTGAGACAAACCAGTCCTCTCGATCATGTCCCTCAGCTGTAAAATGACACATATACAATTTATACAATTACAGAATGTTTTGTATGTTTATAGTTAAAAATACGAATTACAATAAATGTTGACACACTATATTATTCTTACCTCGGGTGACGCACCAGAAAACCACTGACACAAATCTCGGCATGCTGATGATCTGTTGTAGCATGTCAGAAACGACCGAATCTCTCCTCCCAACATCCGTGAGGCAACATGTCCTAGAAAACTAGGAATCACGGAACCATCAACGGGACCACCAGCAACCGGTGCAGTAACTACCCAGCTCTCGTCCTCACTACCTTTGGGACGTTTGCTTGTCCCTGATAATTATAAAATTATACAAAATTATACTAGATTATACTAAAAAGATACTAAAAAATACTAAATTATACTAAATTATACTAAAATTATAATAAATTATACTAAAATTATACTAAAAAATACTAAATTATACTAAATTATACTAAAATTATACTAAAAAAATACTCAATTATACTAAATTATACTAAAATTATACTAAAAAATACTAAATTATACTAAATTATACTAAAAAATACTAAATTATACTAAATTATACTAAAATTATACTAAAATTATACTAAAAAAATACTAAATTATATTAAATTATACTAAAATTATACTAAATTATACTAAAATTATACTAAAAAATACTAAATTATACTAAATTATACTAAAATTATACTAAAAAATACCTGTACTCGCAAAACGACCTCCTACACGCTGGGTCGGCTGTCTCCCCGGGGTCGGCTGCTCATCGCTCTCCTCAACCTTGCGATCATGTGCAACAGCGGACTGTCGCACTGCCCGGGCTACCACATCCAGGTAGTCCTGAAAAGAATCGCCATCGGGCTCTCTGTCATCAAAATCAGTCGCCCCCTCTGAGCCATAAATATCGGCCTGATCCGCAATCGGCCCCCTCCTCAACTGCTCCGTCGCAGCCCCTCTCTGCCTACGACCAGAAATATCTATACCACGCAATCTCGTATGCCGTGGTGTATCATCCTCGTCGTCCATATCTAGACGACGAGCAGATAACGGGATGGATTTCCCACCCCTAGTAGGCCGCTCCGTCTACAAAAAAAAATTACACTAAATTAATAAAATTGTAAATAATGTAAATTATACTAAATTTATAAAATTATGCTAAAATACTACTAAACTAATAAAATTATAATATAGTTATTCTCAATTTATACTAAATTATACTAAAATTACACTAAATTACTAAAATGTTTACTATAATTAAACTAAAATTACACTAAATTAGTAAAATTTTAAAAAATATTAATTTTTATTAAAAAAGGGGCGTAAGGGAATCACGCCCGAACCATTGGTCGGGCGTATGCACATCACGCCCTATCAGTGGTTAGGGCGTATGAGCATCACGCCCTACCATTGGTTCAGGCATGTGGCTATCACGCCCGAACCACTGGTCGGGCGTGATACTCATACGCCCGAACCGCAGATCGGGCGTGATGTTCATATGCCCGACTGCGATTCCGGCCGAAATTTTTAAACATCACAACAGATCCAAAACGATCCATAAATCAATGAAATAAAGCGGTAAATCGTACCATTTTAGCTTTTCCTTTACGGTTTCTATCACCGTCCATGATTCGGCTCACTAATTTGTCCGGATTTGAGCAAAAATCGTTTCGGCTTCTTGAGAGGTTTTGGGTTTTTTGAAATTTAGTGCAAAGGGTATTTCGGTCTATTCACGGGGCTAGAAGTGTAAAATTAGGGTTGGGTTTAGTAAATCACTTAAGATATGATTTCTATTTATTATAATTTTAGATAAATTTATTGTCAAAAAAAAAAAGTTAGATAAATTTAGATTCATATCCGCGACAAATATTTTCTACAAATATAATTTCATTATAGTTATCTATATATTATACTATAAAACAGTAACGATGGAGCTGAGGGTGTCACCTCCTCATTTTTTACGGATTAAAATTAATGTTTAATTAATTTAACATTATTTATTAAAACATTTGCATTCTTTTCTCTTCAATTCAGATTATTTTCATAATTAATATTATTCATAAACTATTGTATTTATTTAAACATAATTAATCCGGATAAAATTCAGTTTTCAAATTTCAATCATAATTAGTTATCACACACATTCATTATATAATTAATGGAAAGGAATAATTATAAAAAATTGGGAATAACAATAAAGAAAATACTATAAAAATGGAAGAGTAACTAACTACCGAAAAAAGGATAACTATGCAAAACAAATAATTAACGAAATCACAACATAGGAAGTATAATTGAAATCAATCACTACAAGGGAGATACAGATCTTCTTTAAAACCCAAAATCCATGATACCTCGAGGTAGAGAGCAGTAATGGTATCATCGACAATTTGAAGGCCAAAATCCAAAACAAGGAAGGTATCATTTTTCTTGCTATTTTCTTTCTTCTAATAGTTTCTTCAATCTTAGCTTAGTTATAAGTTCTCTATCAATTAATCTGAAATTTAATGATGTTTGAATAGTTATTCCACCGGACTAGCATCCATCTTTCCGACCGTACCTTTAATATTGCTTCTTTTTGTATTCTTTAAAGTCACTTTCTGATTAGTATTTCTCTATTGATTATATCATTTTAGCTGGAAATTTGGACGATTTAAGCTTCACAACTTTGAAACTTCTTTCCTTTTTAATGCTTATGTTCATTAACTTGAATTGTTTTTTTTTATATGGTACTAAACAGGTGAAATCAGACTGTTGCTTCTGATTGTTCAATATTCTAATTTTTTATCAATAAAGCAAATTCTATATTATTTTTTGTCAATTTCTAACTGTTAAGGGAATATATCCTGATTTTACTTTTCATTCTATTCATATTTTTTGTCCAAATATTTTTATGGTCAATCACTTTGAAAAATTTGCTGCAATATATATATGTATTTCTTTATTTCTATACAGTTCTTCTTCTTCCATGTATTATGTTTTTCTTTTATTGATCTTATGGTTTTTCTTTCGTAATGTGCAATTATTATTTTTATGGGTATATAATATTTCCTTTTATTTTCTTCGTTTTCTATGGTCGTAGTGGCAGTGAAAAAAAAAAAATAAACAAAGAACATGAGTCGTGAATTAAAATTTATTATCCCAAGTCCATATTTTAATTTCTTCATTTAAACAAAAAGATATCAATAGATAATGGCCACCAAAATCTAATGGATGTGTCAATTGGATGACAAATTAAATACTACTATATATTAAGTAATGTTTGACAGTTTTAGAATCAATCAAACACTTATGAGATACTGTTTGGTTCCTTTATATTCTTAAGTTATTTTGATAGATATTTAGTTTAATACTTTACAAGATAATACAACTATATATATATATATCAAATTATCTATATTAAAATCAAAGATAAAATGCATATACGAGCTTTTTGATTAATTCATCTTTTATTGTTTAAGTCTTTAATCTTTCAAATGAATACACCAAGCCATTAAGTAATTATATTTTAATATATTAAGTCTCTATTTTTTAAATGGTATTAATTATTATTTTAATATATTAAGTTTTATTTGACACAACAGTTATATGAATAATTAAAAAAAAATAGGTGAATATATAGATTAGGTTGATGACATTATTATTCTTTCTATAAAAAAGCGGTGCACATAATTGACTTAACAAAAAATAATTCTGAATCATCAAATAATAAAATGAGATATATAGATAATACTAATTGCTTATATCAAAAATAAGAAATCGAATAGACTATAACCACAATACATATTTAACAGACAAAATAATATTAAATTAACAAAGCTAAATAATAATAATAATAATAACATAGTAGCAGACGATAATTAAATTATATGCAGATAATATATAATATTATGTATATTATTAAATAATAAAAGGGTGTTTATAAGTTATAACACATGTGAATCATATATGTTAATTGACGTGTTAAAACAGAGACATATAACTGGATCGTCTAAGAAGATTTTATAATATGTTAATAAATAAATAATCAATGGCTTAATGTTTTTATTTAAAAATTAGATGGTTAATGTATTTAAAAATATTTGACCAAGAGCTTAATGTATCACTTTAAAAGATCAAAGAGTTGCTAATAAAAATTAAATTGATAAGTGGTTTAAATATGTATTTTTTTCAAAATCAAATATCATATTAATTTAATTATATTTGATACATTTAAAAATATTATATATATTGTGCATCGCACGAGTGCATGACTTCGACTTTTTTAACACCGCTACTTTGGATTGTTTTTGTTAACGAAATGAACCTCAGATCCATATTTGTCACGTTTTGAAACACGAGACTGCATTTGAAAATTGCAAAAACTATAAGGTTTATTTTTATATTTTCCTCTAAAAAATAATTGAGAAGAACCTTAAATTAAATATGCATTTTTTTTTTCAAAATCAAATAATATTATATTAATTTAATTATATTCAATATATTTAAAAATATAATACATACCGTGTATCGCACGGGTGCAAGACTAGTTATTCATTTTAAAGTCAGATAAAGTTGCATTAAAAAGAATATATATATATATTCTTACCAAAAAAAAGAAGAATATATATAGATTTTAAATTTAAGAAAGTAGATTGTCAAATTGAGGAGAAGTTGATAGATTATAAAATTGGCATCAGAAAGTATAAAAAGATGAGAGATTCAAATGTCTAGAAGACTAACGAATGCTCAAATCAATATTTGTTCTGGTAGTATTTAAGTATAAAAAATCAACTAAATAAAAGGATAAGGTTGAAAACTTTGAAATTGGATAATGGCATTGGCTACCCTTTTATATTCCAAAAAAAGAAGAAAATGATGATTCATTGATGGGCGGTTGGTAGGTAGAGGAACCACGTTGGATACTCTAAACTTGGTTTGACTAATGCTTACGTGGAGACACCTCAAGCTGACTTGTTCACGTCCAAAACTCAATATGTGGGACCACATCATAGATATCACAACACAAAAAAAAAATATAGTGAATTACTAAACCAAACCACAATTTCTACCACTAGCCCCGTGAATGGACGGAAATACCATTTAGATAAATTTTCAAAAATTTCAAAACCTCTCAAACATCCTAAACTCTATTGGATCAAATTCGAACTAATTTCTCAACCATACCATGGATCGTGACATGGGCGATAAAGGGAAAGCAAAAATGGTACGATTTACGGTTTTATTTTGTTGATTTGTTGTTCGTTTTTTAATCTGTGAGGGTTTTTAAAAAATCACCGGAATCGCACTCGGACGTATGAACATCACGCCCGACCTATGGTTCGGGCGTTTAAACATCACACCCGACCTATGGTGCAGGCATGAGGTAGGTCGGACGTAATGTTCATACGCCCGAGTGCAATTTAGAGCTTTTAATAATTGTTATTTAATTTGTATGTATGTAAATTAATTTGTATGTATGTTAATTTAATTTTAGTTAAATGTTTATGTTGTAAATTATATTCTTTTCTAATTTAATTGTTGTAAATTGTATAGGTAAATTGAGTTGTTGTAAATCATATTTGTTTTTAATGTAATTTTGTAGACGGGGCGATCTACTATTGCGGGAAAATCTATCCCGTCATCAGCTCATCGTCTAGGTATGGACGAGGAGGATGATACACCACGGCATACGAGACATCGTGGTATTGATGTATCGGGTCGTAGACGGAGAGGGGCTGCGACGCAGCAGGTGCGGAGGGATTCGATTGAGGAGGCTGTATTGGATCAGCCCGAGATTCGGCGAGCGGAGGCGGCGGCGACGGCGGATTATTATGATGTCCGAGATCCTGATGTTGATGTTGTGGATGAGCATTTCTAGGAGGTAGCCCAGGTACAACGAAGGCCAGTATCTGGTGGTGATGGTGAGGGTGAGGATGGCGATGAGCAGCCGACCCAGGGCAGACAACGCAGAGGTGGTCGCTTTGCGAGTACATGTACTTTTAATTTGAGTATAGTATTTATAATTTTAGTATAGTATTTATAATTTTAGTATAGTATAGTATAATTTTAGTATAGTATAGTTTAATTTTTAGTATAGTATTTTTAATTTTAGTATAATATTTTTAATTTTTAGTATAGTATTTATAATTTTAGTATTATTTAAAATTTCAGGGATCAGCAAACGTCCCAAAGCTAGTGATGACCACAGCTGGATTGTTTCTAGGCCGGTGGATGGTGGTCCCATTGATGGTTCCATGATTCCTAGTTTTCTAGGACATGTTGCCTCACAGATATGGGAGGGGAGCTTCGATCGTTTCTGACATGCTACAACAGATCATTAGCATGTTAGAAATTAGGGGTGTGGTTACGTGGTGCGACACCTGAGGTAAGAATAATTTAGTTTGTTAAAATTATTTTAATTATTATTTTTAACCCTAAACCTCAAAAAAATTCAGCAATTGTATATGTGTCATTTTACAGCTGAAGGATATGATCAAGAGGACTGGGTTGTCTCACCTCTCATCCACCATGTTCAGGAACCTCGACGCCCCGCTGATATCTGCGTTCGTGGAGCGGTGACAGCCTGATACGAACTCCTTCTATATGCCGTTCGGGGAGATGACTATTCTACTGCATGATGTATGGTAGATTTTGCGTATCCCGATCGACGGTCCGATGGTCTCCGAGTCATGCAGTACTGAGCGACTGCATGTCATGTGTATGATGATGTTCGGGGTGGATCAGGAGGAGTTGCTGTCGCCGCTCCGAAAATACTGGAGTGGTGGAGGTGTATTTTTTGATGTTGTACACAGACTTACCAGCGAGGGTAGGGATGACGCGACTCGGGCCACGGTGTGGATGTGGCTTATGCTCGGATCCACCTTGTTTATCGACAAGAGTGGCGATAGGAGCCGTCCCATCTGGCTGAGGTTCACGATGGTGTCAGAGGGGCAGTTGGACTTTCGTGGGGGTCTGCTACACTTGCCACGTTATATCGACAGCCGGGGATAGCGAGCAGAGGAGACTGTTCTGGTATTTGCGGATGTTTGACCCTACTACATGCGTGGATATACGAGTATTTTTCGGTGTTCTGGCTGCATAGACTACCACTCAGGATCCCAGCTGACCGTCCCTGGGCATGCAGATGGGAGGTCGGGGTTCCAGGCAGGACGATCGCTCGACTAGAGACCATACGTGCACAACTGGACCGTATGATGGCAGCCGAGGTATTTTATAAAATTTTAGTATTAATTATAGTTTTATTTATAATTTTAGTATTAATTATATTTTTACTTTTAATTTTATAATTTTGGCATATTTTTATTTATAATTTTAGCATTACTTATACTTTTAATTTTAATTTTAATTTAAGTATTATTTATAGCATATTATTATTTATTATTGAGTATTATTTTTTGCAGGTGACGTGGTTGCCTTATGGTCCTGTCCCCGATGACGATCAGCTTCGAGTGTCCTACGCCGGTTGGATACGATGTAGAGACATTGTTGAGCCATATATGTCGGATCGAAACTTACGTCAGGTCGGATATACTCAGCCTATCCCGACTGAGCGTATTAGACCTGATAGAGCAATACGGCCATGGAAGTCTTTATCGTACAGGCTCACGCATTCCTTTGTCACAGTTGATGATACCTGACGGAGATTTCTATCGGCTCGGGGCATTGATCGGAGGAGATGCCGGCCAGTTGGATACGATCCCACTGCCTGTGATGCTGCTTACATGGACTGGTACATGCGATATTTACATCCTCATCTCCTTCATGCCGGACAGGATGGAACGGTCCAGCTTGCTCGCTCCAACAGCGAATATGTAAGTTTATTATTATTTAATATTAGTTTACATGTGTTTGTTTTTTTAATATTTATTTATTTTTTTGCAGTGGGTTAGCTGGTTGTGGCGTATCACCCAGCGATCAGCTGCCGGCCGAACTGATGAGGAGGCTCCACTTATTAGGAGCGAGATGGATGAGTTTATAGACACGTGGCGTCGGGCGAACTGATATATGTTTTTATGAGTTTATCTACTAGAACTTATTACATTTTAACACTTTTGAGATTATATGTACTATTTTATGTTTATTAATTTATTTTAATGTTTATGTTGTTAATTTTTATTTGTAAAAGGTTAATCCGAGTTAAATTTCGTAATTTTTATTTCAAAAAGGTTAATCCGAGTTAAATTCCATAATTTTTTCCTCTCCCAGCACGCGGGCGTGAGGCTATCACGTCCGCACCTATGGCGAGGCGTGATAGCCTCACGCCTCACCTTGTGGTGAGGCGTGATTACCTCACGTCCGCGTGCCGGGAGAGGAAAAAATCCTCCATTTCCCACCCCAAAAGCTCAAAGGGTATTTTCGTCCTTTCACGGGGCTAGAGGTGGGAAATGGAGGCTATGTTTAACAACACCCAAAATATATTGCTAAATTACACTCATGCCCCACTAAATTCTCATTTCTACCGTATCAACATTAAACTTCAAAACTAAATTTTACATTTTTTTAATATTACTGTTATTAAATTTCAATCAACATCTCAAAATATATCGGTTGATGATTTAAAAATAAAAAAATTATAATATTTTAAACAATTTTAATTCTTTAAAGTATTTATTTTTATATTGTATAGGTGTTGTTTGGTTAGGAGAGATAAAATAAATGTTTAAAGAGAAAAATTTCCAAAAATATACAGGACCACATCATAGATTAGCTCGTTTTTAATTTTGAATCGTATATATAACACACATGCGATGTTATTTATTTCAATTCTTATATATAACATGTACGTGAAAAATAAAAGGATTTTAATAAAAAAAAAGGTTACTATATTATATGGTTAATCGAGTGATGTTTACTGTTTTGGTTTCCATCCTAATTAAATGAAAAATAACATTTTGGATTAACGATTTTTTTTTTAATTTGGAGTCTTATGTATAACATATGTTCGACGTTATTTATTTTACTAATTTTTTTTCTTTAATTCACATATATAATGTATGTTAGTGTATGTCCTAATTCCGAGACACTATAAAAGTCATTATGTTATTTACCTGTGCAAATTAACATAATAAAGTATCCAAGAATAGATGTTTACTCATGTTTCCAAAATACATCTACTTTAGCATGCATAATTGTGTTTGTTTTGTGTAATTTGTGTGTTATTTACTTTATTTTGAAAAAATTTCACGTGGGTATTTGAGTTTTGTTTGCAAGGTATTAATTATTTGGAAAAAGCTAAATCAGAGCAAAAATGGATTAAAATTGAGCAAGATAGCAAGCTTTCAAGTAAAGCTACGTTTGAGAATTGGAAGTCGCGTCTGAGAAGTTCTAATAATTCTCCAAGGACAAGAAGCAAAGTCTCTGTCACTGACGAGATTGCCAAAATCTCGACAGAGACACGCTGGCAAGGAAACACACACCTATTCATCCCCCCTTCCTAGCGTGTCGCGATTGAGATTCTTGATTCTTGAACGCGTCAGTAGTAGTTCATGCACTTTTCCATCCTTATCTTCATCCAAGCGATGCATCTTTTCATCCGGATCGAGGCTACTCTTCGCTAACTGACATGCCTCTCCATCAGACATTTTAGAGATTATAAAAGGAAGAAAATTCTATAGAAAGAGAGTAGAAGAGTGACTACATTTTATTACATACATTAGGATTTCTAGTACTATTTCTAGTACTTAGAGTTAGGCTTATCCAAGTTACGTTTATTCTTCGAAGTTGATCGAGAGATTTCTTTTTCGAAGACTCAATAAGAAGATCCAGAATTGAAGGCGAACCAAGGCGTGAAGAACCTATAAAGTAGAGTAAAGGATTAACAACCTGGAATTCTTACTTTGTTTTAATGCATTTCAATTTTGTTCTTCTTTGTTAAACTTGTGATGTTTATGACTCATAATAATAATATATCTTTTAATTCAATTCCATTTTCACTTTGTTTTACTTAAAGTTTGATTTAACAATATTCTTTAAGTATTATTAATTGGCGTTTACATGTAAAAATGCATAGAAAGAAATTTAGTATTCGAACATGCAAATTCAGATTTAGATTTGGTCATTGCGGTAATTCGAGTAATCGGGTTTAGATTCCAAATTTGATTAATGTTTTCAATCTAAGATCGAAAGAAAATATTGATGATGGTTTAACTCCTCTAATTGAATCAATTGGTAATTTATTCAACAACAACAACAACAACAAAGCCTTAGTCTCGAAATGATTCGAGGTCGGCTAACATGAACCATCATATAAAACCGTGAAATCAAGTCGTGTCAGCGATACAAATTCGCTCCCTCCACTCTGTCCTATCCACTACCATATTTTCCTCAATTGGTAATTTATTATATTTATTTTAACCAAAGCAAAGTTTAAAGTTGTATTTTTGGCTTAGCATGAATTAACTTTGGAATAAGTTGTAGTTTAGATTTAATTTCTGTAATTAGAATTAGAAACTATTTCACAAATATCAATTTTCTATAAACCTCAAGAAAACGAATAAAGAAACAATATAAGTTAAGTATCAATTGCATTCTCTGTGGGATCGATATCTTTTATTATTTAAACGTGCAAACCGTATACTTGCGGAAAACCACCAACAAGTTTTTGGCGCCGTTGCAGGAGATATTAAAGAACATAGTGCATTTATCTCATATAGTAAAACGGCTGCAAAGGAGATATTATACAGGGTAATGTTGTTGATTTTGATGGATGGTTTGGTATCTCCCTCCCGTTCGAAGAATAAGAATATTGGATGCGAGAATATTGTTAGTGTAATTATTCTTGGTGATAAAGGCACGATTTCCGTTCCTTGGAGCGAGAATGAACCATTCTCCATCCTTAATTTCAAATTCTTGGAGAACGAGGATCTCGTCAAGCGTGAATTCCGTGTTGGGTCGCGGTTTCTTTCCAATCAAGAAAGAATGTTAACCATTCATGTCAAATTGAACTGGGCACGAGCACGAGCATGAGCACTTGGCATTAATAAAGATGAAGACTAAGTTGCCATTTCTATTATCTAGTTTGTTTATTTGTTTCTACAGTTTTAGTATCGTATTTTAATCTGTTTCTGTAAATATGTTTGATTTTAATATGTTTCTAGTTTTTGTTTACACATTTTTATTTCTTATGTAAATATGTTTGATTTTAATAAATTCTCTATTTAATAAATCTTAGTTCAGGGAAAGCCCTTAAGGCTAACCTTTTATTTAATTTTCATTTTATTTTTGAATTTCTACAGATTTAAAATTCATTAATGGTGCGTTAGTACGTTTGGAAAAGGCGTATAATTGCCAAACATCACACAAATCTCAAATTTAACAAATCACAGATAGATTTTCACAGACGAGATTTCAAGAATCTCGACCGCGTGAATGGATTCAACAGTGATTTTCCTACACACAATTCGCGCATCGCGATCGAGATAGGGGAATCTTGATCGAGATACATGATTTTCCAACCGAGAAATGCCAAATATTTTACCTTTCACCTTTTCTCTTTCTAACTTTCCCTCTTCCAAATATAAGAATTTTGATTTTCCCCATACCTTTTCCTATTCATCTTCTTCCCTAAATCACTCTCCAAAACCTTCATTTTTCCATACGACTATCTCACCATTTGCCTCTCCTCTCAAGTCCAAATTTTCCATGAACTATGCCTAGACAGAAAGTTGTTGCCAATAAGACTACCTCTTCGAGTCGTTTGTGTAGCCTCTACGGAGCTCCGTTCGACATTGTTTCTGATGAAGAAGGAAGGCGGTATTGACATTTTTCCGGACCTAAAATCGTATTTCATGATATTTTATTTCTGGATTTTGTCACTGTGAGTAACTTTTCCTTTCACCGATTGCATTAATAGTTATCTTAAAGCTTTGGGTTGGTAACGATTTGTTACCATGCTTTTCCCCATAGTGAAACAGATATAATTGAGTTTTTAGTTACCATTTCATACGACAAAATGAATCAGAAGCTCACCTTTAGGAATTTGGGAAAAACTTTTGTCATAGGTTATGAAGAGATGGGAAATTGGTTTGGCTTTCCAACACAAAATTTTGTTTCTAGACCTAAGAATTTTCTAACTAATCCGGTTTGGAAAAAATTGACTAATTTGATGGGTTTAACCCTAAGAATACTTCAAGCAAGCTCATTAGGGACAATTGCATTTTCTATTTTCATAAGTTTTTGTCCTATTCACTTTTCAGGCGTGTTGAAGGATCTAAGGTTCAAGATCGTGACTTGTTTGTGTTGGATTGTATTTTTAAGGGTTTGGTTATGGATAGTATTGGTATAATTTTTGATGCCCTAGTTCGCGCATCCGTCTCCACAAATCGATAAGTTCCTATGGTAAATTTTATTAATGGACTTGTTTTGGGTGCCACGGGTGGGTTGGAACACTTTCAATCCCTTTCGCATGGTTATTTGCCTATGTTGGACTATGCCGCCCTTTCACGTGCTAATTTGGTTCTTAGCATGGGACCGCCTACATTTAAGTCTTATGAGTCTAGGACAGCTAGTTTGTTTACAGTTGCGGGTGTTGGTGCTTCAAGTTTGCGTGGGACAAATGTTCCAGGAGAAGATAATGAGGAAGCGGATGATGGAGAGGAAGAGGATGTGCCACGTGAAGACGTAGCGGCCAATGAAGATGAAGTCGTGGGTTGGCAATAAGTTTTGGCCCAACTCAATGCCAAGAATGCAAAAATAACCCAAAGGATTGATCAAGTTGACCAAAACGTCAATGCATTGAGGAAGGAGCACAAATCTACTTGTTGTTGGTTGATGTCTTATTTCTTCCGCCAAGGAGTCGATTTGACACCATCTCCATCGGATTCTCCTTCTCATCCATAGGTTTCATCTTTTCTTGTATTTGAATTATTTTCTTTCCTTTTATGTTTGTTTGAAACTCGTTTCTTTCCATTTTTAGTTTCGTATTTATTTTAAGGATTATCACTTTTTGCACCAATGAGGACATTGTCCAATGTAAGTGTAGGAGGAGATGTTTGTTTTATTTTGTTTTGTTCATGGATGTTTGTTGTTTTATGATTATTTTTAGCATATTTTAGAAAAAAATCGCATGCATATTTAGGCCTACGTAAAAATATCATATACATGTGCTACAAATAGTTGTAAAAATATCACAATATCAAAAGGGCATTACATATGAAAAAGTTGTAAAAAATGAAACTATTGATAAAGAAAAAGTCTCGAGTAAACAATAATAAGTGACAAAGTCTTCCTCCAATCTTGTTTTATATTATGCTAAAGCATGATAATATAATTCCTATTTCTATCTTTAAATTAGGTTTATAGGCATTTATCAAACTAACACCCTTTAGCTTTTTGCTTGGCTTGATTCCGTCTTACTTTAATTCAATTGAAGTTTCTAGGAAAACTATAGCCATAATACAATTTGATTTAGGTCAATATAGGATGAGGGTACTTTTTTTAAATTCTTCACGTTAAATTTTAGTTGGTTTTTATTTTTATAACACGTATTGAGTGAGTTTGAAGTCGTTATCTAACTTTTGACCATGATTGTGATCACCCATGTCATAGTCGAGGTATGAAAGGGAAGTAAAATGGTACTTTTGGTCACGGTTGCGACCACCCTTATCACGATCGAGGTATGGAAAGAACGTTGAAAAAAATGCTTCATTCTTATAATTAAAAGCAAAATGGCATGTTTAAGTTTAAAGTCACGATTGTGTCCACCCATGGCATGGTCGTGACCACTTAAAGGAACAATACGACCATTTACAAAATAAACAATTCATAAGTCACGGTCGAGACCACCCTTATCACGGACGTGACTAGGAAAGATTTACAAGTATATATGAGATAATGCAAATTTGGGAAAAAGATTTTTTTTTCCTAGAAATGCCTTGAAGACCAAAGATAAAAAAAAATGTGTGTGCTTTCACCCGTCCCGAATGCTTCATTATAAAATTTTCAATACAAGTCGGATGCTAGCCACTTTTTATCATAAATAGTTTGATGTTTTTCATATAGATTTACCTTATGAGATTCGTCTTTTGGTTCAACTAGTTTAAAGATGTTCATGGGGAATATAATCGTATTTTAAGATCGCTTGAAAAAAATGATGATGACTTTGCTCGGGACTAGCAATGCGTGATCTGAGAAGTAAAACCCTGATAGTATGAAAACACTATTATAAATATCCTTAGTTTATTATCGTCATAGGAACGACAGTGAACTAAAGACTACTATGTGCCTTGAGAGATGATGGTATGTTAATCAAAGACATGAGTACTTATAAAGGTTATAGAGTACTAGATCGATTCGCTAATTAGAGCACTATGTGGTCGTGGGTCATAAGTGTATCTCAAGTGTTGCTTATATGTGAATTCTTAGACTTGAAATCACTATGGCTCTTAGATGAGACACAATATACTTTGATGTACACCTAACGGTGTTGGAGTTTAGTGTCCTAAAGACAATTGTTTTAGGATATTAATGTTAATGAATAAATTGTTTATTTGATCATTTGTTTAATCAGATATATAGCATTAAAATATAACTATATATAAAGGCAAGAATCTTTCATAAAGAAAGTAACCCTAAGTTTATTTAAGTAGTTATAAAGTGTTCATACAAGCATGAAGTGAGACTGTACTTTATAATAGACCAATAAACTTAAAGTAAACCCAAGTAAAGTAATATGTTGTAGGGGTTGGCATATTGCTGTTGAGACTTGCATGTAACAGTGTTTTCTGTCGAGACAGAAAGCTGATCTCACAAGCAGTGGCGAATCCAGGATTTGAGGGAGGGGGGGCAAGATTATATGAAATTTTTTTTTAGACAAAATAACATTAATTGAAAAAAATATACTTTAGTACATAATTGCTATTCGATACAAAATGTCTTAAAATTAAAAAAAACTTCTAATGTTAAGTAGATCGACGATTACGAGGTGGCAATTGACATCTACGATCTGTCATAGCTTGAAAACGATCCAAAATATCTTCATTATCAATGTTGATGAAGATATCCTTCGAGCTAAATACTACCAATCTATCAATCAATATACATTAACCCAAAATTAAGATTAACAATTAAGAACAAACTAACCATCAAACTAACTAACAATTAAGAACAAACTAACTAATTTACAATCTCCATTAACCTAAAATTAAGATTAACAATTAAGAACAAACTAACCATCAAACTAACTAACAATTAAGAACAAACTAACTAATTGACAATCTCCATTAACCTAAAATTAATTTAACCTAACATTTAATTTAACTTACAGTTTAAATTAAAGGATTTTCCCAACCTCTTTGGAGGTGGATCCTTATATTACATGTATATTGCTTATTTTATGTGCTGTTTTTTTCAGGTTTTATAATGTATCTAATTTCCTTTTTTGAACTTGCAGGTGCTCAGCTTTGTATCTGAGATTCCATCAGTGCGACTTATTATGGTTTGTATGTTTGAATGAATTTCTTGAAAAAACCATTAATTCACCAGGTAAAATTTACAAAGGATAAAAAAAATAAACTAACCTGTTTGGAGATGGTGGCCGCCGGCCAGACAGAGAGGAGGAGGAGGCGTCGACGCTGCCGGCGCTGCTGCTGGATGGAGGAAGGAGAGGAGGGTCATGGTGCGCTGGAGAGGAGGCTCCTAATTTGTAAAATCGTGAAGGAACGCGAGGAGGAGGAAGGCGATGTTTGCGAATCCCGAAGGAAGGAATGCGAGGAGGAGGCGAAGGCTTATGATTCATAAATTCAATGTGCTGCGTTTTTGTGATGTTTATAAAATAAACCATAAACCAAAACGACGTCGTTTTGGGAAATTTTTTTTTCCCGGGATGAAGGGGGGCAAATGCCCCCTTTGACCCCCCCCCCTAAATCCGCCCCTGCTCACAAGCTTTAGATATTCGAATATCTAGACAGTTACATGGATCCGGTGAAGGAGTTCATTAGGATTGGGACCCGACTTGAGATAACATAATGGATTGATTTATCTAATGTGTCAACTATTCATCTCATTGGTATTAGTAGGTATAACTAATCCTCAGACTCAAACAATCGTTAATTAGTGATTCTGGATTATGGAGTCTGATACTTTGATTCTATGCGAGCACGATCCAATAGGTGAGAGCCTAGGGTGTGTGAGAGCAGGGTTGGGTATCACATAAAGTAATTGCAGAATAGTTAATGTCATATTGAGCATCGTCACTCCCGATAAGTGGGAGATATATCCAAATGGCCGCTTGTGGTGAATTGAATGAAATCCTTGCAAGGTGATACAGTTAAGAGTAGAAATGAACATTTCACTTAACTTACCTTTTCAGAGTGAATTCAACCTGTACAAGTAAAACCAGACTCTTCGTTATATGTAACCTTAACACATTCCATGGTTATAAGGAATTGACCGACACGATATAGGTGATGAAGGATCGTATTATACTGTACCTAATACAGAAAGGTTAACGTTAGTTATCAACCTGACTTCTTAATTGCTCTGGGGGAATATCATAGGTTCTGCTAGTAACAGCTCGCGACGGTATTCCGTTATATATATTGGAATTAATCGTGATGAATAATTTCAAAGGATATATACGGCTACTGGCAATAAAGAACCTAATGGGTCACATATGGGACTTGGAATCGGAGGACGAAAACGTAATTAGCGGGACATAGACACATGGGCCGAAATTTATATATTAGTTAGGGATATTGATTTAGTTTAATAATTGTAATTAGATTATGATTATAAATTAAACTAAAGAATTATCTGATAATATTAATTGGATGTTTTATGCAATTAAAACTCTAATTAATTATCCCTAACATTAATTAATTATTAATTTGATTAATAATAATTATCTAAATATAATTAGTTATTGTTTAGATAATATTAAAGTGTTTATTTAATTATCTAATTAGGAATCCTATTCAGAATAAGATTCCAATTAATTAAATTCCTAACACAACTGGTATTAGGGTTTTGGAAGTCTATAAATAGACCCCTAACCTCAGAATTTCGGCCAACACACTACACAGGAGGAAAAGGAATTGTTCCGTCGTCGTCTCGGCTAATTTACTTTATTTCTTACTCCCTCTTTGATCTCGTATCGATTTCTGTTAGAGGCAATCATTACGATTGCTATTCATTAAAGGTTGATTACTGATTAGTTTTTGTTTTGTGTTGAATCAAACGTTCGTGGTTCACGAGTTGATAATAACAAGTTGTGGGCACTTCGTTTGCAACGGTAGATAGTTCTTCAATAAAGGTATTACTTTCTATCCCTCTTTATATGAAATAACAATTAACAGATCTTGGAAAAGGAAAATAGATAAAATTTTATTATTCCGCTATGCCTAGGCTTGTCTATTTTCCTACAAACGGGTCCATAACAGTGTGCCAAGTGTGGTTGAGTATGATGTAGACCATGGTAAGGACCATGAGTGAAGTGAGGGAATTGATACTCTCCTTAAAGAAGAATAAATATCACTGGCCACTTGAATAGTGAGACTGAGAAGTGTGTGGCCACACCCAAATAAGGTAATAAGAGTTATTACTCGTTTGAACTAATTAATTCACTTAGTGATCAAGGAATGTTCGAGCAGTGAATGAGGGTGATTGTACCATGCCTCATGTTGGACTGGATATCATCAAGAAAAAGATCACTAAGATTACAATAGGCAGATATTGACTTACATGTGACATTCATCTAATTTAGGTAATCGTAATGGCTTGCGAGAGTTTGCTTATGGCTTGCTAGAGTTTGCTTATGACTTACAGGCCGTAAGCCAGTTTCAGGTACATTGTCAACATTAGGTGAACCTACATGATCTCACATAAGAAAGTTTGGTTAGATTAATTCAGTTTTAATTCATTTTAATGAAGCTTCAATTATATATAGGGTTAATTACAAGTAGATGCCCTGTAGTTACACGGATTTGCAAATGGTTTCCTGTTGTATTTTCTTTACAAACTTAACCTTGTGGTTGCAAAATTTTGTATTTTTTTACTTTGCCAAATTTGGCCAATAATGACCTCAAAATGAAAATTTTCGAGAATTAAGTTGTTTAGTATCATATTTAATATGGAACCATATTTTTAATTTTTTAGAATCATCATTTTTGAGTTTTCTCTCTCTAAACATTAACTTTCTCTCTCATAAAAAAAACAACACATAAATGACATCAAACCTAAAAAGTTGAAGAATTAAAGTTGCTTAAAATATCATTTAACTCTTGAAATTTTTCATTTCGCGGTTGTTATTGGCCAAATTCTGACAAAGTGAACGTAAATGCAAAATTTTGCAAACCACATGGTTCAATTGCATAAAAAATACCACAAGTACCCATCTGCAAATCGGCGAAACCACAGAACATCTATATGTAATTAACCTATATATATATATATATATATATATATATAAATTTCAATCAGACGAATTTTATGTATTAAAGCTCGGCTAATCGGATTAAATTCAAGTTCTAGCTCCTCGGTGGACTGGTATAAATTTGTTTGGAATGCTCACACTCCTCCCTCTTCTCGTTCCTTCACTTTCTAGAGAGTTTTGCATGGCCGGGTTCCGACTCACGACCTCTTGCAGCGTCTTGGATTCTCCATTGCCTCTCGATGTGTTCTTTATGGTAGGGATGTTGAGTTCATTAACCACTTATTCATTAGCTGTTCTTTTGCAGATTCTCTTTGGAGGGCCCTTGAGATTCATTTTGACTGCTCTTTGCCTCGATACTCCCAATTCCTACACTTCTTCAGCTCTTTTCGTAGCATTCATTTTGGCTCACAGGTATCGACAATCTGGCGTATTGCCGCTGTCACTTGCATCTGGTTAATCTGGCATTGCCAGAATGAAGCAATTTTTAAGGATGTTTCTCCTTCTATTCAACACTCAAAGATCACCCTCTTTCAAATGATTCGAGAGTCCTTCGCCACTTCTAAAGGTTTTTGCTCTTCGTGGAGAGATGCTGTTATCTTATCCCGTCTTCTGGCTTCTCCCAGGCCGCCTCCTGCTCCCAACATTATTCTAGTCCATTGGCTTAAACCTCCTCCTGGCAGGGTTAAAGTCAATATGACCGGATCTGCTTTTGGTACTCCTGACGAGGCTAGAGCGGGAGGTATTTTTCGCAACTATAGAGGCTTTACCAAAGGTTGTTTTGCTTTCTCTACCCCTCATTGTTTTGCTTATATGGCTAAATTGAGAGCCGCTATTTTCGCAATTGAACTTGCTTGGGAGAAAAATTGGCACCAGCTTTGGGTTGAGTCAGACTCAATGTACGTAGTTAATCTGCTTCAACATCGTTCCATGGATGTTCCTTGGAGTATTCGACAAGAATGGTTGCACTGTCTTAGCATTTGCTCTATGATGAACATTCTCTTTTCTCACATCTTTAGGGAAGGAAATAGAGTTGCTGATGCTTTGGCAAAGTTTGGAGTCTCTTCCTCAGTGATCAATTGGTGGCCTTCCGCTCCTTCTTTTTGCCACAGGTTTATCAATGATGACATTTGTTGTATTTCTCACTTATGTTTTTCTTGACTTTCCTAAACATTTCTCCTCCCCCCTTTCTTTTTGTTTGTTCTCCTTCCTCTCATCTTGTTCAAACACTCATTTTTTTCTTTTATTAATAATAACATCCTCTATAAAACATGAAGGATTAAGCTGAGAATATTCCCTCAAGGGAAGGACCTGAAGGGAGAAAAGACAAGATAAGATCCGCCTACCTGGCATATATGGCGTACAGCTGGAAATATGGTGTCGTACCATGGGTCCATCCCGAGATCCACTTAGAAGTGTACAGCTGGAAATACGGTGTCGTATCATAGGTCCATTCCGAGATCCGCCTAAGAGAAGAATATGGGATCCGCCCCACATGGTGATCCACCCTTATGGAAAACTGAGCAGGTATACGGTGAAACTCACTATCATTAAGCTAGCACTAATGATACCTTAAAGATCGTAAAAGCTCAGAGGTTAAAGGTTAGAGTTAAGCTCCATTGAAAGAGCATCACACTTCATTAAAAGGGCATTAAAAGGGAGTTATTACGATTATCACTCAAACCTATATAAATACCCCTGTAACATTACAACAAAGGTACACTTACACACTATTCTAAACCCTACTTTGTGATTACAGTTTATTCTCTTAAGAAGATTACTGACTTAGGCATCGGAGTGTCCCCGGCCGATCCTAACGGCACCTCACAGGGACGCTTTACGGTGTTGATAAATCTACGGAATATCAATTGGTGTGGTGAAGGTGGAATCCTAATAGTAATAGGGTTACACAACGAACATTCAAACATGTCTTCAAACAATCCCACTGGGAATATCTCCACTACGATAAACACAAGAAGTACCCCTGCCAACGACGACAACAACATCACTCCCATTGAACAAATTATGCCACACCTCGATGGCACGGTTCAACCTTCACATGAGTGGTCTCCTGAGTCATTTTTTGACCAAATGGTGGAATCTATCCGACGGGAGTTGAGCAACGAATCAGCCGAGCGAGCGCGTAATATCCTTGATGGAAACGATGTAACAGAGCGCACTAAAAGGGTGTTTGCAGAATAAGAACCCCAGGGAGACGCCACTAAAGCTACACCCGTCAATACGGTGCCGAACAATTCTGAGCCAAGAGAAAGGTCGAGATCACATCACAGCCATTCGCCTGGAACACGAGGAAATGCCAATCAAGCTCGGAATGAGGAGTCTCTTTCTCCAAATCGGTTCACTGCGGCGGTAAAGGCACGATTCCAAGAGGAATCACGGAAGCAGAACCAGAACGAAGAATGATACGCCCATCAAGTTAATAGGAGTTCGCCTTTCACTGCCCATATTATGGGATTCAAACAGATGGACGTTTCAAGTCCTCAAATTTGCCGCGGTATAAAAGTGAAGAAAATCTTGAAGCACATGTGAGAAAATACAGAGAGCTGATGGACATATATGGAGCAAATGAGGGGATCCTTTGTAGAATGTTCTCTACAACATTGAGCGGATAAGCCTACGGGTGGTTCGAATCTCTGGCGACCGAATCCATAAACAGTTGGGAAGAATTAAGCAGGGAATTTTGTGCGAAATTTGCAGGTAGCATTCCTTGTAAGGTGTCTAGCAGAACGCTGTATGATCTGAAGCACAAAGAGGGCGAACCATTAAGGGCTTATATCAATCGATTCAATAAACTGTGCACCGACAAAACGAATGTCGACGTAAATACAGCGGTAGAGGCCATAATAAAAAACACAAGGTGTAAACGATTGCAAGAGAAATTGGTTATTCATAAACCAAAAACAATGCTGGAGTTAGCGGAACGCTGCAAAAGGTTCATGGAGATTGATGATATCAACCGAACTAACAAATCATCAGTCAATAATTCACCAGAGAGCAGGGATTATGGCGGATCTGGTAGATAAGATAATAGGTGGGTGGATGTCGGATCCGGCAGACGGGATTACAGATGGACGGATAACAGATGGGCGAATCAAAGAGGGAAACGCCCCTCTAAAAGTGGGCCATATTTCACGCCACTTAACATCCCTAAAAATGAAGTTCTATTATGGCTAGAGAAGAGTAGATTCAAACGAGACATCATGTACCCCGATCTGAAAGGAGAACAACACATCCCAATGGGAAAAAATGCAAAAGCATATTGCAGGTTTCATAGAAGGCAGGGCCATGACACTAATCAGTGTTTTGCGCTAGATAAAGAGATCGAGAAGTTAATTGAACGTGGTGTGCTCGATAGGTTCATTCAAAACGAACAAAATGAAGGGAAGGAAAAAGAAGGTGGCAGAAACAAAGGCAAGGGAGTGATTAATGTTATTGCAGGAGGACCAGGATATCAGTCGCTTGCTAAAAAAGCAAGAACGTATGATTCAGATAAGGCGGCTGTAGACACCGAGTCAGAGGACCTGTGACGAAAACCCATAACAGACGGTTAAAGAGGTTGATTCCAAGAAGTTAAAAAATAAAAACCACGAAAGGGCCTTGAAGGATTGCGTGTTGGCAAATAGGCGACTCACGGGCGCCCAACGAACATAGGGTGTCGTCCAATGCACGCCGAAAGCGTTGGGCGCGCGCCTAATGACAGTTGGGCGAGCGCCCAACGGCGTGGGGCGAGCGGCCAGCAGCGTCGGGTGCATGCCCGACGGCAGTTGGGCGCACGGACAACGACGCTGGGCGCACGCCCAATGGCAGTTGGGCGCGCGCCCAATGATAGGGACGTTTCGCCCCTATCTTTTAGCGTGGTTTACGGCTTAAGTTAGGACCTAATAAATAAGTTTAATTACAAAAATAAGGAGTTTTTAATAAAATAATAAAATAAAAATAAAATCTGTACTTTCGGTTAATTGTCTTTATTTTTTTATTAAATTTAGAAAATAAAACGTCAAGCTAACTCGGCTCTCGAGAATTGTATTTCAGGTACGAGTAAGGAGCAAAATCCCACCGACATACGCGGGGCGTGTCAACCTCCACGCGGGGCGTGTTATCTAGTCAGAACTGATTGAGCAATCCATAGGCACCACGTGGGACTTACCCACTGATACGCGAGGCGTATGAACTACCACGCGGGGCGTATATGCAATAATACACTCAATCATGAAGGTCAGACTGCATGGTCTCCCAAGTCAACAGGTTCCACGCGGGGCGTCCCACCTTACACGCGGGGCGTATTAAGAAATTCTTCAATCAAAAGATCCAGGGACTCACATACGCGGGGCGTGCTTCAGGCTACGCGTGACGTAAAAGACATAATTCAAGCTATTAAATCTCAGGAGCTCAACCACGCGGGGCGTACCCCAGTCTACGCGAGGCGTGGTTGAGACAACAAGATCTGAATTTGGCCCACATGCAAGAGATTATTGACGAAATGGGTCAATACGCGGGGCGTCCTCTACCATACGCAGGGCGTGTCATGGGAAAACTGCAGAAATAATGTATCTCCATGCTTGTATCTTATGAAATTACAATTTCACCCCTAGCTTGATGTGTATAAATAAGATTGATTAGCACTCAATTAGATATTCAGATTTTACATAGCAAAACTCTATCACCTTGAGAGCTTGTTCGCTTATTCCGGCATTCCGTCAAAGTTCCGTTCCATCTTCGTTCACCAAGCTCGAGAGTTCCACCTCCAAGTCCTAAGAGACATCTTTGAGTCCGGTTAGCTAGTTTCGAGGGCGGATTCTTCCCTTTTCACTTGCTAATTAGCTTGTACTCTTCCTATGTACTAGGCTTGGTTGTATTCCATATTTACATTTTCCATATTTATAATTTATGATTTACAATTTCTACTTCTTTATATGTGTTGATGCTTGCTACTTGTTTTGATATTCGTAATTGATTATTGTGTAGGGGAACGCGATTTCCGACGCCATTCGGGTTATCTTTAGGGATTCATATAGGTGTCGCCTTACCGGAAGTGACGCACCGGAAACCGTAGGAATTGACAAGCCACGGAACTTACGGGCCCTAGTTTCTAATCCCCAGTATTAGACACGCCTTGACTAGGAACCACGTAGTCTAAGCACTTCACGGGTCCGTCACTCTACACGTAGTCGTCTTTGCGAGAGTAAATCATTAGCCGTATATATTGGGAGTCATTGTTTATCATACTTATAACTTATCACCATCCATATCACTTCGTAGAGTTTTCGTTATATAAATCTGTCTCACCCATAGTTAGGAGTAGTTTGTAGTTGTTTCCCAAATCAACCCAAAGTATTCACCGCTTAGATAACGTATAAAACCGAGTCGTTTAATACTTGTAGTTATAAATCCCGTGGATTCGATACCCGGTCTTAACCGGATTATTACTTGATACGACGGGGTACACTTGCCCCTAAGTAGTAGCGTCTAGTAGAGATAGAGCATTTAGGAAGATCACATCCATAGTCATAACGTCCTCATCATAATATATATTTCATAAGCTCTACCTAGGCGCCACGCCCATCAAGTTTTTGGCGCCGTTGCCGGGGATTTATAATTTCTTGCAATATTAGACAAAAACGTTTTATTGTTAGTCTAAGCATTATCTTTGTATAAATTGTTTATATATACTTTTTACTAACAATATTCTTTCTTGTTTATAATTTCTCTATTTATTTATTTTATGCACACCCGATCTCGGAGTGATACTCTCGTTCCTATTGATCTTGAAATTGAACGTACTCTTTGTAGGATTCGGAGAGAGAAAATGGCCAACCTCAATAATGAAGCTAACCAACCCGAGGCCAACCAAAGACCACCGGTTTAGCCCGTGAATAACAACCGCAATGATGGAAATGACACCCGGACAATGATGGAGATTCTTGCTCCGCATCGTCCTTAAAATCGCAACGGAATCGTTGCCCCCACCATTCCGGCCAACATATATGAAATAAAGACTAGCATGATCCAACTAATCCAACAACTTGGTCAATTCAGAGGGGAACCCCATGAAAACCCTAACGAACATCTTGATAAATTTCTTATGTGTGCCGAAACTTCTCGGCAAAACGGTGTTCCGGTTGAGGCCGTCCGACTAAAGTTGTTTCCTTTCTCTTTGACAGGACAAGTGTTGGAGTGGTTGCACTCGTTGGAGGCGGGATCGATTACATCATGGGAGGAGCTTGACAAGGAGTTCCTTTCCTACTACTTCCCGCCGTCCAAAACGGTTAAGTTGAACGATATCACGTCCTTTAGGCAACTTGAATGCGAGGCCCTTCATTCAGCTTGGGCTAGGTTTCGGAAGTTGCTCCGAAACTACCCCCACCATGACATCCCTAAGCATGATTTGGTAAGTACCTTCTACCATGGTTTAACTCCCACTAATCGTGCAACCGTTGATTCCGCCGCAGGTGGGGATTTGTTTCGAAAATCGGCAAGCGAGCTTACGAGCTCATCCATGAATTAGCTAGGAAAAGTGTCCAGTGGCAAAAAGATCGGCTTGTCGGACCCTCGCGACATCAAACATTTGCCGTGGAAGACGAGGCTCCCAAGATCTCCATGATCGAGATGAATAAAAATCTAGACGCCTTAATGGCACAATTGAGCCTCCAGAATATAGCACAGGTCCTGATGTGCTCACATTGCAGTGGTGACCACCATGGTAAGGATTGTCAAGCCGGAAGCCCTTTTGCCGGCGATACCGAGAGCGTAAGTTATGTAGGGGGGCAACCAAGGTATAATTCTAATTATAACTCCTATCATAACTTAAATGCTTATCACCACCGTAATAATAATAATAACAGCGGATGGAGGCCTCAACACCAACACCCGAATTTGTCTTATGGAAACAATCAAAATGTGTTGAAGCCCCCATCCGGATTTCATAATGAGTTCAAGGAGCACGGGTTGGGCCAATCCCCCAACGCCCAAGGAGGACAAAGTTCTCAACCTCCTAGCAATGCGCAAGACTCTACGATAATTAATCTCCTCAAGGAAATATCTTCCCGTCTTGCTGACAATGAGGCTTTTTGCATGGATTTCGGACATCAAGTGGCCCAATTAAATCGCCAACAACAAGAGAGACAACATGGGTCTCTCCCGACTAACACCGAACAAAACCCGAGGCCCAAGAACCGGGAGACCGCACAAGCAATAACTCTCCGTAGTGGTAAGGGTTTGGAACCACCGGTTCCAAAGGCGATTCCAACCGCTCCAGAGGTAAGTGACGAACCGGAAGTGGTAAGCAACCCCGGTTCGGATCCGAAAACCATGACTTCCTCGGATAAGAATGAAAATGTGTGTGATCCAATTAGGGCTTACGTACCGAAGCTCCCTTTTCCACAACGTCTTAAAAAGGAAAAATTAGATCACCAATATGGCAAGTTTTTGGAAATTTTTAAGAAACTTCACATTAACATCCCATTTGCGGAGGCATTTGAACAAATGCCCACCTATGCGAAGTTTCTTAAGGAAATCCTCGCCAAAAAGAGGAAGTTAGAAAATAATGAAACGGTAGCGCTTACGGAGGAATGCTCCGCGATTATAACGAATAAACTCCCACCTAAACTCAAAGATTTAGGAAGTTTTTCTATCCCATGCACGATTGGTAATGTTGAGTTTAGTACGATCCAAACCAAATACACTCCTTCTCTATCAAAGGTAATGTTGAGTTTAGTAGAGCTTTATACGATTTAGGTGCTAGTATCAATCTAATGCCTTTGTCTGTTTTTAGGAAGCTCGGTTTGGGAGAGCCAAAGCCTACCAATATAACGCTTCAATTGGCCGATAGATCCATTGCCCGGCCAAAAGTAGTTGTGGAGGATGTCTTAGTGAAAGTGGACAAGTTCATTTTCCCCGCCGATTTTGTGGTGCTCGACATGGCGGAAGACGATTCAGTACCGATCCTCCTAGGACGACCATTTCTTGCAACAGCTAGGACTCTCATTGATGTCCACGAAGGTAAGCTCATCCTACGGTTGCAAGACGAAGAGGTAGTGTTTAACGTGTACAACTCCATAAAATTCCCGTCTCATACCATGGAGGATTGTAACTTTTTAAATTCCGTAGACTCTATTGATCTTTTTGTTGAGGATTTTTGTGATATGTCTTCCGTGGAAACCTTTTCGGATACAGATGGAATGAGCATTTGGATGAGGAGCCATTGAACAAGCCGTTTGAATACTCCTCCGAGATAGAACAATGTCTATTGGCAAGGAGCCGGTTCGAGGGTTTGGATCGGGATAGCAAAGCAAAACCAAAGTCATCTCTCGAAGAACCTCCGACTTTGGAACTTAAACCCTTGCCTCCTAATTTGAAATATGTGTTTTTGCAACCTCCTAATTTCTTACCTGTTGTTATATCTTCACTTTTGACAGAGGAAATGGAGGAAGCATTGATTGCGGTGTTACAAAAACACAAAGGCGCATTTGGATGGACCATTCACGACATTAAAGGGATTAGCCCCACCATTTGCACACACTGCATCTTTATGGAGGACGAAGTCAAACCCTCCGTGCAGCCGCAACGACGACTTAACCCCAACATGAAAGAGGTAGTGAAGGCCGAGGTAATCAAACTCCTCGACGCAGGTATAATCTTTCCTATCTCCGATAGTCCATGGGTTAGTCCGGTCCAATGCATTCCCAAAAAGGGGGGCACTACGGTAATGGAAAATGATCAAGGGGAATTAATTCCCACACGAAAAATAACGGGGTGGCGAGTATGCATTGATTATAGGAAACTTAATGAAGCCACCCGAAGAGATCATTTTCCCTTGCCGTTCATTGACCAAATGTTGGAAAGAATGGCGGGACATAAATTCTTTTGTACCCTCGATGGCCTATCCGGCTATATGCAAATCCCCGTTGATCCTTCGGATCAAGAAAAGACGATATTTACTTGTCCGTATGGGACATTTGCATATAGGCGGATGCCGTTTGGGCTTTGTAACGCCCCCGCCACCTTTCAACAGTGCATGATAGCTATATTCTCCGAGATGATTGAGGATTTCATGGAAGTCTTCATGGACGATTTTTCTATTTTTGGGTCGTCCTTTGAAATTTGTTTAAGCAATCTTGATAAAGTCCTTCAACGTTGCGAGGACACTAACCTAGCTCTTAATTGGGAAAAGTGTCAGTTTATGTTTCAAGATTGTATCGTTTTAGGACACAAGGTGTCCGGTGAGGGGATCACGGTCGATTCGGCCAAGATCGAGGTGATTGAGAAATTGCCTCCTCCAATCAATGTTAAAGGGATCCAGAGTTTCTTAGGTCATGCGGGGTTCTTTAGGCCATTCATTAAAGATTTCTCCAAAATAGCAACCCCCTTGACCCAACTCCTCTTAAAGGATGCAGAATTTAGTTTTTCCTCCGAATGTTTGCTTGCATTTAACACGCTAAAGGAAAAACTAATTAATGCACCCATCATGGTGAAACCCGATTGGAGTCTCCCCTTTGAACTTATGTGTGATGCGAGTGATTTGGCTGTAGGTGCTTGTTTGGGCCAACGGGTGGATAAACTTTTCCGCCCCATTTTTTATGCGAGCAAAACGCTCAATGAAGCCCAACAAAACTATTCCATTACGGAAAAAGAGATGCTTGCTGTAGTTTTTGCTTTCGATAAATTCAGATCATATCTTGTGTTGTCCAAAATTATCGTATACACTGACCACGCAGCCCTCAAGTACTTAATGACTAAGCAGGATGCCAAACCACGGTTGATACGGTGGATTCTACTCCTACAAGAATTCGACATCAAAGTCAGAGTTAAAAAGGAGTGGAGAATGTCGTGGCCGACCATCTTTCCCGGTTACAAAGCAAGCAAGCCACATCTCTGGAATTTGTGGAGATCAAGGAGACCTTTCCCGACGAAACACTCTATGCGGTAACACCTCTACCTTGGTATGCCGACATGGCAAACTACAAGGCCGGTAATATTCTTCCCCCGCACCTTTCCTACGAGCAACGTAAGAAGTTCTTTCACGACGCTAAGAACTATTTTTGGGAAGAACCCTACTTGTTTAAATCTTGTGCTGATAATATTATTCATAGGTGCATACCGGAAGAGGAGGTAAATCATGTGTTGCAAATGTGCCACAATCAAGAGCCGGGGGGCCATTTCGGCCCAAGTCGGACTATGGCAAAGGTTTTGCAATGTGGATTTTATTGGCCTACCATGTCCAAGGATTCCCAAGACTTCATCAAATCATGTGACGCTTGTCAACGGAGCGGGAACATCTCCCGTAAACATGAAATGCTCCAACAAGGGATCTTAGTTTGCGAACTTTTTGATGTTTGGGGGATAGACTTTATGGGACCTTTCCCTAAATCGCATAACAACGCCTACATTCTCGTGGTGGTTGACTATGTCTCCAAGTGGGTGGAGGTCATTGCCTTACCCTCAAACGATTCTAAAGTGGTAGGGAAATTTATAAAGAAAAACATCTTTACTTGGTTTGGAACCCCTCGAGCTATCATTAGCGACGGGGGTTCCCACTTTTGCAATCGCCAATTCGACCAGCTCTTACATAAATACGGGGTTGCACACCGAGTCTCCACGCCCTACCATTCGCAAACTAGTGGGCAAGTTGAGGTTTCTAACCGAGAACTAAAACGTATTTTGGAAAAAACGGTTAACTCCTCTAGGATAGACTGGAGCCTAAAGCTCGATGACGCTCTTTGGGCCTACCGTACGGCGTTTAAAACGCCTATCGGGATGTCACCTTATCGCTTAGTTTTCGGGAAATCGTGTCATTTACCAGTGGATTTAGAGCATAAGGCATATTGGGCTTTGAAATTTTTGAATTTTGATGTGCAGGTTACAGGGGAACACCGTCTCCTCCAGCTCAATGTCCTTGATGAACTTCGTCTAGGTTCGTACGAAAATGCCAAACTTTACAAGGAACGTACGAAGAAATGGCACGAAAAGCACGTGCAAACCCGGGAGTTCAACAAGGGGGATCAAGTTCTCCTCTACAATTCTCGCCTCCGTCTGTTCCCAGGAAAATTGAAAAGTCAGTGGTCGGGACCATACACCGTCATCAATGTACACTCCTCCGGAGCAATCGAAATCCAAGGTCCCGACAACGCAACCCTCCGCGTGAACGGCCACCGTCTGAAAATATACCGAGGCGGAGCTCTTCCATAACATGGCGAAGCCATATTCCTCCAAACACCGTAAGCATGCACACATCAAGAGAAAGTCGAGCTACTCCGACTCTAAACGTAGCCCCGGTTTGTATTTTTCAAACCCTTTGTTTATATGTATCATATCCGTTTTTCACCTTATTTTTATTTTCTCTCTTTCTCTTCGTACGCATTGTCTTTTTCTGTCCATTTCTATTTTTATTTTTCTTCCCTTCCAGATCGTTTCGTTTCTTGTAAATTAAAAACCACGAAAAAACAAATCCCTCGCTAATCCAAAGTGCTTACGCGGAGCGTACACACCATTACGCCCCGCATAGCCGAGTCTCTGACCCTGTTTTAACTACTCACGCGGAGCGTACGCACCAGTGCGCCCCGCGTAGCCAAGTCTCTGATCTTATTAGTGTGTTCCAACGCATGGCTACGCGGGGCGCCGTACCTTTCACGCCCCGCGTCCTTGGTCCTGGCAATTTGCAACCAAAAATAAAAGGCCACGCGGGGCGTGCCCCGTTCTACGCCCCGCGTGTCCTCGGGGAGTTGCGAATTGTAACTCCCCATAACACCTTTTTCTCTTCCCCAGACATCTTTTCCACTTCCACACTCCACCTCCTCTCACCTCCAATCACATCACTTCTTTTCAAACTTTAAAATTCTTTAACTTCTCTCCACATTAATTTTGCCTTAACCACCCTCTTAATTACCCCTAAAAAATCATAAAAACATTAACCACAAATTAAAATCCATAAAAATTTAAAAACTCTTTGGATAAAACCGAAAAAAATGCTTCCACTTCCCTCTCCCACGCGGGGCGTACCCCCAGGCACGCCCCGCGTCCTCGCCATTCTCCCATGTATTTTTGGCCAGGAGGTGCGATACGCGTGGCGTGCTCCCCTGCATGCCCCGCGTGCCATGCCAATTTCTGCATCAAATAAGATTAGGAGGTGGGATACGTGTGGCGTGGCCCCTTCACGCCCCGCGTATCCCTCTAGGAATCCGCATTTCACTTGGATTCCCACTCCTCCCCTATTTATACTCCTTCCTTTTTCATAACTCCTTCCCTTACACTCACTCTAACTCCCTATATTCCTCCTACACTCTTCCTCACTCCTCCCAAACCATGACTCGAAGCAAGAGAGCCGTTAGTGACCGTCCCCCGCGGTCCTCCCGTGCCCGCTCCTCTCGTTCCCAACAACACCAATCACCACCACCACCCGAAAGAGAAGAAACACCACCACTCACCCACCAATACAACGCCCCATTTCACCTCCACACGGAAGCGGAGGTGGTCCAGTACCTCACCGTCTCCACTTCCACCGTCATGGCCCTCCCATTTATCGATCGCAGCATTCTCGACCACTACGACCTCGATAGTGCATTCGAAGATCATCTACGAGCCCTTGGTTGGCACGGCCATTTTCGTACCCGCCATCTTATGTACCCCTCATTGGTTTAGGAGTTCTTCTCCACCGTTGAGTCTAATGGTGTCCCCGGTGCCGCCCTCTTCAACTTCCGCCTTCATAACCATCCTTACTCCATTGACACGGTCTGGATCCGCTCACATTTCACCAAGCAAACGGAACCAGGCACCACCCATTGGCCCTCCGATGACACTGCCCGTGAATTCTGGGCCACTATCACCGGCTTGGACACCTATGATGTATCCAACCTCCACCGGGTAGCATCCGCGACCCCATCCTCTACCTCCTCCACCGCTTCATCAGCTATTATTTTACGGGGAAGTCCGAGTCTAACAAGGTCAACAAGCTTGAGTTCTTGGCTTTGTATTGTTCCGCCAACGGTCTCACATTCGACCTCTCTTTCTTTGTTGCTACTATGATCCACCACATGCCAACCCGAAAGCGTGCCAAACATGGGCTCCGGCATCTTGTCACTATTTTTGCCACTTCCGCCCTTGACCGCCTTCACCATCTAGAACCCCGCCCCTTGGAGAAAAATGCATTCAAGTCCCTCAAACGCCGTGCCTCCGGCCTGGGTGAGAGTTCGGGGGCGGGCGAGCAACAAGCGGAAGAAGGTTGGGACTCCGAACTCGGACTCAACTTTAGTCCACCCCCAACCACAACTTCAACTCCATCTACGCCCGGTTGGATATTTTGGAGGGAAACCAACAACGTGATCAGGCCCACTTCGACTCACGCTTCGATGCCCTCGCAGCTCGCCTCGACGCTTCCGAGGCCCAAAGGCAAGCAAACTGGGCTAGCTTTGACACCTTCACCCACAACTTCTTCACCCACTTCAACCTTCACGGCCACCCTCCTCCGCCTCCACCCTAGTTTCCCTTTGTTTTTTTATGTTTTTCTTTGTTCTATGTTTTTCCTTTTCGTGTTTATGTTTTTAGTTCGTTTTGTTTTTTTCTGTTTTTGTTATCTTTTATGTTTTTCTTGTACTTTCTTTTTATTTTAATATATCTATCTCGTTCCCCTTCTTATAATTTTTCTTTGTGTTTGGTTTTGTTTATTTTTTCCGTGTTCGTTTTTTTGTTTATGCATGCGTTCATAATGTGCACGCGGGGCGTGCCCCATTCTACGCCTCGCGTGCCCAACCTTCTGCCTTCCAAACTGGCCTAGGACTCGGAACACGCGGAGCGCCCCTCTACGTGCGCCCCGCGTATCCGTGTCTCTGGCCTCAATTTGCTTAAAACGCACCTCTTACGCGGGGCGCCCCCCTGGGTACGCCACGCGTAGGAACTGACCTCCAGGGTCCTTTTTCAATTTAAATTCTATCTTTCTTTTTGTTTTTATTTTTCTTTTCTTTTGCGACGTCTTTGGAATAGACGTCATTTTAATAAACGCGGAGGGCCGTGCAACCCCGCACTCACCGTTTGTTTTGCACTAACAAAAATAAAAATAAAAATCAAATAAACAACAAAATAATTAAACTAATTTATTGATTCTTAAATTTTTCCGACACACTACCTCCCTCGGAAATTAATTAAAAGTTCCGTTATTTGTTCTTAAATGTAAAGACGTTAAATGAAAGGATCGGTTTAATTAAGAAATTTTAGTCTTGATTCTGAAGTTATAGAATTTATGCAAAGCCTAGGTTCGTACTAAACAAGAGCATTGAGTCCTAACCCACAGGTTACCGCTATAATGAAATTTAAAAAGGCAATAAAAACGGGAAGGTTGAGAATTTGACGAGAACGCGAAAGTACAAAATATAACCCGAATTTCTTGTGAGATATTTTTGAGCCTAAAAGAGTTCGTACGAGAACTCTATTTTCTTTCACAACCTTTCGAGGGCTTTGACTTCACTCGACTCATAGAGTTTGCATCTAATACCGGGTTAAGTACACTTATTTTGGTAAAAAGGGCAATAGATGATAAAACAAACCCACTTAGGCTAACTCTTTTCTTAAATTATTTTTCTCGTTTTCATTAACATTTAGGAAATCCCCTCGACAAACCGGGAACCGGCCAGAAAACCGGTCCGAGCCACCTCGGTTTGTTGAATCCTCAACAAACCGGAGAGACCCGGGGTAAACCCGGGACCCAGCGGTCTGCCCGGGAACCGGTGTGACCCCGGGTCTTTAAAATTTCGATTTTTTTCTGCCTAAATGAAAAATTGTCAGGAGCACCAACCAATTAAAAAACAAAGATTTGCACTAAAGCCAACCCTAAGTTAAAAGTTTTCTGTCTCTTTCTTCTTGCTTCCCAAAATCGCATCCGGCCTCCTTCTCCAACCCACCCAGCGCCAGCTCCTCCGCCACCCAGCGCCTCTACCTCCTCCGCCACCCAGCGCCTCCTCCGCCTCTGACTGCATCGACTTCACAGGTGAGAAATACCAAACCTTCTTTTAATTTAATCGAGCCCTTTTAAAAATTAAACTCCTGTGCTGAAATTCCCTTGGAAGTGATACAGATACTAATTTATTATTATTAACTGATACTTATATTATATGCTTGTTGATTTATGCTTTGATATATTGATTTATGCTTCTTCATTTCCTGCCAAAATGTAAATCTAAATTGTTGGTTTAATTGTAAGTGAATTTAGATTTATAAACATAATTTTAATATATATATATATATATATAATTAATATATAATTATTTATTTATTAGGTCATCCGGTCCGACCAATCCGAGCCATCCGATCCAACCAAGTGACGCGTGACCCAGTTACAAATTCGGTTTGATGTCCGGTCCGGTTCCGATAACATTGCTATTAACCAACTTCTTTGCTAAATACCCTTTTAACATTTAACCCTTTTTCCTCTTGTTCAATCACCGACAAAATCAAATCGCACCAGATTTACCCAAAACAAGCCAAGGCCTTGACAAGTAAGCACCATAGGCTTTCGAAATCGTTTTTGTGCCGCTCTCGAAACAAAAAAGAGCAAAAAGGCATTTTCAAACTCGCTAAGGTCAAAATGAAAATACGGTGCAATCATCAAAGCGGTGTTTGAACTCGAGTTTCTATAAGAAAATTAACCACTAAAAAGCCATCCACATTACAACCCCCCTCCAGGTTCATTTTTAATATTGCCTAGACCATAACATAGGAGGAAAAGCCCGGATGAAAATGCAAACTCAAAGTGACTTCAAGTAAGTGCAAAGGAGAGTGCAAAAACACCGACCCACCAAGATTTGAGCGTAAGAGTGAAATCCCTTGGTGAGGTACTTTCGGGTTCTTAAAAGATAATCGGCCCCCGTTGATATTGCCTATTGAATTTGATCATGGAGGTTTCAAACAAGTTTTGGTCGCTCATTTGTTTGCGTAGGTACTTGCCAAAAACTTTGCGTAAAACTTTAGCTTTGGAATCACGCACTTGGTAAAACTAACCGAAGGTTTGTTTCTTAATCATCTCAATCCTTTGTCTTTCGACTTCTTTTACTTGAGGACAAGTAAAACTTTAAAGTCCGAGGAGGTTGATAGGGACGTTTCACCCCTATCTTTTAGCGTGGTTTACGGCTTAAGTTAGGACCAAATAAATAAGTTTAATTACAAAAATAAGGAACTTTTAATAAAATAATAAAATAAAAATAAAATCCGTACTTTTCGGTTAATTGTCTTTATTTTTTATTAAATTTAGAAAATAAAACGTCAAGCTAACTCGGCTCTCGAGAATTGTATTTCAGGTACGAGTAAGGAGCAAAATCCCACCGACATACGTGGGGCGTGTCAACCTCCACGCGGGGTGTGTTATCTAGTCAGAACTGATTGAGCAATCCACAGGCACCACGTGGGACTTACCCACTGATACGCGAGGCGTATGAACTACCACGCGGGGCGTATATGCAATAATACACTCAATCATGAAGGTCAGACTGCATGGTCTCCCAAGTCAATAGGTTCCACGCGGGGCGTCCCACCTTACACGTGGGGCGTATTGAGAAATTCTTCAATCAAAAGATCCAGGGACTCACATACGCGGGGCGTGCTTTAGGCTACGCGTGGCGTAAAAGACATAATTCAAGCTATCAAATCTCAGGAGCTCAACCACGCGGGGCGTACCCCAGTCTACGCGAGGCGTGGTTGAGACAACAAGATCTGAATTTGGCCCACATGCAAGAGATTATTGACGAAATGGGTCAATACGCGGGGCGTCCTCTACCATACGCGGGGCGTGTCATGGGAAAACTGCAGAAATAATGTATCTCCATGCTTGTATCTTATGAAATTACAATTTCACCCCCAGCTTGATGTGTATAAATAAGAGTGATTAGCACTCAATTAGATATTCAGATTTTACATAGCAAAACTCTATCACCTTGAAAGCTTGTTCGCTTATTCCGACATTCCGTCAAAGTTCTGTTCCATCTTCATTCACCAAGCTCGAGAGTTCCACCTCCAAGTCATAAGAGACGGCTTTGAGTCCGGTTAGCTAGTTCCGAGGGCGGATTCTTTCCTTTTCACTTGCTAATTAGCTTGTACTCTTCCTATGTACTAGGCTTGGTTGTATTCCATATTTACATTTTCCATATTTATAATTTATGATTTACAATTTCTACTTCTTTATATGTGTTGATGCTTACTACTTGTTTTGATATTCATAATTGATTATTGTGTAGGGGAACGCGATTTCCGACGCCATTCCGGCTATCTTTAGGGTTGCGCTTCCAGCAAGTCAGGTCCAAGAATCGAAATAGGTATGCCAAACTAGCTCCGGCCCAATCATAGGAAGACACCACGTCTAGGTCTCGGAAGGCCTGGACGAGGCCCGTGTGTATGGTCCCGCTCTGGGTACGGAAAATCATCTCGCCTAGAGCATATAGGAGAAAGCTACGCGTGGCCCTGTCCGTATCATCTCGATCGTAGAAGTCTCGTCGACTCAGCAGTCCGAAGGTAGTGACGAACTTCGCCGGGGTAGATCTAATGCATGTATAGACTCCGGGACCAAGCAGAGCATCCATCTCATCGAGGTTAACCTTGGGACGCACCATACCATAGTAAAGGGGGACCGGAGTATCGCTACCTCGTAATCCGATCAGCAAAGAAAAGTCTCGGGGTGAGATCGTCATCTCCCCGAATGGAAGATGAAATGTGTGGGTTGAATCCACCCACCTCTCGCAGAGGGCGCGCCTGTCACACACGCTGTTGGCATGGGGCAGCGCCAGAATAAAGGGCTTGAAGCCCAACTCCCGCACGCGGACTCTGAACCATGAATGGATGCCCTCGGTGGATCCCGAGATAGCAATAACCTAGAAGAAATAGTACAGATAAGAGTGGGACTTAGCTAGAGTCATTATTCCTTAAGGGCCTCACTTCTATATACGTATGATAGAAATTCAGTTTAACTAGTTATTCTTTAAATTTCGTCTAAATTTAACTTAAAAATTCTCTTTGTTAAGATCGTCATTCTTTAGAGTTTCGTCCGTAGGATCATTCGTATAGGATTTAATTTAATTCGTTATTCTTTGGTGTTCCACTCTCCCGCGTGCTTGCGAGGAGCTTAATCCAATTCAAGTTTTTGATACAGGTGGTTTAGTATTATTCGCGTTTTTTACTATTCACGTGCATTATTCACGTCGTCTTACTATTCATGTGCACTATTCACGTTTTTACTATTCACATGCATTATTCACGTCATCTTACTATTCACGTGCATTATTCACGTCATTTACTATTCACGTGCACTATTCACGATTTTACTATTCACGTGCATTATTCGCATCGTTTTACTATTCACACGAACTATTTACGTTTTTACTATTCATGTGCGCTATTCACATGCACTACTCACGTTTTTACTATTCACGTGCATTATTCACGTCATTTCACTATTCACGTCGCTTTACTATTCACGTGCACTATTCACGTTTTACTAGTCACGCTGTTTTTGCTACTCACATGTATAAAAGTTCACATTCTTTCCAAAAATCATAAAGTATCGTTCACATGCATGAAAATTCGTGTTTTCTAGCTAAAGGACTCATAAGCAGTTTAAAGGTTAGCATGCAAATAACGTTCAAACGGGGCTGCTAAAACCTAGAAGTCTTGACAAATAAAAACAAAGAGGTACTTACCCGATTGATGTTGGTCCGACTTAGATGAGAAGCAGGGTTCTGGAAAGGAACGACGCTAGACAAATCCTCAAAGACCACCTCCATAACCTTCGTGCCATCGTATTTGCTCGACGCCATCGTGAAAATGCTCAAACGTTAGTGAGAGAGAGAAGAGGAGAGAGAAGGTGTGGGGTTAAAATGAACCCCACCACCCTTTTATAAGGATGAAAAGTGGCAATCTTGTAATAAGGAAAAAAAGGTACGATGTGATGTAAAGGTAAAAAGTAAATAATTAATTACCAAGTGCACAAATCTCCGATTCGCAGTCCGTTTCAGCCTACGTTCTTGCTAAGTAGTGACCATTGTCCAGGGAGATGACTCCAGTCGACATTCAGAATTTACAGAACAGTGGCGCCAGTCAAAATACAGACAATAGTCACTAGAAAAATAATTTTTAGCCCGAAAAGATTCCAGACGAAGGGATAAGGTTATTCCTATCAACGATTTCAGCATGTGAGATAGTAACTCCAGTCGGAGCACAGACGACGGTAGGTCGAAATCCAAAATCACCCGACTGCGTGCACTGTAGGGTCGCTAGAAAGAGCCGTATTACCTGCGGTCGATTTAGAGACTAGGGTCGCTAGAAAGAGCCATATTACCTGCGGTCGATTTAGAGACTATGGTCGCTAGAAAGGGCCATATTACCTGCAGTCGATGTACAGACTAGGGTCACTAGAAAGAGTCATTTACCCACGGTCGATGTAGAGACTAGGGTCGCTAGAAAGAGCCATTTACCTGCGGTCGATGTAGAGACTAGGGTCGCTAGAAAGAGCCACTTACCTACGGTCGATGTAGAGACTAAGGTCGCTAGAAAGAGCCACTTACATGCGGTCGATGTAGAGACTAGGGTCGCTAGAAAGAGCCACTTACATGCGGTCGATGTAGAGACTATGGTCGCTAGAAAGAGCCATTACCTGCGATCAATGTAAAGATTAGTGTCGCTAGAAAGAGCCACTTACATGCGGTTAGGGTAGCTAGAAAGAGTCGTATTACCTGCGGTCTGTTTAGAGACTAGGGTCGCTAGAAAGAGCTAGGGGGAGACGGTCGATGAAGAGACTGAAGACAAGGAAGGAACTTGCGACATGGAGATCAGGTATTTCCCCTCCCACTCTATATGTATCTTTTACTTTAATATGTTTCGCATTGCATGTGTCGCATTCACGGAAAAGTTTTTTCGAAAAAGCACACACGTCACTGTCAAAATAGAAAAGTAGGGGCAACTGTTGACACCGAGCCGGAGGACCTGTGATGAAAACCGATAACAGACGGTTAAAGCGGTTGATTCCAATAAGTTAAAAAATAAAAACCACGAAAGGGCCCTGAAGGATTGCGTGTCGAAAAATAGGCGACTCACGGGCGCCCAACGAACATAGGGCGTCGTCCAACGCACGCCGAAAGCGTTGGGCGCGCGCCTAATGACCATTGGGCGAGCGCCCAACGGCGTGGGGCGGGCGCCCAATAGCGTTGGGCGAGCGCCCAGCAGCGTAGGGCGCATACCCGACGGCAGTTGGGCGCACGACCAACGACGCTGGGTGCACGCCCAACGACAGTTGGGCGCATGCCCAACCTGCTTTGGGCGTCCGCCCAGGGCCTGTTGGGCACGCGCCCAACCGAGGTTTGGTGTCGCCCAACCTGCGTTGGGCGTCCGCCCAACCCAAAGTTGGGCGTCGCCCAACTGTGTGTTGGGCGTCTGCCCAACACCTGTTGGGCGTCGCCCAACTTGATGTTGGCCGTCCGCCCAACATCCGTTGGGCGCATGCCCAACTGTGGGATCTGTGCCTATAAAAAGGCACGGATCCCCATGCAAAGAAGGAGGAGGGATTTTGGAGAGCTTCTCACTCTAGAATATTTTTTTTAGAGATAGAAAGTAAATTTTTGGGAGAAAACATTTTTTTTCCTAAAAATTAAAAATCTCCAAAAAGTTAAATATTTTACAAAAACACAAAAACACCGAGAAACCATAATTCGTGGAATTAATCGACTTCATCCGTCAATACCGATCTTGAGGTATTATCCGAGGACTAGACTCGTTTTATTTATTTCGTCTATTTATTTTATTTATAGTGTTGTTTCTTTATTTATTTATTTAGTTAGTTATTTATTTTTCCGAATTTATTTAATTTCTGTCTCGTATTAAATAAATGTTTGGTTTTGTTTTGAAATAAAAAACCTCATTTTAAGTCCCAATACGAACCGTGACCCGATTCAAGGGTAGTTCGGGACTAAAACGTTGTAAATATAGGATTTAAAAAAGCTTTTTAAAATTAACGTTTTTAAATAAAACATTGTTTTGGGAGGCTCCGCTATAGACTATGACCCGATTTGGGTAGTTCGGAGACCAAAATGATATAATAGAGTAGATCTAAAGCATTTTAATAATCTGGAAAGTATAGGGGCTGTTTCCGTAACTTTACTGTTTCTGTCACTAAAGGTTGTTTACCGACGGATTTTCCGTCGGTAAAGCTGCTGGAATTTTAAAAAATGTATTTTTAACCCTCTTTTCTTAACTTTTTGACATTTGGTCCTTTATATATATATGTTTAATTATGTAATATGTTTATTAAAAATTATTTTGAGGTATATAACTAGTAATTACTTATTATGTATTTACTTATTTTATATATTTGGGCATAATTTACATTAATTTGGTTTTGTAAAGCTATTTGTATATATATATATATATATGTTTCCTTTAAAATCATTTAAACTAGATTAATTATTGTTTAGGGTGGGTTATTCTCTATATATTTATTATGTAAAGAAAAGCTATTTTGGGTATTAAATTTAGTTTTCTTATTCATGAATTTTATTCATTATTTTTACATTGCTTTTTCTTAAATTAAAATCAAAGGATATTATAATTAGCATTATCTTTGTTTTCACTTGTATATATATTATTATTATTTTTCTTATCTTATTTTCTTTGATCTATAAGTATTATTATTATTTTTACCATAATGTATATTTATATAAATATGTATATTTATTCTCCTTTTGAATTTCCTATATATATATATGTTTTAAAAGTATTTTGGTTGGGTGAATTTGGGTTTAATTTGTTAGTTGTTGTAATTATGTTCAAATGGAGGTTAATTGAGTGAAAAAGGAAAAATAAACCACAAAAGGAGAGTTCAATTTGCTTATTTAAACTAAAGGTTTCTAGAGGTGCTTAATGTAAATAAAAGGTTTTTAGTTCTTTGCCATTTCAAAGGACTTTCTAAAATTTGGCCCACATGCAAGAGATTATTGACGAAATGGGTCAATACGCGGGGCGTCCTCTACCATACGCGGGGCGTGTCATGGGAAAACTGCAGAAATAATGTATCTCCATGCTTGTATCTTATGAAATTACAATTTCACCCCCAGCTTGATGTGTATAAATAAGAGTGATTAGCACTCAATTAGATATTCAGATTTTACATAGCAAAACTCTATCACCTTGAAAGCTTGTTCGCTTATTCCGACATTCCGTCAAAGTTCTGTTCCATCTTCATTCACCAAGCTCGAGAGTTCCACCTCCAAGTCATAAGAGACGGCTTTGAGTCCGGTTAGCTAGTTCCGAGGGCGGATTCTTTCCTTTTCACTTGCTAATTAGCTTGTACTCTTCCTATGTATTAGGCTTGGTTGTATTCCATATTTACATTTTCCATATTTATAATTTATGATTTACAATTTCTACTTCTTTATATGTGTTGATGCTTACTACTTGTTTTGATATTCATAATTGATTATTGTGTAGGGGAACGCGATTTCCGACGCCATTCCGGCTATCTTTAGGGTTGCGCTTCCAGCAAGTCAGGTCCAAGAATCGAAATAGGTATGCCAAACTAGCTCCGGCCCAATCATAGGAAGACACCACGTCTAGGTCTCGGAAGGCCTGGACGAGGCCCGTGTGTATGGTCCCGCTCTGGGTACGGAAAATCATCTCGCCTAGAGCATATAGGAGAAAGCTACGCGTGGCCCTGTCCGTATCATCTCGATCGTAGAAGTCTCGTCGACTCAGCAGTCCGAAGGTAGTGACGAACTTCGCCGGGGTAGATCTAATGCATGTATAGACTCCGGGACCAAGCAGAGCATCCATCTCATCGAGGTTAACCTTGGGACGCACCATACCATAGTAAAGGGGGACCGGAGTATCGCTACCTCGTAATCCGATCAGCAAAGAAAAGTCTCGGGGTGAGATCGTCATCTCCCCGAATGGAAGATGAAATGTGTGGGTTGAATCCACCCACCTCTCGCAGAGGGCGCGCCTGTCACACACGCTGTTGGCATGGGGCAGCGCCAGAATAAAGGGCTTGAAGCCCAACTCCCGCACGCGGACTCTGAACCATGAATGGATGCCCTCGGTGGATCCCGAGATAGCAATAACCTAGAAGAAATAGTACAGATAAGAGTGGGACTTAGCTAGAGTCATTATTCCTTAAGGGCCTCACTTCTATATACGTATGATAGAAATTCAGTTTAACTAGTTATTCTTTAAATTTCGTCTAAATTTAACTTAAAAATTCTCTTTGTTAAGATCGTCATTCTTTAGAGTTTCGTCCGTAGGATCATTCGTATAGGATTTAATTTAATTCGTTATTCTTTGGTGTTCCACTCTCCCGCGTGCTTGCGAGGAGCTTAATCCAATTCAAGTTTTTGATACAGGTGGTTTAGTATTATTCGCGTTTTTTACTATTCACGTGCATTATTCACGTCGTCTTACTATTCATGTGCACTATTCACGTTTTTACTATTCACATGCATTATTCACGTCATCTTACTATTCACGTGCATTATTCACGTCATTTACTATTCACGTGCACTATTCACGATTTTACTATTCACGTGCATTATTCGCATCGTTTTACTATTCACACGAACTATTTACGTTTTTACTATTCATGTGCGCTATTCACATGCACTACTCACGTTTTTACTATTCACGTGCATTATTCACGTCATTTCACTATTCACGTCGCTTTACTATTCACGTGCACTATTCACGTTTTACTAGTCACGCTGTTTTTGCTACTCACATGTATAAAAGTTCACATTCTTTCCAAAAATCATAAAGTATCGTTCACATGCATGAAAATTCGTGTTTTCTAGCTAAAGGACTCATAAGCAGTTTAAAGGTTAGCATGCAAATAACGTTCAAACGGGGCTGCTAAAACCTAGAAGTCTTGACAAATAAAAACAAAGAGGTACTTACCCGATTGATGTTGGTCCGACTTAGATGAGAAGCAGGGTTCTGGAAAGGAACGACGCTAGACAAATCCTCAAAGACCACCTCCATAACCTTCGTGCCATCGTATTTGCTCGACGCCATCGTGAAAATGCTCAAACGTTAGTGAGAGAGAGAAGAGGAGAGAGAAGGTGTGGGGTTAAAATGAACCCCACCACCCTTTTATAAGGATGAAAAGTGGCAATCTTGTAATAAGGAAAAAAAGGTACGATGTGATGTAAAGGTAAAAAGTAAATAATTAATTACCAAGTGCACAAATCTCCGATTCGCAGTCCGTTTCAGCCTACGTTCTTGCTAAGTAGTGACCATTGTCCAGGGAGATGACTCCAGTCGACATTCAGAATTTACAGAACAGTGGCGCCAGTCAAAATACAGACAATAGTCACTAGAAAAATAATTTTTAGCCCGAAAAGATTCCAGACGAAGGGATAAGGTTATTCCTATCAACGATTTCAGCATGTGAGATAGTAACTCCAGTCGGAGCACAGACGACGGTAGGTCGAAATCCAAAATCACCCGACTGCGTGCACTGTAGGGTCGCTAGAAAGAGCCGTATTACCTGCGGTCGATTTAGAGACTAGGGTCGCTAGAAAGAGCCATATTACCTGCGGTCGATTTAGAGACTATGGTCGCTAGAAAGGGCCATATTACCTGCAGTCGATGTACAGACTAGGGTCACTAGAAAGAGTCATTTACCCACGGTCGATGTAGAGACTAGGGTCGCTAGAAAGAGCCATTTACCTGCGGTCGATGTAGAGACTAGGGTCGCTAGAAAGAGCCACTTACCTACGGTCGATGTAGAGACTAAGGTCGCTAGAAAGAGCCACTTACATGCGGTCGATGTAGAGACTAGGGTCGCTAGAAAGAGCCACTTACATGCGGTCGATGTAGAGACTATGGTCGCTAGAAAGAGCCATTACCTGCGATCAATGTAAAGATTAGTGTCGCTAGAAAGAGCCACTTACATGCGGTTAGGGTAGCTAGAAAGAGTCGTATTACCTGCGGTCTGTTTAGAGACTAGGGTCGCTAGAAAGAGCTAGGGGGAGACGGTCGATGAAGAGACTGAAGACAAGGAAGGAACTTGCGACATGGAGATCAGGTATTTCCCCTCCCACTCTATATGTATCTTTTACTTTAATATGTTTCGCATTGCATGTGTCGCATTCACGGAAAAGTTTTTTCGAAAAAGCACACACGTCACTGTCAAAATAGAAAAGTAGGGGCAACTGTTGACACCGAGCCGGAGGACCTGTGATGAAAACCGATAACAGACGGTTAAAGCGGTTGATTCCAATAAGTTAAAAAATAAAAACCACGAAAGGGCCCTGAAGGATTGCGTGTCGAAAAATAGGCGACTCACGGGCGCCCAACGAACATAGGGCGTCGTCCAACGCACGCCGAAAGCGTTGGGCGCGCGCCTAATGACCATTGGGCGAGCGCCCAACGGCGTGGGGCGGGCGCCCAATAGCGTTGGGCGAGCGCCCAGCAGCGTAGGGCGCATACCCGACGGCAGTTGGGCGCACGACCAACGACGCTGGGTGCACGCCCAACGACAGTTGGGCGCATGCCCAACCTGCTTTGGGCGTCCGCCCAGGGCCTGTTGGGCACGCGCCCAACCGAGGTTTGGTGTCGCCCAACCTGCGTTGGGCGTCCGCCCAACCCAAAGTTGGGCGTCGCCCAACTGTGTGTTGGGCGTCTGCCCAACACCTGTTGGGCGTCGCCCAACTTGATGTTGGCCGTCCGCCCAACATCCGTTGGGCGCATGCCCAACTGTGGGATCTGTGCCTATAAAAAGGCACGGATCCCCATGCAAAGAAGGAGGAGGGATTTTGGAGAGCTTCTCACTCTAGAATATTTTTTTTAGAGATAGAAAGTAAATTTTTGGGAGAAAACATTTTTTTTCCTAAAAATTAAAAATCTCCAAAAAGTTAAATATTTTACAAAAACACAAAAACACCGAGAAACCATAATTCGTGGAATTAATCGACTTCATCCGTCAATACCGATCTTGAGGTATTATCCGAGGACTAGACTCGTTTTATTTATTTCGTCTATTTATTTTATTTATAGTGTTGTTTCTTTATTTATTTATTTAGTTAGTTATTTATTTTTCCGAATTTATTTAATTTCTGTCTCGTATTAAATAAATGTTTGGTTTTGTTTTGAAATAAAAAACCTCATTTTAAGTCCCAATACGAACCGTGACCCGATTCAAGGGTAGTTCGGGACTAAAACGTTGTAAATATAGGATTTAAAAAAGCTTTTTAAAATTAACGTTTTTAAATAAAACATTGTTTTGGGAGGCTCCGCTATAGACTATGACCCGATTTGGGTAGTTCGGAGACCAAAATGATATAATAGAGTAGATCTAAAGCATTTTAATAAATCTGGAAAGTATAGGGGCTGTTTCCGTAACTTTACTGTTTCTGTCACTAAAGGTTGTTTACCGACGGATTTTCCGTCGGTAAAGCTGCTGGAATTTTAAAAAATGTATTTTTAACCCTCTTTTCTTAACTTTTTGACATTTGGTCCTTTATATATATATGTTTAATTATGTAATATGTTTATTAAAAATTATTTTGAGGTATATAACTAGTAATTACTTATTATGTATTTACTTATTTTATATATTTGGGCATAATTTACATTAATTTGGTTTTGTAAAGCTATTTGTATATATATATATATATATGTTTCCTTTAAAATCATTTAAACTAGATTAATTATTGTTTAGGGTGGGTTATTCTCTATATATTTATTATGTAAAGAAAAGCTATTTTGGGTATTAAATTTAGTTTTCTTATTCATGAATTTTATTCATTATTTTTACATTGCTTTTTCTTAAATTAAAATCAAAGGATATTATAATTAGCATTATCTTTGTTTTCACTTGTATATATATTATTATTATTTTTCTTATCTTATTTTCTTTGATCTATAAGTATTATTATTATTTTTACCATAATGTATATTTATATAAATATGTATATTTATTCTCCTTTTGAATTTCCTATATATATATATGTTTTAAAAGTATTTTGGTTGGGTGAATTTGGGTTTAATTTGTTAGTTGTTGTAATTATGTTCAAATGGAGGTTAATTGAGTGAAAAAGGAAAAATAAACCACAAAAGGAGAGTTCAATTTGCTTATTTAAACTAAAGGTTTCTAGAGGTGCTTAATGTAAATAAAAGGTTTTTAGTTCTTTGCCATTTCAAAGGACTTTCTAAAATTCCACGTTTTAAAACCTTGATCCGTTCCAACGACGGATTAAGCGAACCTTGTAATTAAAATCGTTTTCCTTGTAAATAATAGAGTTTTGAATCGTTTTCCTAACTAAACGGTTTTGTACAAAAATAAATGGACTTGTATGCTTAATCACATTTTTTGAGTTAAAACTTCTTATGCCATGTTTTCAAACACTCGAGTCGTTCCAATGGCGATTCGAGTGAAAAGCATGTAAATCAACGGGGTTTTGAAACGTGCCTAAATCGTTCCAACGGCGATTAAGACACGGACCATGTAAATAAACCTTCTTTTGGGGAGTGAGATTAGTTTAAATTTAATGTATAATATAATGCATAATTCACGTAGTAAATAAACCAATTCTTCCTTCTATCTCCCCCTTTCTTCTATATACTCTAAATTCATGTAAATGGGTGATTCTTTACTAAAATGGCTTTCAATAATAGATGGTCAAAACGGTTTTCAAAACGAGAAAGAAAAGGTTTCAAATGAATTTTAAACTTAAAGAAATATGTGATTAGTCCGTTAGCGCCTTTCTCCGAAAAGGATCGGGCGATGTCGGTGGTTTAGAATCGGGCGATGTCGGGGTGCCTAGTAGCCTTTCTCCGAAAAGGAGCTAGCCTTCTCAGCTCGTACCCAAATTTCCCGAACCCTCACCGGTCTCCCGCAAGGGATCAGTGTTCATTTCCCATTCGTGGGTGGCGACTCTTCCATACTCCGAGCTCCGGCCCTACCGAGCAGCTTGATTCCGCGATTGGTTGCTTTCGGCGCCAATCACAGCATCTGTCGTCAATGGTGTCCACCCCCGGGTCTTCCGAGCGAGGCCGCGGCACCTACAGCGGCTCTTAATAAGCCTTTTGCAAAAATTGGTTCGACGAATGGCCCTCACGCCGATGCGTTAGTGATCGTAATGAACATCGAAGGATGGCACATGAAACGAGTCATGATTGACACTGTGAGTTCATGTAATATGATCACAAGAAATGCATTCGCCAAGCTAAAAATAGATCATATGCAGGTGGAAGCTACTATCGTGGACATTCTAGGGGCAACCGGCCATACCGTCCAAACTAAAGGGCAGGTGATGCTGGAATGCGAGATCACGGATGGGAATCAGACCTGGAAGGGAGAGCAAGAGTTTACCATCCTGGAGGTCGGTTGGCATATAATGTTATCTTGGGAAGACCCTTTCTCTTAGAGGCGGCCGCTTTGATCTCGGTACGCCATTTAACTATGTACATGCCAACAGCGAAAGGCGGGATAATGATCAAAAGGAGCCAAAAAATGGCTCAATAAACCTACACGGTGTCCCTAACCATATGCCCCCAAGAAGATGAGGATGAACAAGATGAGCAAGATATGAACACTGCCGCCCTAGGAGATATAGAGACGTGCCTTATTTCGAAAGGAAAGAGGGTGAAAATTGCGAGGGGGCTCCCGCCAGAGATTAAGGAAGCAATTGTACAAACCCTTATTGAATGCCAGGAGGTTTTCGCTGGCGATAATGAAACATTAAGAGGAGTAAGCCTAGATCTCATTACTCACAAGCTCAATATAATGGAAGAAGCTACGCCAGTCACACAGAAGAGGAGAAATCATGGACCAGAGAGACAAAAGGCGATAAAAGAAGAGATCGCAAAACTCAAAAAAGTAGATGCAATAGAGGAAGTGATATATACTAAATGGCTGGCGAATGTAGTCCTAGTTAAAAAAGCTGGTGGAGCATATAGAATGTGTGTTGATTTTACAGATTTAAATAAGGCATGTCCAAAGGATAACTATCCGTTGCCGTGTATTGACATTTTGGTGGATGGAACGGCGAGGCATGAGGTTTACTCTTTTACAGATGTAAAATCAAGTTACCATCAAATACCCATACATCCTGAAGACAGAATCAAGACTTCCTTCATCACGCATCATGCCACTTATTGTTTTAAGGTGATGCCTTTTGGCCTAAAAAATGCAGGTGCCACATATCAATGCATGATGAATAAAATCTTTGAAGATAAGAAAGGCTATAATTTCTCAATATACGTTGATGACATGATCATCAAGAGCAAGACCATGAGAGAGCATGTTGCGTATATTAAGGAGGTGTTGGATGTATTAAAACTCATAATATTAAGCTCAACCCAGAGAAATGTACGTTCGGAGCAACATCTGGCAAATTCTTGGGTTATATCATTAATCGCCAGGGAGTCACTGCCAACCCCGAAAAAATAAAGGCAGTGTTAAAAATGAAGTCGACAAAAAACCTTCGAGAGGTGCAACGCTTGAATGGGCGGATCATTGCATTGGGAAGATTCATATATTGTTCTGCTAGGCGATGCCTACCCTTCTATGAAGTGATCAAAAACCAAAAATCCTTTGATTGGAATGAAGATTGCCAACAAGCCTTCGAAGGAATCAACGAGTTCTTATCTAAACCATCGTTGATGAGCAAACCAACCAAAGGAGAGGACCTTTATTTATACGTATCAGTCATAGAAAAGGCGGTATGTACAGTCATAATTCGAGAGGGAGAAGGACATCAATATCTTATATATTATGTGAGCAAGGTGTTAAAAGACGTTGGAATATCCAGAACCTCTGCAAATACTTTCAAAAGTAGAATGTAATATAAGGGCCTTGAGTACTCTTTTTCCTTAGAACAAGATTTTTTCCCAATGGGTTTTTTTCTTGTTATAAGGTTTTAATGAGGCTCACAAGAGAGGTCGTCTGCCATTGTAATAAAGGCAAGCCATTTCTTGCTCAATGAATAAATTGTTATTGAATAATTGATTCTTTGCTTACATGTTTCTTTTTAGCGTATAATACATAAATGTCTTCTCATCAAGTGGGAAGGCATAGATTCAGATTCACTCTCCATTTGTGTTCTCCTTTTATATTCTTTCTCCCATGGAGAGATTTTATACAAAATTCCCTCCACAGGACAGATTCTCTTCCCCGTGAAGAAATCTTCTAAAAGTCCCTTCAAAGGGCGGATCCAATTATAAAAGTCCCACAACGGATAGACACTTCCTTGCAAAGTGGTCATTAGAAATCCTACTAAAGTAGTGGTGAAAATGATGAAGGGAGGTTTCATCCCGGGAATGGGTTTAGGAGCATACCATCAGGGGCTGCCAGAGTTTCCGGACTTTAAGAGTCAGAAAACCCGGAGAGGTTTGGGATATGAGCAGGGGAGTCCGTCCAATGCGAGTGTTGAAGGAAAAGTAGGCTTGAGGAAGTATTTTGTGAGCGAGGGGCATGGGAAGGAATATTCAGGAACCCCCGAGGCATGGACTAGCACGGAAGGGAAGATTCTGCCAGGGTTCGAAATCTTCAATGATGTTGCCGACTGGGGCAAAGGAAAGGCGAGCTGCTTTGTCGAGGAGATCATGATGCTAGATTTAAATGCCGAGGAGCAGTTCATCACCATCGAGGCGACTGCGGGAGCGGGAGATGAGCCTAGTACCTCCAAAATTCACGAGAAGTCCGAAGGCCCTAATGATGAAAATTGTATTACTGCTTTGTTTGAGTCAGATGATGTAATCACCCATGCTATCAATGAAATGAATTCTGATTTTGGTTACTTGCTTGATGTCGATCATGATCATTCCATGCATTCTCATTCATATAACATGCCTGCGTTTGAAATCAATACAATAGAAATGTCAACTTTCATTCTTGGTACGGATGAAAATCCTAAACTTATACAAATTGCTCAAGCATTAACTATTGAAGAGAGAAAAGAATTTGAGAGAATAATTAAAAAATACGAAATTGTATTCGCTTGGACATACGAAGACATGCCTGGAATTGATCAATCAATCGTAACCCACCGCATTCCAACTTACCCCGAAGCGAAGCCCGTAAAGCAGAAGCTCCGATGTATGAGACCAGAATGGGCAGATAAGATCAGAGAGGAGGTGAAGAAACAGTTAGAAGCAGGATTCATCGAAGTAATCGACTATCCCCCTTGGGTCGCAAATGTGGTGCCCATCGCAAAGAAGGACGGCAAAGTGAGAATGTGCGTTGATTACAGAGATCTTAACAAGGCATGCCCCAAGGATGAGTTCGCATTACCTCATATCGACGTATTGATTGACAGCGCAGCGTCAAGTGTATTTCACACGAATGTGGACGGTTTCATGGGCTACATGCAAGTTCAGATGGCCGAAAAGCACAAAGCGAAAACCTCGTTCACAACTGAGTGGGGGACATACTGTTACAGGGTAATGCCGTTTGGTTTGAAAAACGCTAGGGCAACTTACCAGAGAATGGCCACAGCACTGTTCCATGATATGATACACAAGGATGTAGAAGTCTACGTGGATGATATGATGGTCAAATCAGAGACAAGAGAAGGGCATTTTGCCGCGCTCGAGAAGTTTTTGGCCCGAATCGCAGAATTCAAGCTAAGGCTAAACCCGAAGAAGTGCTTTTTCGGCGTTTCGTCGGGGAAAATCTTAGGCTATGTAATCGGAAATAAGGGAATCGAGGTGGATCCTGATAAAGTGAAGGCCATACAGGAGATGCCGGCGCCGAGAAATGAGAAGGAAGTGAGAGGGTTTCTGGGCAGGTTCAGTATATCAGTCGGTTCATAGCAAGACTCACCGCAATCTGCGAGCCAATCTTTAAGTTGCTAAGGAAAGACCAACCCGCTGTTTGGAATGATAAGTGTTAGCAAGCTTTGGAGAGCGTCCGGAGCTATTTGTCTAATCCGCTAGTGCTGAGACCGCCTAAACTAGGAAAGCTGCTTCTCCTCTATGTAGCGATTGAGGAGCGATCTATTGGGGCAATGTTGGCTCAAGAGGGAGACACCGGTGTGGAGCACGCGGTGTATTATTTGAGTAAGAAGTTCCTAGAGTACGAGCTCAAGTACAACATGATCGAAAAGACATGTGTGGCAGTAGTATGGTTGACAAAGAAACTGCGACACTATTTCCAATCGTATAAAGTGATCATTATTTCTCGGATGGACCCCGTGAAGTATCTATACCGAACTCCATCCTTGACGGGGAAGTTAGCCAGATGGTTGTTACTTTTGTCCGAGTTTGACATTGAATATGTGACGAAGAAGGTTATCAAAGGGAGGGCCGTGGCAGAATTTCTGGCCAACCAGCCCCTGAATACACAGGAAGAAGAGATAAGTTATGATTTCCCCGATGAGCACTTGAACGCAATCGAAGTTATACCGTGAAAAATGTTCTTCGACGGAGCAGTTAATTCGAATGGAGCCGGAGTAGGAGTACTACTTACCTCACCGGAAGGAGAAAGGATCCCGATGGCCAAGAAGTTATCCTTCCCTCTCACCAATAATATGGCTGAGTATGAAGCGTGCATTTATGGCTTAGAGTCATTAGCGGCACTGGGAGCGTCATATGTCGAAATCTGGAGGGACTCAAAGTTGATCATTGAACAGGCACAAGGAAACTGGGAGGTAAGAGAAGAAAGACTACGTCCATATCTAGATTAGCTAGAAGGGTTGGCACAAAGATTCAAGGAATGTCGTTTCTATCATATTCCTCGAGCACAGAACCAGGCGGCGGATGCCTTGGCTACTTTGGTGTCAGTTTGGGACAACCCCCGGAACCTTGCTTCGAAGCCGTTGGTATTGAGAAGATCTCACAAACCATGTTACGAGGACGTAATGCTGTTATGGACAGATGAAAAACCATGGTATTTCGATATCGTGAACTTCATGAAAGATGGGACATATCCGGCAGAGTCAGAACCTAAGGATCAAGCTGTGATTAGAAGGCTAGCTCGTCAGTTCGTCATCCACAACGACTTGCTTTACAAAAGGCACGTTGATGGATTACAACTCAGATGCTTGGATGCGGGAGAAGCCCGCGAGGCAATGGAATTAGTACATTCGGGAATTTGTGGAGCCCATATGGGAGGAGCAGTACTAGCTAAGAAAATTATCAGACAAGGCTTCTATTGGCTCACCATGGAAAGAGATTGTAACGAGTATGCAAAGAAATGTCACGATTGTCAAATCCACGGCGATTGCAGTCATCTTCCGGCCATGGAACTACATGTGCTAGCACCTATTTGGCCATTCGCTGCCTGGGGCATTGACATCATCGGCGAAGTAAGGCCTAATGCTTCAAATGGACATAAGTTTATTGCAGTCGCCATCGATTATTTCACCAAATGGGTAGAAGCAGAGTCGTTTAGCAAACTGGGATCCAAGCAGATGAGAAAGTTCATTGAAAAACACTTGATCACCAGGTTCGGAGTGCCTCATCACATGATCACGGATAACGGAGTCCAGTTTCAGGGGGAAGTAAGGAATATTTTCCGAGAATATGGCATTGAACATCACAGGTCTTCTCCGTACCGTCCACAGGCTAATGGAGCAGTAGAAGCAGCTAATAAGAACCTTAAGAGGATTCTCGTAAAAACGGTGGAATCGCATCGGAATTGGCATGAGCACCTCCCACTCGCGTTGTGGGCTTATCGCACGACAATTAGAACCTCAACTGGGGCAACGCCATTCTCTTTGGTGTATGGAACAGAAGCAGTCTTGCCGATTGAGATCGAAAAGCGATCGTTGAGAATCGCAGTGGAGGCAGAAATTCCCGAGGCGGAATGGGCGAAGAAGCGATGTGAGTAGTTGGCTCTAGTTGACGAAAAAAGGATGGAAGCGCTTTACCATGTACAGTTATATCAAAGAAGGATGGCTCGGACTTTCAATAAAAAGGTCAAGACCAGTCCTATCAAAGAAGGAGATTTGGTGCTGAAACAGATCCGTGTGACGCACACCGACCCGAGGGGGAAGTTCAGGCCTAACTGGGAAGGACCATTCGTCGTAAAGAAGATACTAAGCAAAGGAGCGGTGAAGTTAACCACAATGGACGGCATGGAATTCTCCGAACCTACCAACCTGGATAGGCTTAAGAAATACTTTTCGTAAAAAAAAAGAAAAATAAAGAAAAATTCCCGATGGGTTGAAAACCCGCAAAGGGCGACCTATGCAACAATAAGGGAAATCCCAATGGGTGAAAACCCGAAAGGGCACTCATTTAAAAATTCCGGGATAGTAAAAGGGGAGGAGAAAAATCGCCGGGATCCGAAAACCGAAAGGCGGGTCCTGGTAACAATAGTTATAACTTGAGCAATTACAAAAACAATGTATAAGAGACTAAGTATTTCTGTTGTTTGTAAATAAATAGAGGCATGAATATATCTGACGAGAATGATTGGAATCATTATAATCTACCGAATGCATGGTAATATGAATCACGGGTTATACATTTCTTGTCCTACTTTTCACAAAAAGCCTACCTACTATCCACCCCACTCCCTATACATCAGCTATACATCGGAGAAACCCTAATAAAAGCTACAAAGCAACAATGAAAGCTACAAAGCAATAATGAAAGCTACAAAGCAATACATAACGAGCCTAATACGGAGGAAAGTCCCAATAGTTCTCAAAATCTCTCAGGTGTGATGCCCGCTCCGCAGATAGTGCCTCCTCGGCAGCACGCGCTCGCTCATCAGAAACTCGCGCTCTCTCATCAGAAACTCGTGCTCTCTCATCAGCAGCTCGTGCTCTCTCCTCTGCAGCAAGGCGTCTGATCGACTCATCACGCGCCCTCTCCTCGACGGCAAGGCGACCCTCAGTCTCCCGTCGCATCATCCCCGACCAGTGGTCGTTCCTCTCTTGATACACATGACCAACTCGGGCATCAGCTTCCCGCACTAGCTCGCTCTGTCTCCGCTCATGGGCATGCAGATCACTCTACAGAAAAAGAAAAAAAAGAGAACAGATAAAAGGCAGCATAGGCAAAAACATAAATCATACATACATGCATACATTTCACTACACTAAAGTACAGTAATGATACATACCAGGTGATCGGTGTAGCGCAAGCTGAGGCGATCTCGGAGATAACCAGACAGCCCCACGTAATCCGTACAAGTCTCTCTCGTGGTCAGAGAAGCGTCCGAGGGATCAAACGGGACCCTCGAGGAGAAGATAGGAGGGGCCGCCTTAAATCCCGCGTAAGGTGCCCCGGACTCGTCATAGCAGATCGTAGCATAATCTCTCCCATAGTCTGGTATAGGCACGCCTAGGGAAGACCTCTCCGGTCGGGCAGTGCTGGAGGACTCGCCAACATAGTAGGGCTACTCGCACACTGGCGTCTGAGCCCGAGTGCCATCGAAGAAATCAGATAAGTGGGCACTCCTCCAGGATCCCTCCTGCAAACAAAACACACCATAAAACCTCTGAACATCTCATGAATAAAAGGGGTAAAATAAAAAGGGAATGGAATCACTTACCGGGACCTCCTCCTGACCAAAGACTGCCGCGACAGCCTCCCTCGAAAATACATCCGCCACCGGATCCACCTCCATCGCCGCCGCCGGGGCATCCCTCGCGCTCAGCAAAGTAGACAAGTAAGGCTCACGGCCCCCGGTGTGAATCCACACCGCTCTACCAACATACCGACGGGTCAGGTCCCGATGAATGACCGATAGTGGCAGGGTCCGCACTGCGAACATAGAGACGGGGATCTCGCCCGGCGTCCAGTGAGCTTCCCTAACTCCGGTGATGCCTCGATCCCCTAAATACCACGCCCGCACGCAGGGGCCGGTGAGCACACACTGCTGCTCCTGGATCACCGATACATATGTATAACCAGGGCCGAAGTCGAGGTCGTCCCATCGGAACTTAATCTAAAAAAAATGCACAAAGAGAAAGTCAGAAAGACTCAAACAAAAAACCAAACATGATTAGGCAAAATCTACCTGTGTGAGGGTCAGCGAGTCGATCCGATCCAGAAGCCGCGACACTGTCCGACTCCTCTCGGCGCTCAAGTCAAAATCCCTCCACTGAGTCATGAAAGGCGGCCTCAGTACTGGCTGGGAATCGGATGATGTCTCTCATACGCCCACACCTGCGGTAAAAACAAGGACTAGGAGTGTGAAAAATGCGAAGAAGATAAGACGGATAAGTAAAGAAGGCGTCACGTACCAGCAGAGCAAAGGTGTAACCACCAAAATCCTTGCGCTTCCAGCAAGTCAGATCCAAAAACTTGTAGAGAAAGGCTAAGCCTGCCCCCGCCCAATCGTAGGAAGCCGCTGCATCCAGATCGCTGAGTGCCTGAATGAGACCCACATGTACCTTTCCGCCCTTCGTGCGGAAAATCGTCTCACTCAGAGTATACACTAAGAAGCTGCGAACCGCCAAGTCAGTATCGTCTGTCTCGCAGAAATCTCGTCTACTCAAGAGGCTCGCGGTGGAAACAAACTTCGCCGGAGTAGACTTGGCGCATAGGCGAACTCCCGGTCCAATCAAGGCAGCGAGCCTAGCAGGGTCGACCCGTGGTCGTATCATACCGAAATGGAAAGGGACGGGAGTGTTGCTCCCTCGTAACCCTGTCAACAGCGAAAAATCTCGAGCGAGATGGTCATCTCCCCAAAGGAAAGGTGGAAGGTGTGGGTCGAGTCAACCCACCGCTCATATAAGGCCCGTAGGCCAAAAGGATCGCATACCCCGTTGGTGCGGGGCAGCGCTGCAATAAAAGGCTCAAAGCCCAACTCACGCATGCGAGCTCTCGCCGCGGCACCTAGCCTATCATACCACGAGTGAATCTCGGCGGTGGTCCCCGAAATCTCAATGAACTAAAAAGGAACAAGACAAGAAAATTTAAATACAGCTCCTAAAGCATGCAATTGATAAGAACGAGTTAAGACTAGGTATTCTTTCATTTTCTAACCTAGAGACATCCGGTCAGTTAGGACCAATTTTCTGTAAAAATCTCTCCTGTAGGGTCATTCACGTAAGGTTTAGTCAATTCTTTAATCCACCCTCATCTGCGGTGACGAGGAGCATAGATTAAGCTTTACTATTCACATGCGTTAGTTAAGTTTTACTATTCACGTTTTACTATTCACGTGCACTATTCACGTTTTTACTATTCACGTGCATTAGCTAAGTTTTTACTACTCACGTTTTTTCTATTCACGTTTTTACTATTCACGTGCACTAACCACATTTTTACTATTCACGTGCATTAGCTAAGTTTTTACTATTCACGTGCACTATTCATGTTTTACTATTCACGTGCACTATTCACGTCTTCACTATTCACATTGTTTTTACTGTTAGCATGAATAAATTCGCAGTGTCACTGTTCACATGCATATAGCGCGCGTTCTTACAAAAATAAACAGGTGCTACTTGTAAATAAAGGAATTCATGTTCTCTAGCTAAAGTCCTCTAAGGCAGTCTAAGGGTTAGCATGCAAATCATGTTCGAATAGGAATGCTAAAGCCTAGAGTTCGAATCAAATAAAAGTGAGAAATTACTTACCTCGTTGCATCGTGTCCTGCTCAAATGCGTCGTAGGGTCGTGGAAGGTATCCACTCTATCCAGGTTTACGTAAACCTCGTCCATGCCTCTAGTGCCATCCCATTCATCTAAATCCATCCCGAGAATAATCCAAAATCAAAGTCTAGAGAGAGAAAGAAGAAAGAGAAGGTGTGTGGGTGAAATGAAACCCCACCACCTTATATAGGAAGAGGGGGTGGCATTCCCGTAAATAGTGAAAAAGTACGATGTGACATAAAGGTAAAAAGTAAATAATTAATTACCAGGTGCACAGACCTCCGATTTGCAGTCCGTTTCAGCCTGCATTTCTCTCAGACAGCAACCAATACTGTCAAGATATGAACTCCAGACAACAGCCAATTTTTATAGAACAGTGACACCAGTCAAAGTACAGACGACAGTCAACAGAAAAACAATCGTTAGTCTATATTATTCCAGACCAAAACACGTTCCCATTAAACCTCCGAGACACTAGCTCCAGACAATGGTGTTTTAAAAGAATCCAGAATCGTTAGAAAGAACTTTTCTGCTCTTTAGCCATCTTATCTACGGTTCACGACCGAGGTAGATTTTTAGCCATCTTACCTACGGTTCACGACCGAGGTAGCTTTTTAGCCATCTTACCTACGGTTCACGACCGAGGTAGCTTTTTAGCCATCTTACCTACGGTTCACGACCGAGGTAGCTTTTTAGCCATCTTACCTACGGTTCACGACCGAGGTAGCTTTTTAGCCATCTTACCTACGGTTCACGACCGAGGTAGCTTTTTAGCCATCTTACCTACGGTCCACGACCGAGGTTGCTTTCGTGTCTTTTACTTTTATATGTTTTACATTGCATGTGTTGCGTTAGCAAAAAAACGTTTTCGAAACACACACATCACTGTCAAAATAGAAAAGTAGGGGCAACTGTAGACACCGAGTCGGAGGACCTGTGACGAAAACCTGAAAACAAGACGGTTGAAGCGATTGATTACGGAAGTTTTGAAAAATATATAAAGAATAATAAGCGAAGGAAAATTAGCGGCGCGGCGCGGGTGCTTAGCGGCATCCGGCACGCGGATGGTCGAACGCCCGCTCGGCGGTGCGGGACGTGCGCTCGGCGTCTGTCGGACGCACCGCAAGTGGCACGCTCTCGACGTCCGAGCAATGCTCGGGTCCGATGGCACGGGGTGCGCTCTCGTGGGCCGCTGAGCGCACGTGCCCAGTAGCGCGAAGCGCGCGTTCGGCGGCCGCGACGTGTGAGCGTCCGGCGGCGCGGGACGCGCGTTCGGCGGCCGCAGGGTGCGCACGCCCGATGGCTCGAGGCACACCCCGAGGGCCGTCGGGCGGGCGCCCAACCACGTCGGGCGAACGCCCGACGGGGGTTGGGCGCGGGCGCCCAACCTAGCGTTGGGCGCTCGCCCAACGCCGTTGGGCGATCGCCCAACAAATGTTGGGCGGCCGCCCAACATTGTTGGGCGGCCGCCCAACAAGGTTGGGCGGTAGCCCAACACTAGGTTGGGCGGCCGCCCAACCCCAATGGGCGACGCCCAATTTCTTTTGGGCGTCGCCCATTGGTCCGGGGACCCGTTTGCCTATAAAAGGCACGGATCCCCATGCAAAAAAAGGGGAGGAAGGGAGAGCTTCTCACACTAGATATTTTTCTAGAGAGAGGAAGTTGATTTTTTTAGGAAAAAACATTTTTGTTCCTAAAAATTGAAAATCTCTAAATTTCCTAAGTTCAATTTTTACTAAATTTTTTATAAAAAACGGGAGCTCGTGGTTCGTGGAATCAATCGGCTTCAACTGTCAGATACCGAATTCAAGGTATTATCCGAGGACTAGACTCTTTATTTTATTTAATTTATTCTCTTCTTCTATTTTTATGATATAGTTTTTATTCATTTAGTCATTTATTTATTTTGTCACATTTTATTTAATTAACGTATTTATTTAATTTTCGTGTCGTGTTAAATAAAATTCGGTTTTGTTTTAAAATAAAAAACCTCGTTTTTGATGTCCCAATACGAACCGTGATCCGATAAAAGGTAGTTCGGGTATCGAAAACGTTGTAATTACAAGTTTTTAATTTAAAAGGAATTTCCAAATAATGCTTTGAAATAAAAAACGTCGTTTAGGAATTTCCGTTTTCGACTATGATCCATCTTTGGTAGTTCGGAAACCCAAAACGATTGAATTAGATTTAATTTAAAGCTTTTGAATAAATCTGGAAACATTTAGGAGTGCTGCTGTAATTTACCTATTCTGTCAGTAAATGCTGTTTACCGACGGATTTTCCGTCGGTAAATCTGCCAAAATGTAAAAAATGTCATTTCAGTCCCTTTTTCTTAACTTTTAAACTTTTAATCCTTAGTACATATATATAAATACGTAATATATGTTTTTCAAATTATTTTAGAACTTTAGCATATATAATCATTCTAGAATATTTGTATATTATTATTTATTCCATTTTACAATATAAGTATAAGTATATATATGTATTCCTTTTTATTAATTTGGATTATGTTTTAAATGTTAGTTATTTGGTATTTTGAGAAATAATTAATATATATTAGCATATGGTATTTTTGGTATTTAAAACTATAGTAGTTATGTATATGTATAGTTTTTGGAACATTTGGGTTATTTTAGTGATTATTGAATAAAATTATTTTTTGATAAGAATTATTTTCTTAGTTATAGGATCTACTTATTATTTTCACATTTTCAAAGTATAGATATATTGTACCTATTATTTTTATATATACATATAGCTTCTTCTGTATTAACCATTATTTTATATTCTATTTTTGATTTAAATGTATATACGTATGTACAAATTATTTTCTTTACCCTTTGAGCCCATTCATGGGTCCATATTTCAAATGGGCTTTATTTAAGTGTAAATATTAGTTAAAATAAGTTTATTGTTGTAATTATAACAATTAGAGAGTCCATTAAATAAGTGGGGAAAATAAATCACAAAAAGAGAGTTTTCAATTGAATTATTTAAACTAATGAGTTTTTTTTTCTAATGTAAATAAATAGAGTCATTCTTGTTAATATTCCAAATCGTCTTCAAAACACCACGTTTTAAAACCTTAATCCGTTCCAAAGGCGGATTAAAGGATCATTGTAATTAAAATCGTTTTCTTTGCAAATAATAGATTTTTGAATCATTTTCTTAAAGGATTTGTACAAAATGAAATTGACTTGTATGTTTAACCACGTTTTCTTATTAAAAGGTTCTTTATCTCAAACGTTTTCAAATACTCGAGTCGTTCCAACGGCGATTCGGGTAAGCTTCATCAAACGGGGTTTTAAAACGCACCTAAATCGTTCCAATGGCGATTAAGGTGCGAACCATTGTAAATAAAACTCGTTTTGGGGAAATAAGTTAGTGTAGAATAAACACACAACATAACCTTTAAATGCGATTGCAAATAAATCACTTCTTTCTCCCCCCTCTCTGTGTATGTATAAACATAAATGGGTGATTCTTTACTGTGGTGGCTTTTCAATATCATATGCTCAAAATGGTTTCTAAAAAGAGAAAGAAAAGGGTTTCAAATGAATTTTAAACTTAAAGAAGTATACGATTAGTCCGTTATCGCCTAACATGCTGAGTAGGAGGCCGGTGGTTCATAACCGGGCGATGTCGGGGTGCCTAGTAGCCTTTCTCCGGAAAGGAGCTAGCCTTCTCGGCTCGTACCTAAGTTTCCCGAACCCACACCGGTCTCCCGCAAGGGATCGGTGTTCATTTTCCCATTCGTGGGTGGCGACTCTTCCATATCTCCGAGCTCCGGTCCTGCCGAGCAGCTTGATTCCACGATTGGTTGCTTTCGGCGCCAATCACCGCTTACGTCGCCATGAGGTTGTCCACCCCCCGGTCCGCCCGGGAGATTAGGCCGCGGCACCTCGTCTAACACCAGCTAAACAATCTTCTCCTTTAAGTTAGATAGAATTAGGTTACTGAATAAGAATTTAATTCAGAATAAAACTCTTATTGTTATTATCTGTAATTATATTTAAATATAAAGATAATAATAACTTATTGATAGGATAATAATAGAAGCAATTTAATCTCATTAAACCTTCTAACTTATTTATCCTATAATTAATTTAATTCCTAATCATAATCTAATTATAATTGTTTCAATTAAATTAATTCCTTTACATGTTTATAACACATAAATCGCCCCCCTATACTACTGGGCCTTAGTGGACTCAGTTGGGCTTCCGTCAATTAATTAACATCTGTTTCTCTTTTAGGTTCCAAGTCTTATGTGTGACCCATTAGGTTCTTATTGCTTCTAGCCGTATACAACCATTAAATTAATTTTCTCAGAATTATATTTAATCTTTGTATAACGGAATGAGTACGCGAACTGTGATTGGCAGATCCGAAATATTCCCCTAGAGCTATAAGAAGACAAGTTGATTCTGTCGTTGACCTTTCCGTATTAGTTACGGTATAATTCGATCCTTCATCAACTACATCCTTGAACATAATCTTATGACTATGGATAATGTCAAGTCATATATAGCGAGACATTCGTTTTACTTGTACAGGCCGAGTTAACTCCAATTAGATAGGTTAAGTGAAATCTGCATTTCAAGTCTTAAGCTATTGATGCTCGTAAAATATATAGAATTTAATAAGACAAGTGTATCCTATCGCAACAAGTAATATTGTGCTAAGCACGAGATTGAACCACAAAGACTATTTGTTATAATTAGTAAATCTACCTAGGTTGGTCTAACTATTTAGAGGGTTGAATAATGATTTGGGTTTTTGGGTAATTAACTAGACGAATTGAAAGCAATAATTTAATAAAATAAAGCGAACAATTAACATGGAGAAGGTGAGTTAACGGATGACACAATCTAGGTCGAGGAATTCCTTGATTAAATCCTATGTATGGGTTCAGGGAATTCGGATTTATGTATTACTAATGATTTGACGGTAATTGCCCTAATGAGAAAGACAAATCTGTACGGGATTTGCCTAACCTATTCACATGCATTCGGGTGACGGCTTGATTAGGCATATACCCTAGGTCATGCAAAGCATTAGGTTCTTTGGCAACTAAGGCTAATGCTGTAGCCCAGCCACAAAGCCGCACTCCTAGTGGTCTCCAGCAAGGTCAGATTTACACAGGTTCAGCATAGACAATTCCGTGGTCAGGTTCTCGTCTATCTATAATCCTATTTAACGTCCGGGTCATAGGCATTAAGCAAATTATATACATAAACAGGCTAGTTGATCATTATCAATGTTCATTCTAGCATAAATCATATTCCTAACATCATCTAGGCATTACGCATGCATAATCTGTTCAATCAAAGGCCCTAGTTCCCTAATCATACATATTCATATAATCAATTTCCTCCCCATCCCGAATTGGATGGGGACCGGTTCATAGACAAACCAATCCAAGCAATAGGCATGTGAGATTAATGGAAAACATCTACGACAATTTATAAAAGTAAAAGTTAAATAGGCGAAAAGATAGAAATCCAAAACCCATTCTGCTGATTCCGATTATAAATTAGAAGATGAAGATCTTCTCCCGTCAATTGCAATAAACGTAATTACATAATGAAACCTAATCTAAGAAGCTGGAAAACAATACTAAACCTAATCTAAAGCTGAGCTACTGAATCGACTACATCCTGAATAATGAATAATATCTCAACATAGTTTTTTCGCCGTGCTTAAGGTCACCTCCTAGTCAGTTTAGGTATGCTGGTCGAATTGGAGTGTTGCGAGTTGATTCGGGTCGGGATTCCGGCCCACAAATTCTGATCCATTAGCATCTCTAGCCGCTGCTCGCCGAGCAGGAATACCCTTGCTCGCCGAGCAGGAGTGCCTATCGAGGTGATATTGCGGCTACCCATGGTGCTCAACGATCACCCCATTGCCTGCTCGCCGAGCAGGTGGTGGAATATCCAGATTGTCTCTGTTTTGCTCCGTTTCTCATGCATTTACCCCTGAAACAACTCAAAACACTCGTTAGACGACAAATAGATGAAACGTACCATAAACTAAGCAATAGAGGCTAAACACGCATATAAAATGGGGTTAACTACGTTGAAAACACTATATATTTGGGACGTATCAACTCCCCCCCCCCCACTTAAAACCTTGCTTGTCCTCAAGCAAGTGTCCGGATCAAGACAAAATCAAATATCCGACAATTAAGCTACTGAGATTAAATGACAGGATTAATTTCACTTGACATTCTACCATCCTTATTCGTGCAAAGCAAAAAATGATCGACCATTTAGGACGTGGTCGAACTTGGTCTTTAGGCTCCAATTTTCTCAAAGAGTATTGCACTGTACAATAAATCATAATAATGAAAGTTGGAACCACTATATAACCTCACAAGGTGAACTCTCAAGGCTTTTGGATTATCTGTTTTGTATAGCCTTTTTCTTTCCACTCAGGGTTCAAGTGTTTACACACAAATACAAACATTATAATAGAGTCGAGAAATGTCATTTAGTTCCATAATCGCCACCATTTGCTAATCTAATCGAGGATTTAATTAAAAAGGTCTTTACAAGGGTTGTAATGTAGATTGAGGAAAGGTATGGATGGGGAGTAATGGGCTAAAATGGAATTTATTCTAATCCTATACAGAATTTTTGGGACAACTAGTGTGTTTCGAGCGAATGGTGAAAAGAACTGATATTGCGAGTTTTGTGCTTTTCCTTTCTTTTCGACAAATGGCTCATATGAGCTTTGATCTGGGTACAGAGTTATCATTTTTCTTTTTCTTTCTGCTTACTAACTCTGATTTCTTCTTTGTGGCTTACTCGCTCTTTTTGCTGTTTTCTCTCTTCCTGCTGATAGTGCTCGGCGAGCAGAACTGGGCTTGCTCACCGAGCAGGATGTAAAACTGCGAATTTCTCCCTTTTAACAGGCAGTGCTCAGCGAGCAGAAATGGGGTTGCTCGCCGAGCAGCTGCTGTATCACTAATAATTTTTTTCTTTTCTGGGCAGATACACTGGGTAATTCACACACTAGGATATAGTTTTGTGCACATAGGGTAGAATAATTCCACGGGTGTCAAGGGTATTTATGAAGGTTCGGGGCTTGTAATGTGGCTAAATGAAAGAAATGGATGAATGATTGGCTTCAAAGGGGCTACACTAAATGCAATGTAAAGAGGGTTTTTGGCCAAAACAAAGAAACGGCATGTAACACAAGTGGCTAGACCTAGGTGCCTTTTATCATTTTATCTCCTAATTAGACGCTTGTGGCTTTGATTCAAGTGTGGAACAAGACAATTAATATCACAATGTAAGTATGACTCTCAGAAAGAACGAATTGAGCAAATATTTTCTGTTTTTGGTGCTCTAATGTAAGGCTCAAATAAATCTCACAATATATGGCATTTTGTTCACAAGTGATTCCAAACAATCAAATTGATCAATACTGACAATGCATACAAATTATACTTCTTAAAGCCAATAAGTCCCTGTTCAAAGTTCCTAAATGTTCGACCTTTTGTTTGCTAAGCACTTATTCGGATAACAGACTGTCAATTAATGAAATTTCACCCTATCAACTATCACAAGTAACTCAAAGCATCAATTCAAAATCACTTCAATCTTTCAACAATTTCAGAGACGAAGCTATAGGTTCAAAAGTGGAGGCAAGTAGCTCAAGACTACAAACACACAAAAGCAAGAAAAACTATGCTAGAAAACAGTAAATTGGAAAAGCTCAAGACTAACAAACACACAAAAGCAAGAAAAACTAAGCTAGAAAACAGTAAATTGGAAAAGAAAACTAAACTAGAAAATTAAAACTGCAGGATATAAAAACTTGTTTCGATCTGTATCCCTCCCCACACTTTAAGCATGTATTTACTTCCAAAAATGCAAGAAAGCAAAGTGTAAAATAGATGACAAGAGATAAGGATAGAATAACTCCCTCACTCGCGCCAATCCCACCCATGTGTATGGGCGGAATAGTCAATGAAGCGATCCATCCTTTGTCTCTGCTCCAAAGCCTCTACAATCATACCTTGCAAGTCATGAGAAAGACTCGATATCTGTTCACTGTTTCGCTAATGAAAGGAGGTGGCATGAGTAAGTCCGGTTTCAATCCTTGCGTTCTGCTCCTCAATCCTAGCATTTGATGCCTCAATTCGGGCATTGGACGCCATGAGTGCCTCGAACTGAGCCATGCTTATTCCTTGTGGTGCGGCTGAGGATGAAGGACCGATGTCTGACTCTCCTCTTCTTGCTGCTGCCCTTTGCCTATTTACTTTCGGAGGATCTGCGCTTTCTGTATAGAGAATCCAATCTTTGCTAATAATATTAGATTTAACCATAAAATTATAATCCATAGTTAAAGAACCATTAGAGATAAGACCGGTTAGCCTAGATGAATAGCCAAAATGTTGGGCAAATCGAGTCACAAAGTGACCGAATCCCAGATTGGATCGTTGTTTAGCCACCACCTCATTCATGGTGGAAAAAACGACCCTAGGAAGGTTTACATAAATCCCTTCCCGTAAGCAATAAAGAAGTAACAGCTCGATATTTGCTATTTTATCACTATCATCTTTGCCAGTAATAGAATAGCAAATGAATTTGTGCATCAGACGGAGGACAAGGTCTTTGATGAATTTATTTTTATAACTTTTGGACCCTGCCTCAATGCTACTGGACATCTCAAACCAGAAGGACTTTTCAGACACATTTTCCAACCAATCATTAATTCCCTCTCCGTAAAGTCCGAACAATCGACAAAATAAATCTTCTGTGACAGTGTGTGTATTGTCAAACAAACGGAATTTAATGAAACTGACTCCCTCATCAACAATGTAAGTGAAAGAAGTAAAGAATTCTAGGACTAGAGATGGGTATGTGTCTAGTTCTAAATTCAGCAAATCGAACCACCCAACTGTTTCAGCAATTTGTTGAATACTATCATACAAGTCTAACTTCTCCAACAAATAAAAATCAAAGTATCGGGTTTGAGATACAGACTTACCTGATAGTAATTCGAACCGCTTACCTTCTGCCTTAGATTCCAGGAGGAATGGGCAGTGATACCTAACTGACAGAGCGCACGGATGTGTCGTGAGGAATACGGGTGGAGCTACCCGTTGTGCGCGTCTCATGGGATTCACGGTCGGGGAACGCTTCCTCCTTCCTCCTCTTCCCGCTTGTTGTTCATAATCATCTCCATCAGACATGGTAATTTAGGTTTTCCTAAGTTAGGGGATTTGGGGATTTTTGAAATTTGGGGAAAACCTAACCCTAGATTTCGAATTGATGTTGGAATGGAGTAGTGGGGATGAATCTAAGGGTATTTGTAGGGGAAGGGACGATTTTCGAGTGGAATTTGAAGGGGAAGGGTTTTTGGGAGGTTTAGGAGTTAAAGGGTTCGAACGATTTATCTGCTGGAATTCTAAAAATTGTTTTTTAACTGCTAGTGCTCGGCGAGCAGAACAAGGGGAGCTCACCGAGCAAAGCGTTAAATTACGAGTATTCGCTCTTTTAACAGGCAGAGCTCGGCGAGAAGAAATTGGGTTGCTCGCCGAGCAACTATGTGATTTTGGCTGGGGAGGTTTCTACGATGTCGTTTCATTTGGAGGTTAAAAACTGGATGACCTACTCAGCGAGCGGGGGGAATTATGCTCGGCGAGCTGGTGTATTTTCGCACTTTATGACCCTTGATGCGTCGGGAACCTTTATATCCTGAAATACGATGGGAGTAGCAACAGAATCAGTTTATTGAAATACGAAAAATAAAAAGAAACGAAAAAAATATAGGCAAATCTAAATAATTATTACAACCTATTCAATTTACATAGATTATAATCGAAATAGTCCCCGGCAACGGCGCCAAAAACTTGATGCTCGTAAAATATATAGCATTTATTAGGACAAGTGTATCCTATCGCAACAAGTAATATTGTGCTAAGCACAAGATCGAACCACAAAGACTATTTGTTATAATTAGTAAATCTACATAGGTTGGTCTAACTATTTAGAGGGTTGAATAACGATTTGGATTTTTGGGTAATTAACTAGACGAATTGAAAGCAATAATTTAATAAAATAAAGAGAACAATTAACATGGAGAAGGTGAGTTAATGGATGACACAATCTAGGTCGAGGAATTCCTTGATTAAACCTAGGTATGGGTTCAGGGAATTTGGATTTATGTATTACAAGTGATTTGACGGTAATTGCCCTAATGAGAAAGACAAATTTGTACGGGATTTGCCTAACCTATTCACATGCATTCGGGTGAAGGCTTGATTAGGCATATACCCTAGGTCTTGCAAAGCATTAGGTTCTTTGGCAACTAAGGCTAAAGCTGTAGCCCAGCCACAAAGCCGCACTCCTAGTGGTCTCAAGCGAGGTCAGATTTACACAGGTTCAGCATAGACAATTCCGTGGTCAGGTTCTCGTCTATCTATAACCCTATTTAACGTCCGGGTCACAGGCATTAAGCAAATTATATACATAAACAGGCTAGTTGATCATTATCAATGTTCACTCTAGCATAAATCTTGTTCCTAACATCATCTAGGCATTAAGCATGCATAATCTGTTCAATCAAAGGCCCTAGTTCCCTAATCATACATATTCATACAATCAATTTCATCCCCATCCCGAATTGGATGGGGACCGGTTCATAGACAAACCAATCCAAGCAATAGGCATGTGAGATTAATGGAAAACATCTACGATAATTTATAAAAGCAAAACTTAAATAGGCGAAGAGATAGAAATCCAAAACCTATTCTGCCGATTCCGATTATAAATTAGAAGATGAAGATCTTCTCCCATCAATTTCAATAAACGTAATTACATAATGAAACCTAATCTAAGAAGCTAGAAAAACAATACTAAACCTAATCTAAAGCTGAGCTACTGAATCGACTACATCCTGAATAATGAATTATACCTCAATATAGTTTTTTCGCCTCCATTTATAGTGCTTAAGGTCGCCTCCTGGTCAGTTTATGTATTCTGGTCGAATTGGAGTGTTGCGAGTTGATTCGGGTCGGGATTCCAGCCCACGAATTCTGATCCATTAGCATCTCTAGCCTCTGCTCGTCGAGCAGGAATACCCTTGCTCGCCGAGCAGGTGGTGGAATATCCAGATTTTCTCTGTTTTGCTCCGTTTCTCGTGCATTTACCCCTGAAACAACTCAAAACACTCGTTAGACAACAAATAGATGAAACGTACCAAAACGTGCCATAAACTAAGCAATAGAGGCTAAACACGCATATAAAATGGGGTTAAACTACGTTGAAAACACTATATATTTAGGACGTATCAGCTATCACCTTGCAAGAATTTAGAGTTAAGTCTTCCACAAGCGATCCTTTGACGTATCTCCCATTTATCAGGAGTGACAAATGCTCAACCCAATGTATAACTATCCTGCAATTACTTCTTGTGATACCCAATGTCTGCCATACACACCCTAGAGTCATCCCTGTTATGGATCGTGTTACAACAGGATCAAAGCATCACATTCTATAATCCAGAAACACTAATTAACATTCCTTTGAGTCTTAGGATTACTTATACCTATTAATACCAATGAGATGAACAGGTGACAATGATAAATCTACCCTGTTGGTCCCGTGTGATTAGTTCCAAGGGGGGGGGGTTAGGAACTAGTGTACTCAGCTTTTGGTCAGCTTGGCCAGATATGTTACAAGACAGCTTTGGCCGGATATTGATTAAGGCTGTTTTACTTTGTGAGTTAGATATTGACACTCTTGGAGGTCAGCTTCTAACTCAACACTTGAAATTACTCAGAGTCAACTTTAAACAATTTTATATGCTGAGTAAACTTACAACACATGCAAATATATATATTGAGAGAGGGTTAGAGATTACTCAGTATCACTTATCATGGTTCGGCCTCTCTGCCTACGTCCAGTCCCCAGAGTCCTCCGGGCTTTTAGAATCCAATACTGAGCTCTTTAAAGGTAGAGCACAAACCGATTACAAGGCAGTTGAATATGCAAGAGTACCTTCCTCTATCCGTCTACTCAACTCCTACTAAGTGCTACAACCCAGCACCTAGATTTCTCTACCACTGAATGATTACAGCCAAACACTCAGCACAACGTTCTCAATGTTACAATTGATAAACACTTGTTCCTTTTCAAATAAAGAACACTTTAGAAGATTACAAGTAATCACTCTAGCATTTACACAAAGAATGGAAGATGGGTGTAAGATCTCTTTTTGTATCTAAGTGCTTTTGTATCTTTTCTCTCTTGTACTTTTCTTTTTGTCAATCGGCAATGATCCAGGGAGTTTGATTGTCCTTATATAGGAGAAAATATGGGATCGGATCATTTTGAAATGATGTAGCCGTTAATGTTAAAACGGCTCTTTTAGGAGACAGCCTCTGGTCAGCTTCAGAATTCTCAGGCCAATCCTTTTCCTCTGATTTCTTCAGATGCCAGGTTTGTCTTTATCTTGCAGACTTGTCTTTTTGTGCCAGTTGTCCTTTACCAATAATCCATTGACCTATACATCTCGGAATGTGTCTTTTACGTATTTCAAAGGTTTCAATTATTGGCGCAGAGGGTCGGCAATCTTTGTCGTCTTGCGAGCAACTCTTTCATATTGTCCTGAGGGTTCACTCAGCTTTGTTCATTGTCTTTGGAAACTTCTATGCTGAGTTATGTTTTAGTTAGCTCTTCTTCGTAAGACAGTTGTTAAGACGGCTTCTCATGCTGAGTTCTATCTCACTTAGCTCTGTTTGATTTTAAGCCTCAATCTTTTGATGTTGGGTTCGTTTCCACTCAGCTTGATCATGAGACTTCTATACTGAGTATTATTCCGCTTAGCTTGTTCTGTCATCTCATGCTGACTTTGTCCTGTTTTACTTTTATATCTATTTATATTTATATTTATACTCAACATTGAACAAACGGATTAGTACAATTAAAATAAAGCACTTAAATTTAATTGTCTCTTAATCATGGATGATTTTGTCAAATCAAAATCTTGTGGAAAGGTGTTTCAACAAACTCCCCCATTTTGATGTTGGCAAAATGCATAATTATGGAACTCAGTTTTGAAATTCCCCATGATTGATTTATTTTTCATATTTCTGAAATTGCTCCCCCGTAAGGGTTGCATCTATTAACTTAACTCTAAATCTTCCAAGAAAAGATGCTTGTACTGACTAGGTTCAATCCTAGACCTTCTGAGATCTACTAGGTCAGTTTTTCAGAAATGATCATTTTTAGAAACATTTTATTACTTCAGTTTACTTATGTGTGAAGATGTATACTGAGTATGTTTCATTATGATTTGTTTGTTCAATTTGGACAGATCAGTATATCTACTAAGCATGGTATTTAAGACAGGTTGGATAAAGTGATGCTTACCATAAATTTACCATAAATGTACTTGATATGAGACACAAATATTTAAGCACAAATTTAAACTAGACTAAGCACAAATTTTAAACTAGACTAATTCTTCTTCTTCAGACTGGCTTCAGCATACTTACCTTTCCCTTTGTCTTTACTTCCTGATGCACCACCGGCATGTTGAGTTCCATCTTGGCTTTTCTCCCCTATTTTGCCATCATCGGAGGGAGGAGGAATGAACGTATCATTTCTAGCAGCTCCAGACAGAGCATTTGAATAACGCTTCAACCTTCTTGTACTCTCACTTAAGCCATCAATAACTAGAACACAGTCATCCTGAACAGTTCGAGGAACTCGTAAGGAGCTGCTCAGCATGCTGATGAGGCATTCATAAGATTTGCTGATCCAAGAGATGGACGCAGTGAGCTGAGCAAAGGATTGATGGTACATCTTGAGCAGAGCTGAGTCGTAGAATTATCGTTGAGCATTTGTGTAGTGTACTGAGCGAAGGATGGCTTGTGAGAAGCTCAGAAGGGTTTCATGAGTGATGGGGTCAACATCCATCTGTGCTTTGTTTACGTTTAGTAGACTTACCGCTTCACTCAGTTTGTCAATTGTACACTAAGAAGAAGAAGAAACTAACTCACGTGTACAAGTAAGATCAGCAGTCAGCTTGGCAAAGCATTCTTGTAACTCAGCAGATGTGGCAGATTCAGGATTTCCCGTAGACCGTAGATGGGTCAGCTCTGCAGTCAGCTTAGCAAAGTGTTGGGCTAACTCAGCTGAAGTGACATATCCTGGATTGACAACAGAGAGAGTGTTGATTTTTCCTTCAAGTGAATCCATGTGATTGACCATGAGAAGTAGCAGCTCGGTCAGCTTCGCAATTTGGTCTTGCTTGGGTTGTTGTGTTTGAACTGATGTCATAACACTTATAAGGTCCTTGAGCCCCTTGATTTCATTAAGAAGTTGAGCAATGGATGAGATGTTAGATGACTCAGGATGAGCAGACCCAGCAGCATCAGAAGTGTTGAACTCCTGGAGAAGGGATTGAGCAGTTTCTATGATGCGACGGCCAGATTGAGTTGCACTAAGATAGGCAAATTGACCAGTTGGATTTGTCTCAGAAGCAGGTATAGAAGTTGAGCTGGATGGTGGTGGAGTTGGCTGCTTATCAGCTTGAGTTGAGTGATCAACAGTTGTTCCTTGAGGTAATTCAGTACCAGGAGCTGAGTGTTGAGCAGGTGGATTTATGGTTTGGTCTCCTTTTTGAGTAGCTGTGACTTCGAGTTCTTGCTCGACAGATTTTGGATCCTCTGGAGTCTTGGCTTGTTCCTCAATATGAGTAACAGAGGCTTGATTGTTGGCCGATCCTTTAGGAGGAGACTCTATGGTGTGGGAGAAGTATTCAAACTGAATATCAGACATATCGATGATTGGGTCCAGAGGCGGAGAATCTATGAGGAGATCAATAACTGGTCCCTTGAAGGCCTTCTTCTTGAGCCTTTTGAATGACTTAGCTTTGGGAGGAGACGGGTCAGCTTGAATGTCATCTGGACTTTCATGTTGTGTGAGCCTATCCTCTTGCTGATCATCTCCTTCTTGTTCAGCATCTTTTGTTTGATGTTGCTCAACATCATCTGACTCGGTATGAACTTCTTCCTCAACATCAGGCTGATTGGCATCATGTCGATGTTCTTCCTCTTCTTCTGTTTGCTCAACTGGAGTTTTCTCTAAGTCAATTCCAAGACTTTGAGCATAGTGTGTCTTGGGTGGCATAACCCAATCAATGGGATCAGCTTCAACAATATTCAAACCAGAACTTCGACTCTTCTTCTTTAGAGGTTGTTCTGGGGTGTCATCACTTTCGTCTTCGGGCTCAGCTTGCCCTTTTCTTTTCTCTACGGACCTAGGTGTAACCTGAGGTTGGTCAGCATCAATGTCTTTGCTCTTAGCCATGGCCCGCTTCTTCTTTGGGACGGCAGAGATGTCCTTTGTGCACGTTTCAACTGCTTTCCTCTTCTTCTTTGCCTTTGGTGACTCAGCAGAGATTTCCTTCCCTTTCTTAGGTTCAACTTCTGGCTCATCATCACCTGCTTCTTGCACAGCTTCTACTTCTTGAACAGTTTCGACTCCTTGTTCAACATCGTTTTCTTCCTCATCTGCCTCAGCATCCTTAACTCCCTTTAAAGGTTGGTTGAATAACAACCCAAATAGCAGAGCCGCGGTTATTTCTGTTCCCAAACTCTTAGTCTCAGTGATTGTCTCGATTTTGTGATCTTCAAGGATTTTGGTGATTAGAGAACCTAGTCTAAGTTTCTTACCTCCACGTTGAAGTGCACCAACCATAAACATAGGCATATTGAGTGGGCTATAGGTCAGCATGTGCCATATAAAGCACTGCTCGAAGTTGGAGGCCGACGAGGCTGACCTAAGTTTAGGGAAGATGAAGTTGGTCAATATATAGTGTGCCATCTTCTGGTTTTGTCCCATACAGGTACTGGGTATCTCTCCTTTGTGGTTTTTGGGTTTGCAGAATCCCTTGACATGATCAAGCTTTTCCTTTGTTGTTCTAAACTCAGTCCCTTCTTCTGGTAGATTTAGCAGGGTTGCCAAGTAGGATGGTGTGATTGTTATCTTGTGGCCCTTGACATGGGTTACCAGGTAGTCTGCATCGTCTTCATCCACAAACAGACTGGAGTAAAATTCCCTAACCAGGCGAGGATAGGTAGTTCCGGGGAGAGAGAAAAGGCATGTCCAACCGTTTTTCTCGATCCACTCACAGAATGGTTTCTCGGCGGTGATGAAGCTGGGAGAAAACCACCGGCATTTTAGGACTTCAAGATTGTTGACTTTCTTGTGAACCTTTACCATGATTCTAGCCTTAGGTTTCTGTTGTTTCGAGGAGCTTGCTGGGTCAGCTTGAGGGTTTTTGTTAAGAACAGGGGATTTGGGATTTTCATCGGTGTGATGTTTGCCGGAATCACCACCGGAGACATTTTGAGGGTTCGACATTTTCTTTCTCAGAGATTTTTAGGAATTTTGATTTTTTAGAGAGAGAGGGGTTTGAATGCCAAAAGATTCAAGCGTAAAGAGGATTAAGTGGGAAATCTTCCACTATTTAAAGAGATTGAAATTGATCCTATTCGTTGAACTAGTCGTTTCACCTAGGGACGTTCAATCGACAGAGATTCTGTCATTTATGACACATTCAGCGGATGGGTTTTCCCATTATTGCTTGAGTTATCCTATGAGCTATTTATTACACGTGTTAGCGTTTAATGGTGCAAGTGGGTTTTAACTCAGCTTTGCTAGAATTCGAAGCATTTGTGATACTGAGTACCTATTTCTATGCAAATGAAGTTCTTCTCTTAGTAACTTAGGATGGGATAATCACTTCAACATGTGTATCTGCTCAGCATAGGGTGATTTCTCAGCATGTGTATCTACTCAGGATAATCACTTAACGTGTATATTATCTCAGTACGTAGTAGTTACTAATTTTGAATTAACTTAGCATGGCAATCACTCAACGTTCAAATTTTCACATAGAATTATAGAAGAGGATTAGACATACCGATAGCTTCCCTTAGTATGTTGAATTGTTCACGAGCCAATGGCTTGGTGAAGATGTCTGCAAGCTGTTCATCTGTTGGCACATAGGTCAGCTTGATCTCACCTTTTAGTACGTGATCTCTGATGAAGTGATGCCTTATGCTGACATGCTTCATCCTGCTGTGTTGGATTGGATTCTTGGACAGATCAATGGCACTTTTGTTGTCACATTTGATCTCTATTGTTTCGGTTTTTACTCCATAATCCTCAAGTTGCTGCTTAATCCATAACACTTGTGCAACACAGCTTCCAGCAGCAACATACTAAGCTTCAGTTGTAGACAAGGCTATTGATGACTGCTTCTTGCTGAACCAAGATACTAGACAGCTTCCAAGGAACTGGCATCCTCCTGAAGTACTTTTACGTTCTAGCTTATCTCGTCCATAGTCAGCATCAGTATATCCAATGAGAGTGAAGTCATTTGAGGTTGGAAACCATAAACCTGCATCAACTGAGCTTTGCAAATATCTAAAAATTCTTTTTACAGCAACTAGGTGAGATTCCCTGGGGTCAGCTTGATATCTTGCACAATAACATACTGAGTACTGTATATCAGGTCTACTAGCTGTGAGATAAAGTAAGGAGCCTATCATACCTCGATAAAGTTTACTATCTATTAACTTACTCTTCTCATCTTTGCATAGGACAGTATCAGTACTCATTGGGGTTGATATGGGTTTGCAGTCTTCCATATCGAATTTCTTTAACATTTCTTTGGTGTACTTGGACTGACTTATGAAGATGCCATTCTTACATTGCTTAATTTGAAGTCCAAGGAAGAAGTTGAGTTCACCCATCATGGACATCTCGAACTCAGTTTGCATCTGTTTGCTAAATTCTTTACACAAAGATTCGTTAGTAGCACCAAATATTATATCATCTACATATATTTGTGCAAGTATGGTATGTTTACCTTTTTTCTTAATAAATAAGGTTGTGTCAGCTTTTCCTCTGACATAGTTCCTGGTCAGCAGGAAGTTGGTCAACCTCTCATACCAAGCTCTTGGAGCTTGCTTTAGGCCATACAAGGCCTTTTTGAGTTTATAGACGTGGTTTGGAAATTTTGGATCTTCAAATCCAGGAGGTTGATTAACATATACCTCTTCGTTTATGAACCCATTAAGAAATGCACTTTTAACATCCATTTGGTATAACTTGAAGTTCATGAAACTAGCATAAGCACACAATATACGTATTGCTTCTAGCCTAGCAACTGGTGCAAAAGTTTCTCCATAGTCAATACCCTCTTGCTGACTATAGCCTTGGGCTACAAGTCGAGCCTTGTTTCTTATTACGTTTCCGTGCTCATCTAGTTTATTTCTAAAGACCCACTTGGTTCCTATAGGCTTTTGATTCCTAGGTTTAGGTACTAAATCCCATACCTCATTCCAATATTCATCGTGCTCAGCATCAGCAAAGTTCTTTGGCTCATGCATTGAGACGAATGCTACGTTGCTGAGGAACTTCCTAAGCTGATCTCTAGTCATCAACTTGTTGTCAGCAGCATCAAGAATAGACTTTTCTGAGTGTCCTCTTGGGATTTTTATTTCCTTAGGTAGTGTTGTGTCGTTTGGAACAGGTGTTTCTACAATCTCTACAGGAATAGACTGGTCAGCAAATTTAATTTCAACTTCTAGCTTACCTTTGGTTAGCCCTTGTATTGATGATTCAGAGGCTCCTTTTTTATCAGCGGAAGCTGGGCTTGGTTCATCTTCAGTGAGCTGAGTTGACTTTCCTGCAGGGTCAACTTCATCGAACTCAACATGGATAGACTCTTCTACAACCTGAGTTCGTTTATTATAGACTCTATATGCTTTACTGTTCGTTGAGTACCCTAAGAAGATCGCTTCGTCAGCTTTAGCATCAAATTTTGCAAGATTGTCCTTTGTATTGAGTATAAAACATTTACACCCAAAGGCACGAAAGTACCCAATGTTGGGCTTTCGTCCTTTCCAAAGTTCATATGGGGTTTTCTTAAGTATAGGTCTTACTAGAGCCCTATTCAATATATAGCATGCTGTGTGGACAGCTTCACCCCAGAAGTACTTTGGAAGCCTATTTTCACTCAGCATGGTTCTAGCAATTTCGACAATAGTTCTATTCTTCCTCTCAACAACCCCATTTTGTTGAGGTGTTCTATGAGCTGAGAAATTGTGGTTAATACCACTAGCTTCACAGAATTCATCAAACTGTTGGTTTTTGAATTCTCCACCATTGTCACTTCTAATATGAGCTACTTTTAGGTCTTTGTCAATTTCAAGCTTTTTAATCAATGTGGTGAACATCTCAAATGTTTCATCCTTGCTACTCAGTAAGATGATCCAAGTGTACCGAGAGAAATCGTCTACAATGACTAAGGAAAATTTCTTACCTTCCAAGCTGAGTGGCTGGATAGGTCCGAAAAGATCCAAGTGTAGTAATTCTAATGGTCTCTTGGTTGAGACAATATTTTTACTATGAAATGACTTTTTAGTTTGTTTGCCTTGCTGACAAGCTTTACACAGTTGATCTTTTTCAAATTTTAATTTGGGTAATCCCTCAACTAATTGCTTTCTAGCTAATTTGGCAAGAAGGTCCATGCTGACATGCCCAAGTCTTCTATGCCATAGCCAGGAGTTATCCTCTTTAGACACCAAGCATATGTTTTTGGAAAACTGTTTTTCTAAATTTAGCATGTACACATTTTCTACACGAGGGGCAGTTAAAATTAATTCATTTTTATTTCCCTCGAGTATTTGACACTTGGTATTATCAAATACAACCTTTCTACCACTTTTGCAAAGCGGAGCTACACTCAGTAGATTGTATTTGAGACCTTTGACTAAGGAGACAGACTCAATAGTTGGGTTACCTCCGATAGTACCTGAGCCGACTATCTTACCCTTCTTATTGTCTCCGAAGCTTACACTTCCACCTCATTTAAGCTCTAGTGTGATGAATTGTGTTTCATCACCTGTCATGTGTCTTGAGCATGCGATGTCTATGTACCAAAGTTTTGACTTCTCCACGCATGTCAAGCTAACCTGCATTTTAAACTATTCATCTTTAGGTACCCAATTCTTTTTGGGTCCTTTCTTGTTAGTATAAACAGGTGCAAAGTCATGTTTCAGTTTGTGACGACATACTTTGATAGTGTGGCCATTTTTACCACAGAAGTCACAATAACTTATTCTTTGAGGGCGATGCTGAGTGTGGTCAGCATTGTTATGTTGAGCATGCCAACATACCTTAGTGGTATGTCCTTTTCTTACGCAGAAGTCACATTGGACAATCCGCTTGTTGAACCAACACATATCTTTTGTGTGTCCCCTTTTCCCGCAACAGTCACACTGGGTGAACTGTTTATACTGACTAGTACTTGAGTACTCAGCATGGGATTTATGTTTATTTGAGCCTTTTACTTGACTCTGTAGGGTTGTAACGTCCTTTCTAAGTTTCTTTGACTCAGATTGAACCTCCGTGACAAACTTATGCATTATTTGAATGTTGCTATGTAAATCTGCATTGTCTTGGAGGAGATATCTGAGGTCACTCAGCTTGACCTCTTCAATCTCGTCACACCGCCTGCTGAGTGATTTGATTTTCTTGTTACACTTTTTAGTTAGTGTATATAAATCACTCAAGGCATTTACCATTTCGTTTCTAAGCAAAAGTAGGGATGTTACCTCATTGTTGTGTTCCTCCTGGTCAGTTTCATCAGAGAGGTCAGCTTGCTCAGATTGAGAGTGATCAGTATCATCGGCCATGAAGCATATGTTTGCCGTTTCATTTGCATCAGCTTCGGATGATGTTGACTCGTCACTGTCACTCCATATTGCTACCATTGCCTTCTTGTTTCCCTTCTTATCCCTTTTTAGGTTTGGGCAGCTTGACTTGATGTGTCCAGTTTGGTGGCACTCAAAACATGTGACAGACTTGGAGCTGTCCTTCTTATATTTGTCACTGGACTCAGCTTTGTACCTATCACCTCTCTTGTATGGCCGTTTGCTCTTTCTGTCATTTCTTCTGAACAGCTTCTTCATCTTTCTAGTAAACATAGCCATTTCCTCATCATCAGTTGACTTAGCTTCTGTGGAGTCAGCTTTCATCACTAGTGATTTCTGTTTCTTATCTTCAGACTTTTCTTTAGCTTCAAAGTTTTTCATAGAGATTTCATGGGTCAGCAAGGATCCGATTAGCTCATCATATTTGTAGGTAGTCAAGTCTTGAGCTTCTTCTACAGCTGTTTTCTTTGCTTGCTAGCTCTTAGTTAGACTTCTTAGGATTTTCTTCACCTGTTCCTCTTCAGTGAAGTTCTTTCCAAGTCTTTTGAGCTCATTTATGATGTTGGTGAATCTTGAGTTCATTTCTGAGATGTCTTCGTTCTCGTTCATCTCGAACAGCTCGTAGAGTCTCATATGCTGATTGACTTTGGACTCCTTAACCTTACTTGTGCCTTCATAAGTCACTTCCAACTTCTTCCAAATCTCCTGTGCTGACTCACATCCTGAAATCTTATTGTATTCTGCAGCATCTAAAGCACAGTGAAGCATATTTATAGCCGAAGCATTATTTTGTAATTTTCTGAGGTCATCCTCTGTCCACTCAGCTTCGCTTTTAACAATTTTCTCATTGTTAACAGTTTTATATGGCACATGTGGACCTTGAACAATTGCAAGCCATGCACTCATGTTTGTGGCTTGAATAAAGTTTTTCATCCTATTCTTCCAGAATGTATAATTAGATCCAAAGAATAGGGGAGGTCTAGTGATTGATAATCCCTTAGGGAGTATCTGTGTTGTTTGGTTCCCTGGAAGGAAACGAGTGCTGTTCTCAGCCATTTATGGGGATCCGCTCAAGATAGTTATATCTTTGAGTAGTGAGCTTAGGCTCTGATACCACTTGTTGGTCCCGTGTGATTAGTTCCAAGGGGGGGTTAGGAACTAATGTACTTTTTTATTTATTTTTTGTTTAATTAATGTGCTGACTTAGTTATTTGGTGAGTTTGTCAACTCAGCTTTTGGTCAGCTTGGCCAGATATGTTATAAGACAGCTTTAGCTGGATATTGACTAAGGCTGTTTTACTTTGTGAGTTAGATATTGACACTCTTGGAGGTCAGCTTCTAACTCAACACTTGAAATTACTCAGAGTCAACTTTAAACAATTTTATATGCTGAGTAAACTTACAACACATGCAAATATATATATTGAGAGAGGGTTAGAGATTACTCAGTATCACTTATCCTGGTTCGGCCTCTCTGCCTACGTCTAGTCCCTAGAGTCCTCCGGGCTTTTAGAATCCAATACTGAGCTCTTTAAAGGTAGAGCACAAACCGATTACAATGCAGTTGAATATGCAAGAGTACCTTCCTCTATCCGTCTACTCAACTCCTACTAAGTGCTACAACCCAGCACCTAGATTTCTCTACCACTGAATGTTTACAGCCAAACACTCAACACAACGTTCTCAATGTTACAATTGATAAACACTTGTTCCTTTTCAAATAAAGAACACTTTAGAAGATTACAAGTAATCACTCTAGCATTTACACAAAGAATGGAAGATGGGTGTAAGATCTCTTTTTGTATCTAAGTGCTTTTGTATCTTTTCTCTCTTGTACTTTTCTTTTTGTCAATCGGCAATGATCCAGGGATTTTGATTGTCCTTATATAGGAGAAAATCTGGGATCGGATCATTTTGAAATGATGTAGCCATTAATGTTAAAACGGCTCTTTTAGGAGACAGCCTCTGGTCAGCTTCAGAATTCTCAGGCCAATCCTTTTCCTCGGATTTCTTCAGATGCCAGGTTTGTCTTTATCTTGCAGACTTGTCTATTTGTGCCAGTTGTCCTTTACCAATAATCCATTGACCCATACATCTCGGAATGTGTCTTTTACGTATTTCAAAGGTTTCAATTATTGGCGCAGAGGGTCGGCAATCTTTGTCGTCTTGCGAGCAACTCTTTCATGCTGTCCTGAGGGTTCACTCAGCTTTGTTCATTATCTTTGGCAACTTCTATGCTGAGTTATGTTTTAGTTAGCTCTTCTTCGTAAGACAGTTGTTAAGACGGCTTCTCATGCTGAGTTCTATCTCACTTAGCTCTGTTTGATTTTAAGCCTCAATCTTTTGATGTTGGGTTCGTTTCCACTCAGCTTGATCATGAGACTTCTATACTGAGTATTATTCCGCTTAGCTTGTTCTGTCATCTCATGCTGACTTTGTCCTGTTTTACTTTTATATCTATTTATATTTATATTTATACTCAACATTGAACAAACGGATTAGTACAATTAAAATAAAGCACTTAAATTTAATTGTCTCTTAATCATGGATGATTTTGTCAAATCCAAATCTTGTGGAAAGGTGTTTCAACATACCCATCCTGTTATCTCAAGTCGGGTCCCCAATCCTAATGAACTCCTTTCATTGGATCCATGTAACTGTCCAGATATCTGCATATTTGAAGCTTGTGAGATCAGCTCTCTGTCTTGACAGAAAACATTGTTACATGCAAGTCTCAACAGTGTTATGTCAATCCATATTCAAAACATATCACTTGACTTAGGGTGGCTTTAAGTTTATTAGTTTATTATAATGTTTCGTCTCACTTCATGCTTGTATGAACACTTTATAATCACTTTAAATAAACTCAGTGATTTCCTTTTATTAGACTTATTTAGTTCTTTAAAAGAGGTTGCCTATATACAGTTATGAAACCATATCTTATTAAAACAAATGACATAAACAACAATTCATTTACATTAGGTTTATATCCTGGAACAATTGTCTATAGGACACTAAACCCCAACAAATAATATAATTAATATATATTTTGCAAGAAATTTAATACATTTATGCATGCTAATTTAGGTATATTTTGGGCTTATCAAATCCGTAACCTTCTGGTACGAGCAACTCTTGCCAATCGATCTATGACTTCAACCAAATGGCTAAATCCTTCGTAGATCATTTTGTCGCTTCAATACCTAAAGGAAAAACGATGCAAGATCTCAATCATATTGTTTAGGCCGAAGGAGAGACATTAGCCCATTTCATTGAAAAATTTCAGGAGTTGGCCATTCAGGTTAAGTAGTTTAGCATTAGAGGAGCCATTGACGCTATAGCGACTAAATGTCGAAGCAGAGCCCTTTCACAAAGCAACATAAGAGTGAGGCCAAAGGACTTACTAAAGGAAAATAGACATGACTATGCACAGCGGAATTATAAAATTTTATCTATTTCCCTTTTCCCAAGATCCATTAATCGTTATTTAATATAAAGAGGGATTAAACATATATAAAGAGGGATTCTTTCAGAAAGTTTGACCTCCTCAATCTCATCACATCTTTTATTGAGTGCCTTGATTTTCTTATTACACTAAGTGTATAGACATCATAAAGGGCGTTTATCATTTCCTTTCGAAAGATAGGAAGAGATGTTACCTCTAGACTCTGAGTTTCATTTTCAGAGGCCATTAATGGTACTGCTTCATCTGCACTCTTCTCTTCTGTCTCATCAGCCATGAAGCAAACATGTGCTATCTCAGCAGCATCTACTTCTGAAGAGGAAGACTCATCACTACCACTCCACGTGGTTACCATAGCCTTCTTCTGAGACTTCTTATCCTTCTTCAGCACTGCACAACTAGACTTGATGTGTCCAGGTTGATGGCACTCAAAACAGGTGATAGGAGTCCTTCCGAGTTTTGCTTTCACCTTATTCTCTTCTTGGTCTCTCAAATCTTCTGTATGGCTTTTTATCTTGACCACTCTTTCGAAACATCTGTTAGTAAACATTGACATCTCTTCATCGTTAGTAGTGATGTCTTATGAAGAGTCAGTTTTAAGCACTATTGACTTCTGCTTCTTATTTTCTCAATTCTCTTTGGCTTCGAAATTTTTCATTGATATTTCGTAAGTAATAAGGGATCCAATCAGCTCGTCATACTTATATTTCGTTAAGTCTTGAGCTTCTTCAATGGCTGTCATCTTTGCCTGCCAACCCTTCGGAAGGCTTCTGAGAATCTTTTTGAGTTATTCCTCATCTGAGAAGATCTTTCCAAGTCTCTTGAGCTCATTTATGATGTTGGTGAATCTAGCATTCATGTCAAAGATGCCTAGGCATTCAAGATATTAAAAGGCAAACTAATCAACTCACCAATACTAGCCACACCTAATTGGGATTTGCCATTCGAGATGATGTGCGACGCTAGTGACACATGTGTGGGAGCTGTTTTTGGCCAGCGCATTGAGAAAAAAGTTCCGACCGATTTACTATGCAAGCAAAACTCTGAATGAAGCACAACAAAACTATACCACCACTGAGAAGGAGCTTTTAGCTGTGGTATATGCTTTTGATAAATTCCGACCATACTTGGTCCTATCAAAAGTGGTGGTTTACACAAACCATGCGCCCTTGTGATACCTGTTTGCAAAGAAAGATGCTAAACAAAGGCTAATCAGATGGTTGTTGTTGCTCCAAGAGTTTGACTTGGAAATCAAAGACAAGAAGGGAACAGAGAATGTAGCTGCTGACCATTTATCAAGAATTTTTACTGAACTCGGCCAGGAACAACCAGAAATCCTAGAGAACTTTCCTGACGAACGGTTGTACTCTCTAAACCTTACACATTGGTTTGCTGATATTGCTAACTATCTTGCGAGCTCCATTAAACCTTATAACTTGTCCACCAATCAGAAGAAGAAGTTCTACGCGGAAATCAAATATTATTTTTAGGAAGAACCATATCTTTTCAGGTTGTGTGCTAACTAGATCAGACGAAGGTGTGTGACCTAAGAGGAGGGATAGGCTGTTCTGAGTCATTGCCACGACAGAGAAGCTGGTGGGCATCATGGTGCAAGTAGAACGGCCGCGAAAGTGCTTCAATCAGGATTCTTTTGGCCAACCATATTCAGGGATGCCCACATGTTTGTAAGTACATGTAACGAATGTCAGAGATCAGGTAATATCTCAGCCAGGAATGCAATGCCCTTAAATAACATTGTTGTGTGTGAAATTTTTGATATATGGGGTATAGACTTCATGGGTCCATTCCCTTCATCATTTGGTAACAAATATATCTTAGTTGCAGTTGATTATGTAAGCAAATGGGTTGAGGCAATAGCTAGTCCCACTAATGATGCTCGTGTGGTAGTAAAATTCCTGAAAAGGCTGTTCGCCCAATTTGGTGTCTCGCGTGCCATCATTAGTGATCAAGGCACCCATTTCTGCAATGCACAATTTGAAAAATTAATGGGCAAGCTTAGAGTCACTCATAGAATTGCCACACCATACCACCCACAAACCAGTGGGAAAGTGGAGATCTCCAATCGTGAGATCAAAAGAATCCTTGAAAAAACGGTGGGCAATTCTAGGAAGGACTGGGCAAACAAGCTTGATAATGCATTATGGGCTTACATAACTGCTTATAAGACGCCAATAGGAATGTCACCCTTTCGGCTTTTATATGGGAAATCTTGTCACCTCCTAGTGGAAATGGAACACAAAGCATTTTGGGCACTAACTTTTCTGAACTTTGAAGAACAAGCTGTTGGTGAACAGAGACGTTTGCAGCTCAGTGAGATGGAGGAATTCAGGTTGTTCTCTTATGAGAACGTGGTGAACTACAAGGATAAGACCAAAAGATGGCACGATAAGAAGATTCAGGAAAAAGTCTTCCATGAAGGACAAAGGGTACTTCTGTACAACTCTAGGCTCAGACTGTTTCCTAGAAAGCTGAAATCCCGATGGTCTGGACCTTACACCGTGAACACGGTGTTTAACCATGGAGCTGTGGAAATCGTCCAAAACGGCCATGAACCCTTTAAAGTGAATGGATAGAGATTGAAACCGTATCTTGAGAATGACATCCCAGGGGCAATTGACACAGTCCATTTCCAAGATCCCCCGAGAACTTAGCATCAGAAACAGGGTGTTCGCTGCAAACACCAATTGCAGCAAGAAAGATGGGTAACCCTAAACCTTTGTACCATGTTCACATTTTGTATATATTATCTGTGTCAACATTTTTAAAGTTAGTTTAATTACGTTACACCTGCATGGTCCGTACCATTTAACAAATGATGCATCTCCAAGTACTATGGGCAAAATATAAACTTGCTACCTTTCTTGTAAGGATGAGTTTTGATTTTTACTTGTGAGAAAGGAGGAATGAATTTCAAATGGGAGGGAAATGTGCTGGCCAATTTAAATTGCAAATTTTAAAGATAAGGGTCTAGTCACATCACCTTTTTCTCGGTCTACTTTTTGTACTTAACCACTGTTTACGTCTTTCGGTTTATTCAAAGCAAGTAAAGAGTGGTTAATGCTAAAAAGTAACTGTTTGCACAACCTCCCGAAAACCTCTTATCTCCCCTCCGCTTTTGCTGCCACACAAACTCCTTACATGTGGCATGGTGGGAAGCAATCTAATAATTACGGAACTAACAACAGTCTGTTTCGAGCAACTGCTACTTAAAGGATGGGGGTAAATTACGAACCCTAGTAAAACCATTTCTTTTCCTTCTCTCTCTCACACCTTTCCCCATATCTTCTCGATAACCCTTTTATGCAGCTATTTAGTCACCCTTACATGATGAGAACTCGTGGGTCTGGTAAAGCAGTGAAAATCGAGGGCACAAAGAAGGAAACTAAGAAAGGAAAGGGAATGGCAGGCACTAGTGTTGTTGCGTTCATACCAGACGAGAAGTTAGTCAAGAAACTCTCCTAGTTCAAAGATGCAAATGTCCAACAATACTATGAAGATCTGGCGTAGTTACAATTCGGTCCGGTGAGAACTGTTTACTTGGACACGTTGAAAAAGCTCAAACTAGCGAGCAGGGTGAAAGAACGTATGGAAGCAGGCCGCTTTGGTTGTTTCTTTGAAATGAAAGAGCCTGCCTACAAAGAGCTTACCTTAGAATTTTTAGCCGCTTTCAAACACGACCCAGAGATCACCGACCCTGATGAAGAAGGAAAATTCAGTTTTTGTCTCATGACTCACACACAACACCCATCTCTTAACACGTTCAACCTTTTGCTCGGTGCAGCGGATGACGACGACTTGGAATCAGAGGCGTTCAAGGGGGCTTTCATTGAAACCCCTGACGAATTCGATCCTTCGGTTTTCTGGCATTCAATCTCGGGCCAGCCAAGTTATGATGGGAGTGCTTCCAAAGCCTCCAACATCAAGGACTATGCCCATCGTTATCTACATAAGCTAGTGTCTAGGACCATATTTGCAAGAGAGAATCAAGCTACCATTCCGAACGCCGATCTGGCAGCTTTATGGAGCATGGTGAGCGGGCAAAGGATGAACTTGGGCTTCTGGTTCGGTGAGTATGTTAGTGCCTTTGGACGTAAGAACTCTTCCCTGATTTGCTGCGGCAGCATCGTCACTCGCATAGCAGAAGTGATTGGGGTCTTCAAACCAGAAGACCGAAACAGACTCACAGTGGTAGGTTATGACAAAGTCATTTAAGTGTTAAGTGCAGAGTATAAGCTGAAATTGCATGGAGATAGGATTCTTACACTTAAAAAGCCATTCATTTCCATACCTTCACCTTAACCTCGCATTACAACCCGTAAAGACCTTTTGACTTTGTTTGGAAAACTTTAATCCATAGAGACGGGGCTAATAAGAAAATTCACACCCTACTGATGTGTGTACTAAGCTGAGGATTGAAGTTTCATTCCATTCCTTATGGCTACAAGGGCCATTCTATAGTGAGTGAAACATCCCTTCTTTAGTGAGGCATTTAGGGTAAACATATTGTTCAACTGAAAGTTGAAGTAAATCTTAAGCTTTGAGGAATTTCCTGATTTGGGAATACAGGTTTTGGACATGGTCTAACCACGCTTTTAAAAGCTTCTATGCGTGAATGAAGTGTCGAGTTAGTTAAAGTTCTGCTAGTAGTCATAGTATCTTCCTACCACTATTCTTGTGTCATCTCCTCTTTCCTGTTTTTACAGTTTTCTCATCTTATCCTGTTCTTTCTTTTCTCAATTCTTCCTTGTTCTTGTCTCTGTTTTCTACTATGTTTACTTGAGGACAAGCAAAGGTTTAATTTGGGGGTATTTGATAGGCACGTAATTGATCCTATTTAAGCATACCATATGTGATAAAAATGGGGCTAATAAAGGTTTATTCTTGTATAAACGAAGGACTAATTGGTGTTTTATGCAGATTTGTATTGATCAAGTCAAAAAGGCTATTATGCAACCTGTTTTGCATCTGGCAAAAGGAGAAGAGCTAGCTATGAACCAGCGGTTAATGCTGCGATCTGATGAAGGACAATGACTAGAGGAAGCAGAGCAGGAATAGGCAGCCAAAAGTAGCATGATGACATGATGTTTCGACTCTTGAGTGTTCAAGAGTCAAAGAAGATACCACCACTTTTGATACCAAAACAATATCCATCTCTTTTGTTGAACAATCTTTCTATTGTAATATTTTAGATTATCTTTCGTACTCTTTTGAGAGCCTTTCCCTCCTATTTATATCGGTAGTGCAGGGAAAGGAGGATATACTTTTTAGACTGAACAATTTTGGAGAGAAAAAGCTCTCTAGGAATGAAATGTTAACTCCTTCAATGAAGTGTCACAGATTAAGCTCAGGTTGTTCACTCCGCACCATGAGTGAGTAGTCGTTTTGAATGGGCTGGGACAGCAAGGGCTGGTGCTGTAAGTTATCTACTTTCTTTTTATGAATGAATGTTAATATATGCTGATGTGTTTGATGAAGTTCTTATTTGCATGATTGAATGCATCTACCTTAGTGAATAATGAATGATAGGGAACTGATTTCATATTCATGGATCTCTTATCAAACTTCCAAGACCCGAAATAGGAATATTAAGGGATTGTATCAAGGGTTTTCTAGATAGAAATGTTGTTTCACTCGTAATGCAAGAAAGAACCAACGTTAAGGACGCTTAAGGTTGTAGGAAGACTTAGAATCTTAAGAACACAAGAAAGTTGACTTAAGTGAGCAAAAAAGCAGAGACATTGACTTCACTATATGACATTCATGAATAAATATGAAATAAGATGTTGTAAGCAACCTATTCCGCTTTGGCTTAACCCGTTCTCTCTTTTTATCATAACCAACCCACATTCTCTAAGAGTGAATCTTTACATTTAGCATTTTCAGTAACCAGATCAAACCATTTCTCAACTAAAGAAAAATTCACATACCACGAACACCCTGTTCTACAAGGTTTTTCTAGTAAAAATTGGTCATCAATCCATGAGGAGACGATACTCTACTTATCATTTTATTACTTGTATCTAGTGCACTTTCTAGAGTTTGTTTTAAGGATAACACAAAGATTCCAAGTTGACCATGGGACGAGCCGTCTAGAGCTTTTGCTTCTTTCCTTATTTGGTGATGCAAATGTCAGAGGTCTAGAGTCGACATTGATCTTGTCTCTTGTGCCTTGATCTTCTGTGTTCCGGAATCAGTCTTCATTTAGGAATGGCCTTGAGCTTCTAGATCCTTCTAGCTATTGGGTTGAAGTTGATCCTTGGGCCTTTGATCCATTCTTAAGGCCTTTGATTATTTCTTTCATACAATATTTTTCACATGGACCCTGATGACCACGTGAATTTGGTCATTTATCGTTAGATGTAGGCTGATTAAATCTAAACCTTAGGATGCTTTGAATCTCCACCTTAGGATTTTAATCAGTCTACATCTAACGGTGAATGACCAAATTCACCGTGGTCATTAGGGTCCATGTGAATACTACTATTCTTTCATATTTACACTTTTAATTAAAACATACACTCAACAAACACATTAGTCCAAATAAATCAACATTTAATTTTAATGTGTTATTAATTATGAGAATATTAATTTCTTTAAATATATTTTTTCATAATAAAAATTAGTGTGGAAATTGTGTTTCAACAGAAAATGGTTTTAGTTTATGAGTAGTGGATATTGGCGGTTGTGGATTCCAGGGAGTTGGAATTTGCATTAAAAATGAGATTTTTTGGAGAAAGAAGACAAACATCACACAGAAAAAACCAGACAGAATTCCAAAAATTCTTCAATGGATACTTAGCTTATTTATTTCCTGCAAACTTAGTTTTTAACAATTCGTTCATCAGTTCTTGTAAGTTTTCAGATTTCCTATTATTTATTTTATTCAAATTCTGATTGATCAACTCAACTTTCATTTCTTGACGTTTTTTCAATAGAATTAATCTCAATCCCGTAGATTTAGTTGTAAACTCTAAGCTTTTTAGTCCTTTAAGTTTTTTCACATTTTCTGATAGAAGTTAGATTTGACGATATTTTGGTGTTTTTCTACAAAACTTCTGGCACGCTCGGATAGGAAACAAAAAAGACGAAACAAGTAGAAACTTAGTTTTGGAGACTCTGAGGAAAGGAAGAAGATATGCGAGAAAGAGTATGAAAAATCTTCAAAAAGTATTTTCTCTAATTTTTATAGGCGCATAAGAAAGATGAAGAGACGTCGCAGTTAATTAAAAAGAATGTAATCATTTCCATATCACAAAGTAGCTCAAAGTCTTAGGAAACGGTAATAATGACCTTGATTAATACAAAATAGCATGCGGAAGTGACATTTGTCAGAAATTCAGAAGGTTGGTAAAAGAATAGTGAAATGACATCACCCTTCCACACTTATGTGGTTTAGCAGAACTTGATGACAACATATAAACATTCATACCTACTACCCTCACTTAAGGAATAAAAAATAACCAATAGTGACATGCCACACCCCAAGACATAGGAAGCATAGAGCATGACACGATACCTGCGACAACACACCTATCAAACCTAATGGAGTTTACTCTTCAGTCACACTTGGAAATGAAGCTTTAGAGAAATGAAACGAAGCACTAAAGCACTTCGGACCGGAAGCTTTGGGGATGAGGGGAGACATCTGATATCACACAATTCTTCATGAATACACGTGGACCAATGGAACACCTACTCCTTCAATAGTAAACATAAGAGACACATGGACCAGTTAAAAGAGGTCTTGATGTCATGCATATTCTGACCCGCTTCTAGTGCCATGATTACGAAATCACATGTACAACTTTTATAACCGTTACTGACCTCTCCATTAAATGACTATCTTGTGGTGCTCTATTTACATGTAAGGTGCACAACCTATATCTCCTCTAAATACAAGATAAGGAGTACTCAAAAGGTATTCAATTCATTCTATTTTTTCACCTAAGTTTACATACTACTCAGTATCATTTCTTACCACTGACTTAGGCATCGGAGCAAGTCGCTCATTCTCAACCCCTCTTTGACCACTTTTCTACCTTATCTGAGATAACTTGAGGATTCATCAAGCTTAGTTAAGATTCTATCACATCAAAACTTTTGATCCATTTACTTATATGTTAGGTTTGATCATTTCACTTTTATTTGGAGATTATTTTCGTGTGTCCATTTATGAGTATTATAAGGTTTTCCATCATGAAAATGCAGAGAATTTCAAATAGATTTGACTTACTAAAAGATCATGAAGTCATTTCTAAAAGAAGAAAAAAGACTCTGAAATCGATACTGGATGGAATATGTTTCCCATTGTATAAAAAATAGTTAAAGTTTAGTCTAATATTATTCTATGATGATCTATAAAATTGAAAATGCATTAGTGTGGTTATTGTTATTATTTTATTTTATTTTATTTGTAAGAATGAAATATTTGGCATATTTTATATATAACGTATTCCACATTAGAGGGAGAAATTTGAATACGCAAACATCATTCGAATTTAATAGATTATCAAGAGAAGGAATGAAAGAAATAATATTTGTATGAAACTCATTACTCCACTTGTCTATATATATTTATACTTAATTCTAACTACATTTACGAATAGTAATGAGTGGATAGATAAGGTTTGTTAAGATTTAATTGTACCATAAAGCACCTTGGAATTTATTTATTTATTTATGTCCATGCTTCATTCGTCAACATCAATTACCGACATTGATGACTATGCTTTTCCTCAAATATTGTCGATATTTTCAAAGCTTTTATTTATACATACACAGGAAGGGCATGGGTAGGGTACCTGCCCCTCACTGCCTTGTCCCATGTGATTCCGCTCCACTATAATCAAATAAAATATATTTTCTTAGTTCGGTTTTTTTTTTTTTTTTTAATTATGAAAATAGCTTTTGATTAAATGGAAATATGGTTCCAGTAAAAATGCTGAAACATCCCTAAAACCCTAATATATAAGTTTTCCCACATTCATATATGTTTTCATGGTTGAATACATATCTTTTAGATTCATCTCATTGTCATTAGAAGTTTCATATGCATAATGCGATTGTTGTGCGATTAGTAGGTGATTAGTGAGATGTAACGATTGGTTAATGAGATTTAATTGAGTTAGGACTTAAATGAATGAATATATATGACCTTAATTGATTAAATTACACTCTTGAATGGCTGAAATTGAAGTTTGTGAACAAGCACCTCACTAAGCATGAGGTGTCACCCAAAATTAAGACAAACTATATCTCTTTACTACAAAAAGATGTATATAACTCAATCCTTATCATTTGCTGCCCAAATTTCGACCATATCTTCAGCAAATCTTCATATTTTCATACCCTAAACCTCTCCAAAGAAAACTCTTCCAATTTCTTCCATTTTCAAACCAAACAAGTCAAGTTAGGAAGCATACTAAGTGATCACTATGCCAAAAACCCCTTCAGATGACGGTTAAAAACCGTCATCCCGCAAGATATAAAACTGTCACAGGGCTCGCTGCCATCTGTTGATGCTTCAGATGACGGCCACGTTCTGTCATCCATAATAGCCTCACATGACAGCGACCAAATAACGACATGTCATCTGACCACTACTTATATACAGATTATCTAATAACAACTGTTATGGAATATATGTTCTCATGACACCATTTTTTAAATAATCTGTCAAAATATTAAGTTAAAATGGAGTGTTATGTTAATGTTATGATAGTTTTTGTTTTCTCGACTGTCATCATAACGTAATTAGTATGGCAGTTTGTTATCAGTTCTGTATCGTTAGATAGAAAGTAAGATGACATTTTCTTATAAGAATTTTGTCATTGTTTTTTTGTTTTTACATCTTCCATGAACTTGTATATATGACCAACGTAGATTGCAAATAATGTGCAAATAACCTTTATATATAACAATAAACATGTACATATGTGAAGATCACAATCCTAACCAAAGGTTTCTCATTACAAAGCTAACATTTAACTATATAAGAAGCCTAAACACCTAAACCTTGAATCTCATGACTTGTCATGTCCATCCTTTACAGGTTCTTACATCCCTTTGCTCCCTGCAATATAAAATACACAAGTTAATTGATTGTGATCTTCAAAGTAATGCTTGAAACATCGTATTATAACAAAAAAAAAATGCTATAAAATGCTTCAAATCATGGTAACTTGCATAAAAATGCTATACCAGTTGAGAACTTTCGGAACGAAAGCAAGCTCTGCAAATGTCTTTAAAGGTTAAACTAGGCAATGATAGACAAAGAAAGTTGAAACTGAAGGCAACTGATTCTACTGAGCCAACTACAACATTTGTTAGCAGTTATTTACTTAACACATTTCACTCAGCATTGTGCAAATTATAAATCAGACTCAATTCAAAGGATTGACAGTTTCATGAAAATTCAAGTCTACATGGTGCTGCAAGCCATTTTCTGTCTCTTGTCTCCTTTATTGAACAATGAACTACTATTATCCATTAAAACATAAGTGCAGTCCCAACTTCAATGCAAGAATCTTACCCGGCTGCATAAATCTCAGAATCACAAATGCATCCGAAAATCAGTACATAACCTGAGCTCAGAGGAGATTAGGTTGTGGATGAGCTTCAACTTCAATGTGTATCGAGAAGATACCTTCAAGGACCTATCCCATTCCACTTGCCTAATTCGAGGGTATATGCATTCCCAAGTCTTCTATCACCTTCTTGTAAGCAGCTTGCAACCTCTATATCACTTGCCCCACTTTACCATCGCCAATTACACGATATCAATCTTCAGAACCTGTAACAGAATAAAGAAATACTTGAGAATTTGTTATTACAAATGTACTTGAGAATTTCATTCCTCTATTCATTAACAAAGAAGGAAAATATCAGATATGCAATTAATAGATAATCAAATATCAGATATGCCAAATTCGGGCTTGGAGTTAAGACAAATCAGATAAAATGGGAACAGATCGCAATATGATGCAAATTGGCTTCAGAGTTATTCATTACACTCTGAATGCAGAGTTTATATGATCCCAATAGACAAATAATCTTTGATTTGACCCCCTCAAATGCAAGCATGAGTGCATGATTTACACAATAAAAATAAGGCACTAACCGAGGTAAGCTCTCCCATAGTCCCTGTTGTCTATACCTTTACCCTCATTTGTGCTCTGTTTAATTTCTTAACAAAGGGTGCCTGTTGAGAGCTGCCAGCAGTAGTCCTACTGGTAACATCTGTTGCTTGTAAGGTAACATTCCAAGCTCATTTAGAAGCATATGAGCTCCTTGGTGTGCCTGTTCATGCCTAGGACCTTGTTGGTTGCATGGGATGCCCCTTTCTCCACATTGTGCAGCGAAACCATGTGCAAGTTCTTCCAACCGAACTGATATTGCTTCTCTTTCCACTCTGTCTCGCTCTCTATCTTTCCGATGCATATCCATTAAGGCTTCCAACTCCTTCAAATTGAACTTTCTTCCCCATATCCAGCAGCTCTAATACCAATCTGTAGGATATCAATTAGCTAAAGTAGGCTGACAATTGTAAAAACTACACTTAGGTGGCACAAAGACTCCAAGTTGTCCAAAGGTCGACCCTTAACAAGCCTGTTAACTTCAACATGCTGCCACGTAACCAAAAGAACAGGGCGTCAATTGAAATATAATGTAATGGAGGGTAAAAGTAACATACTCAGGCTGAGCCTACTGGGTAAAAGTACTGATTCCATATTCATAAAAACTCTTTTATCATACACACCATTGCATTAGGCATGTCAGGGTAATTCAGATCAAGCTGCTTCCAGAATAAATCTTCAATCCAGTTCTGTATGCTGTATAAATGCAATGGACCATAAGGAAGAAACAAACCAGGCAAATTTACAAGCTAAAAAAACCTCAAAAGAAATGTAATTCCATAAGAAAATAAATAAAATTTACGAACCATTGTGTTGCCAGTGGGCTTACAATCATGGATATGAAGACCGTGAATGATTATATTAGTGAAAAATTAGATGGCGATACAAGTTGAACATGAGAAATATCCTAAGTTCCTCCTTGTAACATATATCAAATTCTGAATCGTTGTATAAATTTAACAATTATCAAATAGCAATCCAAAGAAAGGAGAAAATATATACACACATTTAGAAGTCATCAGCTTGTATAGTTACTGTATACCTGAATCAAGTATGCCTCTATTGCTCGTGATGAAATTTTAGACCCATCAAGTCCCCGTGAATCTAGAACATCTAACTGATTTATCTTAACACATGCATACAAGTTAACACAGTTATTAAGATGTCTAAAATGCTGCAAAATAGTCAGAAATATAATGTCTACCATGGTGTAAAATCATAAAGAACAGGATGTACATGTAAACAGACATATCAGTTTCAGTAGAAACCTGGTATATACTCCAATATCAGAACCTATGTGGCAGTATAATCCCAAAATACCAGCTACAGGGACAAGTAAAAATATGTGCACTCTACTTTCATCAACAAGATACAGATTCATGTTTGCAGACATTAAGGTGCAACATGAAAAAATTCAATGGAAAAAGCTAGAAGCAAGAAACATAAAGGTACTCGACTCCACAGTTGAGATTATTATCTTACGGTCGATCCAAAGTTGGTTCTGCAATAGCAGAGGTAAGTAAAAGGGAATAAATTGAGTTTTAACATATACATGAGATATTGGGTATAACTGCACAATAAAACCCTAAGCCGCAAATTACTTATGAAATAGAACTATAAAAGAAAAACCCTAATCCCCAAATTACTTATGAAATAGAACTATAAAAGAAAAAAAGTTAAACATTAGCCTCAACCTGGAAACTTCAACTAAGCTAATTGCAGATTTGGATTTCAATCTCCTCCAACTCGGACTACAACTGCTCCAGCAAAAGAAACACAAGTGATAAGAACACATATTAAAAAAATACAAATGAAAGTAAGAGAGTGTCACAAGATGAACTCGTGAAGAATTGAAGAAGCAACCTACGAGCAAGTTTACAGAGAAGATTACACCGATATTTTTAGGTTTTCTAAGAGAGAAAGAGAACAATGAAAGAGGAGAGAACAACATAAGGAGTGAGAAAAGAGAAGAGGGGTGAAATGCTATATTTTGAGTTTTGGGCGCGCGTTAAATTTTTGGGTACTTTTTGCTCCGCCCATGAAAGTTAGAAATTTTTAGATTTTTTTTTACTCGCAACAATGATAGTCATTTATCCGTAATGTCGTCTGATGTTTAAGTGACTTTTCCATCAAAATCGCGTTCTTTTGGGATGACAGAAGCCGGTAATCGTAACGTCGTCTGAGAATCGAGCGTATTTTTAATTACGCCATCAGATGACATAGAGTTAAAATACTGTCACAAAAAATATTCAGACGACATGAAAACAAATGTCTGTCATCTACATTGTGTCATGTGAAATGGAAAATTGCATAGTGGATAGACACAAATTGAAGGTTAGTATGCTATTTTAGCATCTTTTGTATGAGTTTGAGATTCTGAAATACCTAAGTATGATGATAGAATTTTTTGTGGATGAGTTATGATTACGTTTGTTGAGTTTTGGTGTTGTTTAAATTGGTTTTAGGCTGTCTAAATGGAAGATATGTATCAAGTTCCTTAAACAGAAATATAGGGTACTGCTTTCAGTCATCTTGGATCATGTTTTTCATCTTGACATTGTTCGAATTTGGAAAGACATAAATAATAAACTATTTCATATATATGTTAAGAAACTCTCTGTAAAATATGTGGCTTTAATTCAATATATAGATGAAGAAAACCTTGATGGAGCAAGACTGCCTCGAAATTGAATGTCATGTGAGGCAGCCATGTTGATGTAGCATTTTGAGGACCTTAGAGTCGGAATTTGGGAAAGTTTATCGATACAAAAGTGTTTCTAACTACTTCAAGTATATGTATGTAAAAGGATTTGGCAATCCAATGTGTTTAGTGTGAGCTAAGTTGAGTTCATTATGGTAGATGCAAAGCTGGGTAGTCTGTTTCCTGGCTGGAAACAAGACGTAATCATTTTGCATGCCATATATAGTGTAGAAGTGATATTCATGTAAATTTTGGATATTTTATACCCATATATGTCTAGGTTCAGTAGGTTCAAGAAATAGGGCATTTGGATTCATATAGAGAGAGTTATGGCAGAATGTGTGCAAGTAGGTCATGTGATGATCTAAGACAAAAGGATTAGATTGCATGAATTTTGTGGAGTGGTGTCTTGTAAATATCATATAGCATGCATTAGTTTACATTTTAATTAAGTTTATGTTAAGACTAATTGTATAAATGTTATGTGAAATTAGAAGGACAATGTGCAATTGAATGCACACCCGATCGTGTAGAATAGATCAAACTGAGTGCGACGGTGAGCATATTGCTTATATATGTGTATGAATGTATTGTGGCTTGTGACTTGTTGAGTGTGAGATGTGGTTGAATCTGATGTGAATGATGTGAATAATGTTTGAGTGTTTGTGATACATTGTGATTGGTACAAAAGTTATATGATTGAGTAAGTTGCAGTGTTATGAGTACTGAAGGAAAATAGGCAAACATTTGGCAGCGGAAATATAAATTTTTTTAACCTATTTCCTTTAACCAAGATCCGTTAACCGTTATTTCATATAAAGAGGGATAGAAGAAAATACCTTTTGAAGTTCTATCTACTGTTGCAATCGAAGTGCTCTCAACTCTTACTCCGAGTTCACGAGCACAAAACAAAAACACAATTCAAACAAAGATTAGAACTCAACCGTATAATAGCAACCAAAGTAGATTGCCTTTAATAAATCAACACAAGATCAAGGAGTAAAAGAAAGAGATGAAAATCAGTTGATCGGAAGCAAGCGGTGAACGATGATCCACTACAGTATGGGGTCGAAATTCACTCTCTCCGGTATAGTTAGGCCTCGCTGAAATTCACAGTTAAGGGGGGTATATATAGCATCTTCCATCTAAACTCTAGTCAGATAGAATTAGGTTACTGAATAAGAATTTAATTCGGAATAAAATTCTTATTGTTATTATCTATAATTATATTTAATTATAAAGATAATAATAACTTATTGATAGGATAATAATAGAAGCAATTTAATCTCATTAAACCTCCTAACTTATTTATCATATAATTAATTTAATTCGTAATCATAATCTAATTATAATTGTTTGAATTAAATCAATTATTTTGTGTATTTAATACACTAAATTCTCCCCCTATACTACTGGGCCTTAGTGGACTCAGTTGGGCTTCCGTCAATTAATTAACATATGTTTCTCTTTTGGGTTTCAAGTCTTATGTATGACCCATTAGGTTCTTATTGCTTCTAGCCGTATACAACTATTAAATTAATTTTCTCAGAATTATATTTAATCTTTGTATAACGGAATGAGTACGCGAACTGTGATTGGCAGATCCGAAACATTCCCCAGAGCTATAAGAAGACAGGTTGATTCTGTCGTTGACCTTTCCGTATTAGTTACAGTATAATTCGATCCTTCATCAACTACATCCTTGAACAGAATCTTATGACTATGGGCAATGTCAAGTCACATATAGCGAGACGTTCGTTTTACTTGTACAGGCCAAGTTAACTCCAATTAGATAGGTTAAGTGAAATCTGCATTTCAAGTCTTAAGCTATCACCTTGCAAGGATTTAGAGTTAAGTCTTCCACAAGCGATCCTTGGACGTATCTCCCATTTATCAGGAGTGACAAATGCTCAATCCAATGTATAACTATCCTGCAATTACTTCCCGCGATACCCAACGTCTGCTGTACACACCCCAGAGTCATCCCTATTATGGATCATGTTACAACATGATCAAAGCATCACATTCCATAATCCAGAATCACTAATTAACATTCCTTTGAGTCTTAGGATTACTTATACCTATTAATACCAATGAGATGAACAGGTGACAAGGATAAATCTACCCATCCTGTTATCTCAAGTCGGGTGCCCAATCCTAATGAACTCCTTTCATTGGATCCATGTAACTATCCAGATATCTGCATATCTGAAGCTTGTGAGATCAGCTCTCTGTCTCGACAAAAAACATTGTTACATGAAAGTCTCAACAGTGTTATGTCAATCCCTATTCAAAACATATCACTTGACTTGGGGTGAATTTAAGTTTATTAGTTTATTATAATGTTTCGTCTCACTTCATGCTTATATGAACACTTTATAATCACTTTAAATAAACTTAGGGATTTCTTTTTATTAGACTTATTTAGTTCTTTAAAAAAGGTTGCCTTTATACAATTATGAAACCATATCTTATTAAAAAAAATGACATAAAGAACAATTCATTTACATTAGGTTTATATCCTGGAACAATTGTCTATAAGACACTAAACCCCAACATACTCCCACTTGGACTAAAGCCAATTGTTTCTACAACTTATCCCAGTAGAACTTAGATGACTATCATGTACTTTCTGGGTTAAGGGCTTTGTCAACGGATCTACAACGTTGTCCTTTGTAGGTACTCTTTCTATTCTCACATCTCCTCTTGCAACAATCTCTCTTGCAAGGTGGTATCGCTTAAGGTAATGCTTGGATGCATTATGAGACCGTGGTTCCTTTGCTTGTGCAATGGCTCCATTTTTATCATAGTACAAAGTAATGGGATTCACAATGTCAGGCACCACACCAAGTTCTGTAATGAACTTCTTAATCCAAACGGCTTCCTTTGTTGCTGCCGCAGCAGCGATGTACTCTGAATCGGTCGTAGAGAAAGTCACGCTTCCCTGCTTGGAACTTTTCCAACTGACCGCGCCCCCATTCAAGATAAACAAGTATCCTGATTGGGATCTAAAATCGTTCTCATCCGTGAGATGACTGGCATCTGAAAATCCTTCTATTTTCAGATCCCCTTCTCCATACACTAGGAACATATCTTTAGTCCTTCTCAAGTACTTAAGAATGTTCTTGACGGCATTCCAATGCTCATCACCCAGATTACCTTGATAACGACTCGTTATGCTCAACGCGAACGCTATGTCAGGTCTAGTGCAAAGCATAGCATACATAATCGAACCGATTGCGCTGGCGTACGGAATTACAGCCATGCGTTTCTTATCATCTTCTGTTTTAGGACATTGATGATTGCTTAACTTTACCCCATGTACCATAGGTAAGTTACCTCGTTTCGATTCAAGCATGCTAAACCGCTTTTGCACCTTTTCGATGTATGTAGCCTGTGAAAGACCAAGCAGTCTTCTTGATCTATCTCTGTAGATCTTTATACCTAGTATATAAGCTGCTTCACATATAATATGAGAAATGCAACTGAGCTCCGACTGTAGTAGAGCTATGTCATTTCCCATTAGTTTTATATTGTCCACATATAATATGAGAAATGCAACTGAGCTCCCACTTGCTTTCTTGTAAATGCAAGCTTCTTCGCAATTTTGTTCGAAACCAAACTGTTTTTATGGTTTCGTCAAAACGCTTGTTCCAGCTTCTAGATGCTTGCTTGAGTCCATAAATGGATCTCTGAAGTTTGCAAACCTTGGTTGCATCCTTTGATGTGAAACCTTCAGGTTGCATCATATATACATCCTCAAGCAGGTTTCCGTTTAGGAAAGCTGTTTTCACATCCATTTGCCAAATCTTGTAATCGTAGTGAGCGGCAATAGCAAGCATTATTCTGATTGATTTGGATATGGCTATAGGAGAGAAAGTTTCATCATAATCAATTCCTTTCTTCTGACGATATCCTTTCACTACTAACCTAGCTTTGTAGGTGCTAACCTTTCCATCTATGTCGGTCTTCTTCTTGAAGATCCACCTGCACCCAATGGGTTTTATCCCTTCGGGTGGATCAACCGAAGTCCACACTTGGTTAGTGTACATGGAATCCATTTCAGAATTCATGGCCTCAAGTCATGATTTAGAATCTGGACTGGTGAGAGCCTCTTCATAGTTTTCGGGTTCGTCATCTAACACGGGAACCTCATCATCATCTCCCACTAGAAAACCGTATCTAACTGGGAGTTCACGAACTTTTTGTGATCTACGAGTAAGTGGTGGCACTTGAGTCTCATCTAATGGGGCTGCTTCAGGTTCCTCAACCGCCTCTGTGGTTTCAGTTGGTGTGTTTCTTCTTCTTGAACTTCATCAAGTTCAATCATGCTTCCCTTTTCTGTTTCTTCGAGAAACTCTTTCTCTAAGAAGGTTGCGTGCTTGGATACTATTACTTTCTGATCATCTGGATGGTAGAAGTAATACCCCATAGTTTCCTTAGGGTATCCTATGAAGAAACATTTATCAGATTTAGAATCTAGTTTATCTGATGCTATGCGTTTTACAAATGCTGGACAACCCCAGATTCTCATAAATTAGAAAGTAGGTTGCCTACCAATGAACAATTCATATTGTGTGGAACTGGCGGATTTAGTTGGTACTCGATTTAGGGTGAAGAGGGAAATTTCCAAGGCATAGCCCCAGAATGTCTTTTGGAAGTAATGCCATAGATCGTACCATATCTAGTAGGGTACGGTTCCTCCTTTCGGATACACCATTGTGTTGTGGTGTATAAGGAGGTGTCCATTGTGAGCATATCCCACATTCAGTTAGATAATTCAGAAAATCATCTGAAAGATATTCACCACCTCGATCGGATCGAAGTATCTTTATTTTCTTTCCTATTTGATTTTCTACTTCATTCTTGAAGCATTTGAATTTCTCAAAAGCTTCGGACTTGTGCTTCATCAAGTAAACATAACCATATCTGGTATGATCATCTATGAAGCTTATGAAGTATCTGAATCCTCCTCTTGCTTGGACTGACATAGGACCGTATACATCTGAATGTATTAATCCTAGAGTGTCTGATACATGCTCGCCTTTATTGCTAAAGGGTGTCTTTGTCATTTTACCTTTTAAACAGGCTTCGCATGTTTCCAATGATTCACAATCAATTGAATCTATAAGCCTATCTTGATGTAGCTTAAGCATGCGCCTTTTGTTTATATGGCCTATGTCGAATTATCTAGCTTATGTCTTTTGGTATCAATTGCGAATACAGAAATTTTATCATCTAACACATAAATCCCATTTAGTGATATTCCAGAAAAATAGAAAATCCCATCTTTATAAAACTCGCAATGTTTGTTCTTTATTGAAATATTAAAGCCGTCATCAACAAGATAGCTAATAGAAATAATGTTTCTGGACATTTCTGGAACATACAAACAGTTCCTTAATTCTATTACAAGCCCGAAGGGCAAACTCAAAGCATAATCTCCAATGGCGAGCGCGGCAACTCTTGCTCCATTTCCTACTCGCAAGTTTATGCTTCCTTTCTTCAATTCCTTAGTCCGTTTTAGTCCCTGCATATTCATACAAATATGAGATCCACATCCGTATCTAATACCCAAGATTCAGACTGTGAAATTGTATTTATTTCAATATAGAACATACCAGATGTTGAAGCACCGTCTTTACCCTTCTTGATGGATGCTAGGTACTCCTTGCAATTCCTTCTCCAATGCCCATCTTTACCACAGAAGTGGCACTCTCCTTTGGGCTTCTTCACTTGCTTCCCTTTTGTGGGCACGGCCCTCTTGCCTTTTTTGGGATATTTAGGATTGGGAAAATTCCCCTTCCTCTTCTTTGATCCCTCTATGAAAAGAGCCGGTATTGCCTTGTCTTTCTTCATATTAGGCTCAACTGTCTTGAGCATGTTTGCAAGCTCTTCAAGAGAGGTTTGCAAGTCATTCATCTGGTAGTTCATTATGAAATGTGAATAACTCTCTAGGAGGGATTGAAGGACTAAGTCCACACTTAGCTCATGATCCATCGCGAATCCAATACTAGAAAGCTTGGTAATATAGCCTATTATCTTGACACAATGTGTCAACACAGATGTGCCCTTTTGCATCCTGCAACGATATAACAGTTTTGATATCTCATAGCATTCGCACCGAGTTTGTTTCCCAAACAACACTTTCGGGTGCGTGATGATGGAATAGGCATCTATTTCCTCATGTTGCCTCTGCAATTCTGGTGTCATCGATGCAAGTATGATGCATCCCGCGTGATCGTCATCAATGTTGAGCAATTTTTGCAAGTGCACGGTATACGCTTGTAGTAATAAAAGATATCGAACCCACAGGGAATGCTTTTTAACTAAAACTTATTTTAATTCAGTTTTATTCACGTCTTTAGGTTTAACTTAAGAAAATCGTTTAATTAATTGTATTGGTTTGGATTAATTAGTATTAGATGAGAACGTTATATTAAACTTAGAGTACAATTCTGTCTTGAGAATTAATTACACGCCAGAATCTTTCGTAAAATAAAAATATGTAAAAACCTTATTCGCATTAAGCGAAGAAAGCAACTATAACTTTGGTAAGATTATGAATATGTAATAATTCAAGAATTTATGCAATTAAATGGCTTCGAACTGTAGAAATCTCTCTAGATCGGAGCAGATTTCTACCTTAATCAAATTGGTATTTTATATCCGATAAGCCGCACTAATGATCATATCATCCATAAAAACTAATTCTTTCAAGTGTTCAACAAAGTTTCCTTGTAAATATAATTGTGTAAAACGTTTTAATGAAAACACCAGTTTATCATTTTGAAAATCATTTTGTCAGAACAACATCAAAATAACAACAGGAAGAATATATTGAATAAGATAAATGTATTATTATTGAATTGTGAATCTTCACAAGTTAACAGAGAGGAAGAAACATGGATAGCATTTTGACGAAAACTTTGAGATCCGGGTTGTCAATCTTTCCCTCAAACTCCGTAGGTTTGTCAGACCTTTTTGTGCTTCAGCCGTTAGTTCTTCTTGCTGAATCTTCAGAATAGAGACCGCTAGGTCCACTACCAGAATAAGAACTTGTCTTTGAACAATCTTTAAAACTAAACTAATCGCTATTGTGTTTATAACTAATCTAAGAACAACTTGTGTACATCAAGTTTGTTTTTACAGAAATGTAATCTAAACTTCTAACTCTTTTCTGAATTAGAATATAATAACAACTCTCTAAACTAAAATTTCTCCAACTTAACCAACACTGAATTCTGAAATGAATCACTTATTTATAGTTGGTGAATGGTTGTAATTGAAGGGTCGTGTCCGCTGGTGAAGGTCGCTTTTATCCAAAACGAACAGACGCGTTTTTTAGATTTCTGACATGTGAAAGCTGTGCAGAATTCTTCGCTATCTCAACTAAGATTTTGAGAATCTCAGTCGCGACATGGGGTATGGGAGAAAGCTGAAAAACTTCGATCTTCGGTGTCTGAGATTAGCGTGTCGCGACTGAGATTTTAAGAATCTCAGTTGCGACAGGGATGTCTTCCCCCGTCTCTCGGCTGCTTTTTGTCTCATTGAGTCGGTCTTCTGATTAATACGTATTTTTGGCACGTAACTTAGGTTTTTCCCTCGTTTTAGCTCCGTTTTAGCTCCTATTTGGATTTAACCAAATAATTAAGTACCTTGCATCAAAGAAGTATATAAAGACGTAAAAGTACTCTAAATGAATATAATTAGCACGATTTTAATGTAAACTTGATGTATTTATATATGATATTTTAGGTATATTTTGGGCTTAACAAACTCCCACACTTAAGCTTTTGCTAGTCCCGAGCAAAATTTCACTGAATTTATTCTTTAATCAATCTCTTTATAAATAGAACATATATCCATATATTCCTCTTTAAATTAGTTAAACCGAAAGAAAAACTTTTCATGGTAAATTTATACGCAAAGTATCAAACTAGCTAGTGTAAAAGAGATATATCATTCGTCTTGTATCTCAATTTTTATATTGAAGCATTCGGGACGGTGTAAGCACGCATGTTTTTGAATCTTTCGTCTCAAGGCATTTCAAAGCACAAAATTTCCTTTCCCAAACCTAAATTATTACAAATATAGATGTATCAAGGACTTAGGTTTAATATATTTACTTAGTCATGCCCGTGATAAGGGTGGTCTCGTCCGTGACTTTATATGAATTAATTTGCTTTTGTGTTCATTTAAGAGGTACCGACCATGCCATGGGTGGACGCAATCGTTACTTAAAACTTTAAACACGTTTAATTTTGCTTTAATTTCTAACGTTCCTTTCATACCTCGACCGTGATAAGGGTGGTCGCAATCGTGGCCAAAAGTACCGTTTGTTTACTTTTTCTTTCCTTTCATATCTCGATTGTGATAAGGTTGGTCTCAATCGTGGCCAAAAGTTAAGAATACGACTACTTGATTTAATTAACATGAAAATAAAATTGAGAAAGAAAAATAGCACATTCATCCTATATTGACTTGAAATTCAACATGTATTATGGCTAAAGTTTCTTTAAAAACTTCAATTGGGTTTTTAATGTAAGACGAAAATCATACCGAGCTAAAAAGCTAAAGTTGTTAGTTCGATTTATGCCTATAAACCTAATTGAAAATTGAAAATAAGATTTATATCTATCATGTTCTCATGATATAAAATAGAGATTTGAAACTAAAGAAATTTTACTTATATATATCTACTCGAGACGTTTTATCGTTTCGGAGATTTGTAAAAATATTTCAAAAAGATATTGCCCGTATAGAAATATTATTTCTAACGATAATGATAACCTTAAAATATTTTTAAACATTATTTTGAAAATTGAATTGTTGAAACATATGAAATATAGTCTTAACAAAAAGTTATGTTTATGAAAAATGTTGCAAAAATTTATGTTTATGAAAAATGTTGCATTTCTGTTTTGAAAATGTTGCATTATGTACATTACTCAAACATTAATAACAACATGCATTTATACTTAAATAAATAGCATTCATTCTCATTCATTGCATTCATTCGTACTTAAAATTAAAACAAATATGAAATATCTCCTCCCACACTTAATTTGGACCATGTCCTCATTGGTGCAAAAATTGATAAAACACGAAAAATAGTACGAAATTAAATCATACGAATGTGAATTAAAAATATGGTACGAGAACATTCAAACATAATAATAAATATAAGTGTACCAAACATAATTAGAAATATTGTACCAAACTGAACACAACATAATAAAAATAACGAAAATGAGTTAAAGATGGAAAGGATAAAACCTATCAAGGTGAACTCGGTGGTGAAGGCGTAATCTCAACTCCTTGGCGTCGGAAGAAAGATAGCAACCGGCGACGAGTAGATTTGTGCTCATGTCTCAAAGTAGTGATTTTGGCATCCACCGTGTTTATCCTCGAACTCATTTTGGTATTGTTGGCAACGACTTCATCTAATGTTGGCAACGACTTCATCTAACCGCAAATGCATTTGACGGTTATTCTCGTTCATTTGTGTCAAAACACGTTGCCATCCAACCTGTTCTTCAATATTTGGTTCCTCATTTGCTTGCTCTTGGGCATTGGCATCAACATTCTCCTCCTCCTCCTCTTCATAAAATTCCTCATCATGCTCCTCATCATTGTCTTGGGCACCTAATCCTTGAGAACTTGAAGCTTCACCACCCAAAGTAGCAAAAATACGTCTCGTACGATCCTCGTATGATATAAATGCGGGTGGTCCCAATTTTTTCAACAAATTAGCTCTTTGAAGTGCCGTGATATCCAAGGAAGGCAAACCAACATGAGGCAAATTTTGATAATCCGCTAATTCACCCCGAGCACCCAAAACAATGTCGGTAATTAAATTACCCATTGGCACTTGCTTATTACGTGAAGCGGAAGCTCGGACCAAATAAGTAAATATCATGCCAATACTATCAATGGTCAAATTCTTAAAAAGACAATCTAACACAAACAAGTCACAGATTTGCACCTTTGAACTTTCAACCCGACCAAATAAAGAAAAGGATAAAAATTTGTGAAAGAAAAAGATACAATTATCCTTAATTAACTTACTAGACGTGTTCTTCGGATGAAAAACATCTAAGCCGGTTAAAGAGTGCCAAACCGTGTGTGCATCAAACGTCTTTGGTTTAGAATAAAAATTTTGAGTAGGAAAACCAAACCAACGGCCCATCGCCGCATACCCGACCTCAAAGCGGACACCGTTATTTCGAAAAGAAATAATACCACGGTTCTTGTCATAACTGAGAGTGACTAAAAACTCCACAATATGCGATTGACTACTAGGAAAATGCAAGCTAGCAAATTTTGTCCAACCAAGAACGGTTAAAAATTCATCAATACGTTCGATAAAAGAAAATTCGGTTACCGTGTCATTATCAAGAAAAGGCATGTCGATGAATTCTATCTTGTGATGAGAAAAGTGGCGAAATTTGTGGCCTTCCGCCTCCGTCGCGATATCGAACGGTGCATCATAATGAACTCGTAATCTATTGGCTTCAGTTGCTTTGGTTTTGTTAGCAACTCTCTTTTCTCTAGGCATTTTGGTGTGATTTTGGTGAAAGAGATGAAGAGATTTGAAAGAGATAAATGGTAGAGTAAAGATAATGGTGGTGGTTTAGGGAAGAAGAAGATGAATAGGGTAAAGATATATTGGGAAGGTGAGTGAATCTTGGTTTTGGGAAGAGTAAAAGTTGATTGATTGGTGTAAATAGAGGTGATGTATATAGGTGTAAGTTATAGGTATTAAATAGGTTAGATTAATAGGTATGTAATTTGAGTAGGAATAGGAATAACCCAAAAATCAGCCCAAATCCTGTCACACAAGTCGCGTGTCGCGACTGAGATTCTCAAAATCTCAGTCGCGACCTCAAGACCTACAGGGGACTTAATTCTCCTAAAAATTGGTTCTTGTGCTATTTCCACTGAGATTTCAGAATCTCAACCGAGATTCCGGAACTGCTGGCTAAAATTGGATATTTTTGACAATATCAACATGATTAATTCAACTCCTTTTGTAATTAAGTAACATTAATGCTAAGTTTTAATTCCTGAAACTAAAAAAAAAACAAAACTGAAACATTAAATTGAAGGAAAACCTAAGGTTTTGCCTTAATTAAAAGATACATTAATGATGAAAAGAAAATGGAAATTATTATTCACAATGAAGATAATTACATTGAATACCTTATTAGATATATACATAAAAACAAAACATCTATGTACACAAACAACAAACATATTTACACTATGTACAATCAAACAATATCAATTTAAACAGTATCCCTATGAATTGGAATACGACGTGCATTGGCCCTGTCAATCTTCGCTTGTATGAAAATTTGTCTTTCTCCAGGAGAAAGAAATTTCGGACCAGAACGAAAAACTCTTTTTACAAGTCCCGCACTTTCCAGAAACTCGTAATTAAGAATAGGAAATGGTTCCTTATCAGTCTAAGGAACATAAACTGATCCCTTGGTACCTAGAATTATTCCACATATGATATTCTCAAACCCTATTTTCTGATTCTTCGAACGGGAAACGACAACTAATCCCTCCATTAAAATCTTTGAGGAATTAACCGTGTTGCCTTGGAAAATATCACCTAACACATACAAATCTGTATCTTGGACGACACTGCTTCTGACTCGACCAAACAAACTATGACAGATAAATTTGTGAAGATACAGCATGGAGTTAGAATTTATTGATTTGTTGAAGGCAAGACGTGGATTGAATCTCCAAAATCTCGTCAACATTCTCCATATATTTGTAGAAGTCATATCTCTGCCAGGATGGTGTGGAGTAGTGTCCCATGGTGGAAAACCAAACCAAGCATGAAGTTCAGGATATCCAAAAGTGAATATCTTACCCTCACAACGAAAACTGAGACGAACACACCTCTTATTGACGAAACGAACAGTAGACAGAAACTCTAGTACCCAATTTCCAATAATGGGAAACTTAATTGATGCAAACTTGGTCCATCCTAAGTTTGTCAGATAGCGATTCATATCATCGCTGATCCTGAGTTCTTCATTCAGGAACTCATCCATATACAGCATTCCACAAAATGTGCATATCTAAACTTCAAATATCGTCTGCCCTCATCTTCATTGTAGATGGGAAACCATGCTCCATAGCGTTTTGAAATGTCAACACGCTTGCTACGAGCAGAAGTATTTTTCCTAACATTTTTCAAAGAGGTAGTCATATTTGTGAATAAAATTGTGTCTGTAACCTTCAGAAATGAAGAAAGAAATTCAGAATTTTGAAAGAGATGAAGTGAAATAAAATAATTCTGAATCTACAGGAATATATAGGTTACTTAAGTGAAAAATTGTATCTGTTGAGAATGAAAAGTTGTGTCTAACTGATACCTTTTGGATAACTGACTGAAAATCTCAACTGAGATTTTTGGAATCTCTACAGTTATTTCGAAATGTTAAAATACTGAAAATCTCAACTGAGATTTCCGAAATCTCAACTCAGAATTCCCTACATATATATTTTGTCGCAAAAAACACTTAATTCTTTATGAAATATTTCAAAACATGACCAGATTAGAATTTTATTTTACAAAAAAAAAACTTATTTGTACACAAATTAAAAAAAAAATAAATTAAACTAAAAATGAAAATAAAAATAGATTAATTTAAAAAGAAAATAAAAATAAAAATTATGAACAAAAGATAAGAAAAACTAAAAATTAAAAATATGAAGACTAAATAAATTAATTTTCATAGAATTCGTCCACGAATTCAATTGCTTGAATTGGAGCTCCTTCGTAATAAATTTTGCATTGATTACCATTAACCTTAAATCGATCGCCTTTGGAATTTTCTAACTCTAAAGCTCCATAATCAAATGTTTTAATAACCACAAATTGTCAATTCCATCTAGACCCGAGCTTACCTGAAAATAACTTTAATTTGGAATTAAAAAGCAAAACTTTATCCCCAATATTAAAGCTTTTAACTTTAATTCTGGCATTATGCCATTTTTTAACTTTTTCCTTATAAACCCTTGCATTTTTGTAGGATAAATAGCGTAATTCATCCAACTCGTTTAAGTCGAACAAAGGCTTTTTTCGTGCGCTTTGCAAATTATAATTAAGGGTTTTTATAGCTTAATATGCTTTATGTTCTAACTCTACTGGTAAATGACAAGCTTTACCATAAACTAGTCTATAAGGTGTCATTCCTATAGGTGTTTTAAATGCAGTACGGTATGCCCATAACGCATCGTTAAGTTTATATGCCCAGTCTCTTCTAGAAGACGAAACTGTTTTCTCAAGTATCCATTTGAGTTCTCTATTTGATATTTCCGCTTGACCATTCATTTGAGGATGGTATGGCGTAGATACACGGTAGTGTACTCCGTATTTTCTCATAAGCGACTCAAAGCTTCTATTTATGAAATGAGTACCTCCATCGCTTACCATAACTCTAGGGACTCCAAATCGGAAAAATATTTCATTAAAAAACTTAACAACTACCTTAGAATCATTTGTCGGGGTTGCAATTGCTTCAACCCACTTTGAAACATAATCTACGGCTACTAATATATAATTTTTGCCAAAAGAAGAAGGAAAAGGACCCATGAAATCGATTCCCCACACGTCAAAGGTTTCAACTTCCAACATGTTTGTGAGAGGCATCTCAACTTTCCTTCCTAAATTCCTAGTTCTTTGGCATTTATCACAACAGATAATAAATGAACAGACATCTTTAAACAGGGTAGGCCAAAAGAATCCACATCCTAATATTCTAGCTACTGTTTTGCTTACGCCGTTATGACCTCCATAAGCGCTTGCATGGCATTCTAACATTATAGAGTCATATTCAAACTCACTAACGCATCTCCTAAGCATTCCATCGCCACATGTCTTGAACAAAAATGGATCTTCCCAAAAATATCTCTTAACTTCCGAAAAGAATTTCTTCTTTTGCTGAGAATTTAATCCATCTGGTACAACATGAGCAGCTAAGTAATTGGCTATATCCGCATACCATGGTGCTATGACACTTTGTACTTGCATGAGATACTCATCGGGGAAATCATCTCGAATGCCTAATGTTTCACCGATGGGACCGTTTTCATCTTCAAGTCTTGATAGATGATCGGCGACAAGGTTTTCAATTCCCTTTTTATCTTTAATCTCTATGTCAAATTCTTGTAATAACAAGACCCATCTAATAAGACGCAGTTTTGCATCTTTCTTAGCAAATAAATATCTTAAAGCTGCATGATCGGTATAAATGATGACTTTAGATCCTAGCAGGTATGACCTAAACTTATCACATGCAAACACTACCGCTAGCATTTCTTTTTCAGTTGTGGTGTAATTTAACTGTGCACCGGACAATGTGTGACTCGCATAATATATAACATGAAGTTTCTTATCCTTCCTTTGACCTAATACACATCCTACAGCTAAGTCACTTGCATCACACATAATTTCGAAAGGTAAATTCCAATCGGGTTTTGATATTATAGGTGTACTGACTAAAGCTGTTTTCAATATATTGAAAGCTTGTAAACAATCCTCATTAAAATCAAAAGTTGAATCTTTCATAAGCAAATTAGTAAGTGGTTTGGAAATTACAGAAAAGTTCTTTATAAATCTCCTGTAAAAACCTGCATGACCTAAAAATGACCTTACTCCCTTAACAGTAGTTGGTGGGGGTAATTTTTCTATAACTGAAGTCTTTGCTCTATCCACTTCTAAACCTTTTTCAGATATCTTATGACCTAAAACAATTCCTTCGTCTACCATGAAATGACATTTTTCCCAATTTAATACTAAATTCATTTCTTCACATCTAGACAATACTTTATCTAAGTTCTGTAAACATGCATCGAAAGAATCTCCATAAACTGAAAAATCATCCATAAAAACTTCCATGATATCTTTAATGAAATCATTAAATATGGCTGTCATACAACGTTGAAATGTTGCTGGTGCATTACATAGACCAAATGGCATTCTCCTATATGCAAATGTTCCATAAGGACATGTGAAGGTTGTTTTGTCTTGGTCATCCGGGTAAATGTAAATTTGAAAGAATCCGAAATAACCGTCTAGGAAACAATAAAATGCATGACCGGCTATCCTTTCGATCATTTGATCAATGAAAGGTAGAGGAAAATGATCTTTCCTAGTTGCTTTGTTTAGGTTCCTATAGTCTATACAAACCCTCCAACCGGTGGTGGTTCGCATAGGTATTAATTCACCTTCGTCATTCCTTACAACAGTTATGCCTCCCTTTTTAGGTACACAATGGATTGGACTAACCCATTCACTATCCGAGATCGGATAAATGATTCCATTGTCTAAAAGTTTAGTAATCTCATTTTTGACTACTTCTTTCATGTTCGGATTTAAGCGTCTTTTCCTATCCGCTTTAGGTGGCTTATCTTCTTCTAAGTGAATTCTGTGCATTACGATACTAGGATTAATTCTTTTTAAGTCTGAAATTTTCCATCCCATACTTCCTATCCTATTTCTAACAACTTCTTTCAATTTTTCTTCTTGATCATTTGTTAATTTGTTAGAGATAATTATAGGTAGAGAATCGCCTTCGCCTAACAAAGCATACCTCAAATGACTGGGTAATTCTTTAAGTTCTAATTTAGGGGGTATTACAATCGAAGGCGGAACTGGTCCATCTTCTCGAATCAAAGGCTCTGGGTCCTTATCTTCTAATTCTTCACCCATTATAGGTTCTATTATTTCTTCTTTTTGAACAACGTCATTGACACATTCTTCAACTAAGTCAAGTTTCATACAAGCGTATTCCTCCATAGGATATTTCATCGCTTTGTTCATATTAAACTCGATCTTATCTTCTCCTATCCTTAAAACTACTTTCCCTTCCGACACATCAACTAGAGCACATCCCGTGTTCATAAATGGTATACCAAAAATTAGTGGACAATTAACGTCATATGCAAAATCTAATATAACAAAATCGGTAGGAAAAATAAATTTGTCGACTTTAACTAAAACATCCTCAATTATACCATATGGTCTCTTAGTGGTTTGATCCGCTAATTGCAAAAAGCATATTGGTACGTTTGATATCTTCTTCTAAACCTAACTTGTTAAAAATAGACAACGGCATTAAGTTTATACTTGCTCCTAAATCACAAAGACAACTTGGGAATTCAATATCTCCCAACTTACACAGAATAGTAAAACATTCGGGATCTTTAAGTTTAGTGGGCAAAGTACTGGACACTATTAAACTACAGTCCTCAGTTAGCGAAATAGATGAAATTCCTTCCCAACTAATTTTCTTCGAAATTAAATCCTTTAAGAACTTACCATAGTTAGGAATTTGCGTAATTGCATCCATAAATGTTAAATTAATGTGCAAATTTTTAAGTTTATCCAGAAATGTTAAAAGTTGTTTGCCATAGTCCTTATTTCGGACTTTGTGCAGAAAAGGTGGTTTGGGTACAAAAGTTTTTGTACTTAAGTCAATTGGTGAACTTTTTATGTTTGATGTATCTTCTTTGGACTTTGCTAAATCAGTTCCTGGTAATGTTGCATCTCCGGGCATTTCCGGACCTAAGTAATTTTTCCCTGAATGAAGAGTGATAGCCTTTACATGTTCTTTCGGATTTTCCTCCGTATGGCTAGGAAGACTTCCCTCTTTTCGGGATGGAATTGATTTAGCAATTTGTCCAATTTGGACCTCCAAATTATGGATGCTAGATGAATGGTTTTTAATAAACTGATCGAATTTATTCTCGATCCGTTTAAAACAATCGTCGTGATTACTTACTTTTCCACTCATAGCATCTATAAATTTGTCAATTTTAGAAGATAAAGTGCTAATCGTATCTCTTGACTGATTTTGATAATTATTGGTACGATTTTGATTAGCATTTGCATTATTATTGTTATCTTTCCAGTTAAAGTTAGGATGATTCCTCCATCCAGAATTATAAGTATTAGAATAAGGATTATTAGTTTGGTTTTGCCCTTGGACAAAATTTACCTGTTCGATCTCACTCATACTTTCATAATCCACATCCGTTTGGATTGGATTACCATTGGTATCGCACGATGCCATAAACCTATCAATTTTGTGCGATAAGGCAGAAAATTGGGCTTGTAACATCATGACTGGATCAAGGTTCACTATACCTTTAACCGATGATGTGGCTGAGGATGATGGTTTTGCCACCGGTATATGTCCACGTTCCGCGGGCCACATACTGCTGTTGATTGCCATTTCCTCCAAAAGTTCTCTTGCTTGGGCTGATGTCTTCTTCATAAATAGCCCTCCCGGCATAGCATCTAATGAACCTCTGGTTGTAGGATTTAGTCCATTATAAAATGTTTGCATTAGAAGTTCAGCGGGCAATTGGTGGTGTGGGCATAAACGTTGAAGTTCTTTAAAACGTTCCCAAGTCTCATAAAGAGTTTCATTATCATTTTGAGAAAAAGATGTTAACTCTTTTATGACTCTTGCGGTTTTTGCTAAAGGAAAATATTTTGATAAAAATGCTTGGGCTAATTGTTCCCAAGTTGCAAATGTTGCGCCTGACATTGAAGTTAACCACTCTTTGGCTCTATGCTTCAAAGTGAAAGGAAAAAAGGCAAAGTTTGATTGCTTCGGCAGTCACATCTGGTATTTTAAAAGTGTCACAAATTTCAAGGAAATTTGTCAAATGAGTGTTAGGATTTTCGTTAGGTAATCCGTAAAATGTTACATTATTTTGCAACATATTAAGCAATGCTGGCTTAATTTCAAATTGGTTTGCGGTGATTCTGGGTCTAACGATACTATTGGTTACACCGGCCACCCCTGGCCTAGCGTAATCCATAAGTGTTGGTGGGTTTGCCATTTTATCAGACTCGGTATTTGTCTTTAATGGAGTTTTGTTTTTGTTTTTCTTGTTTTTCTTGTTCTTTTTAATGTTTTTTTCAATTTCTGGGTCTAATGGGTTTGGTGGAATGCCTGAACTTCGAGAACTGCGCATGAACCTGAAATCATGCACGAACCGAAACTACCTTCAAAACAGAATTTGAAAAATAAATATGTTAGTAAATTAAAATTAATAAATTGCAAAAGTTAAAATAAGTATGTATAAACCTAGATTCGAAATAAAACACAAAAAATCTAAATTTTTGTTTAAAATTTTGGCGTTCCCCGGCAACGGCGCCAAAAACTTGTTGAGCGATTTCCGCAAGTGCACGGTATACGCTTGTAGTAATAAAAGATATCGAACCCACAGGGAACGCTTTTTAACTAAAACTTATTTTAATTCAGTTTTATTCACGTCTTTAGGTTTAACTTAAGAAAATCGTTTAATTAATTGTATTGGTTTGGATTAATTAGGATTAGATGAGAACGTTATATTAAACTTAGAGTACAATTCTGTCTTGAGAATTAATTACACGCCAGAAGCTTTCGTAAAATAAAAATATGTAAAAAACTTATTCGCATTAAGCGAAGAAAGCAACTATAACTTTGGTAAGATTATGAATATGTAATAATTCAAGAATTTATGCAATTAAATGGCTTCGAACGGTAGAAATCTCTCTGGATCGGAGCAGATTTCTACCTTAATCAAATTGGTATTTTATATCCGATAAGCCGCGCTAACGATCATATCATCCATAAAAACTAATTCTTTCAAGTGTTCAACAAAGTTTCCTTGTAAATATAATTGTGTAAAATGTTTTAATGAAAACACCAGTTTATCATTTTGAAAATCATTTTGTCAGAACAACATCAAAATAACAACAGGAAGAATATATTGAATACGATGAATGTATTATTAATGAATTGTGAATCTTCACAAGTTAACAGAGAGGAAGAAACATGGATAGCATTTTGACGAAAACTTTGAGATCCGGGTTGTCAATCTTTTCCTCAAACTCCGTAGGTTTGTTAGACCCTTTTGCGCTTCAGCCGTTAGTTCTTCTCGCTGAATCTTCGGAATAGAGACCGCTAGGTCCACTACCAGAATGAGAACTTGTCTTTGAACAATCTTTAAAACTAAACTAATCACTACTGTGTTTATAACTAATCTAAGAACAACTTGTGTACATCAAGTTTGTTTTTATAGAAATGTAATCTAAACTTCTAACTCTTTTCTGAATCAGAACATAATAACAACTCTCTAAACTATAATTTCTCCAACTTAACCAACACTGAATTCTGAAATGAATCACTTATTTATAGTTGGTGAATGGTTGTAATTGAAGGGTCGTGTCCGCTGGTGAAGGGTCGCTTTTATCCAAACGAACAGACGCATTTTTTGGATTTCTGACATGTGAAAGGTGTGCAAAATTCTTCGCTGTCTCAACTGAGATTTTGAGAATCTCAGTCGCGACACGGGGCATGGGAGAAAGCTGAAAAACTTCGATCTTTGGTGTCTAAGATTAGCGTGTCGCGACTGAGATTTTGAGAATCTCAGTCGCGACAGGGATGTCTTCCCCCATCTCTCGGCTGCTTCTTGTCTCCTTGAGTCGGTCTTTTGATTAATACGTATTTTTGGCACGTAACTTAGGTTTTTCCCTCGTTTTAGCTCCGTTTTAGCTCCTATTTGGATTTAACCAAATAATTAAGTACCTTGCATCAAAGAAGTATATAAAGACGTAAAAGTACTCTAAATGAATATAATTAGCACGATTTCAATGTAAACTTGATGTATTTATATATGATATTTTAGGTATACTCTTTGATGGGGGCATCATCCACCGGGGTAGGGGGTATCGACGTATCAAGTACATACCCTATCTTATCGAACTTCAAAACGATTTTGAGGTTGCGATACCAGTCTGTGAAGTTTGAACCGTTCAACTTGTTATCGGTAAGTATATTTTGCAGATTGGTTTTAGTCATGATTTTAGGAGTGTTTTAATTTAACATGAAAGTGAGAAAGAGTAAACGTATGTTATTCATTTGCTTTAAAGTACATCAATCTAAAATTATAGGTCTTTTAATTCATTTTAAATTGATCCCATTATTTTTCCAAATTAATAGCTGTTGTCTCCCAAACGGACTCTAGCAAGTGCACTAGATACAAGTAATAAAGTGATAAGTCAAGTATCGTATCCACAGGGATTGAGGACCAAAGTTTACAAGAAATACGTTGTAGAACAGGGTGTTCGTAGTGTGTGACTCTTTTATATTGATAGATGTTGAGAAATGTCAAGACTTGTGACTACACAAATGAATTCACGTATAAAAATGACTACTTGATAACGATAAACAGGTGGAACAGGCTAAGCACAGTGGAACAGGTTACCGTAAGCTTCTAAACAACCTAATAAGTCATAAATGGTGCAACTGAAGTCAAGGTTTCTGCTTTAACTCTCACTTAAGTCAACTCTCCTGTGTTCTTAAGATTCTAAGACTTACTAAAACCAATAGCATCCTAAAGGGTTGTTCTTTCTTGCATTAAGATTGAAGCAACATTTCAAATGAAAACCCTTGATAAAACCACCTAACATTTCTGCTTCGGGGTTAGATGTTTGATTGAGAGTTCGGTGAAGATGAAAGCAGTGTCCTAACATTCATCTAACACAGGCATAAATGCATAAGCACTGAAATATAAAACCTCATCAAACACTTCATACATAAACACCATTCATTCATTGATGGACTTAGAAAGCTTACATTACCGGTCCCGACTGGCCGCGCCTATTCAAAAGGATTACTCACTCATACTGGCGAGTGAGCAATCAACTAGTTCAAAGCTCTGAAACTCCATCTATGGAGCTCTCTTTCTTTCAGTTAAAGTCTATGCTTTTCCTTCCAAAAAGATCTGATCCTCTATCTTTCCTTACTACATCTATTTAAAGGAAAGGCCAGGGTCAAAACGGTACCAGAAAAGTATCCGATCAAAATATAATACAAAACAAAGTCAATTGTTCAGAAATCTAAAATTGCTAAAAGTAGTGAAGATCATTTTGACCCTTGAACACTCAAGGGCCGAGCTTTCCTTTCATCATATTGCTTTACACCTACACTTATCCGCCTCTTTGTCTGCAGCTACTGCCGTACCAACATCCCGTCTAGTCGTTGTCCATCATCAGAAGTTCCGGCGTTTGACCGTTAGATCAAAGAATGGTTCAATCCCCTATTGGTATGTGCGAACAGGCTGCTTCCAGTCTGTTCGGCTTAAACTTTCCTTATCTGCATAAAAATACCCATAAGACCTTCCTTCTTGCAATAAAACACAACAAACACCCTTAATTCATTATAATTAATACGTTAAAATGTAGTCAATTTCATGCCTAACAATAGCCTTCCATATTAATTCGAAGAATTTCACAAATCCTTTAGTGAGCTAGGATCCTAACTCCTGAAATTTCACCTTGAGTTTACTCAACAAGCTAGTCTCATTTGTTAGGTAGATTCATACAATCAATCACATCAACAATGTGATTCCTAGGTTATTGGGTTACTAAGGACATTAGTAACTAATATGTTATTCATATTAATCCTAACCATATTGCCCATTAGTTTATGACAACATGAGTTTACCCATCCAATTATCATAATCTAATTTAAGTATTACCTCATATTCATCAAAAGACGATTTTCGATAATTCAGGTTACCATAAGACCCCGAGCTTGAGTTTACTCAACAACCCAAAGGCCCCCAGTACTGCCGGCTGAATTATAATATTAGGAAGGGGCAACCGATTTTAATAACTTGCTTATTTACTTAACTTTTAATTAGTGAGGGATTTTTATTTTAAGTCTCATAATCTAACCTAGTCTTGATTTGCTTTAGCATACATCAGACACATACATTGGCGTTATGGACATATTATCTAAATTATTCCGTTGAGCCAGAAACGGAATAAAAGGCCAAACCTAGGGAAATACTAACTATTACATATTTCTCTTTAGATCCTCCGTCTTCTCCATGGCGCCTCGAAATTACATCAATATTAATTTCTATAGTACCAAAGAAAACTTCAAATAACTTGAAGGGAATTAGATGAGAAGAGAAATTACAATAGATAGTAGATATGCAGGACACGCAGGTCCTATTTCAAATACCAAAAGACTAAATAGAGGGTCCAAATATGTCCATAACTCCAAACATGCACAGACTCAATTAAATAAATTTAATTGGTTGATTACATAAAATATTTATGTAACATTTAGGTTAATCACATTAACTTGTCAAATTAACTTTCATCCAATTTTAATTCTACCAGTTTCGTATCTTCTATATTTAATCTAATTAAAATGTAACAATTACATATTAGATTAATACAACTATACAAAACTTTTGTTATGCATATCCCGGTTATTTTGTTTTAATTCATTTAACACTTTTGATTTACAAATAAGTAAAACAAACTTTTAAATAAATTTTTTTATTCGATAATCAAAACAGAAAACTATTAATTTCTGAAACTTATATATATACAAATATATTTAAAATTGATTTTATTTAAAACGATTTTAAAATAAATATATATATTCTCGAACCGGGCCCGTAACGGGCTCGACCTCAAAATTATTGCCGTATGGCAGCAGCGACGCGCTTGCCCGTCGCTGCCTTACGGCAGCGGCGGCTAGCCGCGACTGACTGCTGCCGTGAGGCAGCAACTGCGGAACAGTAGTTCGGGTTACTGCCTCGCGGCGCAACCCGAGCTACTGCTCATATTTTTTTTAAAATATAATATATATATATATATATATATCACTTTTAAAACGATTTTCAGAAAATAGGAAAAGCTTTTAAAGATTTTCTGTTTTATCTTTAGAATTAATAAAACTAACTTTTATCAAAAATCTAACTATAAAACTAATAGCTTTTTTTATAATGATTATCAATCAAAATAATTAGGAACATATGCATAATCAATTTTAATTAACAATTAATTAAAACTTATTTATCTTTAGAATTAATTAATCAAAACAGTTTTGTTAATTAACCTAACAATAAACATTTATTCAATCTGATTGAAAAACCTTTTAATTTTCATATATGAAATAACGGATTTAACGCAGACTCTGATACCACTGAAGGAAAATAGGCAAACGTTTGGCAGCAGAAATATAAATTTTTTTAACCTATTTCCTCTAACCAAGATCTGTTAACCGTTATTTCATATAAAGAGGGATAAAAGGAAATACCTTTTGAAGTTCTATCTACTGTTGCAATCGAAGTGCCCTCAACTCTTACTCCGAGTTCACGAGCACAAAACAAAAACACAATTCAAACAAAGATTAGAACTCAACCGTATAATAGCAACCAAAGCAGATTGCCTCTAATAAATCAACACAAGATCAAGGAGTAAAAGAAAGAGATGAAAATCAGTTGATCAGAAGCAAACGGTGAACGATGATCCACTACAGTAGGGGGTCGAAATTCATTCTCTCCGAGATAGCTAGGGCTCACCAAAATTCACAGTTAAGGGGGGTATATATAGCCTCTTCCATCTAAACCCTAGTCAGATAGAATTAGGTTACTAAATAAGAATTTAATCCATAATAAAATTCTTATTGTTATTATCTACAATTATATTTAATTATAAAGATAATAATAACTTATTGATAGGATAATAATAGAAGCAATTTAATCTCATTAAACCTCCTAACTTATTTATCCTATAATTAATTTAATTCGTAATCATAATCTAATTATAATTATTTGAATTAAATCAATTCTTTTGTGTATTTAATACACTAAATTCGCCCCCCTATACTATTGGGCCTTAGTGGACTCAGTTGGGCTTCCGTCAATTAATTAACATCTGTTTCTCTTTTGGGTTCCAAGTCTTATGTGTGACCCATTAGGTTCTTATTGCTTCTAGCCGTATACAACTATTAAATTAATTTTCTCAGAATTATATTTAATCTTTATATAATGGAATGAGTACACGAACTGTGATTGGTAGATCCGAAACATTCCCCCAGAGCTATAAGAAGACAGGTTGATTCTGTCATTGACCTTTCCGTATTAGTTACAGTATAATTTGATCCTTCATCAACTACATCCTTGAACAGAATCTTATGACTATGGGCAATGTCAAGTCACATATAGCGAGACGTTTGTTTTACTTGTACAGGTCGAGTTAACTCCAATTAGATAGGTTAAGTGAAATCTGCATTTCAAGTCTTAAGCTATCACCTTGCAAGGATTTAGAATTAAGTCTTCCACAAGCGATCCTTGGACGTATCTCCCATTTATCAGGTGTGACAAATGCTCAATCCAATGTATAACTATCCTGCAATTACTTCCTGTGATACCCAACGTCTGCCGTACACACCCCAAAGTCATCCCTGTTATGGATCGTGTTACAACAGGATCAAAGCATCACATTCCATAATCCAGAATCACTAATTAACTTTTCTTTGAGTCTTAGGATTACTTATACCTATTAATACCAATGAGATGAACAGGTGACAAGGATAAATCTACTTATCCTGTTATCTCAAGCCGGGTCCCCAATCCTAATGAACTCCTTTCATTGGATCCATGTAACTGTCCAGATATCTGCATATCTGAAGCTTGTGAGATCAGCTCTCTGTCTCGACAAAAAACATTGTTACATGCAAGTCTCAACAGTGTTATGTCAATCCCTATTCAAAATATATCACTTGACTTGGGGTGAATTTAAGTTTATTAGTTTATTATAATGTTTCGTCTCACTTCATGCTTATATGAACACTTTATAATCACTTTAAATAAACTTAGGGATTTTCTTTTATTAGACTTATTTAGTTCTTTAAAAAAGGTTGCCTTTATACAGTTATGAAACCATATCTTATTAAAACAAATGACATAAAGAATAATTCATTTACATTAGGTTTATATCCTGGAACAATTGTCTATAGGACACTACACCCCAACAAGTACAAATGTGCCATGTTGAGCCTTGTGCATGTACCTGAACTGAATAATGGCTGGATAATAAATTATTATGAGCTTGCTTAGATGGATATGTGAAATGGTCCTAGTTGAAAGTGTTATTCGAATATTGAGAGTCGGAAGCACATGTGTTGAGATATATGCGTACATGAGTTGAGTTCAACTCCTCCGTAGCATAGATGATTGTATTCCAAATTTAGTGAGCCGGGATACAGATTGGGCCTAAGGACCATTATATATATATTATATGAGTATAGCAGGGCCCATACTTACTGAAATATTCATTACTGTAATAAGTGAAACAAGTGACTATCTTTCTACTGAATATGGTAACTTGGTAATGATGATATATTTTGCTCTGTGTTATTTACATTACTTTTGTATACATATATGCGTAATATGTTTATTGAGTTTGCAAACAGATTTTTATAGATTAGGTGGAGTTCTTCTTGTTTAAGGTTGCGCCGACAGTGTCAGTCCATTCTCGCCTAGACATTTTGGAGTATTTTTGATGTATTTTTGTTTTGTAAATCCTCTATATAGGATAATGACTTAAACATGTATTGTAAATTGTAAATGCTTTCTCATATGTATAATATGAAAAGTTTATATGAGATTGAAGTTGACATATATTGAGATTAATTTAAGAGTAAAATAGAAACTAAAAGATATAGTTTTATGAATGAATATGATTGAGACTTGAAAGCATGTCTGTAACTGATGTTGTGTGAGATATCATGTGATCATAGTGAGGCGGTTACAAATGCCATGGAATGATCTACCAGATTTCATTCCCTATGAACAAATAAAAAGGAATAAAAGCGAAAGATATCCAAGCAATTACATCCTCATACAGAAAGAACAATATAAACCATGGCATTGATCTGTAAATTCCACTTTAAATCCTTATCGAGGTATGTGGTTTGCCATGACCTTGGGAGTGGATAGACCTACCCTTACCTAAACTTTTTCCTTACAATATATATATATATATATATATATATATATAGACCATAGACAACAGCCTTTGCATCAAATTTCACAAAAAAAATCATTAAAGCTACAGTCACGAGCCAATAATATGTCCTGCAGAATCCCGAGCAATCAGCCCTACCCTACACGCAGTGCCATTTTCCCCAAATTTGACATCGCAATTGATTTTTACAATGCCGCTTAAGGGAGGATACCATACTTTTGTACGGTAAGGGACGTTGTTCGAGAATCCGAGAAGATTAACTGTGGCAAAGCATTGTCGATAGGAGTTGTTGTAAGATCGTGAATAAATTCCCGAACTTATCGCAGTAAAACTGAGGAATCCAGCCACACCGTATCATGGACCAACCTGTTGCGCCTGAACCATATCCTCCATAGCGTCACAGTCCAGAGCAGTAGATCTTATGTTGGTAACTATTAGAGTATATTATTTATTCAGCATATTATTTATTTGTATTTATCTGTATAGCTAGCACTCAACTGAGTTCCCTATTTTCTAGCCTAGAATATAGGTTCAGTCATTGACTACTATGTAAACTATACTATGTATATATTGGATTTACACATCAATAACAATCAATGAGCAATTCAAATTGTTACATGGTATCAAAGACCAAAGCCTAACCTACCTCATTCTCCTTCTCTCTCTTCCAAAACTGCAACCCTAACCTCCCTCATTCATCGGCCGCCGCCGCCGATCACCTCTGCCCCTACGACCGCCGTTGCTGCCCTTTCTTCACCGCCGCAGCCATGACAAACAACTCAGCCAATTCCAACATCGAAACACCACATTCCGAAAATTCAAACACCAACACCATAAACCCGGAAAAATTAAATACAACTCATCCCTCCCTCACTCCACCTTTATCAAAATAACACTCGACAATGAAAAAGGACCCTACCCCACCTGGGCTTCCCTGTTTAAGCTTCATGGCAAGGCCTTCCAAGTCCTTGATCACATCATCCCCTCTAGGGCTGGGCGCGGATCCTGGAGATACTGGACCGGACCGAATATCCGAGGAAAAAACTCCGAAATTGGACCGGACCGTTGACTTTTTTTGGAGAACCGAACTGGATTGGACTGTTGACTTTTCATCAAAGAAGTGGATCGAACTGGACCGAAATTTATCCAGGACCGGACCGATAACCGGATTGGATTAGATTGGATTGGACCGAACTGAAATAACCGAAAGTTTAGCAATAATAAATTTATATTTCATACATTAACTTTATATAAAGAGAAATATTATATAATATATAGTTATATATTTTGTAAGGTTTGGTAAACTAATTACAATAATATAAATTTATAATTTATTAATAAGGTATAACATTATTATATAGTCATATAAATTATCCCGATTAATTCCCGTTTATAAAATGAAATAAAAAAATATTTACCTAAAATGTAGACATAGAGAATCGAACACCTAACCAAATGGAACATTGTTAATCGCCTTAACCATCTAAACCAATTCTACTTCTTATTAACAATTTAATTTAATTAAGTAATAAATATTAGAAGTTTTAAATATTAAAATTTTTAAACATTTTATAAAATAGAATCACGTGCTTCTTTTACCCATTCTCTCTGCTTCGATTTTTTTCTAGGGTTCTATCTCCTCCACTGCACTCCATCGCCGCTACCACCTCACACACCGCTGCTACCACCTCGCACGCCGCCACCTCCACCTTGCACAGCGCCACCTCCACCTTTTACCGATCTAAACTCTGGTAAGTTTTCTAAACTCTGAACTTTTATATTTCAATTTCTAAACTCCGTGTTGTGTTAATTGTGTAGATTTGAAGTTTTATATGTTCTGTGTTATATTTGAAGTTTTATATGTTAGGGTATTAGATATAGTTCTTAATTAATTCACAGAAGCTTCCTCTCATGGAAAATCAGTTAGGAAAATTTTCTTCACCTGGTTTTTCAGCCATGAATTTTTTTCTAGACAGCCACTCCCACCTTTCCCATCTCATCACCTCTTGTTCAATCGGGTATTATAGGGTCTTATAGCTGAAAAAGCTTTGCTTAATCTGCCAAGGGAGGACAACATCAATCTGTGACTGAGAAACCGACATTGTTGAATTGAACCTATAGAAATGCAGCTATCATTGCCTAGGGTTTAGGGTTTAGGGTTTAGAGTTTAGTCAGATAACCAAGAATCAAAGAAATTTGATCATCCAAATCTTCTGTGAATAATTAGAAAGTGGACAACTTCTCTATTAAAAGTAGATTATTGATCACTTGTTAAGAATTCATAATTGTCAATGACATCTTGTTCTTCAAGTGATTGTGAAATATCACTGAAGAAAAGAATAGAGATTACAATAAATATCATGAAAATCCTCAATTGGATATTTAAGGTTTTTTTAACCGAATCAAATGCACTTTGGTAAGCATATTTTTTTCCTTTTATTTTTTGCTAGTGTGTTGATTAATTTTATTGAAGTGAAAGCTAATTAATTTAACATTTATTGATTCACTAACATGGTAAATTTTATATGTTTAGGTTGATGTTTGGCTTTTACTACCTTTGCTTTGGAAAACAAGGAATTTGTTGTGTTAAGAAGATTCAATTACAAATTGGGATGATGATTAGAGAGATCTTGCTAATGAAGTGTTGTCTTTTTTGAATTAAAGGTTGTTTGTTTTTATGGATTTGTTATTTTGTAACTTTGATTTTGTAGGTTTTTTTAGCCTTGTTGTCTACCGTAACTTTTAATACTTTGATTTTGTGGGATTTTTTTAGCCTTGTTGTCTACTGTAACTTTTAATGAATGTTGTTTACTTCCTAAAAAATATCATTTATTTCAAGTTATGTAAGATAATAAAATTTTATATTTTATTAACTTGTAAATTATTTTTTTAATTTATTTTTTAGGACTTAAACTATTAGATATTTATCCGAATCACCGAAAAATTATATTGGATTGGACCGGAACCGAATCTCCGAATCCCCGAAGTGGACTGGACTGAAATTTTGGGGCAATTCAATTCTGGAGATTTATTCTTTCAATCCAATCCTGGAGATTTCATTTTATTAATCTCCGACTTTCAATCCAATACTGGAGATTCATGAATCCCCAACTTGGACCGAACTGTGCCCAGCCCTAATCCCCTCCACTTCCGCTCAATCACTGTTCAACACGAACCCTGAACTATGGTCTCGCATCGATGCTGTTGTCCTATAATGGATATACAGCACTATATCTTGATTTGCTTCACACCATCATCGAACCCGACTCCACCGCAGCCAAAGCCTGTACCCATTTACAGGATATCTTCTCTGACAACAAGCACTCTCGTGCTCTATTTCTTCAATAGGAGTTCTCCAAAATTAAGTTGGACGATTTCTCTGACATCTCCTCCTACTGTCAGCACCTCAAGTCTATTTCTAATCAACTGTCGAATGTCGACTGCCCTATTACTAATGATCAGATGGTTTTACAACTTATTTCTGGATTGACTGATGCATATGATACTATCGGAACACAAATCCTCCACGGAGATCCTATTCCGACTTTTCCCAAGGCTCGCTCCATGCTTATACTCGAAGAAATAGCCCGAGCCAGGAAATCTGCCCCAACCACAGACACCGTCGCTCTCACTACCGCGACGTCCGGTTCCCAGCATCTGCCATCGTCCTATCCGCCCACGCGACCGCCGCACTACTACCCCACCCATTCCTATCGCGGAGGTAGAAATCATGGACGATCTGGCCACAACAGAAACGGCGGGCATTACCCATCGCGCCACTCCTGCTCAGGGTATCGCTACCCGTATAGTCCCTCATGGACTCCCTACTCGTCATGGCCGCCGCAGTAACCTTGGGCCACACCGCCATGTCCTTATCCTAGAAGCTCTTGGGCTCCACAACAGTGCTCCGGCCATCCATCTCAACCAGGGATCCTTGGACCGCGACCTAACATGCCTCAAGCACATCTCAATGCCGCTAATCCACCCTACGCTCCAATTGATATTGCAGCTGCTATGCACACCATGCCCATCACACAACCTCCTGATCAATGGCACATGGACACAGGAGCTACATCTCACATGATGGCTCACAAAGGTACGCTTACTCCTTATTTTCATTCGAGCCTCAATGATAATATTATTGTTGGTAATGGTCATTGTGTTCCTATTTGTGGTTCTGGTAATGCAACTCTAACTACTAAACATCACCCCCTAAAGTTGAACAATGTTTTGCATGCCCCCCAGCTTATTAAAAATCTTATTTTCGTCCATCAATTTACTGTTGATAACCAAATTTCTGTGGAATTTGATCCATTGGGTTTCTCTGTGAAGGATTTACAGACGGGGACACTTATCATGAGATGTAATAGTACGTGAGATCTCTACCCAGTCATGTCCACCTCCTCCACCTCAGCAAAATTTCATTTTGCACCTACTGCTTTGTCTTCTGATATTTGGCACAGTCGTTTGGGACATCCTGGACCACCGATTTTGCACACCCTGATGAATAAAAATTTGATTTCATGTAATAGGATTATGAATGTTTCTGTTTGCTCTTCTTGTGTTAATGGAAAATAAGTAAAATTACCGTTTCAGTCCTCTTATAATTCTGCTTGCATGCCCTTTGATTTAATTCACAATGATATCTAGACGTCTCCTATCTTAAGCTCCAGTGGTCATCGTTATTATGTGATTTTCTGGATAATTATACAAACTTTCTATGGACTTTTCCATTAGCTCAAAAATCACAAGTTTTTTCTGTATTTCTTCACTTTCGTTCCTTTGTCCGCACTCAATTTGAACGTGACATTAAAGTCTTTCAGTGCGACAATGGGGGCGAATTTAATAATAACTCCTTCCGTCAGTTCTGTCAAAATAATGGTATTCAATTTCGTTTTTCATGTCCATATACTTCACCTCAAAATGGGAAATCAGAACGTACAATTTAGACCATAAACAATGTTATTCGCACAGTTATGAATCATGCCTCTGTCCCGTTTAATTTATGGCACCATGGTCTAGAAATTGCCACTTACCTACTCAACATATATCCTCACAAAGTCTTAGCTTACCATTCCTCTACCAAAATTTTATATCAACGGGATCCCTCTTATTCACACTTACATATCTTCGGGTGCCTATGCTTCCCTCTTATTCCCTCTCCGTCACGTCATAAGTTAGAGGCACGTTCTTACCCGCATATACTGCTGGATGCCAGCACGTTGTTCTAAATCAGTGTACAAATTGTTCTAATTAATGTACAAATTGTTTCGACAAAATAATTATATTGTTCCAACGGAATTCTTAAATTATTCCAACAGAATACTTATATTGTTCTGACAATGTATGAAATTGTTCCAAAACGGTGTACCATTTGTTCCAACATAATACTTATATTGTTCTAATAGAATAAATCAGTGTATCAAGTATTCCAACAAAATAGTTATATTGTTCCATCATAATACTTATATTGTTCCAACATAATAAATCAGTTTACCAATTGTTCCAAATCAATTTTATTATCTATCGTCTTCAATTTCATTTTTGTTTTTTTAGTATTTAATATAGTATCTTCAAATTTATTTTAGTTATATTATTTAGAAAATAATTTTAATCCTTAAAAATTATTGAAAATAAAAAATTACCCTTAAAAATTAATAAATAATTTTCCTTAATTTTATACATTTTATATATTTCAACAATTTATTGGGACTAAACCGTAAGGAATCTCATTTCGACCCAAGAATTAAAGTTTCTCAGAATAATGTTTTACATTTTATGGATTTGTTTGAGAATTTTCTAGGCAGCTCTTCGACTTCCCATTCCACTTCTCGCTTCGGTTGTCTCGCTTGCCTTCACATTCTTCGTCCCGCTTTCGGAGACTTTTGGAATTTCCTCCCCACTCCTTTCTGAGTCGGGCTTCGATGACTTGGAGATATCTACGAGATTCTCCACAATGGCTATGGCATCGTCCAACGTTTGGGCTTTACCCCGATTCACTTCAAGTTTTGCCCATTCCTTCAATCCGTCCTTAAAGTAGAATAGGGCGTCCTTGCTAGAAATATCTTCGACCTCCAGCAAGATTGTAGTAAACTCCTTCACATAATCAGAGATACTACCCAACTGTCGTAGCCTACAAAGCCGTGTCTTTGCTTCGTCACTCGCATTGTGAGGCATAAATTGTTTCCGTAGCTCTGCCTTGAACTGATCCCATGTGTCGAGAGTACACTCGCCTCTCTCCACATCTGTCCACTTTCTATGCCACCATAACTATGCGTTGTTGCGAAGGAATGTTGAAGCGTTGATGATTTTTGCATCATCATCATAAATTCATGTGGCTTTGAAGAACTGCTCCATCCCGAACAGAAAATTCTCCACCGTTATGGCATTTCGAACCCCATTGAACGTACTTGGATTCTGGACATTCTAACTCGCTAAAAGCATGGAGCTTGATGTGCTGGCACCGTTGGTGCAGCGATGTGTCCGCCATCTTCGTTGAAGTACTTCCAACTCTGCACGGATGTTGCCTAGTTCCATCTCCAACTTTGCCTCTAAGGTTGTGAGATTGCCTACGAGCTGCTGTCGAAGTCTCTCATTCATACCCCTGGGTGCTTCGGAGATTGCCTCGATTTCTTGCATGAGATTGTCACTCTGGTCGGATAGGTCGCCTATGGTTTCCCTTGCATCCGCCATGCCGCTTTCCAGACTTGAGACGCGAGCTTCCAACCTACCACCATCGTTTGGGGTCTTGGACTTATCGCGCTTACTTTTGCGTGTAGCATCCTTGCCACGTCCGCATGTCTGATCACGGTTGCTGCTTGATCGTGCTGCGCTCCTGCGGTAGAGAGTTTCTCCACCTCATTCGCCATCTTGTGCTCACAACTCCTAATTTTATCCATTTTGAATTCTTCAACAAGTTGTTGGGTCAAAACCGTAAGGAATATCACTTTGAGCCAAGAATTAAAGTTTCTTAAAATATTGTTTTACATGTTTTGAAAATTTTTGATAATTTTTTGGAAACGTTTTTTGTCCTACCTTTTAGCACTATGTGTTGGAAAAACCAGCACATACTGCTGGATGCCAACACGTTGTTCTAAATTAGTGTACAAATTGTTCTAATTAGTGTACAAATTGTTCCAACAAAATAATTATATTGTTCCAACAAAATTCTTAAATTATTCCAATAGAATACTTATATTGTTTCGACAGTGTACGAAATTGTTCCAAATCAGTGTACCATTGTTCCAACATAATACTTATATTGTTCCAACAGAATAAATCAGTGTATCAATTATTCCAACAAAATAGTTATATTGTTCTATCATAATACTTATATTGTTCCAACATAATAAATCAGTTTACCAATTGTTCCAAATCAATTTTATTATCAATCGTCTTCAATTTCATTTTTGTTTTTTAGTATTTAATATAGTATCTTCAAATTTATATTAGTTATATTATTTAGAAAATAATTTTAATCCTTAAAAATTATTGAAAATAAAAAATTACCCTTAAAAATCAATAAATCATTTTCTTTAATTTTATACATTTTATATATTTCAACAATTTATTAGGACTAAACCGTAAGGAATCTCATTTCGACCCAAAAATTAAAGTTTCTCAGAATAATGTTTTACATTTTATGGATTTGTTTGAGAATTTTCGGGGCAGCTCTTCGACTTCCCATTCCACTTCTCGCGTCGGTTGTCCCGCTTGCCTTCACATTCTTCGTCCCGCTTTCGGAGACTTCTGGAATTTTCTCCCCACTCATTTCTGAGTCTGGCTTCGATGACTTGGAGATATCTACGAGATTCTCCATAATGGCTATGGCATCGTCCAACGTTTGGGCTTTGCCGCGATTCACTTCAAGTTTTGCCCATTCCTTCAATCCGTCCTTGAAGTAGAATAGGGCGTCCTTGCTAGAAATATCTTCGACCTCTAGCAAGATTGTAGTAAACTCCTTCACATAATCGGAGATACTACCTAACTTTCGTAGCCTACGGAGCCTCGTCTTTGCTTCATCACTCGCATTGTGAGGCGTAAATTGTTTCCGTAGCTCTACCTTGAACTGATCCTATGTGTCGAGAGTACACTCGCATCTCTCCACATTTATCAACTTCCTACGCCACCATAACTGTGCGGTGTCGCGAAGGAATGTTGAAGCATTGACGATTTTTTCATCATCGTCATAAATTCCTGTGGCTTTGAAGAACTGCTCCATCCCGAACAGAAAATTCTCCATCGTTGTTGCATTTCGAACCCCATTGAACGTACTTGGATTCTGGACATTCTGACTCTCTAAAAGCGTTGCGCTTGATGGGCTAGCACCGTTGGTTCCGTTGGTGCAACGATGTGTCCGCCATCTTCGCTGAAGTTCTTCCAACTCTGCACGGATGTTGCCTAGTTCCATCTCCATCTTTGTCTCTAAGATTGCGAGATTGCCTATGAGCTGATGTCAAAGTTTCTCGTTCATACCCTTGGCTGCTTCGGAGATTGCCTCGATTTTTTGCATGAGATTGTCATTCTGGTCGGATAGGTCGTCTATGGTTTCCCATGCATCCGCCATGCCGCTTTCTAGACTTGAGACGCGAGCTTCCAACCTACCACCATCGTTTGGGGTCTTGGACTTATCGCGCTTACTTTTGCGTGTAGCATCCTCACCACGTCATCGTGTCTGATCATGGTTGCTTGCTTCATCGTGTTGCGCTCCTGCGGTAGCGAGTTTCTCCACCTCATTCGCCATCTTGTGCTCACAACTCCTAATTTCATCCATTTTGAATGCTTCAACAATTTGTTGGGTCAAAACCGTAAGGAATATCGCTTTGAGCCAAGAATTAAAGTTTCTTAAACTAATGTTTTACATGTTTTGAAAATTTTTGATACTTTTCTGGGCACATTTTTGGTCCTACCTTTCAGCACTGGGTGTTGGAAAAACCAGCACATACTGCTGGATGCCATGACGTTGTTCTAAATCAGTGTACAAATTGTTCTAATTAGTGTACAAATTGTTCCAACAAAATAATTATATTATTCCAACAAAATTCTTAAATTATTCCAATAGAATACTTATATTGTTCCGACAGTGTACGAAATTGTTCCAAATCAGTGCACCATTTGTTCTAACATAATACTTATATTGTTCCAACAGGATAAATCAGTGTATCAATTATTCCAACAAAATAGTTATATTGTTCTATCATAATACTTATATTGTTCCAACATAATAAATCAGTTTACCAATTGTTCCAAATCAATTTTATTATCTATCGTCTTCAATTTCATTTTTGTTTTTTAGTATTTAATATAGTATCTTCAAATTTTATATTAGTTATATTATTTAGAAAATAATTTTAATCCTTAAAAATTATTGAAAATAAAAAATTACCCTTAAAAATCAATAAATAATTTTCTTTAATTTTATACATTTTATATATTTCAACAATTTATTGGGACTAAACCGTAAGGAATCTCATTTCGACCCTAGAATTAAAGTTTCTCAGAATAATGTTTTACATTTTCTGGATTTGTTTAAGAATTTTCGAGGCAGCCCTTTGACTTCCCATTCCACTTCTCGCTTTGGTTGTCCCGCTTGCCTTCACGTTCTTCGTCCCGCTTTCGGAGACTTCTGGAATTTTCTCCCCCACTCCTTTTTGAGTCGGGCTTCGATGACTTGGAGATATCTACGAGATTCTCCACAATGGCTATGGCATCGTCCAACGTTTGGGCTTTGCCGCGATTCACTTCAAGTTTTGCCCATTCCTTCAATCCGTCCTTGAAGTAGAATAGGGCGTCCTTGCTAGAAATATCTTCGACCTCTAGCAAGATTGTAGTAAACTCCTTAACATAATCGGAGATACTACCCAACTGTCGTATCCTATGGAGCCTCGTCTTTGCTTCGTCACTCGCATTTTGAGGCATAAATTGTTTCCGTAGCTCTGCCTTGAAATGATCCCATGTGTCAAGAGTACACTTGCCTCTCTCCACATCTGTCCATTTGCTATGCCACCATAACGGTGCGGTGTCGCGAAGGAATGTTGAAGCGTTTACGATTTTTGCATCATCGTCATAAATTCATGTGGCTTTGAAGAACTGCTCCATCCCGAACAGAAAATTCTCCGCCGTTGTGGCATTTCGAACCGCATTGAACGTACTTGGATTCTGGACATTCTGACTCGATAAAAGCATTGCGCTTGATGTGCTGGCACCGTTGGTTCCGTTGGTGCAGCAATGTGTCCGCCATCTTCACTGAAGTTCTTCCAACTTTGCACGAATGTTGCCTAGTTCCATCTCCATCTTTGCCTCTAAGGTTGCGAGATTGCCTACGAGCTGCTGTTGAAGTCTCTCGTTCATACCCCTGGGTGCTTCAGAGATTGCCTCGATTTCTTGCATGAGATTCTCATTCTGGTCGGATAGGTCGCCTATGGTTTCCCTTGCATCCGCCATGCCACTTTCCAGACTTGAGACGCGAGCTTCCAACCTACCACCATCGTTTGGGGCACCACCATCGTTTGGGGTCTTGGACTTGTCGCGCTTACTTTTGTGTGTAGCATCCTCACCACGCCCGCGTGTCTGATCACGGTTGCTTGCTTCATCGTGCTGCCCTCCTACGGCAGCGAGTTTCTCCATCTCATTCGCCATCTCGTGCTCACAACTCCTTTATCGATACCATCGCTTCGATACTTCGTTACTTTTGGTTGTTCAACGATTGATTACCTTCGCTTGGTGGAAGGACCAAATGTAACGCTTTTTGTGTGATCGATGCGTTGCTGATTATCACCTTCATGTGGTTGATAAGCTGCCGTGAATTTCACATTGTATCGACTTACGCCTTGATACTACCTTCGTGTGGTAGAACTCTTATGGACGTAAACTTTGTTGTGGGATCGGCTCGGCTCTGATACCACCTTTGCGTGGTTGAAGAGCAAAGCGTAAATATCGTTGTGGGATCGACTACGCTCTGATACCACCTGTCACGGGGCCATTTTTCCAACTCGTGCGGCACTTAGTCGGTTGCTATCAAAGTCGGCTAAGTAAGCCTTTTATGAGTTGTGGAAGCTAAGTTCGAAAGCAATTGGGAAAATAAAGAGGATTGGGAGAGTATTAATTGTATTGAACAAGCAATGAAGGTTTACAACTAATGCAACGGATCTACAAAGTGTTGCAATAGCTTAGAACTCTCTCATGCACACTTAAATGCTTTTGGATTTCAAGACATCAAGGTATTTCCAAATGAATGGCCTTCGCACCTATTTATAGGCCAAGCACTGACCTAAGAAGGTTATAGATACAATTCAAGTGTGTGGCTACAATTAGAAGCCTAGAAGATTCTAGTTTTGGCGCTGCCCAAGCTGTTGGGGCAGCTTTTAGAAGTTTCTGGGCGCTTCTCGGGCTGTCTGGCACGTTTTGGCAGGCACTGGGCTTGTCCCTCGCAAATTTAGAGGTTAAGTGCCCATATTTCTTGCAGCTCCTCGAAGTTTCTAGAAGACTCTGGCATGTTCCCCCGCCTTCCGCTCGCCCATCATGAGGTTCATTGGGCCTGGCGCCCAGCATGTCTTGTTGTTGGGCCCGTTGGGCTTCAGCACGGGCCCGTGGACTATGTCCACGCCAATTCTCCCAAATTGGGCATTTTTCCCCGCATGATCCAAAGGCTATAGGCCCAATATAATCTATAACAGACCTCCACAAAGTTTGAGGTCAAATGGAAACCTCTAGATGTACCTTTGGAAAATATGTGGTGTGTGGAGCATGTGTGTGTCCACTGGTAGTGTGAGCCGAGTTGGTATAAGACACACTATAGGGGGGACTGTCTCTTGCCCAAAATCCTCCCTAGCAGGCACGGGCCCGTTGGCCGGCTGCTTTGGGCTAGTTGGCATTCCACGATGCCAATGTGACTTCCGGGATGGCCAACGACATGCTGAACAGTGAAATGACGAAAATGCCCTTGATGGCATTTCTTGCCCATATGGCGCATTTGTAGTCTCTTGCTAGACTTTCTACGGACCGTGACACTTGTCTCACCATAAGAAATATGTCACACTGAATCTCTTATATATATATATATATATATGCAAAATAAAAGAACCAAAAATATAATATACATATATAACCATAATAATAAAACTAGAGAAGAAATAATTATAATGAGAATTAATAAATTAATATTATATAGGTAGATATATGATTAGAAAATAATAGAAAGCATGTAATATAATCTATACATAAGGAAAATAATGGAAAGTATACTATATATAATATATATATTCAATATACATGTAAATAATAAATAAAGGTATATAATAGGGAAAAGTACAAAAATAAACCTTGTGGTTACACCTGTTTTCGAACAACACACATGTGGTTTAAAGGTTTGCAAAATGGTACCATGAGGTTCATTCTGTTAGCAAACACATACCAAATTGACTAACGGTGTTAAAAGTCAAAGGAAAAATAGTTAATTTAGTCCTTATATTTATTTATTTTATAAATTAAACCACTTTATTATTTAATTATCACAAACAAACCCCAAAATAAAAAATACAAATCAAATATACCCTCTTCTCCATTTCTTTTTAATTTCTTATTTTTTTTCTTCTCTTCTCTCTCCTCTTTGTTAGTTTCTCTCTCTAAAACCGATTAATTTTCCATCTCTTTCTAATTCTAACCTTTAATTAACTTAAAACAACACCCATATTCAACAAAAAGAGAGAAATTAAGCTAATTAAATATTTTAATGGGTCTTCCCAATCCAACTTCGACAGAGCCACTGTAATTCATTAAAAGCATTCTGAAAAAGTTTGCAATGAATCGATGGAATAGCTTGAATATGAACGGATCAGAATAGAGTTGGGGAAATCATGTACGAATGCTAAACAAACCCATTTGAGCGAAACAAAGCCTTTCATATTCCTATCTCTCTATCTTTCTCGCCATTCCCCAATCATTCTGGCGACCTTTCCCTATTCTCTAACCTCCACTGCTCGTCGTTCGTCTCTCAGTTTGTGAGCATGTCTCGGTTTCTCCTTAATCTCTTTGGTCTTTTCTAGTTATTGAAGGACTTTGTTTGTTTTTTCTTAAATTTGGATGATTAAAATTTGATTTAGAAACTCTGATTGAGATTGTGGTATCGTTCCAACCACGGTTGCAGATATAAAGTCACTGACAATTGGCAAGGCAATTCATGGATATGTTATCAGAGATGGGTTGTAGTAATTTTCAAAGCCATGAGTCGAAGGTCTGTTATGGGTGTTGTTTTAAGCTAATTAAATATTAGATTTAGAAAGATATGGAAAATCAATTGATTTTAGAGAGAGAAATTAACAAAAGAGGAGAGATAGAAGAGAAGAGAATAAAAAAAATAAGAAATTAGAGAGAGATGAGGAAGAGGGTATATTTGATTTTTATTTTTTATTTTGGGATTTGTTTGTGATAATTAGATAATAAAAGAGGTTAATTTATAAAATAAATAAATATAAGGACTAAAGTAACTCTTTTCCAATTACCAAAAAAACACAAACCAAAAGTGATTTTATTTTTTTTTGGTAGGAAAGGAAAGAAAAAACAAACAAAACAAGCAAAGATACTTAACCAGGGATCAGTCTGGGAAAACTGACCCCCACTACATCTTCTAAAAGAAAAGAAGAAATGAACGGCGGAGGAGAAGGAAATGAAGAAAGCCCCAACATCCTTGAGTGCCCTCCGATAGCGAGACGGTCCGCAACACGGTTCTGCTCCCTATAAATATGAGCGAAACTAAGACAATCAAAGGATGCTCCAGTCCTTTTAATGCCTTTAATCAAATTCTGGTTATTCAGGCAAACAACATTATTGTTTGAGATCATATTAACTGCTTCCAGGTTATCGGACTCCACCAGAAGCTTCTTAACCCCCAGACTACTAGCCAACTTAAGGCCAGAAAAGATCCCCCAATAATTTATTTTGCACCTATCTAATTTGTCGAAAACATTTTTACATTAATATATACAATATATTTATTTATGATGTCACCCCCATTGACCAACCCGAGTCACCCGTCAACTTTTCGTTTATTTTCTTAACGATTATCGTTTGTTTAAATTGACTGATTTGGATTCCTTTGGATAAATTTTCTTCATCGGTCCTCCGATCCCAGTGTCTGCAGCGGTTAAATTAGGTTTTGGAATAATTGCATGCTACGTGTTAGATCTTAGGAATAAATGAGTCCTACTGGATTGAGTCCGGCGTCGTAGTTAAATCCGAAAGACAAGTCCCAAAGTACTCGCAGCTAACGTTTATTGTCTTGCAGGTTTAATAGATTTATTTCTCAGGACTAGATCTGATGTATTAGGGCTATTTGTACCATTTATAAAACTGATGTAATAATTTATATTTCAGTATTTATTTATCGCTTTCGAATGATCAAAACAATATAAAACTGAATTTGGAATAGAAATATTATGGTACTTTAATAAAGACAAGTCTACGCGTTTATTAATCAGACCATTGAATCGTTTAAGTCGCGAACCTAACTCTGAAGATAGCATGTTGTGATCCCGTGTGCTATCTAATTTTTTGACATGTTCCCGAGCATTAAAATTCAGGTGGTGACTCTGATATAAATACTTTAACCCAAAAACATGATAAAAGGTTAAAGTATAAATATAAAAGAATGCATACCTGGAAGGGACACACTAAGCATCGTCTTTAAAAATGGAAAGTGACGGTGATATATAAAAACAAAATCCCATTTTCTAGAAATCCATCCTCCCTCGTGGGAGTAAAGGGTAATCAGGTTCTGCGGCCACTCACGGCAGTCTTTTTGAAGAAGGAATTCCTTTCCAAAGAAAATAGTGGGAGCAATATTGAACTCGCTGAGATTCAAGACTCACAGACTCCTACAGCAAACGTTGAGGATGCTCTGGGAACTGATTCAGGTCCTCAAAAAATTAAGGCTGGACCAGTTACACAGGAACCTAGAAGGTCTGGTAGGACATGTCATCAGCCATAGAGGTACGGCTTCATCGTGACTGATGATGGGGACATAATGATCGATGGCCAGGATGAGCCCAAAACTTATCAAGATGCTATTAAAATCCCGCAATCAAATTAATAGCATAAAGCCATGGAGGCTGAGATGTAGTCTATGCGTGATAACCAAGTGTGGAACTTGGAGGATCCACCTTCAGGTGTTAAAATGATTAGTTGTAGGTGGTGTTTCAAACTGAAGGCCGATAACACCTTCAAGGGTCGACTGGTGGCAAAAGGATATAAGCAAGTTCAAGGAATTGACTATGATAAAACCTTTTCACCAGTTGTTATGTTTAAATCCATTAGGATAGTACTGGCTATAGCTTCATGGTATGATTATGAGATATGGCAGATGGATGTTAAAACCGCTTTCCTGAATGGGAAGTTACTCGAGGATGTCTACATGACACAGTTAGAGGGTTTTATCGATCCGAAGTATCCTAATCGTGTATGCAAGCATTAAATATCCATTTATATATTGAAGCAGGCATCTAGGTCTTGGAATCATAGATTCAATAAAGCCATAACCGAATATGGATTCATACAACATTGTGTGTATAAGAAAGTTAGTGGGAACATATCCACTTTCCTAGTATTGTATGTCAATGACATACTACTCATTGGATGCGATATACCAATACTACAAGGCGTAAAGTAGTGGTTGAGTAAATGCTTGGCAATGAAAGACTTAGGAGAAGCCGAGACGATCTCAGGGATCAGGATCTGTAAAGATAGATCCAGCTTGCTTCTAGGCTTGAATCAGGTAACGTAGATAGACCAAGTTCTTAAAAGATTCAACATGGATAAGGCTAAGAAAGGATTCGTGCCTATGCACTATAGGTTGAAACTTGGTAAGAAAGATTGTCCTCAAACAAAGCAGGACAAGGAGAGCATGTAAAAGGTCTCATATACGTCTACTATAGGATCTATCATGTACTCCATGTTATGTACAAGGCCACATGTTGCATTTGCACTAAGCATGAATAGTCGGCACTAGTCAGATCCCGGTGAGGAGCATTGGAAGGTAGTCAAGGCAATCTCGAAGTACCTTAACCGTACCAAGGATCTATTATTTGTATCTAGTGGTCAAGAAGAGTTGGCAGTATCAGGTTACTGATAGGGGTCAAAAAACCCTATCTTTGGGTACGGTTTTAGGACGGTTTTTAGTGTTATTTCATGAATAAACGAGCAATTCTCGCATTTATATGCCTTTGTGTGAGTTAGTTAGGAATTGGAAATGTTTTATTAACTTTTGTTGCTTAGGCTCGTTTTCTGATCATTTTAGGCAAATAAGGCCAAAATGGCATGTATGTTATAATTCCGTTATCTTTTATAGCTAATTGATCCGCCAAAAGTCGCACAAACGGAGCACTTGCTTAAAATGAGCGATTGGCGGGTCAATTTAGCCTCGAGACTAATGTTATTTGGAGTTTTCGTGCATGCGCAGGGATAAATTCGGGCGAAAATTACATCGTGGAACATCGAGCAACCGTGCGGAAGCGTGCAGGGCAAAACGGCTCGTCGAACTGGCCTTTTTAGGCCAGCTCGCCGAGCAGGCCTCCAGGGGCCTGCTCGGGCGAGCTGGCCATGCCAGCTCGCGACGAGCTGACCATTATAGGCCAGCTCGGGCGAGCTGGCCAGGCCAGCTCGCCGAGCAAGCCTCCAGGGGCCTACTCGGGCAAGCAGGGGGCCTGCTCGCCATGAGCTGGCCTGCAAGGGCCAGCTCGCCGAGCAGCGCGCCCTGCTCGGCGAGCTGACCTGCGGGAATTGGTCAAAATAAGCAGTTTTGACCCCACGACTCGACGACCGGTCCCACGACTTCCCACCTGCATAAGGATACGAAATAGTTCAAAAAGAGGGTCTGAGCTACAACTATAAATAGAACTTTTTCATTGTAAATTAGACATCTTTCATTATTGTAATTTACTTTAGCTTTCCCCTTGAAATTCATCTCCATCTCCTCCATCTTCTTTAACCTCCATTGAAGCTCCTTCAAAGCTGTTCTCCGAGGAATATTCAAGGTCCATCCTTAAGACCTAGGAAGCCGGCTGCAGAGTAGACAGGTTCCCTGAAAGGGATTTTCGTATCTCCTTTTATCTTTCCTTGTTTGTACTCTTTGATACAGTCTATGAATCCTAGGCTAATTGTATCCTGTGACATTGTTCTTCGCCTTTAATAATATTTTAGCTCTTGTTTTGTTCTATGATTATTTGTTTAATCTTTGTCTTACGCTTTATTCAATTGGTTTAACTCATTCAAAAGCCCCAAAATCGAGTAGGCACATATTGTGAGCTGAATCTGACCTAGTCAGAGCCTAGGAGATTGACGACCTCTTAGTTGATTAAGCCCAAATTGCTAAGCCTTAGACCTAGTTTCGACCTTATAAGGGAATCACGCACTAGGAACTTCAGGAGGGTAAGTAGGGTTAACCACCTTGAATACAAGTGACTTAGATTAGGTTTTTAATCAATAGACCTAATAACCTAACTTCATTATTATCGTTCATACCATGTTCCTTCGGGTAATTGCATTAGTGAAAGATCACCTAGGAGTAGTATAACTTAATTAGGAGTAGTTTAACTTAATTAGGCGTAGAATAACTTAGTTAGACTTAGATAACTTAGCTAGGAGTAGTATAATTCAACCTAGGAGTAGATTAACTTAAGCAAAACCAAACTCAAAACCCCCAAAGCCTAAATAACACCTGAGACCAAGTAGCTCGATACTTGTGGTAAATAAGTCCTGTGGATTCGATACCTGGACTTTCCAGATTTATTACTTGATAACGACAGGGTACACTTATCCCTTAGTGAGCCTTGCGGTACCGAACGTTGTGAGGCGCATCAAGTTTTTGGCGCCGTTGCCGGGGATTTATTTCTTCTGCAATATCGAACCAAAGGTCGATTTGTTAGTTTAGGCATTCATTGTAAATATCCTTTGTCTATATCATCTATACTTGTTTATATCATTTATACTTGTTTATATTCATACTTGCATATACAAATATTTGTTTGTTCGTTTATACCTAAGTATATATGACCTTCCTATACTTGTTTATATCTATCGTGTTTACTCATAACATGTGTAGTTGTTCATACTTATACTCGTTTATACTTGTTTATACAAACGTATATTTATACTTGTTAATATCAATCTACACTTGTCTGTCTGTGCTTGTTTATATCTTTCATACTTGTTCATTCTTATACTTATACTTGTTCATATACTCATACTTGTACAACCTTGTTTATCTCTACTAGTTTGTACCATGTACACCAATTTATATCTGACAATATAAACCAATAAGAATACTTGTATAAAACTGTGTGACCTTGTATGATGTTTATACTTTTCTTCCATAGGAAAAATTTCTGCTTTCATTTATTTCTTGTATTTATTTCTTCTCAGCATATGCCTACACGATCAGCGGGAATACCGTGTGTCCCTCTTAACCCTGAACTTGAACGTACTCTTCGCAGGAGCAAACAGATTGGAAAACTGAAGCAAGACGAGATCATCGAGCCTATCAAAATGACTGACAATGAACGGAACACTGAGAACATCGGACCAGAAACTGACACTCGTCTGATGAGTGAGATCCTGGCACCACACCGACACCAGCATCTGTCCGGCATTGCCGCTCCGAATATTCCGGCCAACACATACGAAATCAAGTCAGGCATAATTCACTTGATTCAACAGACCGGATTATTTGGAGGGGAAGCACATGAGAGCCCGAATGATCATCTGGATCGCTTCCTAATGTGCGTAGACACTGCGAGAACAAATGGGGTTCCCCAAGATGATGCTAGGTTGAAGTTGTTCCCATTTTCTCTAACTGGGCAAGCTTTAGAATGGCTAAGAACACTGGAGCCCGGATCAATCACGACTTGGGCAGGATTGGAGAAGGAATTCTTGTCCTACTACTTTCCTCCCTCGAAGACAGCAATGCTCAGGGGTGAGATCACATCCTTCCACCAACCCGAGCACGAAGCGCTCCACACATCTTGGACCCGATTCAGAAAAATGATGCGCATGTGCCCTCATCATGACATACCCAAGCATCAATTGGTGAGCGTCTTCTATCACGGATTGACACCCACTAACAGGGCTATTGTAGACTCCACAGCGGGTGGAGATTTGTTCAGAAAGACAGCAACAAAGGCGTATGACATGATTAATGAGCTGGCTAGGAAGAGTGTGCAGTGGCAAGAGGAGAAACTCGCTGGCCCCACAAGGCAGCGGGTGTTTGCTGTGGAAGAACAAGAACAAAATCCGGGTGTTGCGGATTTGAGTAGGAAGATGGACGTCCTGTTGGCAAAATTCAGCCAACCTCCCACCTGTGTGCACTATGGCGGCGACCACCATGGAAAGGACTATCAGGCAGGTAGCCCTTTCGCTGGAGATGGGGTGGAGATGGTCAATTATGTTGGGAGGCAACCGAGGTACAACCAGAACTATAACAACTACAACCCCAACAACCACAACTCCTACAACAACAACAACAACAACTATAGGAGGCCTCAGCACCCGAACCTATCTTACGGGAATTCAAATCAGAATGTGCTTCGACCTCCCAGCGGTTTTGTTCAGGAGCATAGAGATCAGGGGCTTGGCATGCCCCCATATCAACAGCAGAACCAAGGGCCAATGCAACCTCCTAAGGAATCTGACGAGGTGGTTACTCTCTTAAAGGAGATTTCGGCTAGGCTCGCCAATAATGAAGCTTTCTGCAAAGATCTGAGCAATCAGGTAGCCCAGATCAATAGGGACAGGCAGGAAAGGCCACAGGGTTCTCTCCCGAGAACAACGGAGAAGAATCCAAAGATCCTGAGAAAGGATTGAGTAAGGGGGAGAAATCGAGTTCTCCTCGGTTTAAATTCAAAGCTTGAACAATTATTTCTGCAATTTTCTTTTCTTTTTGTTTTTGTTAAATTTGGTTGTTAGTTTTTAATTCGCATTTTTATTACATTGTCAAGTTTTGCACCCCATACTCTCTTAAAAAAAATTTGGAAAAAAATCGCCCAGCACCCCTGTTCGGGCGAGCAGGGCACTGACGCCTTGCTCGCCGAGCTGGTCGGCCGAGCCAGCCAGCTCAGCCGACACGGGCTGTTCGGGATTTTTAAATCCCGAACTAAAAAAAATAAAAAAAATAAAATAATAAAAAAAATTTAATAATAAAAGAAGATAAGGATAGGGGATGACTCATCATCCCCTTCCTTTCTTTCTTTCTTTCTTTTCTTCTTTCTTTCCTTCTCCATTTTTCCTTTTTCTTTCACAACCTAACCCCCCAAATCCACCATACTAACCCGAATTCAACAAACGAGGTATGAATTCTTACCTATTTTTGATTTCTAACATGTTTCTAGGCTTAGATTTTAGTTTAGGGTGTTAATTTTTGAGATTTGGGATAAACCTAAGTTTTGGGGATTTTATCTTTTTTCTCAAATAATCTCTTATTTGCTTTTAATTCTTGACATTCTTGCAATATATATTAACATTATGATCAATATGTACTTTGGGTATGATTGTAGTTCTTAATTTGTGAATATTTGGAGAAATTGCTCAATTTGGGTAAAATCTCCATTTTTAGCTCAAAGTTCAACTATTCAGTTTATAGTTGAAAACTTGCCAATGGAGTTTTATATCACACTCTTAACGCATTTTGGTCACTGGGCATCCTTGATTTTGCACGAATTTGGAATTACGGGTAAATTACTTAGGGACTGAAAGCTCATGGTTTTGGTCCCTAAGTTTCTAAACTATGGTTTATGCCTAATTGTTGGTTGTTTGGGGGTTTATGTTTATGTTTGTGAAGAAATTCTAACTAGTCCATTTGGTCTATCTCTCAGGTACTATGGGCAGGAAAGGCAAGGCCAAGATCACGGTTAACAATGAAGCCGACTCTGACATCGAATTCAGTGACGCCCTCCAAGCTAAGTATAATCATACTTTTGGACTAGTCGATGAGCGTGAGGGGTTGTTGTACACACGGTTCTCTAAGCAGGACCTTGCCACTCGAATCATTGTTGATCAGTCATACCTAGCATCTATAGGTTTGGAAAAGGATTTCAATGAAATCCTAAAATTCCAAGGCTGGTATAAACTGGCCACAAAAGGGACCCTAGTGTATCATAACTACACTATGGAATTTCTGACCACCTTGAAAAAGGAACCGCCCATAGGAATGGGAAAGTACTCTTTCAGACTGAATGGTAGACCCTATCGTCTCAGTGACACTGTGATAGCAGCCTTAATGGGAGTCTACAACCACCCAGAGGCAGTCTCGGGTTTTGAGGAACCCATGACACCAGATGATGCTTGGCTCCAACTAACAGGCTCATCAGATTATGACTCCCGCACTGCTAGCCCGGTCTCTCTCTTAGACCCATTGTTAAACCTTATACACAAGTTTGTGGCTCACAACTTGCTAGGAAAAAACGAGAGCAATAAGGTCTCGAGCACGGAATTGCTCATATTGTGGTGTGTAGCTAATCATAAACCCGTTGATAATGTCAAAACCATCTTTGAAGGCTTTCAAAGCCAAACAAGTAGAAAACGCGGATCACTTGGTCTTGGACATTTGGTAACCAACTTCCTTGATAACCAATTCAAAAATTTGGAAATCAACGAAGATGGTTTCCACCCCACCTTGCTTAACTCCACATTTTTGGGAAGATCTACTTTTCATGCAGTTTTAAATAGGAACCTGTTAAGCCCAAAATATACCTAAAATATCATTAATATTTACATCATTATTATTACAAATTTATGTTGTTTATATCTGTTTAGATTACTTTTACTCTCAAATATCTTTCTTTCTTGCAAGGTACCTAAATATTTGGTAAAATCCAAATAGGAACGAAAAAGGATCAAAAATAGAAGAAAAACCCTACAAAAGGAGTCAAAGACGACGTAAATCAAAAGCGCCAAGTCAAGGACACGAACGAGAGCAAAGAAGTGAAAAACGCTCCGTGCCGCGACCGCGAATCCACCACCCACGGCCGCGACACGCGTCCTTCAGCTACTTCTCCCCTTCGTCCAAAGCTCAACTTGATGCTCCCCCATTCACGGCCGAGGATTCCCATTCTCGGTAAGTGCAGAAATTCTGCCAAAGTACAATGAACACATGTTAAAATCCAAGAAACGCGTTCGTTCAAGTGGATAAAGACGTCCTTTCACAACGGACACGACTCTTAACCAACGGATACAATTCTTCACAAAGGACACATCACTTCAGTCACAACCCTTCAACATCTATAAATAAAGAGTTGATATGGAGAGTTATGTGATGTTATGAAATGTTATGTTATGTTATGTTATGTAATGTAATATTGATAGAGAGAGATTAGTGCAGAGTTTATGTAGAAACTCTGACTCAGAAAAGAGTCAGAGTTTAGATTTTATTTCTATTCAAAGCAATATGCTGTACACACATTGTTTACTCAATAATAACAAGTTTAGTAGCGTTTAGACATTGTTCCAGTTTAGTTTTGCATTTTGGTAGTGGCCGACCGAATCCATATTACGAAGTTACAGCGAGAAGAATTAGTAAAAGGATCCGCCCCTGAGCCTGATAACCTCTAAGGAAACCCAAGGAAGGGACTGATCATCCGTTCACTTGCACGCCCTCGAAGGGTCCATGCGATTTCACTCTGTAAACTTGTATCAATTTATATTTCATCTAATAAAGTCTGTTCTATTCGATAAATCGTTATGCAACACTTATGGTAACCAATCCACTAAAGTGATTGCTGGTGTTTTCATTAAAACGTAGTTAAATTCAAAATCATTACAAGGAAACTTTGTTGAACACTTAGGCAAATTATCATCTCGAAAGAGTTTTAATTTGATTAAGGGCAATTATCCCGAAAGGGTTTTGTCACGTTCAAAGCCAATTAATTAGAGGTTCCGTCATTTATTTCATCGTTATAATTTGTACAAAGTTTAAAGTTGTTTTCTTTGCTTAATGCAAACGAATACATTTATTTGTTTTTCTAAAAGTTCTAAACGTTCCTGTCTTGCAAATTAACTTTTAAATCATAAATAATTTCTAACATCTAAAATACTCTAATCTAATTCTATTTCTAGCAATTTCTAAACCAAATCCAATTTCAAATAACGTTTATCTATTTAATAAACCTTAAGTCGTATTTAAACTAAATTAATATAAGTTTTCATTAAAAAGCGTTCTCTGTGGGATCGATATTTTTATTACTACAAGCGAAACCGTGCACTTGCGGAAATCGCTCAACAAGTTTTTGGCGCCGTTGCGGGGAACGCCAAATGTTTAACAAAAAATTATGTTTTTTCGTGTTTTATTTCGAACTTTGGTTTATATATCTATTTATTTATTTTTATAGTTTTTATTTAGTTTTTGAGGATGGTCACTAGGACTAAATCCTCGTTGTTATTTAACGTTTGCAATTAGATGTTTGCAGATATAAAAATCCAAGTCTTTTCAACAATAAACTGGAGATTTGATAATCACTGAAATTTACAGAAGGAATCTACAGAAAAGAAATTCAGCATGCAAATACATCAGAAGGAGAAGAAGAATTTTTGAAACAGGATGTCAGACGTGACATATAATTATTTCCATAAAAATTTACCTTTTCCCAAACACATTTACCCCTTTTCTATACACTTAACCCTTCACCAAAATATCATATCTCTTTGTTAAGAAATGTATTCAATTCCTACACTAAACCCAAATAATTTCCTTTTTATCATTCCCTTAAAACACCTACATTTATCTCTCTAAGAAATAGCTAATCAAAGAAAGATATATCAAGAGTAGGATGAAATTATCTTATCCGCCAGGAAGAAATTGTATAATTTTAATATAGTTTTGAAAGTTTCGGTTCATGTGCGTAGTTTTTGTTCATGCGCAGAACCAGAAGTTCGGGCATTCAACCGAAATCATTAGATCCTTAATTTGAGAAAACGCTAAAAAAAAGGGCCTAAAAAAAAGAAAATACCAAAAAAATAAAAAATCCAAAAGAAACAAAAATATAAAAATAATTTCAAAGTTTGGGATGCAGTTCTACTTTTTGATTCCAAATTGAAATTATTTCCAGGTAAGTTTTCAAGCCTTTTGTTGTTTATTTTTAGTCTTGTTTGTTGTTTTATTTTCATCTTTACTTATTTTAAATTTAATTTACATTTGTTTATGATTTTTTAATTTTTAGTTTTTCGAGTTTTAAATCAATAAAAATTTATTTAAGTCATGTTCTAAGTTTGTCCAAGCAAAAGGAAGAAAAAAAATGAATTTCTGAACTTACTGAGAATGTGAATTCTCAGTTGAGAATTTTACTTTCTTTGCCTTATAAATTTCTGAACTTACAGAGAATCTGAATTCTCAGTTGAGAATTCAGAATTTCAAAATTTCAAGGGAAAAAAGAGAAAATAAAAATTTCTGAACTTACCGAGGATTGAAATCCTCGGCCGAGAATCAGAATTCTCTGTAACATCAGCGAAAAAAAAAAATTAGCGTGCTGCGACTACGGCTCAGTATCCTCGGTCGCGACACGGTGAATTCCTGCAGAATCAGACCTGTATTCTTCTTTTCCTGCAGACACAACTTTTCAGAAACGAAAAATTGAGTTTCTTCATCTTTAGGAGGTTTGATTAACATCTTTTCGCATCAAAACAACACCTCCTTTCATCCTAGGATTTTATAAATAAGTTATTGAGGATCAAAGTTCTGTTACATTCTTTTCATCTCTGACAGAATAAATTTCTGATATTCTTATATCTTAATTAACCAGAAACTAAGTTCAGAGAACTTTGCTTCCTTACCTATTTTTCAACACCATGACTTCTGTTTCAGACAATAAACGTCATGACTTATCAGCACGCTATGGTTGTTTCTTTCCGGTGTATAATCATGATGAGGAACGCCGTTATTATCAATTTCGATATACAATGCCCGTCGGGATGTTATATATGGACGAGTTCTTGAATGATGAACTCGGAATAAGCGACGATATGAATCGCTATTTGGAGAAATTGGGGTGGACTAAGTTTGCTCATATGAAATTTCCAATAATTAAAGATTGGATTCTGGAATTTCTCTGTTCTGTACGTTTTGTTAACAAACGTCGGATGCGTCTTAGTTTTCGCCACGACGGCAAAACTTACACATTTGGCTACCCAGAGTTACATGCCTGGTTTGGTTTTCCCCTACGGGATACATCCACACATCGTCCTGGCAGAAATATGACGTCTAGAGACATCTGGCGAATGCTAACTGGTTTTTGGCATTTCAATCCCAGACTCGCCTGTAATAAGAGTATCAAATCCAATTCTATGGTTTATTTACATAAATTCTTGTGTCACAGTTTGTTTGGACGCACTTCTAGTAGTATGGTCCAAGACACAGACCTGTATGTCTTAGGCAACATCTTCCGAGGCAATACCGTGAATTCATCGAAGATTTTGATGGACGGTCTGGTTGCCGCTTCTAGGTTGAAAGGGAGAAAGTCAACGGGATATGGGAATATAATCTGTGGCATTATACTCGGAGCGAAAGGATTAGTCGATGTTCCGTGGACCGATCCAGAACCCTTTCCATTTATGGATTATGAATACATGGAAAATGAGGGCCTGGTTAAAAATGTTTTTAGGATTGGCCCACAATTTCTTTCTGCAGAAGAAAGACAGATCTTCGTGCAAGCGAAGATTGATCGTTATCGGGCTATGCGGATCCCATTTCAACGGGATGACGCTTTAATTTGCCTTTGTGTTGTTTAGTATTTTTGTTTTCACACAGTATGTAAATAGGTTTGTTTGTTTATAATTAAATTCATATTTATTTCATGCAATTATAATAAATCCATTCTTTTTATTATTTCGTCTGAGTACTGGTTTTATGTCTGTTTAAATTTTATCAGAGATAATTAATCGATGACGATAATTCTCAGTTTATATTTAATATCTCATAAATCTATTAAATAAGACATTAATAAGTACATGACTAAATTAAATGTAAATGACTAAATATAGATCCATTTAACTTACATAATTAAATGAACATAAATGCTTCAATCAATTTTTATTCAAAACCTTTGATATTCTTATCTTAATTGAATTAATTATATCATTTATTTTTCCATTAATAAGGACAAACCTTTGGTGTTCCTTATCATTTAATGTTTTACATTTATGTTTTTAAGTACAGATTACATTTTCAAGGAGTTCAGGATATAATTTCTCAAGAAATTACACAAAACAGAGTTAAAATGCAAAATATGGATGATCAGGGGCTGATCCACGGCCGAGAATGTCAAATTCTCGGTAACTTCAGCAGGCACCGCAAGAAAATTCAGAGAAAAATTCTCTGAATACCGCGTGCCGCGGCCGCGGATGGGTATCCTCGGTTGCGACCAGCGGCCTGTAGAGCCACCAGTTCCGGATTTTTGACTTCAATTGAGCCAATTCCTATTCCTTCCATAACTCCTAAACACCTATATTTTACCCCTGTATGTACCTATCCCTTACACAAACCTCACATCACTTTCCATTTTACCCAACTTACACAATCCAAACTCTTCCCCGTACAATTAAATCCACACCATATCACCTTTACTTTTACCAAATTTTTACCTACCCAATATACTTCTTTCCCAACCACACCTTTAAAAGTTTTCCACACCATACCTAAACATAAGACGGTTACTCATTAGGATTCCTTTACCTCTAATAATTTGTTTGCATGTTGAATATGGATCCATTCCGCATCATTTCAGATTCGGAAGGACAGCGGTTCCAATTTATGCAGTTGGGGATGAAGAGATTCGTATTAAAGAGGATGGTATTGAGCAGACCTATTTTTTTGGGGATGACGATATGCATTATGATGATGGAAATGTAGAGCATGCAAAGCACAAGGGCATGTTGTTTCCTACACACACGCACAACAGTATGGTTGGATGATTTTGTTACAAGCATTCCAAAGATGATCCGTGGTGGGAACCAATATCATACTTTAAGGAGAGAACACACGTCAACCCGACGCCGGTTATTATCATTTTTCCATCGTCACGGCGTAGTGACCACACCATCTCCACCGGATTCACGATCACGTAATCAGGTTATATCTAATCTTTTCTTTACTCATTTATTTTGATTTGTTACAATACACCTATTTTATATTATGTTTGGTACACTTTTAATATCTTAATTTGGATACTTTAATTTCATACTTTTTCTTTCTTCATTCGTATGCTTGTTTTCGTACATTTTTTTTTGTGTTTTATCCAATTTTGCACCAATGAGGACATGGTCCAATTTAAGTGTGGGAGGAGATATTACATATATCATTTTATTTTAGTACGAATAAATGCAACGAATAAAGAATAATTTTTAAGCAACAAATACAAATGCAACGTATATTGCTACACTTTTATAAACTTAACATTTTTATACATTTATAAATTAATCATAAGTTAAAATTTTTTATGATTATTTTTAGTTTATCATTATCGATAGAAATAATATATTTCTATACGGGTAATATTTTTCAAAATTTTCACAAATCTTCGACACGATTTTAAGTAAAAATTGTCTCGAGTGAATGTATTTAAGTAAAAAATTCTTTATTTTTAATCTCTATTTTCATATCATGAATTTCATGATACAATAAATCTTATTTTAAATTTTCAATTAGGTTTATAGGCATTAAATTGAACTAACAATTTTTAGCTCGGTTTTGATTTTGTCTTACATTAACACCAATTGAAGTTTTTAAGGAAACTTTAGCCATAATACATGTTGAATTTTAAGTCAATATAGGATGAATGTGCTAACTTTCTTTTTCCCAAGTTACAATTTACAATTCATAATCAATAAATCGTATTCTTAACTTTTGGCCACGATTGAGACCAACCTTATCACAGTCGAGGTATGAAAGGGAAGAAATAAATAAGTGAAGCGTACTTTTGGCCACGATTGCGACCACCCTTATCACAATCGAGGTATGGAAGGAACGTTTAAATAAGAAAAAATTAAGCGTGTTTAAAGTTTAAAGTAACGATTGCGTCCACCCATGCCATGGTCGGTACCTCTTAAGCGAACACAAATAAAATGCATATAAAGTTACGGTCGAGACCACCCTTATCACGGGCGTAACTAAGCAAATAAGTTAAACTTTATACTCATATATAATAATTTAGGTTTGGGAAAGGAAATTTGGTGCTTTGAAATGCCTTGAGATGAAAGACTCAATAACATGCGTGCTTACATCGTCCCGAATACTTCAATTTAAACATTGAAATACAAGACGAATGATATATCGTATTTATACTAAGTTAGTTTGATATTTTGCGTATAAATTTGCCATGCGAAGTTAGTATTTTCGGCTTAACTAATTTGAAAAGGTAAACACAAAGATATATGTTTTATTTTTTTTTATAAAGAGATTAGTTAAGGAATAAATTCAGTGAAATTTTGCTCGGGACTAGCAAAAGATTAAGTGTTGAGATTTGTTAAGCCCAAAATATACCTAAAATATCATTAATATTTACATCATTATTATTACAAATTTATGTTGTTTATATCTGTTTAGATTACTTTTACTCTCAAATATCTTTCTTTCTTGCAAGGTACCTAAATATTTGGTAAAATCCAAATAGGAACGAAAAAGGATCAAAAACAGAAGAAAAACCCTACAAAAGGAGTCAAAGACGACGTAAATCAAAAGCGCCAAGTCAAGGACACGAACGAGAGCAAAGAAGTGAAAAACGCTCTGTGCCGCGACCGCGAATCCACCACCCACGGCCGCGACACGCGTCCTTCAGCTACTTCTCCCCTTCGTCCAAAGCTCAACTTGATGCTCCCCCATTCACGGCCGAGGATTCCCATTCTCGGTAAGTGCAGAAATTCTGCCAAAGTACAATGAACACATATTAAAATCCAAGAAACACGTTCGTTCAAGTGGATAAAGACGTCCTTTCACAACGGACACGACTCTTAACCAACGGATACAATTCTTCACAAAGGACACATCACTTCAGTCACAACCCTTCAACATCTATAAATAAAGAGTTGATATGGAGAGTTATGTGATGTTATGAAATGTTATGTTATGTTATGTTATGTAATGTAATATTGATAGAGAGAGATTAGTGCAGAGTTTATGTAGAAACTCTGACTCAGAAAAGAGTCAGAGTTTAGATTTTATTTCTGTTCAAAGCAATATGCTGTACACACATTGTTTACTCAATAATAACAAGTTTAGTAGCGTTTAGACATTGTTCCAGTTTAGTTTTGCATTTTGGTAGTGGCCGACCGAATCCCTATTACGAAGTTACAGCGAGAAGAATTAGTAAAAGGATCCGCCCCTGAGCCTGACAACCTCTAAGGAAACCCAAGGAAGGGACTGATCATCCGTTCATTTGCACGCCCTCGAAGGGTCCATGCGATTTCACTCTGTAAACTTGTATCAATTTATATTTCATCTAATAAAGTCTATTCTATTCGATAAATCGTTATGCAGCACTTATGGTAACCAATCCACTAAAGTGATTGCTGGTGTTTTCATTAAAACGTAGTTAAATTCAAAATCATTACAAGGAAACTTTGTTGAACACTTAGGCAAATTATCATCTCGAAAGAGTTTTAATTTGATTAAGGGCAATTATCCCGAAAGGGTTTTGTCACGTTCAAAGCCAATTAATTAGAGGTTCCGTCATTTATTTCATCGTTATAATTTGTACAAAGTTTAAAGTTGTTTTCTTTGCTTAATGCAAACAAATACATTTATTTGTTTTTCTAAAAGTTCTAAACGTTCCTGTCTTGCAAATTAACTTTTAAATCATAAATAATTTCTAACATCTAAAATACTCTAATCTAATTCTATTTCTAGCCATTTCTAAACCAAATCCAATTTCAAATAACGTTTATCTATTTAATAAACCTTAAGTCGTATTTAAACTAAATTAATATGAGTTTTCGTTAAAAAGCGTTCTCTGTGGGATCGATATTTTTATTACTACAAGCGAAACCGTGCACTTACGGAAATCGCTCAACAGAACCCATTTGAAGGAGCAAGCTCAAGCGGGAGGGCAAGAAAACGGGCAAGAAACCCACCACGACAAAGAGAGGGAGAGCACGACGAACCTGAGGGAGAAGAAGCTGCAGCAGCAGATGACCAAACGGAACACCAAGAGCCGGGGACAGAGGCCCAATTCCAAGCCATCAACACCATGATGGCAGAAATGAGAGACCTTAACCTTCGGACCTTCAACACTGTTCAACAAATGGACTAACGGTTCACTAACTTCGAGCAGAACATGGACCGGAGACTCACATGCCTTGAATATGTAGCGGCGGACTACTGTGAGCGCTACAACATGCCGTGGCCATATCCCCCGGCCGATCAGTAAGTTGTCTTCTCCACCCTAACTTTTTGCACTCATACTTTATGGTTGTGATGCAATGTTGGAACTTATTGCACATTTTTAGTGTGAGGAGGAGGGGTAGACAAACTTACAAAAATTGTATAATTTTTTTAAAAAAATTTGTTGCGTCGTGTCTAGTTTAGTTTAGCGTTTTCGGATTTTATTTATGTTTTCACATGTTTAGGACCTAAAACCGTGAACCTTCTTCAAATCTAAACTTCGTTATTTGTCCTTGAGGGCTGAGAACCGAATCTAAGATTGCATGACAACTAGTTTAGGTGTAGGACACAATCCTTGTATCTGTAAAAGCATGAGCTAAAGTTTGCATTTAGACCCTACTTTTGAAGAAATGCTAAAATCATTACTTAGGTAGATAACTTAAGAATTGAAGGCATGTGATGTTAAACTTGAGTTTGGGGAGAACTAGTAAACACAAAATTGAAACCTAAAGAATTGTGAGCTGAATTTGAGCCTAAGAGCGAACATCAAAAAGCTCTTTTTCTTGACATTTTTGTGTGAATGCTTTGACTTGTGGAAAGATTACGGATTTTTCACCTAATACTGTGTTGAACCTACATGCAATGATTTGAGATGATAAACGATGAATCAGCCTCATTAGAATTAACCCTTTTCTTTACCTTATTTTCTCTTTTTCATCCACTCTAGGAAGCCCCTTTGAGCCTATATTTTTGTAGTTTGTAGATTTTTCTTTCGTCCTAACCCAATTTTTGCAAACCATCACTTGGTTTGTTACTTAACCCGAGTTTTTGCAAAGCTCGCATTGAGCCTTTGCTTTCTTCTAGCGTTTTATCTTTGTTTATGGCATCATAGTAGCAAGCCAAAAGGCTAAGAAGTGAATGATCATCACTAACCAAAAAGAAAAAAAAAAGAAAAAAAAAATAGAAAAAGAAAAGAGACGAACAAAAGAAGGAGAACTCTATCTCCCAGTTCTTAAAATTAGAACGTCTCAGAAAAGAAAAAAATATATATGTAAATAAAAAGCTCAATCACTTTACAATTTGCTAAAGCCATCTTTAAACTTTGTTTTTCTAGCGCTAGAACTCCTAACCATTGTTGTACCTTTAACCCTCTAACCACATTACAACCCCAATTCGAGGTTGTTTTTGATATCATCGGAGTCATGTAGCATAGTAGAGGAACTCAGATGAACGTGCAAAATCAACGTAATCCTAAGCAAGAACATAAGCCGAGAGTAAACACTTTAGCCACCAAAATTGTGTGAATTGAGTAAACTACCTATGGTGAGGTGTTTTATTTAGCTATCCCCTTAAGCTCGTTTAATTGAACATGTGTCCTTTTTCTTAAAACATATGACCTATGATAATTGAAATGCGGCTTTTGGATATCGTGTCTCTACTTTGTATTTCCGAATGCATGTAATTACAGATGCTCGAAATTGTGTCAATCACCTAGTCAAATCGGGAGGTTTTCTAGCTTGTTTGTGATTGCGGGTTTAGTTTTTTAGTTTACTTGGGGACAAGTAAAGTTTTAAGTGCGAGGAGGTTTGATAGGGGTCAAAAACCCCTATCTTTGGGTACGGTTTTAGGACGGTTTTTAGTGTTATTTCATGAATAAGCGAGCAATTCTCGCATTTATATGCCTTTGTGTGAGTTAGTTAGGAATTGGAAATGTTTTATTAACTTTTTGTTGTTTAGGCTCGTTTTCTGATCATTTTAGGCAAATAAGGCCAAAATGGCATGTATGTTATAATTCCGTTATCTTTTATAGCTAATTGATCCGCCAAAAGTCGCACCAAACGGAGCGTTTGCTTAAAATGAGCGATTAGCGGGTCAATTTAGCCTCGAGACTAATGTTATTTGGAGTTTTCGTGTATGCGCAGGGATAAATTCGGGTGAAAATTACATCGTGGAACATCGAGCAACCGTGCGGAAGCGTGCAGGGCAAAACTGCTCGTCGAACTGGCCTTTTTAGGCCAGCTCGCCGAGCAGGCCTCCAGGGGCCTGCTCGGGCGAGCTGGCCATGCCAGCTCGCGACGAGCTGGCCTTTGGTCCAGCTCGCCGAGCAGGCCTCCAGGGGCCTGCTCGGGCGAGCTGGGGGCCTGCTCGCCGCGAGCTGGCCTGCAAGGGCCAGCTCGCCGAGCAGCGCGCCCTGCTCGGCGAGCTGACCTGCGGGAATTGGTCAAAATAAGCAGTTTTGACCCCACGACTCCACGACCGGTCCCATGACTTCCCACCTGCATAAGGATATGAAATAGGTCAAAAAGAGGGCCCGAACTACAACTATAAATAGAACTTTTTCATTGTAAATTAGATATCTTTTCATTATTGTAATTTACTTTAGCTTTCCCCTTGAAATTCCTCTCCATCTCCTCCATCTTCTTTAACCTCCATTGAAGCTCCTTCAAAGCTGTTCTCCGAGGAATATTCAAGGTCCATCCTTAAGACCTAGGAAGCCGGCTGCAGAGTAGACAGGTTCCCTGAAAGGGATTTTCGTATCTCCTTTTATCTTTCCTTGTTTGTACTCTTTGATACAGTCTATGAATCCTAGGCTAATTGTATCCTGTGACATTGTTCTTCGCCTTTAATAATATTTTAGCTCTTGTTTTGTTCTATGATTATTTGTTTAATCTTTGTCTTACGCTTTATTCAATTGGTTTAACTCATTCAAAAGCCCCAAAATCGAGTAGGCACATATTGTGAGCTGAATCTGACCTAGTCAGAGCCTAGGAGATTGACGACCTCTTAGTTGATTAAGCCCAAATTGCTAAGCCTTAGACCTAGTTTCGACCTTATAAGGGAATCACGCACTAGGAACTTCAGGAGGGTAAGTAGGGTTAACCACCTTGAATACAAGTGACTTAGATTAGGTTTTTAATCAATAGACCTAATAACCTAACTTCATTATTATCGTTCATACCATGTTCCTTCGGGTAATTGCATTAGTGAAAGATCACCTAGGAGTAGTATAACTTAATTAGGAGTAGTTTAACTTAATTAGGCGTAGAATAACTTAGTTAGACTTAGATAACTTAGCTAGGAGTAGTATAATTCAACCTAGGAGTAGATTAACTTAAGCAAAACCAAACTCAAAACCCCCAAAGCCTAAATAACACCTGAGACCAAGTAGCTCGATACTTGTGGTAAATAAGTCCTGTGGATTCGATACCTGGACTTTCCAGATTTATTACTTGATAACGACAGGGTACACTTATCCCTTAGTGAGCCTTGCGGTACCGAACGTTGTGAGGCGCATCAAGTTTTTGGCGCCGTTGCCGGGGATTTATTTCTTCTGCAATATCGAACCAAAGGTCGATTTGTTAGTTTAGGCATTCATTGTAAATATCCTTTGTCTATATCATCTATACTTGTTTATATCATTTATACTTGTTTATATTCATACTTGCATATACAAATATTTGTTTGTTCGTTTATACCTAAGTATATATGACCTTCCTATACTTGTTTATATCTATCGTGTTTACTCATAACATGTGTAGTTGTTCATACTTATACTCGTTTATACTTGTTTATACAAACGTATATTTATACTTGTTAATATCAATCTACACTTGTCTGTCTGTGCTTGTTTATATCTTTCATACTTGTTCATTCTTATACTTATACTTGTTCATATACTCATACTTGTACAACCTTGTTTATCTCTACTAGTTTGTACCATGTACACCAATTTATATCTGACAATATAAACCAATAAGAATACTTGTATAAAACTGTGTGACCTTGTATGATGTTTATACTTTTCTTCCATAGGAAAAATTTCTGCTTTCATTTATTTCTTGTATTTATTTCTTCTCAGCATATGCCTACACGATCAGCGGGAATACCGTGTGTCCCTCTTAACCCTGAACTTGAACGTACTCTTCGCAGGAGCAAACAGATTGGAAAACTGAAGCAAGACGAGATCATCGAGCCTATCAAAATGACTGACAATGAACGGAACACTGAGAACATCGGACCAGAAACTGACACTCGTCTGATGAGTGAGATCCTGGCACCACACCGACACCAGCATCTGTCCGGCATTGCCGCTCCGAATATTCCGGCCAACACATACGAAATCAAGTCAGGCATAATTCACTTGATTCAACAGACCGGATTATTTGGAGGGGAAGCACATGAGAGCCCGAATGATCATCTGGATCGCTTCCTAATGTGCGTAGACACTGCGAGAACAAATGGGGTTCCCCAAGATGATGCTAGGTTGAAGTTGTTCCCATTTTCTCTAACTGGGCAAGCTTTAGAATGGCTAAGAACACTGGAGCCCGGATCAATCACGACTTGGGCAGGATTGGAGAAGGAATTCTTGTCCTACTACTTTCCTCCCTCGAAGACAGCAATGCTCAGGGGTGAGATCACATCCTTCCACCAACCCGAGCACGAAGCGCTCCACACATCTTGGACCCGATTCAGAAAAATGATGCGCATGTGCCCTCATCATGACATACCCAAGCATCAATTGGTGAGCGTCTTCTATCACGGATTGACACCCACTAACAGGGCTATTGTAGACTCCACAGCGGGTGGAGATTTGTTCAGAAAGACAGCAACAAAGGCGTATGACATGATTAATGAGCTGGCTAGGAAGAGTGTGCAGTGGCAAGAGGAGAAACTCGCTGGCCCCACAAGGCAGCGGGTGTTTGCTGTGGAAGAACAAGAACAAAATCCGGGTGTTGCGGATTTGAGTAGGAAGATGGACGTCCTGTTGGCAAAATTCAGCCAACCTCCCACCTGTGTGCACTATGGCGGCGACCACCATGGAAAGGACTATCAGGCAGGTAGCCCTTTCGCTGGAGATGGGGTGGAGATGGTCAATTATGTTGGGAGGCAACCGAGGTACAACCAGAACTATAACAACTACAACCCCAACAACCACAACTCCTACAACAACAACAACAACAACTATAGGAGGCCTCAGCACCCGAACCTATCTTACGGGAATTCAAATCAGAATGTGCTTCGACCTCCCAGCGGTTTTGTTCAGGAGCATAGAGATCAGGGGCTTGGCATGCCCCCATATCAACAGCAGAACCAAGGGCCAATGCAACCTCCTAAGGAATCTGACGAGGTGGTTACTCTCTTAAAGGAGATTTCGGCTAGGCTCGCCAATAATGAAGCTTTCTGCAAAGATCTGAGCAATCAGGTAGCCCAGATCAATAGGGACAGGCAGGAAAGGCCACAGGGTTCTCTCCCGAGAACAACGGAGAAGAATCCAAAGATCCTGAGAAAGGATTGAGTAAGGGGGAGAAATCGAGTTCTCCTCGGTTTAAATTCAAAGCTTGAACAATTATTTCTGCAATTTTCTTTTCTTTTTGTTTTTGTTAAATTTGGTTGTTAGTTTTTAATTCGCATTTTTATTACATTGTCAAGTTTTGCACCCCATACTCTCTTAAAAAAAATTTGGAAAAAAATCGCCCAGCACCCCTGTTCGGGCGAGCAGGGCACTGACGCCTTGCTCGCCGAGCTGGTCGGCCGAGCCAGCCAGCTCAGCCGACACGGGCTGTTCGGGATTTTTAAATCCCGAACTAAAAAAAATAAAAAAAATAAAATAATAAAAAAAATTTAATAATAAAAGAAGATAAGGATAGGGGATGACTCATCATCCCCTTCCTTTCTTTCTTTCTTTCTTTTCTTCTTTCTTTCCTTCTCCATTTTTCCTTTTTCTTTCACAACCTAACCCCCCAAATCCACCATACTAACCCGAATTCAACAAACGAGGTATGAATTCTTACCTATTTTTGATTTCTAACATGTTTCTAGGCTTAGATTTTAGTTTAGGGTGTTAATTTTTGAGATTTGGGATAAACCTAAGTTTTGGGGATTTTATCTTTTTTCTCAAATAATCTCTTATTTGCTTTTAATTCTTGACATTCTTGCAATATATATTAACATTATGATCAATATGTACTTTGGGTATGATTGTAGTTCTTAATTTGTGAATATTTGGAGAAATTGCTCAATTTGGGTAAAATCTCCATTTTTAGCTCAAAGTTCAACTATTCAGTTTATAGTTGAAAACTTGCCAATGGAGTTTTATATCACACTCTTAACGCATTTTGGTCACTGGGCATCCTTGATTTTGCACGAATTTGGAATTACGGGTAAATTACTTAGGGACTGAAAGCTCATGGTTTTGGTCCCTAAGTTTCTAAACTATGGTTTATGCCTAATTGTTGGTTGTTTGGGGGTTTATGTTTATGTTTGTGAAGAAATTCTAACTAGTCCATTTGGTCTATCTCTCAGGTACTATGGGCAGGAAAGGCAAGGCCAAGATCACGGTTAACAATGAAGCCGACTCTGACATCGAATTCAGTGACGCCCTCCAAGCTAAGTATAATCATACTTTTGGACTAGTCGATGAGCGTGAGGGGTTGTTGTACACACGGTTCTCTAAGCAGGACCTTGCCACTCGAATCATTGTTGATCAGTCATACCTAGCATCTATAGGTTTGGAAAAGGATTTCAATGAAATCCTAAAATTCCAAGGCTGGTATAAACTGGCCACAAAAGGGACCCTAGTGTATCATAACTACACTATGGAATTTCTGACCACCTTGAAAAAGGAACCGCCCATAGGAATGGGAAAGTACTCTTTCAGACTGAATGGTAGACCCTATCGTCTCAGTGACACTGTGATAGCAGCCTTAATGGGAGTCTACAACCACCCAGAGGCAGTCTCGGGTTTTGAGGAACCCATGACACCAGATGATGCTTGGCTCCAACTAACAGGCTCATCAGATTATGACTCCCGCACTGCTAGCCCGGTCTCTCTCTTAGACCCATTGTTAAACCTTATACACAAGTTTGTGGCTCACAACTTGCTAGGAAAAAACGAGAGCAATAAGGTCTCGAGCACGGAATTGCTCATATTGTGGTGTGTAGCTAATCATAAACCCGTTGATAATGTCAAAACCATCTTTGAAGGCTTTCAAAGCCAAACAAGTAGAAAACGCGGATCACTTGGTCTTGGACATTTGGTAACCAACTTCCTTGATAACCAATTCAAAAATTTGGAAATCAACGAAGATGGTTTCCACCCCACCTTGCTTAACTCCACATTTTTGGGAAGATCTACTTTTCATGCAGTTTTAAATAGGAACCTGTTAAGCCCAAAATATACCTAAAATATCATTAATATTTACATCATTATTATTACAAATTTATGTTGTTTATATCTGTTTAGATTACTTTTACTCTCAAATATCTTTCTTTCTTGCAAGGTACCTAAATATTTGGTAAAATCCAAATAGGAACGAAAAAGGATCAAAAATAGAAGAAAAACCCTACAAAAGGAGTCAAAGACGACGTAAATCAAAAGCGCCAAGTCAAGGACACGAACGAGAGCAAAGAAGTGAAAAACGCTCCGTGCCGCGACCGCGAATCCACCACCCACGGCCGCGACACGCGTCCTTCAGCTACTTCTCCCCTTCGTCCAAAGCTCAACTTGATGCTCCCCCATTCACGGCCGAGGATTCCCATTCTCGGTAAGTGCAGAAATTCTGCCAAAGTACAATGAACACATGTTAAAATCCAAGAAACGCGTTCGTTCAAGTGGATAAAGACGTCCTTTCACAACGGACACGACTCTTAACCAACGGATACAATTCTTCACAAAGGACACATCACTTCAGTCACAACCCTTCAACATCTATAAATAAAGAGTTGATATGGAGAGTTATGTGATGTTATGAAATGTTATGTTATGTTATGTTATGTAATGTAATATTGATAGAGAGAGATTAGTGCAGAGTTTATGTAGAAACTCTGACTCAGAAAAGAGTCAGAGTTTAGATTTTATTTCTATTCAAAGCAATATGCTGTACACACATTGTTTACTCAATAATAACAAGTTTAGTAGCGTTTAGACATTGTTCCAGTTTAGTTTTGCATTTTGGTAGTGGCCGACCGAATCCATATTACGAAGTTACAGCGAGAAGAATTAGTAAAAGGATCCGCCCCTGAGCCTGATAACCTCTAAGGAAACCCAAGGAAGGGACTGATCATCCGTTCACTTGCACGCCCTCGAAGGGTCCATGCGATTTCACTCTGTAAACTTGTATCAATTTATATTTCATCTAATAAAGTCTGTTCTATTCGATAAATCGTTATGCAACACTTATGGTAACCAATCCACTAAAGTGATTGCTGGTGTTTTCATTAAAACGTAGTTAAATTCAAAATCATTACAAGGAAACTTTGTTGAACACTTAGGCAAATTATCATCTCGAAAGAGTTTTAATTTGATTAAGGGCAATTATCCCGAAAGGGTTTTGTCACGTTCAAAGCCAATTAATTAGAGGTTCCGTCATTTATTTCATCGTTATAATTTGTACAAAGTTTAAAGTTGTTTTCTTTGCTTAATGCAAACGAATACATTTATTTGTTTTTCTAAAAGTTCTAAACGTTCCTGTCTTGCAAATTAACTTTTAAATCATAAATAATTTCTAACATCTAAAATACTCTAATCTAATTCTATTTCTAGCAATTTCTAAACCAAATCCAATTTCAAATAACGTTTATCTATTTAATAAACCTTAAGTCGTATTTAAACTAAATTAATATAAGTTTTCATTAAAAAGCGTTCTCTGTGGGATCGATATTTTTATTACTACAAGCGAAACCGTGCACTTGCGGAAATCGCTCAACAAGTTTTTGGCGCCGTTGCGGGGAACGCCAAATGTTTAACAAAAAATTATGTTTTTTCGTGTTTTATTTCGAACTTTGGTTTATATATCTATTTATTTATTTTTATAGTTTTTATTTAGTTTTTGAGGATGGTCACTAGGACTAAATCCTCGTTGTTATTTAACGTTTGCAATTAGATGTTTGCAGATATAAAAATCCAAGTCTTTTCAACAATAAACTGGAGATTTGATAATCACTGAAATTTACAGAAGGAATCTACAGAAAAGAAATTCAGCATGCAAATACATCAGAAGGAGAAGAAGAATTTTTGAAACAGGATGTCAGACGTGACATATAATTATTTCCATAAAAATTTACCTTTTCCCAAACACATTTACCCCTTTTCTATACACTTAACCCTTCACCAAAATATCATATCTCTTTGTTAAGAAATGTATTCAATTCCTACACTAAACCCAAATAATTTCCTTTTTATCATTCCCTTAAAACACCTACATTTATCTCTCTAAGAAATAGCTAATCAAAGAAAGATATATCAAGAGTAGGATGAAATTATCTTATCCGCCAGGAAGAAATTGTATAATTTTAATATAGTTTTGAAAGTTTCGGTTCATGTGCGTAGTTTTTGTTCATGCGCAGAACCAGAAGTTCGGGCATTCAACCGAAATCATTAGATCCTTAATTTGAGAAAACGCTAAAAAAAAGGGCCTAAAAAAAAGAAAATACCAAAAAAATAAAAAATCCAAAAGAAACAAAAATATAAAAATAATTTCAAAGTTTGGGATGCAGTTCTACTTTTTGATTCCAAATTGAAATTATTTCCAGGTAAGTTTTCAAGCCTTTTGTTGTTTATTTTTAGTCTTGTTTGTTGTTTTATTTTCATCTTTACTTATTTTAAATTTAATTTACATTTGTTTATGATTTTTTAATTTTTAGTTTTTCGAGTTTTAAATCAATAAAAATTTATTTAAGTCATGTTCTAAGTTTGTCCAAGCAAAAGGAAGAAAAAAAATGAATTTCTGAACTTACTGAGAATGTGAATTCTCAGTTGAGAATTTTACTTTCTTTGCCTTATAAATTTCTGAACTTACAGAGAATCTGAATTCTCAGTTGAGAATTCAGAATTTCAAAATTTCAAGGGAAAAAAGAGAAAATAAAAATTTCTGAACTTACCGAGGATTGAAATCCTCGGCCGAGAATCAGAATTCTCTGTAACATCAGCGAAAAAAAAAAATTAGCGTGCTGCGACTACGGCTCAGTATCCTCGGTCGCGACACGGTGAATTCCTGCAGAATCAGACCTGTATTCTTCTTTTCCTGCAGACACAACTTTTCAGAAACGAAAAATTGAGTTTCTTCATCTTTAGGAGGTTTGATTAACATCTTTTCGCATCAAAACAACACCTCCTTTCATCCTAGGATTTTATAAATAAGTTATTGAGGATCAAAGTTCTGTTACATTCTTTTCATCTCTGACAGAATAAATTTCTGATATTCTTATATCTTAATTAACCAGAAACTAAGTTCAGAGAACTTTGCTTCCTTACCTATTTTTCAACACCATGACTTCTGTTTCAGACAATAAACGTCATGACTTATCAGCACGCTATGGTTGTTTCTTTCCGGTGTATAATCATGATGAGGAACGCCGTTATTATCAATTTCGATATACAATGCCCGTCGGGATGTTATATATGGACGAGTTCTTGAATGATGAACTCGGAATAAGCGACGATATGAATCGCTATTTGGAGAAATTGGGGTGGACTAAGTTTGCTCATATGAAATTTCCAATAATTAAAGATTGGATTCTGGAATTTCTCTGTTCTGTACGTTTTGTTAACAAACGTCGGATGCGTCTTAGTTTTCGCCACGACGGCAAAACTTACACATTTGGCTACCCAGAGTTACATGCCTGGTTTGGTTTTCCCCTACGGGATACATCCACACATCGTCCTGGCAGAAATATGACGTCTAGAGACATCTGGCGAATGCTAACTGGTTTTTGGCATTTCAATCCCAGACTCGCCTGTAATAAGAGTATCAAATCCAATTCTATGGTTTATTTACATAAATTCTTGTGTCACAGTTTGTTTGGACGCACTTCTAGTAGTATGGTCCAAGACACAGACCTGTATGTCTTAGGCAACATCTTCCGAGGCAATACCGTGAATTCATCGAAGATTTTGATGGACGGTCTGGTTGCCGCTTCTAGGTTGAAAGGGAGAAAGTCAACGGGATATGGGAATATAATCTGTGGCATTATACTCGGAGCGAAAGGATTAGTCGATGTTCCGTGGACCGATCCAGAACCCTTTCCATTTATGGATTATGAATACATGGAAAATGAGGGCCTGGTTAAAAATGTTTTTAGGATTGGCCCACAATTTCTTTCTGCAGAAGAAAGACAGATCTTCGTGCAAGCGAAGATTGATCGTTATCGGGCTATGCGGATCCCATTTCAACGGGATGACGCTTTAATTTGCCTTTGTGTTGTTTAGTATTTTTGTTTTCACACAGTATGTAAATAGGTTTGTTTGTTTATAATTAAATTCATATTTATTTCATGCAATTATAATAAATCCATTCTTTTTATTATTTCGTCTGAGTACTGGTTTTATGTCTGTTTAAATTTTATCAGAGATAATTAATCGATGACGATAATTCTCAGTTTATATTTAATATCTCATAAATCTATTAAATAAGACATTAATAAGTACATGACTAAATTAAATGTAAATGACTAAATATAGATCCATTTAACTTACATAATTAAATGAACATAAATGCTTCAATCAATTTTTATTCAAAACCTTTGATATTCTTATCTTAATTGAATTAATTATATCATTTATTTTTCCATTAATAAGGACAAACCTTTGGTGTTCCTTATCATTTAATGTTTTACATTTATGTTTTTAAGTACAGATTACATTTTCAAGGAGTTCAGGATATAATTTCTCAAGAAATTACACAAAACAGAGTTAAAATGCAAAATATGGATGATCAGGGGCTGATCCACGGCCGAGAATGTCAAATTCTCGGTAACTTCAGCAGGCACCGCAAGAAAATTCAGAGAAAAATTCTCTGAATACCGCGTGCCGCGGCCGCGGATGGGTATCCTCGGTTGCGACCAGCGGCCTGTAGAGCCACCAGTTCCGGATTTTTGACTTCAATTGAGCCAATTCCTATTCCTTCCATAACTCCTAAACACCTATATTTTACCCCTGTATGTACCTATCCCTTACACAAACCTCACATCACTTTCCATTTTACCCAACTTACACAATCCAAACTCTTCCCCGTACAATTAAATCCACACCATATCACCTTTACTTTTACCAAATTTTTACCTACCCAATATACTTCTTTCCCAACCACACCTTTAAAAGTTTTCCACACCATACCTAAACATAAGACGGTTACTCATTAGGATTCCTTTACCTCTAATAATTTGTTTGCATGTTGAATATGGATCCATTCCGCATCATTTCAGATTCGGAAGGACAGCGGTTCCAATTTATGCAGTTGGGGATGAAGAGATTCGTATTAAAGAGGATGGTATTGAGCAGACCTATTTTTTTGGGGATGACGATATGCATTATGATGATGGAAATGTAGAGCATGCAAAGCACAAGGGCATGTTGTTTCCTACACACACGCACAACAGTATGGTTGGATGATTTTGTTACAAGCATTCCAAAGATGATCCGTGGTGGGAACCAATATCATACTTTAAGGAGAGAACACACGTCAACCCGACGCCGGTTATTATCATTTTTCCATCGTCACGGCGTAGTGACCACACCATCTCCACCGGATTCACGATCACGTAATCAGGTTATATCTAATCTTTTCTTTACTCATTTATTTTGATTTGTTACAATACACCTATTTTATATTATGTTTGGTACACTTTTAATATCTTAATTTGGATACTTTAATTTCATACTTTTTCTTTCTTCATTCGTATGCTTGTTTTCGTACATTTTTTTTTGTGTTTTATCCAATTTTGCACCAATGAGGACATGGTCCAATTTAAGTGTGGGAGGAGATATTACATATATCATTTTATTTTAGTACGAATAAATGCAACGAATAAAGAATAATTTTTAAGCAACAAATACAAATGCAACGTATATTGCTACACTTTTATAAACTTAACATTTTTATACATTTATAAATTAATCATAAGTTAAAATTTTTTATGATTATTTTTAGTTTATCATTATCGATAGAAATAATATATTTCTATACGGGTAATATTTTTCAAAATTTTCACAAATCTTCGACACGATTTTAAGTAAAAATTGTCTCGAGTGAATGTATTTAAGTAAAAAATTCTTTATTTTTAATCTCTATTTTCATATCATGAATTTCATGATACAATAAATCTTATTTTAAATTTTCAATTAGGTTTATAGGCATTAAATTGAACTAACAATTTTTAGCTCGGTTTTGATTTTGTCTTACATTAACACCAATTGAAGTTTTTAAGGAAACTTTAGCCATAATACATGTTGAATTTTAAGTCAATATAGGATGAATGTGCTAACTTTCTTTTTCCCAAGTTACAATTTACAATTCATAATCAATAAATCGTATTCTTAACTTTTGGCCACGATTGAGACCAACCTTATCACAGTCGAGGTATGAAAGGGAAGAAATAAATAAGTGAAGCGTACTTTTGGCCACGATTGCGACCACCCTTATCACAATCGAGGTATGGAAGGAACGTTTAAATAAGAAAAAATTAAGCGTGTTTAAAGTTTAAAGTAACGATTGCGTCCACCCATGCCATGGTCGGTACCTCTTAAGCGAACACAAATAAAATGCATATAAAGTTACGGTCGAGACCACCCTTATCACGGGCGTAACTAAGCAAATAAGTTAAACTTTATACTCATATATAATAATTTAGGTTTGGGAAAGGAAATTTGGTGCTTTGAAATGCCTTGAGATGAAAGACTCAATAACATGCGTGCTTACATCGTCCCGAATACTTCAATTTAAACATTGAAATACAAGACGAATGATATATCGTATTTATACTAAGTTAGTTTGATATTTTGCGTATAAATTTGCCATGCGAAGTTAGTATTTTCGGCTTAACTAATTTGAAAAGGTAAACACAAAGATATATGTTTTATTTTTTTTTATAAAGAGATTAGTTAAGGAATAAATTCAGTGAAATTTTGCTCGGGACTAGCAAAAGATTAAGTGTTGAGATTTGTTAAGCCCAAAATATACCTAAAATATCATTAATATTTACATCATTATTATTACAAATTTATGTTGTTTATATCTGTTTAGATTACTTTTACTCTCAAATATCTTTCTTTCTTGCAAGGTACCTAAATATTTGGTAAAATCCAAATAGGAACGAAAAAGGATCAAAAACAGAAGAAAAACCCTACAAAAGGAGTCAAAGACGACGTAAATCAAAAGCGCCAAGTCAAGGACACGAACGAGAGCAAAGAAGTGAAAAACGCTCTGTGCCGCGACCGCGAATCCACCACCCACGGCCGCGACACGCGTCCTTCAGCTACTTCTCCCCTTCGTCCAAAGCTCAACTTGATGCTCCCCCATTCACGGCCGAGGATTCCCATTCTCGGTAAGTGCAGAAATTCTGCCAAAGTACAATGAACACATATTAAAATCCAAGAAACACGTTCGTTCAAGTGGATAAAGACGTCCTTTCACAACGGACACGACTCTTAACCAACGGATACAATTCTTCACAAAGGACACATCACTTCAGTCACAACCCTTCAACATCTATAAATAAAGAGTTGATATGGAGAGTTATGTGATGTTATGAAATGTTATGTTATGTTATGTTATGTAATGTAATATTGATAGAGAGAGATTAGTGCAGAGTTTATGTAGAAACTCTGACTCAGAAAAGAGTCAGAGTTTAGATTTTATTTCTGTTCAAAGCAATATGCTGTACACACATTGTTTACTCAATAATAACAAGTTTAGTAGCGTTTAGACATTGTTCCAGTTTAGTTTTGCATTTTGGTAGTGGCCGACCGAATCCCTATTACGAAGTTACAGCGAGAAGAATTAGTAAAAGGATCCGCCCCTGAGCCTGACAACCTCTAAGGAAACCCAAGGAAGGGACTGATCATCCGTTCATTTGCACGCCCTCGAAGGGTCCATGCGATTTCACTCTGTAAACTTGTATCAATTTATATTTCATCTAATAAAGTCTATTCTATTCGATAAATCGTTATGCAGCACTTATGGTAACCAATCCACTAAAGTGATTGCTGGTGTTTTCATTAAAACGTAGTTAAATTCAAAATCATTACAAGGAAACTTTGTTGAACACTTAGGCAAATTATCATCTCGAAAGAGTTTTAATTTGATTAAGGGCAATTATCCCGAAAGGGTTTTGTCACGTTCAAAGCCAATTAATTAGAGGTTCCGTCATTTATTTCATCGTTATAATTTGTACAAAGTTTAAAGTTGTTTTCTTTGCTTAATGCAAACAAATACATTTATTTGTTTTTCTAAAAGTTCTAAACGTTCCTGTCTTGCAAATTAACTTTTAAATCATAAATAATTTCTAACATCTAAAATACTCTAATCTAATTCTATTTCTAGCCATTTCTAAACCAAATCCAATTTCAAATAACGTTTATCTATTTAATAAACCTTAAGTCGTATTTAAACTAAATTAATATGAGTTTTCGTTAAAAAGCGTTCTCTGTGGGATCGATATTTTTATTACTACAAGCGAAACCGTGCACTTACGGAAATCGCTCAACAGAACCCATTTGAAGGAGCAAGCTCAAGCGGGAGGGCAAGAAAACGGGCAAGAAACCCACCACGACAAAGAGAGGGAGAGCACGACGAACCTGAGGGAGAAGAAGCTGCAGCAGCAGATGACCAAACGGAACACCAAGAGCCGGGGACAGAGGCCCAATTCCAAGCCATCAACACCATGATGGCAGAAATGAGAGACCTTAACCTTCGGACCTTCAACACTGTTCAACAAATGGACTAACGGTTCACTAACTTCGAGCAGAACATGGACCGGAGACTCACATGCCTTGAATATGTAGCGGCGGACTACTGTGAGCGCTACAACATGCCGTGGCCATATCCCCCGGCCGATCAGTAAGTTGTCTTCTCCACCCTAACTTTTTGCACTCATACTTTATGGTTGTGATGCAATGTTGGAACTTATTGCACATTTTTAGTGTGAGGAGGAGGGGTAGACAAACTTACAAAAATTGTATAATTTTTTTAAAAAAATTTGTTGCGTCGTGTCTAGTTTAGTTTAGCGTTTTCGGATTTTATTTATGTTTTCACATGTTTAGGACCTAAAACCGTGAACCTTCTTCAAATCTAAACTTCGTTATTTGTCCTTGAGGGCTGAGAACCGAATCTAAGATTGCATGACAACTAGTTTAGGTGTAGGACACAATCCTTGTATCTGTAAAAGCATGAGCTAAAGTTTGCATTTAGACCCTACTTTTGAAGAAATGCTAAAATCATTACTTAGGTAGATAACTTAAGAATTGAAGGCATGTGATGTTAAACTTGAGTTTGGGGAGAACTAGTAAACACAAAATTGAAACCTAAAGAATTGTGAGCTGAATTTGAGCCTAAGAGCGAACATCAAAAAGCTCTTTTTCTTGACATTTTTGTGTGAATGCTTTGACTTGTGGAAAGATTACGGATTTTTCACCTAATACTGTGTTGAACCTACATGCAATGATTTGAGATGATAAACGATGAATCAGCCTCATTAGAATTAACCCTTTTCTTTACCTTATTTTCTCTTTTTCATCCACTCTAGGAAGCCCCTTTGAGCCTATATTTTTGTAGTTTGTAGATTTTTCTTTCGTCCTAACCCAATTTTTGCAAACCATCACTTGGTTTGTTACTTAACCCGAGTTTTTGCAAAGCTCGCATTGAGCCTTTGCTTTCTTCTAGCGTTTTATCTTTGTTTATGGCATCATAGTAGCAAGCCAAAAGGCTAAGAAGTGAATGATCATCACTAACCAAAAAGAAAAAAAAAAGAAAAAAAAAATAGAAAAAGAAAAGAGACGAACAAAAGAAGGAGAACTCTATCTCCCAGTTCTTAAAATTAGAACGTCTCAGAAAAGAAAAAAATATATATGTAAATAAAAAGCTCAATCACTTTACAATTTGCTAAAGCCATCTTTAAACTTTGTTTTTCTAGCGCTAGAACTCCTAACCATTGTTGTACCTTTAACCCTCTAACCACATTACAACCCCAATTCGAGGTTGTTTTTGATATCATCGGAGTCATGTAGCATAGTAGAGGAACTCAGATGAACGTGCAAAATCAACGTAATCCTAAGCAAGAACATAAGCCGAGAGTAAACACTTTAGCCACCAAAATTGTGTGAATTGAGTAAACTACCTATGGTGAGGTGTTTTATTTAGCTATCCCCTTAAGCTCGTTTAATTGAACATGTGTCCTTTTTCTTAAAACATATGACCTATGATAATTGAAATGCGGCTTTTGGATATCGTGTCTCTACTTTGTATTTCCGAATGCATGTAATTACAGATGCTCGAAATTGTGTCAATCACCTAGTCAAATCGGGAGGTTTTCTAGCTTGTTTGTGATTGCGGGTTTAGTTTTTTAGTTTACTTGGGGACAAGTAAAGTTTTAAGTGCGAGGAGGTTTGATAGGGGTCAAAAACCCCTATCTTTGGGTACGGTTTTAGGACGGTTTTTAGTGTTATTTCATGAATAAGCGAGCAATTCTCGCATTTATATGCCTTTGTGTGAGTTAGTTAGGAATTGGAAATGTTTTATTAACTTTTTGTTGTTTAGGCTCGTTTTCTGATCATTTTAGGCAAATAAGGCCAAAATGGCATGTATGTTATAATTCCGTTATCTTTTATAGCTAATTGATCCGCCAAAAGTCGCACCAAACGGAGCGTTTGCTTAAAATGAGCGATTAGCGGGTCAATTTAGCCTCGAGACTAATGTTATTTGGAGTTTTCGTGTATGCGCAGGGATAAATTCGGGTGAAAATTACATCGTGGAACATCGAGCAACCGTGCGGAAGCGTGCAGGGCAAAACTGCTCGTCGAACTGGCCTTTTTAGGCCAGCTCGCCGAGCAGGCCTCCAGGGGCCTGCTCGGGCGAGCTGGCCATGCCAGCTCGCGACGAGCTGGCCTTTGGTCCAGCTCGCCGAGCAGGCCTCCAGGGGCCTGCTCGGGCGAGCTGGGGGCCTGCTCGCCGCGAGCTGGCCTGCAAGGGCCAGCTCGCCGAGCAGCGCGCCCTGCTCGGCGAGCTGACCTGCGGGAATTGGTCAAAATAAGCAGTTTTGACCCCACGACTCCACGACCGGTCCCATGACTTCCCACCTGCATAAGGATATGAAATAGGTCAAAAAGAGGGCCCGAACTACAACTATAAATAGAACTTTTTCATTGTAAATTAGATATCTTTTCATTATTGTAATTTACTTTAGCTTTCCCCTTGAAATTCCTCTCCATCTCCTCCATCTTCTTTAACCTCCATTGAAGCTCCTTCAAAGCTGTTCTCCGAGGAATATTCAAGGTCCGTCCTTAAGACCTAGGAAGCCGGCTGCAGAGTAGACAGGTTCCCTGAAAGGGATTTTCGTATCTCCTTTTATCTTTCCTTGTTTGTACTCTTTGATACAGTCTATGAATCCTAGGCTAATTGTATCCTGTGACATTGTTCTTCGCCTTTAATAATATTTTAGCTCTTGTTTTGTTCTATGATTATTTGTTTAATCTTTGTCTTACGCTTTATTCAATTGGTTTAACTCATTCAAAAGCCCCAAAATCGAGTAGGCACATATTGTGAGCTGAATCTGACCTAGTCAGAGCCTAGGAGATTGACGACCTCTTAGTTGATTAAGCCCAAATTGCTGAGCCTTAGACCTAGTTTCGGCCTTACAAGGGAATCACGCACTAGGAACTTCAGGAGGGTAAGTAGGGTTAATCGCCTTGAATACAAGTGACTTAGATTAGGTTTTTAATCAATAGACCTAATAACCTAACTTCATTATTATCGTTCATACCATGTTCCTTCAGGTAATTGCATTAGTGAAAGATCACCTAGGAGTAGTATAACTTAATTAGGAGTAGTATAACTTAATTAGGAGTAGTTTAACTTAATTAGGCGTAGAATAACTTAGTTAGACTTAGATAACTTAGCTAGGAGTAGTATAATTCAACCTAGGAGTATATTAACTTAAGCAAAACCAAACTCAAAACCCCCAAAGCCTAGATAACACCTGAGACCAAGTAGCTCGATACTTGTGGTAAATAAGTCCTGTGGATTCGATACCTGGACTTTCCAGATTTATTACTTGATAACGACGAGGTACACTTATCCCTTAGTGAGCCTTGCGGTACCGAACGCCGTGAGGCGCATCAGTTACACTGACGACTGGTTATGTTTTTCTCATAAATGGTGGTGCCATTAGTTGGAGGTCCTCGAAGCAGCTAACCATTGTCGATCTATAATGGAAGCTGAGTACATAGCTGCATGTGACGTTGCAAAAGAAGTAGTTTGGATCAAAAAGTTCATAACTGACTTAAGTGTAGTTCCCACTATCCTAAGCCCAGTTGATGTTTTCTGTGGCAACAATGGAGCCATAGCTCAAGCACTGGAGCCCCGATCACACAAAAGATCCAAACATGTACTTAGAAATTTTCACCTTACTCGAGAGATCTAGAGAAGATGTGACATTACATTGCAGGGGGTTGACACCGAGGACAATATCGCAGAACTGTTTACCAAGGCACTAGCGCAACACATACATGATGGTCATACTAAATCTATGTGTATTAGAGCAATTCTCGCTTGGAACTAGTCTAAGTGGGAGACTGTTAGTGTGCCCTGGTTTATAAGCATTAGTTCTTGTATTTTGTATTATACTTTGATTCTTCTTGTATAGATACACTATTTGTGTCACATTAATAAATTCATTAATCTAGTTCATTTATATCGTGTGCTATAATATGATTAGAGAATCCATTTATTGATAATCGTAAAACCATATGACAAGTCTATTCCAATAATGGGAATGAATATAACCATATACTTGTATATTCGATACTTGTATGGTAGTGATTCATACTAGCCATATTACTTGTTAAGTTAGTTGTGAATATAGGTACATGTTTATGTGACTGGATCGATCCGCCCGAGAAAACTACATGGTGGTTATGTCATAAGTTTTCTTAAGTATGTCTCTAATTGTCTTCAGACCAGATTTCATTATAATATCATTGTTGAATCCGGTTCACTTTAACGTATGCCTAACAGGTCTGTAACATGATGCCGAATACGGGTATGATTATGTGAATATATTGGTATTGATAGTGAAGTGATGGAATTACCACTCATATAACAGTAAGATGATATCGCATGCCACTTGATAAGTGAGATTGATAAGTGTATAGTCATATCCTGATAAATAGTTACTTATTTGATTCATCAATCTACTTAAGATCAAGAAATATCATAAACAACATAGAGGATGACAGTCGCCATGCCTCTTGTTTATCATATTGATATTAAATGATAAAAGACATTAAGAGATAACTACAAGGTCTCTGCATTTTTAGACTGCTGATACTCTGTCTTAGTTGGGAGCTGTAATGGTTTGCTAGAATTCACTTACAGTTTGTGGATCGTGAGTCCACTGCTAACTAAGGACAGACCCGTAAGATTGTACATATCAAACAAATGAGTTGGAACTTATGGAAACAGTACATTAGAGAGATGAAATTAATTAATTGATTAACAGTAAAATGCCAAGGTAGTTAATTAGTAGTTAATTAATTGGTTAATTGTTACTTTGTATCAAGGTAATCAATTAATGGATTTAGGAGTTGAGTATTTAATTTATTAATTAATTTACAAGATGTAATTAATTAATTTGCAAATTAATGGAATTATTAATTAGTGTGATTTATTTTATTGGGATAATTAAATTTAATCTAACTAATATTAATTGCATAATATAAATTTATTATTACGTCAATTTGGTGAATAATTAATTAAATATATCTCTCTTGTTTTTGTTTTGTTCCGTCTTTCGGCTAGGACCGGTTCCATCTCATGAGGTGTTCGTGCACTAGACTTTGGAGCGATTATTTTGTGGATTCTTCAGTAGTCTCTAGAAGAGCCAAGACGAGTAAGTTTTATTCCTCAGTGAATTAAAACGTTTTATTCAATTAATGATTAACGGATAAAGATCAAACTCAAAGGATTTTAAATAAATTTTTAATCGCAATTCCATTGCACTACATTGATTAACTGGTTACAATCCCTAACAATATATTCTGATGAGATTGAAATTGTGATAGAGTTGGATTATACGGTGATTCATTGGATATATCTCTTCTTGATAAGCGAAGCTCTTAAATAAAGTAATAAATGAATATTAAAAGTCGTGTTTAATTTCTTACCAAAAAAAAGTCGTGTTTAATGTTTGGTCACATATTAGTTATTAAATGCATGCGCGTATGATTGTGATATGTATATAATTAACTATCTTATTAAGTGCGCGGCTCACTCCCCTTCTCTAATTTTCTTTTCATCTTAAAGTTATTAAATGTTTAGTAGTGCATCTATTGGTATGATGAGTATGTGGATCATCATTGCATTAATTATTTTCGATTCAAGATGTTTGAAGCACTAAATATTGTGTTTTGTTTATGCGTAAGAAATGCGTGATGTATATGTAGAAAAAAATATGATGTGTTACATGATATCTATTTGAGATCGGAAGGAGTGAAATGGAAGAGAGGTTGTTCAATTTAGAAGCAATGGCCAGAAAGTTTCATGTTTTCATTGATAAGTATAATTACATATAATGGCTTATAGTACTATTTACTCTTTAATCTTTTTTTTAAAAAAAGTCTTTAATCTATTTAAAATGTTGGTTTTTGCTCTACTCGTTTATTATTTGGTAATATATGACTTCTAATTTTTCTAAAATCTGACCTAACATTTGGTAAGATTTGCCCCATTATCTATTCAAAACGTTGGTATTTGTCACCTATTATTTGGTAATATTTTTCTATTCATCTTTCAAAATTGATAAATCTCAATGAATAGTAAGTTAACAATTTTATTGAAATTTTAATCTACCTTACAAAATTTACTATAAAAATTGAATAGAACGGTTCAAAACTTAACAAATATTAACTTATCATTCCCCTCGTATGAGATTTTATTAAGTTTAATAGTTGACACGGAAAATGATACCAAATAATTATTTTAGATAGTTGGAAAAGTAAATGTTATTAAATAATAAAAGCTTAATATATTAGTTGGCCCCTGAACCTATAAAATGTCTCGTTAGCTTCTTAAACTTGCTTAAAGTATCATTATTAAGTCCTTAAATCTATAAAAACGCTAAAAAAATATGCAAAATAGAAAGTTAATTTCTTTTAAAGACTTAGAATCACGAATTGGATCTTTATTTTTGAAGCTTTTATTTTTTTGAAGATTTAGATAAATTGTAATGTATATCACTTTTAAAAAGTTCAAATTGTAAATGGATTATTATAAGCAAGTTCAAAAGGTTAATAGGTCACTTTAAAAAAATTCAGATGACCAATAGATTATTTTAATCAAATTGAAGAGGCTAACGAGATACATTATAAATTAAGGTACAAGTTGAGCGAATAATAAATTCCGTATATTTTATGATAGGTAGCATGAAAAGAGTTGTTAGGATCCATGTATGAAGTAAAAAGAAAGGCATGTGAGGGTCGGCTGCCTGCTCAATTTGGAAAGATGCCGACAACTTACGTGGCTATGATTCACATGTTGAGTACGGGGGAGCGTGGCGGCATGCGCGTGAGGATCGGAGAAGACGTTGAACATTAAAGGCAAAGCATGTGAGCAAAGAAAGAGCAGCGGTAGTTATGGTAGTTATGCGTCAAACAGACACGCACGCTCAATTATTGCATCCTACCTATTTTTCCTCATTCCTAATTTTTCATTATTTCTAAAAGTTTCTTACTAAATTACACATATGCCCTCTAAGGTCTATTTAATAATAACAACAACAATAATAATAAAAGTTTACATCACAATTTAAAATATATTCACGAAATTTAAGTATAAAATTTCAATTGTCTGGCCCAGGGACGTCTCCAGTATTTTGGAGGCCCAGGGCAAATTTTATATTTTTTTATTAAAATTTTATTTTAAAAATAATAAATATTAAATAGTAAAAGTAATATATCCGGATTAGTCGGTCAATATGGTTCGGAGTACCGGATGGTTTAATAAAAAAAAGTAATATATTATTAACTACAATTCAGATTATATAATAATCATCACTAATTCATGGAAATTAATATTGGATGGTTGAACTCGGATCTAATCGTAATATTCTATAGAAAGAAAGAGAAGAATTTATCTTGTTGATTAGAAATTGGTTGAGTCGTGCCTTTATTATAAATTACAGGCTTAAACCATTGTTTGGTCATTGACTAATCCAAAATATTGTTATTTGACCCTCGATCTATCTAAAATTTTATCTTTTGGCCATTGATTATCGCAATTGGTGAAATTTCACCCAACTTGAATGGAAACTTAATAGACTATTATATTTTAAAAATTAGATAAATTTTAGTTTAAGGATTTGTTTTTCTTGTTTTAATCTAATTAATTATTTTCACATAATAAAATCTGTGGCAAATAAACTTTAAAACTTACGGCGTGTCAAGTTTATATGTCAAAATTTAACCATATATCAGAAGGATAACGATTTTGTCAAGGTTTTATCAAAATTGAGTGAAATTTCACCGATTGAGATAGTTTAGGGACCAAATATGACCAAATAATAAATTAGTTACCAAATAGCAAAATTTTAAATAAATCAGACGCTAAATAACATTTTAAACCAAATTACAAATTATAATTAATAAACTGAATTTCTTGTAATTTATAAAAAATAAAAAATTTATAAATGACTATAATAACAAAATAATAGATTGTACATTATCCTGAATTGTTTTTAAAGTTAGCTTTTTTATTTTTAGTAGAGATGATGCATGAAAAAAGTACATGATAATATGAATATTAGTAGAAGTGTGTTGTAAAAAGGAAAAAAATAAGTAAAAATGGAGAGCAAGCGGCCTATTAGGTTAAAAATCTTTTATTTATAAAAAAACTAATATAAAGGAAAGATATTGTTCAGTGTAAAAAATAAAATATGATGCCTGTGAGGCCCTAAGCACAGGCCTAGGGGAACTCCCCTAGAACCCGCCATGGCCGGACCTAAGTATAAGCCCGAACAGTTTTATAATATTTGTAATAAAAAAATTTATTATATATATATAGGGTTAAACATCAATTTGGGGCTTTTAAAAAAAATATATATATTTCTTTACAAAGGGCTTTTTTAAACCCAAGGTAAAGAAAAGTATCATTATGGTGACCGTAATAGAGAAAAATTATAAGGACTCTGCTATTGCAAAGTCCCTCGATTTAATATTTGCAGGAATCCTTGGATTCCTGCGGGCAGTCGCTTCATAAAGCCACTGTCCAAATTATCCTCCTTTTGAAAGGGAGGAGAAGATAAATTTTTTTTTTTATAAAATATATAAAAGAAATTATGTTTAATTTTTTTAATTAAATATAAATATTAATATTAAATAAAAATTCTAGTAATAATAATATTTATTAGAATAAGTGTCAAATTTGATACAACGTTTTTGTAAAGTACAAATTTAACTTTAACGTATAAATTTTATAGTTCAAATTTAACCTAATATTTCATATTTTTAAGTAAGATCAATTTTAGGTTTGCGTTACCAAAATTTTGAAAAAACTGGTTTGACTGTTATTTAACGATCATATCAAACTTTTCAAATACCAATTACGGTTAAGATATTTAATGTATCACCAATATATATATATATATATATATATTAAAATACTAACAATTAAGTCTGTTACTTACAAGTTAATCATAATCTTTTTGTCAAATATGTTTAAAATATATTGTGTTACTAATATAGTTACAAATAACCAACAAAAAAATGTACAAAATGGTTTAAATTTATCGACAAACTTGTCTGCGATGTCTAATATGATAGCTAAATAATAGTCAAGCTAGCTAAATAATAGTCAAGTCTGTCACATATTCAATTAAACAATACTTGTGGTTTCGGCTTCCTGTTTCTGAAAAGGCTCATAGTGGTTAATTAACTCATTGATCTTGTATTTAATTATAAATCCAACTTGATTAATATATGATAGACGATAAAAAAAATTTAAGTTTGTTCAAACGACTCAAAGATACTGTTGCAATCCAAATCTTGCTTAATTTTGAAAAGTTTTACAGTGGTACGTAAAAATTAGTTCTAGATCACTCAGATTCTAACATGTATATATATACGAAAAAAATTTGAGCAAATTCAATTTATCAATTTTATTTTACGCACGTACGTGTAAAATTGACCGCCCCAATAGACCAATCATCTATTCGCCACTGATTGAGTTTATAAATTACACTGGATTTAGCTTTATGTTATCGAAAATTTTAAAAAGCTGGCTTGACTATTATTTAGTTGTCATATTAGATATTCCAGACAATTTTGTCGATAAATTTAAATCGTTCTGTATATTTTTTGTTGATTATTTGTAACTATATTTGTAACAATATATTTTAAACATATTTGATAAAAAAATTATGATTAACTTGTAAGTGGCAGACTTAATTGTTAGTATTTTAACATATTTTTTTTTATAACTGGTGATACATTAAATATTTTAACCGTAATTGGTATTTGGAAAGTTTAAAGTGACAGTTAAAGAACAGTCAACCCAACAGTTTCAAAATTTCCGTAACGTAAGGCTAAAATTGATCTTACTTGAAAATGTTGGATTAAACTTAAACTATTTTATACATTAAAGTTAAATCTGTGCCAAAAACATTAGAATCAAATTTGACTTTTATCCCAATAAATATTATTATTATTGCTAAAAAGTTATTCAATATTTTTATTTATATTAATTAAAAAAATTTATACATTTTTTAATATTTTTATAAAAAGAAATTATTTTCTCCTCCCTTTAGGAAAGTTTGGACAGTCGCTTTATGAAGCCACTGCCCGCGAACGTCAGAGGTGCGGCGAGTAGGGAAACTCGTTTACACCTGAAAGACCTGCCATTTCTTCATCATCTGATGTGCTGTCGTTAGTGGAGTCTGCTTTCATGATAAGAGACTTTTTTTCTTGTCTTCAGACTTTTCCTTGACCTCAAAGTTCTTCATTGAGATCTCATGGGTCACCAGAGATCCAATGAGCTCATCATACTTGTAGGTGGTCAAGTCTTAAGCTTCCTCAACGACAGTTTTCTTTGCCGCCAGCTCTTGGGGAGGCTTCTCAGTCTTTTCTTGACTTGCTCATCTTTAGAGAAGATTTTGCCAAGTCTCTTGAGCTCGTTGATTATGTCGGTGAATCTTGAGTTCATCTTAGAGATCCATTCACCTTCATTCATCTCGAACAGCTCGTGCATCCTCATCTGTGATACTTCCCAAATATATAGTGTTTTCAACGTAGTTTAACCCCATTTTATATGCGTGTTTAGCCTCTATTGCATAGTTTATGGTACGTTTAATCTATTTGTCGTCTAACGAGTGTTTTGAGTTGTTTCAGGGGTAAATGCAAGAGAAACGGAGCAAAACAGAGACAATCTGGATATTCCACCACCTACTCGGCGAGCAGTCAATGGGGTGCTCGGCGAGCACCATGGGCAGCCACAATATCACCTCGACAGGCACTCCTGCTCGGCGAGCAAGGGTATTCCTGCTCGGCGAGCAGCGACTAGAGATGCTAATGGATCAGAATTCGTAGGCCGGAATCCCGACCCGAATCAACTCGCAACATTCCAATTCGACCAGAATACCTAAACTGACCAGGAGGCGACCTTAAGCACTATAAATGGAGGCAAAAAAACTATGTTGAGATATTAATCATTATTCAGGATGTAGTCGATTCAGTAGCTCAGCTTTAGATTAGGTTTAGTATTGTTTTTCCAGCTTCTTAGATTAGGTTTCATTATGTAATTACGTTTATTGCAATTGACGGGAGAAGATCTTCATCTTCTAATTTATAATCGGAATCGACAGAATGGGTTTTGGATTTCTATCTCTTCGCTTATTTATCTTTTGCTTTTATAAATTATCGTAGATGTTTTCCATTAATCTCACATGCCTATTGCTTGGATTGGTTTGTCTATGAACCGGTCCCCATCCAATTCGGGATGGGGATGAAATTGATCGTATGAATATGTATGATTAGGGAACCAGGGCCTTTGATTGAACAGATTATGCATGCTTAATGCCTAGATGATGTTAGGAACAAGATTTATGCTAGAATGAACATTGATAATGATCAACTAGCCTGTATATATATATAATTTGCTTAATGCCTGTGACCCTGACGTTAAATAGGATTATAGATAGACGAGAACCTGACCACGGAATTGTCTATGATGAACCTGTGTAAATCTGACCTCGTTGGAGACCACTAGGAGTGCGGCTTTGTGGCTGCGCTACGGCTTTAGCCTTACTTGCCAAAGAACCTAATGCTTTGCATGACCTAGGGTATATGCCTAATCAAGCCGTCACCCGAATGCATGTGAATAGGTTAGGCAAATCCCGTAGAAATTTGTCTTTCTCATTAGGGCAATTACCATCAAATCACTGGTAATACATAAATCCAAATTCCCTGAACCCATACATAGGATTTAATCAAGGAATTCATCGACCTAGATTGTGTCATCCGTTAACTCACCTTCTCCATGTTAATTGTTCGCTTTATTTTATTAAATTATTGCTTTCAATTCGTCTAGTTAATTACCCAAAAACCCAAATCATTATTCAACCCTCTAAATAGTTAGACCAACCTAGGTAGATTTACTAATTATAACAAATAGTCTTTGTGGCTCGATCTCATGCTTAGCACAATATTACTTGTTGTGATAGGATACACTTGTCCTATTAAATGCTATATATTTTACGAGCATCAATCTGCTGGTTCACCTTTGATTCTTTGACATTGCTAGTTCCCTCGTAGGTGACCTCTAGCTTCTTCCAGATTCCTTGTGCTGATTCACAACCTAAAATTTTATTGTACTTTGTAGCATCTAGAGCATAGTGAAGCATGTTTATAGCCGAGGCGTGGTTTTGCAGTTTCTTGAGGTCATCCTCAGTCCACTTTGGCTCATCCTTGACAACTTTTACGTTGTCAACCGTTTGAAAGGGAACAAACGGGCCTTGGACTATTGCTAGCCATGCACTCATGTTTGTTGCCTGGATGAAATGTTTCATCCTATTCTTCCAAAAGGTATAATTTGACCCAAAGAATAGGGGAGGCCTAGTGATAGATAAACCCTCAGGTAGAATTTGAGTTGTTTCATTTCCAGGTAGGAAATGAGTGCTGTTAACAGCCATTGCGGGGATCAGCTCAAGATAGTTTTATCTTATGCGTTGAGCTACGGGGTTCTGATACCACTTGTTGGTCTTGTGTAACGTGACAAGATTAGTTCCTAGGGGGGTTAGGAACTATTTAAAAAAAATCACGTTAAGGCTGGCTTCTTTTTCAGTTAAGACTTTTACTAAGTCTTTTAGCACAGTGATGCTGAGTAAGATCAGAGGCAAGTTTAGTTAACGAGTAACTAAAGATGCTTCTATCGTGACTCAAGAGATAGAACTTAAGTCTATTCCTAAACTCAGTTTTCAGATCACATGACTCAGTAAATAAGTTTTACGTTTTACTAGGCACAACACAAAGCAAGTATATAAGGAGTAAGAGTTAGAAAAATATTACTCAGCAGACTTATCCTGGTTCGGCCTCCTTGCCTACGTCTAGTCCCCGGAATCCTTTCGATCTTTTGAAATCCACTACTGAGCTCTTTCAGGTAGAGCACAAACCTCTTACAATAGTTATTGAGTATACAGAGTACCTTCCTCTATTCTTCTACTTAAAACTATTTCTACCACTGAGTGCTATAACCTAGCAACTCAATATCTCCTTCTATTCTTCTAGAATTGATAATGCTTTTGTTCTAAATACACAGAACACTTTAGATGCTAAACAATCTAGACTTTTACACAAGATATGAATGAGTGTAAGATTTCTCTTTTGCTTTGCTTTTGAGACAGAAACTTCAAGTAGCTATTTGGTCAGCGTTTCGACTTGGTTGAAGATCTGCATTGAATGAAGCATTTGAGAGGCCTATTTATAGTGACATCTCAGGCATCAGTTATTTCAAATTTCGAAATAACTGTTGGAGGGAAACGACTTGTAGTCATTTTCACTTGGTCAGTGCTCAGTGCCTTCGGCCAAAAAGAACGTTGCATCTTCTTCCTTCTTCAGTTGTCAGGTACTTCTGGTCGGTAGGTGTCAGATTGTCCCTCTTCTTTTGGCAAAGTCTTCCAAACAGCTTCCTATGTCTTCTGAAACTTTCCCGAAGTGGAACGACTTTGTCTCAAAGTTACTCAGGTCAACTGCTGACATGTCTTCTATCCGTTCGACTCAACAGCTTCAGCATAAAGCAATTGAGAATCCTTCTCAATCCTTCTTTCTTCTGGGCCGCGTTTCTTCTTGCTGGGCCGCATGGCTTGAGTCTGTTGACTTGGGCTTTGACCTTCTCTTGTGGGCTTTTGGGCCTTGATCTTTTAATGTCTTAAGCTCTTATATTTAAAATAACTCAACATTGAACAAACACATTAGTATTAACTAAATCAAAGCATTTAAATTTAATGTGTTGGAATATTTTATCATGAGAATTTAAATCTAACTTCAATAATTTTTTCAAATCAAAATCATTGTGGAGATGTATTTCAACAAAGTTGACTTAGCAAACTTGGAGACAAGGGCTAGCTAAATGAGGAAAGTTTCAATTGCATCAGAAGAGTTGTCGTCCCGCTGTCTAGGAATCTTTGCCTTAAATGGAGAGACAATCTGACGCGTACTGACCAATAGCTACTGAAGCACTGATCAAGACAGAAAAGACTACATTCTCATTGGCCGAAGACATTGAGCACTGAGAGTGAAAGGGACAGTAGAGCCGTTTCCCTCCAACAGTTATTTTGAATTTCGAAATGACCGATGGCTCAAGGTGTCACTATAAATAGGCCTTTCATTTGCTTCAATCGATGCAGTTCTTCAACAAGTCGAAATGCTGACCAAATTCCTCCTTGATGTTATGTGCAAAAGCAAAGCAAAACAATCTTACACCCATTCTTATTCTTGTGTAAAAGATTAGTTTTTAGATCATTCAAAGTGTTGTTTATATTAGAACAAAAACCTTTATTAATTATAAAATTGTTAGGAGACTCTGAGATGCTCGGTTTTAGCACTCAGAGGTAGATAGTGTTGAGTATAGGATATAGAGGAAGGTACTCTGTAGACTCGCTGACTATTGTAAGGGGTTTGTGTGAAGGAAAATTAGGCTAAGGTATAGCAGCGGAAATATAAAATTTTTAGCCTACTTCCTTTTAACCATAGGATCCGTTAATCGTTATTTCATATAAAGAGGGATAAGAAGAAATACATTTTGAAGAACAATCTACCGTTGTTAAAGAAGCGCCCACAACTCTTCTCCGAGTTCCCAAGCACGAAGTAAAACACGGTGAGGTTAAGTAAGAATCAACCGTATGAGATGCAACCAAAATAGATTGCCTCTAATTAACCAACACAAGATCAAAGAAAAAGGAGATAGATGAAATTAATCGATCGATGGAAGCCGTATGAATTCTTGTCCACGAACTAGGGGAGTCGAATTCTCTTTCTCTCTCTTACTTGCAAATTTCGAAAATCACAAAGGGGAGTGGTATATGGCTTAGTCGAAATTCATGTAGTAGGGGGGTATATATAATCACTTGTATCTAAACCCTAGTTAGATAGGAATAGGTTACTTAATAGGAATTCAATTCGGAATAGGATTCCCAATTATTATCTCATTATATATCTAATATATCTAGGATAATAATAAATAACCTAATTGGATAATAATAGGAGTATATTAATCTAATTAAAACTCCTAACTTAATTATCTCTTAATTAATTTAATTCATATTCCTAATCAAATTAGGATTAATAGAATTAAAATAATTCCTCACTAATTATATATAAATTAGGATTACTGGGCTCATTTGGGCTTCCATCTATTAATGACATCCATCTCTCTTTTGGTTCCAAGTCTTATGTGTGATCCATTAGGTTCTTACTACTTCTGGCCGTATGCAACTATTAAATTAATTTCTTCAAGAATTATATTTAATCTTCGCATAACGGAATGATGTACTGAGTATGTTATTGGCAAGTCTGTAATCATTCCCCCAGAGTCCGTTAAGAAGACAGGTTGATTCTGTCGTTAACCCTTCCGTATTAGTTACAGTATAATTCGATCCTTTATCAACTACATCCTTGAACTGAATCTTATGACTATGGGTGATGTCAAGTCACATATAGCGAGACGTTCGTTTTACTTATATAGGCCGAGTCAACTCAAAATAGATAGGTTAAGTGAAATCTATATTTCTTACTCTTAAGCCATCACCTTGCAAGGATTTAGAGTCGAGTCTTCCACAAGCGATCCTTGGATGTATCTCCCATTAATCGGGAGTGATAAATGCTCAATCCAATGTATAACTACCCTGACATTACCTCCTGTGACACCCAACCTTTGCCGTTCACACCCCAGAGTCATCTCTGTTAAGGATCGTGGGACAGCAGGATCAAAGTCTCACATTCAGTAATTCAGGATGACCAATTAACATTCCTTTGAGTCTGAGGATTAGTTATACCTATTAATACCAATGAGATGAACATATGACAAGGATGAATCTACCCATCCTGTTATCTCAAATCGGATCCCCAATCCTAATGAACGACGTTTCATCGGATCTATGTAACTGTCCAGATATCTATATATATGAAGCTTGTGAGATCAGCTTTCTGTCGGACAGAAGACATTGTTACATACAAGTCTCAACAGTGATATATCAATCCTAAACATATCACTTGACTTGGGGTGGTTTTAAGTTTATTAGTTTATTATAAAGTTTTGTCTCACTTCATGCTTGTATGAACACTTTATAATCACTTTAAACAAACTTACGGATTTCCTTTTATTAGACTTTATTTAGTGCTTAAAAGGGATCGCCTTTATATAGTTATAAAACATATATCTCATTAAAACAAATGATATAAAGAACAATTCATTTACATTAAGTTTGTATCCTAGAACAATTGTCTATAGGACACTAAACCCCAACATACTCCCACTTGGACTAAAGCCAATTGTTTCTAAAACTTATCCCAGTAGAAGTTAAATGACGATCATGTACTTTCTGGGTTAAAGGCTTTGTCAACGGATCTGCAACGTTGTCCTCTGTAGGTACTCTTTCTATTCTCACATCTCCTCTAGCCACAATCTCTCTTATGATGTGGTATCGCTTTAGGTAGTGCTTGGATGCATTATGAGACCGTGGTTCCTTTGCTTGCGCAATGGCTCCATTGTTATCACAGTACAGAGTAATGGGATTGACAATGTCAGGCACCACACCTAGTTCTGTAATGAACTTTCTAATCCAAACTGCTTCCTTTGCTGCTTCCGCAGCAGCGATGTACTCTGACTCGGTCGTAGAGAAAGCTACGCTTCCCTGCTTGGAACTCTTCCAACTGACCGCGCCCCCATTCAAGATAAACAGGTATCCTGATTGGGATTTAAAATCATTCTCATATGTGAGATGACTAGCGTCTGAAAATCCTTCAATTTTCAGATCTCCTTCTCCGTACACTAGGAACATATCTTTAGTCCTTCTCAAGTACTTAAGAATGTTCTTGACGGCAATCCAATGCTCGTCTCCCGGATTCCCTTGGTAACGACTCGTTACAGATAACGCGAACGCTACGTCAGGTCTAGTGCATAGCATAGCATACATAATCGAACCGATCGCGCTGGCGTACGGGACTACAGCCATGCGTCGTTTGTCATCATCAGTTTTAGGACATTGATGATTGTTTAAATTTACTCCATGTAGCATGGGTAAGTTACCTCATTTCGATTCAAGCATGCTAAACCGATTTAGCACCTTTTCAATGTATGTAGCCTGTGAAAGACCAAGCAGTCTTCTCGATCTATCTCTATAAATCTTTATACCAAGTATATAAGCTGCTTCACCAAGGTCTTTCATTGAGAAGTTACCGGATAACCATACTTTTACCGACTGTAATAGAGCAATGTCATTTCCCATTAACAGTATATCGTCCACATATAGTATGAGAAATGCTATAAAGCTCCCACTTGCTTTCTTGTAAATGCAAGCTTCTTCGCAATTTTGTTCGAAACCAAATTGTTTTATGGTTTCGTCAAAACGCTTATTCCAGCTTCTAGATGCTTGCTTGAGTCCATAAATGGATCTCTGAAGTTTGCAAACTTTATTTGCATCCTTCGATATGAAACCTTCAGGCTGCATCATGTATACATCCTCAAGCAGGTTTCCATTTAGGAAAGCTGTTTTCACATCCATTTGCCAAATCTCATAATCGTAGTGAGAAGCAATAGCAAGCATGATTCTGATTGATTGGGACATAGCTACAGGAGAGAAGGTTTCGTCATAATCAACACCTTATTTCTGACGATATCCTTTCGCTACCAACCTAGCCTTGTAGGTGCTAACCTTTCCATCCATGTCAGTCTTCTTTTTGAAGATCCATCTGCACCCGATGGGTTTTATCCCTTCGGGTGGATCAACCAAAGTCCACACTTGGTTAGTATACATGGAATCCATTTCAGAATCCATGGCCTCAAGCCATGCTTTATAATCTGGACTAGTAAGAGCCTCTTCGTAGTTTTCGGGTTTGTCGTCTAACACGGGAACCTCATTATCATCTCCCACTAGAAAACCATATCTAACTGGGAGTTCACGAACTCTTCATGATCTACGAATAGGTGCCACTAGAGTCTCATCTAATGGGACTACTTCGGGTACCTCAACCGCTTCTGTTGTTTCAGTCGGTGTTTCTTCCTCTTGAACTTCGTCGAGTTCAATCACGCTTCCCTTTTGTGTTTCTTCGAGAAACTCTTTCTTTAAGAAGGTTGCGTGCTTGGATACTATTACTTTCTGATCATCTGGATGATAGAAGTAATACCCTACGATTTCCCTGGGATATCCAATGAAGAAACATTTATCAGATTTAGAATCTAGTTTGTCGGACGCAATGCGTTTGACATACGCAGAAACAACCCTATACTCTCATAAACGAGAACATGGGTTTCCTACCAACGAACAATTCATATGGTGTGGAACTAGCGGATTTAGTTGGTACTCGATTTAGGGTGAAGAGGGCGGTTTTTAAGGCATAGCCCCAGAATGTCTTTGGAAGTAATGCTATGCTCATCATGGATCGTACCATATCTAGTAGGGTATGGTTCCTCCTCTCGGATACACCATTGTGTTGTGGTGTATAGGGAGGTGTCCATTGTGAGCATATCCCACATTCAGTTAGATAATTCAGAAAATCATCTGAAAGATATTCGCCACCTCGATCGGATCGAAGTATCTTTATTTTCTTTCCTAATTGATTTTCTACTTCATTCTTGAAGCATTTGAATTTCTCAAAAGCTTCGGACTTGTGCTTCATCAAGTAGATATAACCATATCGGGTATGGTCGTCTATGAAGCTTATAAAGTATCTGAATCCTCATCTTGCTTGGACTGACATAGGACCGCATACATCTGAATGAATGAGTCTTAGAGTGTCTGATACACGCTCTCCTTTATTGCTAAAGGGTGTCTTTGTCATTTTACCTTTTAAACATGGTTCGCACGTTTCCAATGATTCAGGGTGAATTGAATTTATAAGCCCATCTTGATGTAGCTTAAGCATGCGTCTTTTGTTTATATAGCCTAAACGACAATGCCACAAGTAAGTTGAATTATCTAGCTTATGTCTTTTGGTATCAATTGCAAAAGCAGGAATTTTGTTATCTAACACATAAATCCCATTTTGTGAAATTCCTGAAAAATAAAAGATCGAATCTTTATAAAAATTGCAACTCTTGTCTTTTATTGAAATATGAAAACCGTCGTCAACAAGACGGCTAATAGAAATAATGTTACGAGACATCTCAGGAACGTATAAACAATTCCTTAATTCTATTACAAGCCCAGAGGGCAAAGGTAAAACATAATCTCCAATTGCGAGGGCGCCAACTCTTGCTCCATTTCCCACTCGCAAGTTTATGCTTCCTTTCCTTAGTTCCTTAGTCTGATTTAGCTCCTGCATATTTGTACAAATATGAGATCCACATCCGGTATCAAGTACCCAAGATTCAGACTGTGAAACTGTATTTATTTCAATATAAAACATACCAGATGCTGAAGCACCGTTATTTTCCTTCTCGTGGAAGGTTAGGTACTCCATGCAGTTCCTCTTCCAATGCCCCAAGTCACCACAATAGTGGCACTTTCCTTTGGGCTTCTTTGGTTCCTTTCCCTTCGTTTCGGTGAGCACAGCCCCCTTGCTTTTATCAAGATGGTTTGGATTGGGAGAGACCCCTTTCCTTTTTCTCGATCCTTCAATAGCAAGGGCCAGTATCTCCTCGTTTTCTTTTATAATGGGCTCGACTGACTCGAGCATATGTGCAAGCTCTACAAGAGAGGTTTGCAAGTCACTCATTTGGTAGTTCATTATGAACTGTGAGTAACTCTCGGGGAGGGACTGAAGAAGTAAGTTTTCACTTAGTTCATGGTCCATCGCATCTCCAATACTAGAAAACTTGGTGATAAGGCTGATCATCTTTGCACAATGTGCCATTACAGATGTGCCCACCTGCATCTTGCTTTTATATAACTCCTTGGTTATTTCGAAGCGTTCGCACCGAGTTTCATTCACAAATAACTCTTTGAGGTGCTTGACCATGGAATAGGCATCCATATCTGAATGTAGTTGCCTTTTAACTTCCGGTGTCAGAGATGCAAGTATGATGTCTCCCGTTTGATCATCATCAGATTTATGCTTCAAGTAAGCATAGAATTCTTAGTAGGGAGCATCATCAGTTGGGTAAGGGGGTATCGGTGTATCAAGTACATACCCTTTCCTCTCGAACTTCAAAACAATTTTGAGGTTACGAAACCAGTCGGTGAAGTTTGAACCATTCAATTTGTTATCGGTAAGGATGTAACGCAGATCGGTGTTAGTCATGATTTTAAGAGTGCGTTTAAACAAAACCTGAGAGTGAGAAAGAGTAAACGTATGTCATTCATTTGCTTTAAAGCATAACAATCTAAAATTATAGGCCTTTTTAATTTATTTCAGATTGCTCCCACTATTTTGCCAAATTAATAGCCCTCCATATTAATTCGAAGAATTTCACAAATCCTTTAGTGAGCTAGGATCCTAACTCCTGAGATTTCGCCTTGAGTTTGCTCAATAAGCTAGTCTCATTTGTTAGGTAGATTCATGTAATCAATCACATCTCGAATGTGACTCCTAGGTTATTGGGTTACTAACCACATTAGTAACTAATATGCTATTCACATTAATCCCAACCATATTGCCCATTAGTTTATGACAACATGAGTTTGCTCATCCAATTATCATAATCTAATTTAAGTATTACCCCATATTCATGAAAGAATGACTTTCGATAATTCAGGTGTTACCATAAGACCCCGAGCTTGAGTTTGCTCAACAACCCAAAGGCTGAATTATAATATTAGGGAGGGGCAACCGATTTTAATAACTTGCTTATTTACTTAACTTTTTAACGAGGGATTTTATTTAGGTCTCATAATCTAACTTAGTCTTGATTTGCTTTAGCATACATCAGACACATACATTCACATACATTGGCATTATGGACATATCATCTAAATTATTCCGTCGAGCCAGAGACGGAATAAAAGGGCAAACCTAAGGAAATACTAACTATTACATATTTCTCTTTAGGTCCTCCGTCTTCTCCATGGAGCTTTGAAATTACATATTAATTTCTATACTACTATAAGAAAACTTCAATTGAATTGAAGGGAATCAGATGAGAGGAGAAATTACAATAGATAGTAGAAAGGCAGGACGCGCAGGCCCTATTTCAAAAATACCAAAAGACTAAAAGAGGGTCCAAATATGTCCATAACTCCAAACATGCATATACTCAATTAAATAAATTTAATTGGTTGATTACATAACCGGCTTATGTAATATTTAGGTTAATCACATTAACTCGTCAAATTAACTTTCATCCAATTTTACTTCTAATCGTTTTGTATCTTTATATTAATTCTTAGATTAATATAACCATATAAAACGTCGATTATGCATGTCCCAATTATTTTGATTTCAATTCATTTAACACTTTGATTTACAACTTGGTAAAAACAAACTTTTAAACGAATTTTCATTCGATAATCAAAACAGAAAACTATTGATTTCCGAAACATATATATATATATATATATACAAATTATATTCAAGCCGATTTTAACAATTAAAATCAAGTGGGATTCGGGCCGGGGGCCCGAAACTGGGCTGCTGCCGTTTGGCAGCAGCCCCGCGGCTGCGCACGCGGCTGCTGCCGCGAGGCAGCAGCCGCGCGACAGCGGCTGGTCGCGCCGTGAGGCGCGACCCGAGCCGCTGTCGTATTTATATATATATATATATATTTTTATTAAAACATATATATATATATATATATATATCAGATTTTAAAACGGTTTTAAAAACGATTTTCAGAAATAGGAAAAACTATAATAGATTTCCGTTTTATCTTTTAGAATTAATAAAACTAATTTTATAAACCTAACTATAAAACTAATAGATTTTGTTATAATGATTATCAACCGAAATAATTAGGAACATACGCATAATCTATTTTAATTAACAATTAACTAAAATTTATTTATCTTTAGAATTAATTAATCAAACAATTTGTTAATTAATCCTAACAATAAATATTTATTCAATCCTATTGAAAAACTTCTAAATTTTCATATATGAAATAACGGATTTGACGATGGCTCTGATACCACTGAAGGAAAATTAGGCTAAGGTATAGCAGCGGAAATATAAAATTTTTAGCCTACTTCCTTTTAACCATAGGATCCGTTAATCGTTATTTCATATAAAGAGGGATAAGAAGAAATACCTTTTGAAGAACAATCTACCGTTGTTAAAGAAGCGCCCACAACTCTTCTCCGAGTTCCCAAGCACGAAGTAAAACACGGTGAGGTTAAGTAAGAATCAACCGTATGAGATGCAACCAAAATAGATTGCCTCTAATTAACCAACACAAGATCAAAGAAAAAGGAGATAGATGAAATTAATCGATTGATGGAAGCCGTATGAATTCTTGTCCACGAACTAGGGGAGTCGAATTCTCTTTCTCTCTCTTACTTGCAAATTTCGAAAATCACAAAGGGGAGTGGTATATGGCTTAGTCGAAATTCATGTAGTAGGGGAGTATATATAATCACTTGTATCTAAACCCTAGTTAGATAGGAATAGGTTACTTAATAGGAATTCAATTCGGAATAGGATTCCCAATTATTATCTCATTATATATCTAATATATCTAGGATAATAATAAATAACCTAATTGGATAATAATAGGAGTATATTAATCTAATTAAAACTCCTAACTTAATTATCTCTTAATTAATTTAATTCATATTCCTAATCAAATTAGGATTAATGGAATTAAAATAATTCCTCACTAATTATATATAAATTTCGGCCCCCTTAATTAAATGGGCCTTACTGGGCTCATTTGGGCTTCCATCTATTAATGACATCCATCTCTCTTTTGGTTCCAAGTCTTATGTGTGATCCATTAGGTTCTTACTACTTCTGGCCGTATGCAACTATTAAATTAATTTCTTCAAGAATTATATTTAATCTTCGCATAACGGAATGATGTACTGAGTATGTTATTGGCAAGTCTGTAATCATTCCCCCAGAGTCCGTTAAGAAGACAGGTTGATTCTGTCGTTAACCCTTCCGTATTAGTTACAGTATAATTCGATCCTTTATCAACTACATCCTTGAACTGAATCTTATGACTATGGGTGATGTCAAGTCACATATAGCGAGACGTTCGTTTTACTTGTATAGGCCGAGTCAACTCAAAATAGATAGGTTAAGTGAAATTTGTATTTCTTACTCTTAAGCTATCACCTTGCAAGGATTTAGAGTCGAGTCTTCCACAAGCGATCCTTGGATGTATCTCCCATTAATCGGGAGTGATAAATGCTCAATCCAATGTATAACTACCCTGACATTACCTCCTGTGACACCCAACCTTTGCCGTTCACACCCCAGAGTCATCTCTGTTAAGGATCGTGGGACAGCAGGATCAAAGTCTCACATTCAGTAATTCAGTATGACCAATTAACATTCCTTTGAGTCTGAGGATTAGTTATACCTATTAATACCAATGAGATGAATAGGTGACAAGGATGAATCTACCCATCCTGTTATCTCAAATCGGATCCCCAATCCTAATGAACGACGTTTCATCGGATCTATGTAACTGTCCAGATATCTATATATATGAAGCTTGTGAGATCAGCTTTCTGTCGGACAGAAGACATTGTTACATACAAGTCTCAACAGTGATATATCAATCCTAAACATATCACTTGACTTGGGGTGGTTTTAAGTTTATTAGTTTATTATAAAGTTTTGTCTCACTTCATGCTTGTATGAACACTTTATAATCACTTTAAACAAACTTACGCGATTTCCTTTTATTAGACTTTATTTAGTGCTTAAAAGGGATATCGTTTATATAGTTATAAAACATATATCTCATTAAAACAAATGATATAAAGAACAATTCATTTACATTAAGTTTGTATCCTAGAACAATTGTCTATAGGACACTAAACCCCAACACTGTGCTCTACCCAAAAAAGCTTAGTAGTGGATTAAAGCTCGGAAGGATTCCGGGGACTGGATGTAGGCAGGAGGTCGATCCAGGATAAAACTGACGAGTAACCTTTTCTAACGCTTAACTTCTTTATCTGCTTGTTGTTTATCTTGTCTAGTAAAACTCTTAACTGAACGAATACTGAGTTGTGTGAATTGGTGATAAGCTCAGGAATAGACTCTCAAGTGTTATTTCCTGACTCAACGTTAGAAGCAGCCTTAGTCATTGTTTAACTAAAGCTGCCTCTGACCTCACTCAATATCATTATGCTAAGATTTAAGTGAAAATTTTAAGTCATAACTAAAACAAGTCAGCCTTAAAAAGAAAAATTTTAAATTGTTCCTTAACCCCCTTAGGAACTAATTCTTGTAACACAATGGACCAACAAGTGGTATCGGAGCTTAATAGCTCAACTCACAAGATAACACTATCTTGAGCTAATCCCTAATATGGCTGTCAACATCACTCATTTCCTCCTAGGAAATGAAACAACTCAGATCTTACCTGAGGGCTTGTCCATCACTAGGCCACCTCTGTTCTTCGGGTCAAACTATACCTTTTGGAAGAACAGAATGAAAAATTTCATTGAAGCAACAAACATGATTGCATGGCTAGCAATAGTTCAAGGCCCGTTTATTCCCTATGAAACTGTTGATGACGTTAAAGTCATCAAAGATGAGGTTAAGTGGACTAAGGATGACCTCAAGAAACTACAAAACAACACATCGGCTATCAATATGCTTCACTGTGCGTTAGATGTTGCAGAGTACAATAAGATTTCAGGATGCGAGTCAGCACAGGAAATCTGGAGGAAGCTCGAGGTCACCTATAAAGGAACCAGGAAGGTGAAAAAGTCCAAGGTGAACCAGCACATAAGACGTTTTGAGCTATTTGAGATGAATGTTGGTGAAGGCATCTCTAAGATGAATGCAATATTCACCAACATTATAAATAAGCTCAAGAGACTGGGGAAGAACTTCTTAGAAGAGGAGTAAGTCAAGAAGATACTCAGAAGCCTTCCAAAGAGCTAGCAAGCGGAGAAGACTGTTGTTGAGGAAGCTCAAGACTTGACCATGTACAAATATGATGAGCTGATTGGATCTCTACTGACTCATGAGATCTTAATGAAGAGCTTTGAGGTCAAGAAGAAGTCAAAGGACAAGAAGCAGAAGTCATTGGTCATGAAGGCAGTATCCACTGACAATAGCTCCTCAAATATGTTTACTCGAAAGATGAAGAGGCTGTTCCAGAAGAATGAAAAATATTTTAAGAAGCTTTATCGAAAGTATGACAAGTCTAAAGCTGAGTACAATGAAAACAAGGTCAGAAATGAGAACTCAAAGCCTATTACTTGCTTTGAATGTCACCAACCTGGCCACATCAAGTCAAGTTGCCCCACTCTGAAGAAAGACAAAAGGAACGGGGAGTGACAATGATGAGTCATCCTCCTCAGAAGATGGTGCTGCTGAGACAGCAAACATCTATTTTATGGCTGACGAGATTGATGAGTCATGTGCCTCTGAGCAGCCTGAACCCTTGTATGCCTCTGAGAATGATGAGTGAGCTGCTGAGGTAATTTCTCTCCCTGTCCTTAGAAATGAAATGATAAATGCACTAAGTGATCTTTACTCCCTCGTTAAAAAAATGTACCAAAAAAGTAAGAGCACTCAGTAGGAGGTGTGATGAGATTGAGGAAGTCAAACTCAGTGACCTCCGACATCTCCTCCAAGACAATACCAGACAAGATGAAAGTCTTAAAATCATGCACATGCTTGTCTCGGAAGTCCAAGAGGATTCTAAGAAACTCAAGAAGGACATCACATCAATTCAGAACCAACTCAAGGTTCCAAATATAAAGAATTACCATCAGAATGCTCAGTACCAAGGTACTAGTCAGCAAAGATGGTATCCTCAGCAAAATGTGCACTGTGACTTTTGTGGGATGAAAGGCTACACAACTAAAGTGTGTCGCCACCGAGTAAAATATAATGTATTGCCTGCTGAGCCTAACAAAAGAGGACCCAAAAAGGTTTGGGTATCTAAAAGCAACTAGTTCCATTGTAGGTAGGCCTGAGGTGTGCTGAGAAGTCAAAACTATGGTATATTGACAGCACATGCTCAAGGCATATGACGGGTGATGAAACTCAGTTCATCACACGTGTGCACATATGTGGAGGAAGTGTAAGTTTTGGAGACAACAAGAAAGGTAAAATAGTAAGGTCAGGACCCATAGGAGGAAACCCAACTATTGAAAATGTCTCTATATTTAGAGGGCTTGGATATAACCTACTGACCGTAGCTCAGCTGTGTGACAGCGGTAGGAAGGTCATATTCGACGCCTCTGGATGTCAAATTATTGAGAGCAAAACTAATGAGTTAATCCCGACCGCTCCACGAATTGATAATGTCTTTATGCTGAATTTAGAAAAGAAGTTTTCAAAAGAATTATGCTTAGTCTCTAAGGAAGAAAATTCCTAGCTATGGCACATGAGACTTGGTCATGTAAGCATGGACCTCCTTGCCAAATTAGCAAGAAAGCAACTAGTTGAGGGATTACCAAAACTCAAGTTTGAAAAGGATCAGTTGTGCAATGCTTGTTAGTATAGAAAACAAACAAAAAAATCTTTTCAAAGTAAAAATATTGTGTCAACCAATCGTCCTTTAGAATTACTACACTTAGATCTCTTCGGGCCAGTCCAGCCGCTGAGCTTGGGTGGTAGAAGATTTTCCTTAGTTATTGTAGATGATTTCTCTCGTTACACATGGGTCATCTTGCTCAGTAGCAAGGATGAAACATTTGAGATGTTTTCAACCCTTTGTAGGAAAATTGAAAACGATAAGGACTTAAAAATTGCTTGTATCCGAAATGATAACGGTGGAGAATTCAAGAACCAATTGTTTGATGAATTCTGTGAAACCAATGGCATTGACCATAATTTTTCTGCTCCTAGAACTCCTCAACAAAATAGGGTAGTTGAAAGTAAGAACAGAACTCTGGTAGAAATGGCCAAGACAATGCTGAGTGAAAATAGGCTTCCCAAGTACTTCTGGGGAGAAGCTATCAATACAGCGTGCTATATACTTGTTAGGGCTCTAGTCAGACCTATACTGAGAAAAACCCCATACGAACATTGGAAAGGACGAAAACCTAACAAAAGTTATTTTCGAGCCTTTGGTTGCAAATGTTTTATTTTAAACACTAAAGACAATCTTGCCAAGTTTGATTCCAAGGCTGATAAGCCATCTTTTTGGGCTACTCAACTAACATTAAAGCATATAGAATTTTCAACAAAAGAACTCAAGTCTTAGAAGAGTCAATCCATATTGAGTTTGATGAGACTAACCCTGCAGAGAAGGTCAGTCAGATTTCAAAAGATGATCCCAGCGTAGTACCTGCTGAGCTAAGCACCACTCCTGAGTCATTTCCACTCGGACTCACCAAAGGTAAAAACGAAACCGAGATTATCTTTTCTGACCAATCTACTGCTGTAGATATTGTTGAAACACACAACACTGAGGATATTACACTACCGAGAGAAGTTGGAATCCCTAGAGGACACTCTGAGAGCAACATTCTCGATGCTGCTGAGAATCACCTCATGACAAGAAATCAACTAAGGAGGTACCTCAGCAATGTTGCATTCGTCTCAGTTCTGGAACCCAAGAACTTTTCAGAAGCTGAGAATGATAAATTCTGGATGAGTGTAATGCAAGAAGAACTTGACCAATTCAAAAGGAATAAAGTTTGGGACTTAGTGCTACATCCTAAGAGCCAGAAGACAATAGGAACAAGATGGGTCTTCCAAAACAAGCTTGATGAGCAAGGAAACGTTGTCAGGAACAAAACCAGACTTGTTGCTCAAGGATATAGTCAGCAGGAAGGTATTGACTATGGTGAGACTTTTGCCCTAGTGGCAAGGTTAAAGGCTATTAGAATATTGTGTGCTTATGCTAGTTTCATGAAGTTTAAATTATTTCAAATGGATGTTAAAGTGTATTTTTAAATGGAGTTATAAATGAGGAGATGTATGTTAATCAACCTCTAGGGTTTGAGGATCCAAAGTTCCCAAACCATGTTTATAAACTCAAGAAGGCTCTGTATGGCTTGAAACAGCACCACGTGCTTGGTATGAATGCTTAACAAGCTTCCTACTAACTAGAAACTATGTCAGAGGAAAAGCTAATACAACCTTATTTATAAAGAAAAAGGGTAAGGATACTATACTGGCCCAAAGATGCGTTGACGATATTATATTCGGTGCTACTAATGAGTCTCTTTGCAAAGAATTTAGTAAAAAGATGCAAATTGAGTTTGAGATGTCCATGATGGGAGAACTCAACTTCTTTCTTGGACTCCAAATCAAGCAAGGAAAGAATGGAATCTTCATTAGCCAAACAAAATATGCAAAGGAGATACTGAAGAAGTATGACATGGAGAATTGTAAGTCAATATCAACCCCTATGGGTACTGACATTGTCCTCTCAGTTGATGAACATGGTAAGTCAGTAGACAGTAAGTTGTACAGAGGTATGATTGGCTCTCTACTCTATCTTACGACAAGTAGGCCAGACATTCAGTTCTCAATGTGCTATTGTGCTAGATATCAAGCTAACTCTAAGAAATCTAATTATATAGCTATAAAAAGAATCCTTAGATATTTGCAAGGCTTAGTGAATGCAGGTCTATGGTATCCCAACACTACAGAGTTCACACTCTTTGGATACACCGATGCTGACTATGGACGAGACAAGCTGGAACGAAAGAGTACCTCAGGAGTATGTCACTTTCTCGGGAACATTCTTGTGTCTTGGTTCAACAAGAAGCAGTCATCAGTAGCCTTGTCAACCACTGAAGCTAAGTACATTGCTGTTGAAAGCTGTGTTGCTCAAGTCCTATGGATTAAGCAACATATGGATGACTATGGAGTAAAGACAAAACCAATAAGGTCAAGTGTGACCACAAGAGCGCTATTGACCTATCCAAAAATCCAATTCAACATAGCAGGATGAAACATGTTAGCAAAAGACATCACTTCATCAGAGGCTATGTACTCAAGGGTGAGATCAAGCTGACCTACGTTCCAACTGATGAGCAGCTCGCTGATATATTCACGAAGCCACTGGCTCGTGAGCAAATTTGCGCGCTGAGAGAATCAATAGGTATGTTTAATCCTCTCCAATAACTCTGAGTATAAACTGTTTGAGTGATAAACTGACTTGCATGCTCTGAGTTGATACTGAGTAGATAACATATCTTTTAGGGATAACATGTGTATCTAGATAGTGACTAGGATGATGTAACAATCATCATCAGGAAACCATGCGCCGTAATTAGAATTAATGTCAAAATTAATGGCTCTAAGTGGTTCAAATTCCGACCGTTGGGTCTTTGACCTCTGACCTCCCTCATCTTCGGCTATAAATAGCGAAGGAAATTCCTTCATTTCTCCTTACGCTTGAAAATTCACACACACACACTCTCTCTCTCTCTCGACTTCTATCTTTTTCTGCAAATCGCAAGAACACCAAGAACACCATGTCTTCTCACAAAGAACAAACCTTGTTTAGTGGCTCTGAGCAGTATGAAGATAGAGTCTCTGATATCAATCCCTCATCACCTAAGGAAGAATAAGTTGACTATGGATCCTCTCCTAAACCACAAACGAACCCCGAACATAATGAACAACTTGTAACTGAACCCCATAACCTTGACCAAACTGAAACTGATGAGCTTGGGCTTCACACTGAACAGACTCAGAACGTCACTGAGCAACCTGCTGAGTCATCTCAACCAAAGCCCAAAAAGGCTGGAAAAGCTCCCAAACAGCTAAAGTTCTTCACTATGTACGAGGTACTGCAGAAGATCGAAGATCCTCCTATCCACATCTCCAGATACTTCTTATCTGAATTTATTAAGTCAGTAGAGCCCTTCTGCAAATGGATTTCTGACTTAGAATGGGGAACCCTCTTCGGTCTCCCCGGAATCACCTGCCTAGCACTTGTCAAAGAATTCTACAAAAATTTGAAGGTTGCTGACGACGACTATGACCATCTGGTCAGCTCTGTAAAGGGCACTGAGCTCACCATCACTCCAAAGTACTTAGCTGTCATGCTGAAGCTAAAGGATGAAGGAACTAAGCTCCGTAAGGTTAGAGATGAAAAAGACATAGATTATGAAAAGGATTACTGTAAGCCCAAGGGCTTCACTAGTGAAGTCTCTGCAACCTCCCTCTCACAACCTCCCTCTCACAACCTCCCTCTCACAACCTCAGCGCCAAGCCCATTACATGATCACAAATATCCTCTTTCCAAAACTACACTCAACCACATCTGCCTCCAATTTCGAGCTGTGCATAGTGTGGCACATGTTGGAGAAGAAGCCACTGAATATGCCGGTCTTCTTAGTTGGTGCATTTCAATGCAGTACAGTGAAGCTCAGACTGGGCTCACTGATTACGGCCATACTCAAGGACCACAAGGTTGATCTTGGATATGGACTCTAGCAAGTGTACTAGGTCGGATGTAGTGTTGGTAAGACCAAGTGTCGTATTTCACAGGGATTGAAACTAGTTGGTTGAACAGTTACCTTAAGTGTTAGAATTCAAAAGTTGGTTGGTTTGATTTCAGAATAACTAGGCATAAACAAGCAAAATAAGCGAAACTATAAATGAGAAAATAAACCACGGGTTAAACAAGCACATGCCTAGCACTACACCTACGAACAACTGTAACTAGACTATTCCTTCTTAATGAAGTAACACCATATTCCTGATTTGGGTATCTTTCTCATTATTCACTAAGATTTGGTGTCCCATTTCCAAAGATTCTATTCAAGCATTATCAACCAAGTCTCTTTGCGTTAACATACAAGCAAGCATTAAGATTCAGAAAGCATTCATAAATGAAACCCCAATATATGGTTGTTTTCGTCTCCGTCCACTACAATATAAGCCACATAGCTATTTTTGTTACGTCGAAGCACCGTCGTTCCATCTTCGGTAACTAACATGTAGATTGGATCCTAATCTACTCATTTAGCATAGTATTGACAATCATTCATGGATGGAAATACTTCATTAATTGAAAAGATTACTTGCAGTCGCCGTTTAATGGCTGGCTAGGCCTGCAAAAGAATTACTCACTCATTTTCATAAGTGAACAACTTGTTTCTCCCAAAATCATTTTTCCGACAACAAACATAAAAATAGAGAATAAAAGGAAAGGTGGCGAAAAACGAGGCACTGATGCGCCCAACAGATGTTGGTCCGCTGAGCTCACTAAGGGATAAGTGTACCCCGTCGTTATCAAGTAATAAAATCTAGACAAGTCCAGGTATCGAATCCATAGGATTTATTCCTGCAAGTATCGAGCTACTCGGTTTCTAGTGTTATCTAGGCTTTGGGGGGTTTGAGATTGAGTTTTGATTAAGGTAACCTACTCCTAGCTAAGTTATTCTACTCCTAAGTGATCTTTCACTAAAGTAATTACCCGAAGAGATATGGAATGATACGATAATGATGAATATGGGATGATCATACAACTGATTAAAAAACCTAATCTAAGTCACTTTTGTCCGAGGCGATTAATCCTACTTATCCTTCTGAGGTTCCTAGTTCGTGATTCTCTTGTAAGGCCGAAACTAGCTCTAAGGCTCAGCAATTTGGGCTTAATCATCTATAAGGTCGTCAATCTTATAGGCACTGACTAGGTCAGATTCAGCTCGCAATATGTGCCAATTTAATTTTTGGATTTATGAATGAGCTAAATCAATCAGACAAAGCGTAAGACAAAGATTAAATAAATAAACCAATTGAACAAAACAAAAACTATATTATCATTAAAGATGGAGAAATATTGTCACGGAGATACAATTAGCCTAGGATTCATAGACTGTATCAAGAGCTAAACAAGTTATTAAAAAGGTAAGAAAATCCCTTTCAGAGAACCTGTCTACCACTGCAGGCGTCTTCCTAGGACTTAAGGAGGAACCTTGAACAATCCTCGGTGAGCGGAGCTTCAAAGGTTCTTCAATGGAGGTTGAAGGAGATGGAGGAGGTGGAGAGGATTCTTCAAGGGGGAAAGCTAAAGTTTTTTACAATAATGAAAAGATGGAAAAACTAAAACTAAAAATTGATAGGTGAAAAACGGATTTCAAAAACTCTCTCTAAAATAATTACAAACTGACTTCCTGATAATTCCTAACAAATGGAACTATTTATAATGAAAAACTCAAAACTATTCCTAGTGAAAAACTAATTAAAAAAACTATTCATAATAAAAGACTAATTAATAAAAAGCTTTCCTAATGAAAGACTAATTAATAAAAAGCTATTCTAATGGAAAAATAACTCTCCAAATATTATCTAATAAAAATTAATTTATCTTTAGGGATAAAAGATCTAATTATTTAAATACAAAAAGCCCAAAGATAATCCCTAAAAATTTGCCAAAATATTTTGCATGCTTTTTATTTGAATTTGATGCGCCGAGTGGGTCGCTGATTCTGATCCTTAAAAATCTCCACCTTTATCTCTAAAAATCTGCACATAATCTCATAAAATATTATTTAGATAATTCACCCAAAATTAATTAATTATCCTACCAAAAATCCTTTTTAATTACCAAGTCAAATTTGATTTATTTTTGGTAGGTTAATTTGTTAATTTTGGGTACAAATAAAGCTCAAAATAACATATAGAGATTAATTCATTAAAAGTGACAAAATACTTGACCAAAGTTAGGAATATTTAATAAAATGATACAAAGTAATTTAAAAATCTAAAATTGACAAAACAATGATAAATTACTATTAAAGTAAATAAAAAGATAATAAAAGATACAAAATAATCCCTAAAACCGTACTAAAAGATAGGGGTTTTTTACCCCTATCAGGCGCCCCTTTCTTACAACAACTACAATATTTATAGGTCATCAAAACAAACCCTAAAAACAAAGGGTAAAATAGTACTAAAGGTAACTACAAAAGGACAATTAAACAATCTCCCCACACTTGGCACAAGATGGAAGCTGTCTTACTTTCCATGTTTTTGCTTTCTTTCTCTTTCCTTTAGTTTGCTCGACCCACGCGTTTATTTGATCTTTCCAGGTTGACCCATTTATGCTGTTGTTTATGCTGTTCTGTTCTTCTTGTAGCTCTTCATAAGGAATCCTTCTTGAACTGTGATTTCTGCCTGTTTCTTCCATTTCTGGTTGAAAACTATAACTCTGAAGCTCTTTTCCATGAATGTTCAGCCTCGTAAACTTGCTCATTTTACTCGTATCAAATTACCCCCAACTTGAACTCTTGCTTGTCCTCAAGCAACACACCAAAAAAATGAAGGAATATGCAATAATTAAACAGGCAAAAACAGCTAAGTAGATGCACGATACAATCCTTAATAGAAGTTATAATTCATATAACGGGGAGTCTAGGTTGTTTTCAACTAACCAAGTGGATTCCCTGATCTAATAGTGATCCATTGCAGTTGCTTCTGTTTCACTCTATGCTCAGTGTTTACTCTCGATTTGGGTAATTTAAGTCTCTCAACCGCAATGCATGAACAGAAAAAGTTTGGACTTTGCCTTCCTGTCTAACAGAGAATTCAAACTCTTCTTGACACAATTAGAATCATTACAAAGGTAGGGTAAGCTAAGATGTTTGGACAGTTGGTTAGTGTTTTGTGGGTGTTTGATTATGGCACATGTGTTTCTTAGGGTTGGTGAACGGTTCTTATGGATGGCTGGTTGTGCCATAGGTGTTTCAGGGCCTTCTGTTTCACTTTCTCTTTCGATTTTTAGAGAGGACAAGTTTCTCCTTCTTTTAGATTTTCTTGTATATGGAAAGGAATGTAAGATTGTATTTGAGTCCCCTCCGATTTGTTAAATTTCGAAACAGGGCCTTTTTTATATTTGTAATTTAGTGCACCGTGGTTTCAGCCATGGGTTTTGAATATGGGTGTTTGGGGATGTGTATTTGGATGTGGGAACAGGTGTTTGGTGGTGACTGTTTGGGATGTTCATCTTCTTATGCCAAGAATTGTTTTATCCTATTAAAAGGCAGACAAGGCAAAATTTAACCTAATTATCACATGCAAAGCTCACTCAAAAAGAAAATTATTGCAAAGATATGCAAGATTTAGGCACGAGTCTCATTGGCTGTTTGCAACTTGGTCAGTAATCAATATGTTTAGGAAATCCACATGCAAAATGATCAACCAAAACTCCTCACTAGAGGTTATCACAACAATTAAAAGAAAATATGTGCATGGCAACTTAGCTATTAAAACATATTCAATCAAAGCCTAATGTAAAAATGGATGGGTGAAAAGGCGGGTGTTGTGCACAGGGTGGTGATGATGATGTGCTTTGTTTTTATGGAGGTTATTTAGTGATGTGATGAAAAGGATATACAAGATCAGTGGGTGAGCAATTTACATGAACAGCTAGTCAGATGCTAAGATGATGTTCTCCTACCCACAACTTAACCAAAACATTGTCCTCAATGAAAGACAAATGGGTAGGAAGAACAAACGCCAACAGATCACGCAAAAACAACAACAGCAGTAAGCCAAGCAAATGGGAGAGAGAATTACAGATTACACAGTTAGAGATTGGGAGGACTCAGCCTCCTCTTCAGCATTGGCCTTTGTGGTAGGTGGTGTGATTCCTTCTTCCACAATCTTATTGTTCTTGACATGGCTCTTTTGTGAGGCATCTGAAACAGGTGGTTTCAGGACAGGATTATTGTTGCCTTCGAGAATGGCTATTCTAGCATATAGGATCTCCACTTCTTGCTCGTACCAGTTGATTCTCTGCTCCATGACTCTCATATTGATCAGGATGGTATCCATGCTCATTCTGGCTAATATTCGATAAATCTGATAATCACCATCACTGGGGATTGTTTCCTGGAAAGCACGAATTGGTGAGACATGAACCGGCTGGGGCATTCCATCCTCTGATCGCCGTCTCTTGGAAGGTCCGGCAGTGTCCTTGTCTTGCTTCTTCAGTCGCTCAGCCTCTCTCCACAGGTACCAAATGCTCTTTACATCACAGCAGATTTTAATGCGCTTCATGACCTGTCAATTCAAAGGTTCTATAAAGGGACGAATCATTAGTGTAGTAACTTTGGGGTTAAAGAACCCAAGGTTTTGAGCAATGGTCGTGATAAAAGGTCCACAGTATAGACCAGCGACATTTTTCTTCTGCTGCAATGATGCAATGTTCTCCGTAAAATAGTAACCAACATTCAGCGGCTTTTGGTCATGCAGGCAAGCTAGGGCGAACAGGTCGGTGGATGGAACAATTGCTTGATGGGACCTGCCAAACAGTGAGCCAGCCAATAAGCGATGCAGATATTTCAATGAATAACTCTCGATACCTGAGACTTTTGAGGAACTAGGGTTATAATCAGTTTGACCGGTGATAGAATGCCAAAAAGCGTTGGCATCAATCTCCCTAGGGATTTCACGGTAGGCCGACAGGTAGGGTTCCTCCTCTAGTTTGGCCTGGTCGATAAGGCCGAGAAAGATGTTCATCTTGTTCATCGAACAGTTTATGTGATTACCCATGAGCCGGAATTGTTGTGATAAGCTAACTCCTCAATGGCTAAAAATTCTGTGTACTTGACATCCCTTTGGAAGGTGGAGATGAACTCCATCGTGAGCTCGTGATAAGCTAACTCCTCAATGGCTAAAAATTTGGCCAACTTTGTGCCTTCAATCATCAGTCTGACTTCTGAGTCCAGCCCAACCTCTCGCAGGCTTTCCCAGCACATCTGCCGTGTTGCGCAGAGTTCGGTGTTCTGAAAAGCTTCGTAGTTCTTCTGCTTGATCTCGTCGGAGAAAGTTAGGAGTTGCTTGGATAGGACCAGGGAGTCTTGTGTGTTGGAGCTTACGTCTGGTTTCTGCTCTTTGCCCTTAGTGGCAGTGGCGGATCTAGTGTTCTTGCGAGCCATGGTGTAGGGAAAGAAATGAGGGTTATCTTTTGAGCATAGATGGTGCAAATGTGATTGTACGGTAAAGGTGGTGTCTTTTATACACGATTGAAGTGGGTTGATGAACCGCTAGGGGTGGTTCAAATAGAATTGACCAATCACATTTCTTATTCCACCATGAGAATATGGAATTCTTTCGACGTGTTTGGGAATAGGGCTAACCGCATCAATGCTTGTGACCATTGTGACTTGCAGCCCGCCGTCTGACAATTCCCAATTAAAGGACAAGACGGCTCGGGTGGTGGCTGTCTCGTGAGTGGTGAAAAGTTGGTGGGGGAAATGATTGTTCGTACATCCCTATGTACTTAAGATGGTTTTTATTCAAATATAGACTTAAAGCAAAGAGTTAGTAAATAAAGATAAACAAATAAAGATAAACACTGCTATTGAAACTTAACTATTTTTAATATATATATATATATATATATATATATATATATATATATATATAATTATTATTATTTTGTTTTGGTTGTGCTACTTACCTCCTTTCGTTTATCATGGTGTGTTCAAACAATGGGTAATCCCCACTGTTCCTGGAGGTTCATGAACAAGGTAGTGTTTCAAGCGTTGGCCATTGACCTTGAAAATTCCCCCATCTTTCTTCTGAATTTCAATTGCTCTGTGAGGGAATACTCGATGTATAGTGAATAGTCCTGACCACCTAGAACGCAGTTTTCCAGGGAATAGTTGCAAGTGTGAATTGTAGAGTAGCACTTGTTCGCCTTCTTTAAAGATCTTAGCTTGAATACATTGATCATGCCACTTCTTTGTCTGTTCCTTATATTTAAGCGCGTTTTCGTAAGCGAACAACCAGAATTCATCCATTTCATTTAATTGGGCACACCTGTTCTGAGCAATATCCTGTTTATCAAAATTTAAAAATGTTAGTGCCCAGTACGCCTTATGTTCCAACTCTACTGGTAAGTGGCATGCTTTTCCGAACAGAAGCCTAAACGGGGACATCCCTATAGGTGTTTTATAGGCTGTTCGGTAAGCCCACAATGCATCATCAAGTTTTAGAGACCAGTCTTTCCTTGAGGAATTTACTGTTTTCTCCAAAATTCATTTCAACTCCCTGTTGGATAACTAGACCTGCCCACTTGTTTAGGGGTGATATGGGGTAGCTACACAATGAGTGACCCCATGTTTCTTTAGGAGTTTCTCAAATAGGGTGTTGCAAAAATGAGTACCTTGGTCGCTTATGATTGCCCTTGGTACTCCGAATCGGGCGAACAATTGTTTTAAGAATTTAATGACCACTTTTGCATCATTTGATGGGTATGCGCTTGCTTCAACCCATTTGCTCACATAATCAACAGCAACAAGGATATATTGATTACCAAAAGAAGTTGGAAATGGGCCTATGAAATCTATGCCCCAAACGTCAAAAATTTCGCAAACAACTATGTTGTTTAAGGGCATAGCATTTCGTGCCGAAATGTTACCTGTGCGCTGACCTCTATTGCATCTATGAACAAACCTTTGAGCGTCCTTATAGATGGTTGGCCAAAAGAATCCAGCTTAAAATACATTTGCGGCTGTTCGGTTTGCGCCAAAATGGCCACCTGATTTTGAGGCGTGGCATTTGTGTAAAATTTATGTGCTTTCGTCTTGACTTACACACCTCCTGAGTAGTTGGTCTGCACATAACTTAAACAAATGAGGCTCTTCCCAAATATAATATTTTAACTCAGAATAAAACTTGCGTTTTTTGTTAGTGGAATAGCGAAATGGTTTTATTTTGCAAGCCAAATAGTTAACAATATCAGCAAACCAAGGAAGAGTAGAAATGGCAAACAGTTGTTCGTCAGGAAAATGATCGAGGATATCTGGTTGTTCGATCTATATCATAGCTTCAATCCTGGATAGATGATCACTTGCTAAGTTCTCGGAACCCTTCTTATCCTTTATCTCCAGATCGAATTCTTGTAGGATTAACAACCATCTGGTAAGCCTAGGCTTGGTATCCTTTTTGGCAAACATGTACTTTAAAGCAGAGTGGTTGGTATAAACTGTTACTCTGGACAACACAAGGTAGGAGTGGAATTTATCGAATGCATAGACTATAACCAAAAGCTCTTTCTCAGTGGTTGTGTAGTTTTGTTGAGCTTCGTTTAAGGTTTTGCTCGCATATTATATGGGTTTGAATTTCTTGCCAACTCGTTGTCCAAGAACAGCTCCTACACTTATATCGCTGGCGTCGCACATGAGTTCGAATGGTGCACCCCAATCTGGTGCAGTTAGGATAGGTGCGTGTGTTAACATGTCCTTCAGCTGTTCAAATGCCTATTTGCACTGCCCATTAAAGATGAAGTTGGTATCCTTGTGTAATAGTGCAGACAATGGCTGTGCGATTTTGGAAAAATCCTTGATAAATCGTCTGTAGAATCCAGCGTGTCCCAGAAAACTTCGAATATCCTTGATGGTTGTTGGAACAACCAGCTTCTCGATTACTTCCACTTTAGCTTTATCAACTTGCAGCCCTTTACTTGATATTTTGTGGCCCAACACAATTCCTCCTCTTACCATAAAATGGCATTTCTCCCAATTTAAGACCAACTATGTCTGCATCTTTCCAGAACAGCTTCTAAATTTTGTAAACAGGCTTGAAAAGTCATTCCATAGACTAAGAAGTCGTCCATTAAAATTTCAACTGTTTTTTCGATCATATCATGAAATATGGCCATCATGCATCTTCGAAATGTTGTAGGAGCATTGCACAGCCCAAAAGGCATGCGTTTATATGCGAAGGTCCCATATGGGCATGTAAAGGTGGTATTTTCTTGGTCCTTAGTGGAAAAATGGATCTGATTATATCCTGAATATCCATCCAGGAAGCAGTAGAATTGATAACCAGCTAGTCGCTCCAACATCTGGTCGATGAAAGGTATTGGGAAGTGATCTTTTCATGTTGTTTCGTTTAGCTTCCTATAGTCAATGCACATCCGCCATCCTGTGATTATTCTTATAAGGATGAGCTCATTCTTTTCATTTAGGACTACGATGGTGTTGAGCGATTTCCGCAAGTGCACGGTTTCGCTTGTAGTAATAAAAAGATATCGATCTCACAGGGAACGTTTTTTCACAAAAACTTATTTTGATATATTTTAAATAAGACTTAGGTTTATTAAATAGAAAATTGTTAATTGAATTTGGTTTTGAGATTGATTTAATAAGAATCAGATTAGAATATATGTAGAATGTTAGAAATCAATTCCGTCTTGAGATTAAATTACAAGACAGAAACATTTAGCGTTTAAAATAAGAGAAGAGTTGTACTCGTTTGCATTAAGCAAAGATACCAACTTTAAACTTTGTAAAAATTATAAATGTGTAATAAACATAAACTCCTTTAATTAAAAGGCTTTGAACCGTAGAGAACCCCCCTGGCGTTGAGTAGATTTCTACCTTGACCAAATTTATACTTATTTTCGATAAGCCGGTCCAACTATCATATCATCCGTAAGAATGAATTTGCCCAAGTGTTCGACAAAGTTTCCTTGTAGAGATTTGAATTTAACTACATTTTAATGAAAACACCAGAACTTTACTTCGGATCATTTACCAAAGTAACTACATAAGAATATATTGAATTGCATGAACTTTTATTAGATGAAGTGTGAATTGATACAAGTTTACAGAGAACAAAAAGCATGGAAGCATTCAAAACGACATTGGAGTTCCGGGTCGTCAATCCTTTCCTCAAACCTCGTTAGAGTTTGTAAGGCTCCGGGGTCGAATCCGCTACTTAATCTTCTCGCTGAATCTTCGGAATAGAGATGGCATTTCTACTACCAAAATGTAAACTATTCTTCGAACAGTTCTTAATCTAAATCTAATTGTTATTGTGTTTGTAATGAAATCTAAGAACAATGTGTGTACATCAACTCTAACTCTGAATCGTTTTTGACTCAGAATTTCTGCATAAATTCTGCACTAATCTTAAAAATCTAACTCTCTACAACTCTGAAATCAACTCTCTATTTATAGATGTTGAAGAGTCGCGTTTAAGGGTCGTGTCTGCTGTGAAGAGACGTTTCTATCCACCCGAACGGACGCGTTTCTTTGAATTAAAACATGTGTAAACTGTGCTGGAGAAATCTCTGATGTTACCGAGATGGGGAAATCTCTGCCGAGATTAGGGAGTAAAATTTTGGTCTTCGGAACACAAGTGGGAGGCACTGGAATCAGCATGTCACGACCGAGATTAGGGAATCTTGGTCGCGACACGGGAGTTTTTTCCCGCTCCGACTTAGTTCCATCATCCTCATTTTGGTGCGCTGATTTTCCTCGTCTTTGGCTCGTAACTTAGGGTTTTTCCTTCGTTTTTGACTTTTTTCGTTCCTATTTGGATTTTACCAAATATTTAGGTACCTTACATGAAAGAAACATATTCGGACATAAAAGTACTCTAAATAGATATAAACAGCACGATTTCATAGCAATACTGATGTAAATATTAATGATATTTTAGGTATATTTTGGGCTTAACAAATCTCCACACTTAATCTTTTGCTAGTCCCGAACAAAATTTCACTGAATTTATCCTTTAACTAATCTCTTAATGAAAAATAAAACATATATCTATGTATTCCTTTTTAAATTAGTTAAGCCGAAAAGGTGAACTTCGCATGGCAAATTTATACGCAAAATACCAAACTAACTAGTATAAAGGCGATATATCATTCGTCTTGTATTTTCAATTTTAAATTGAAGTATTCGGGACGATATAAGCACGCATGTTATTGAGTCTTTCGTCTCAAGGCATTTCAAAGCACAAAATTTCATTTCCCAAACCTAAACTATTATATGAATTATATTAAATGAATTAAGTACTTAGGTTAATTTATTTGCTTAGTTACGCCCGAGATAAGGGTGGTCTTGATCGTAACTTTATATGCATTTTATTTGTGTTCGCTTAAGAGGTACCGACCATGCCATGGGTGGACGCAATCGTTACTTTAAACTTAAACGTGCTTAATTTTTGCTTTAATTTCAATGTTCCTTCCATACCTCGATTGTGATAAGGGTGGTCGCAATCGTGGCCAAAAGTACCGTTTACTTAATTTTCTTCCCTTTCATACCTCGATTGTGATAAGGTTGGTCTCAATCGTGGCCAAAAGTTAAGAATATGGCTACTTGATTAATTAACATGAATTATAAAATTAAAATTATAAATTGTAAATTGGGAAAAAGAAAAATAGCACATTCATCCTATATTGACTTAAAATTCAACATGTATTATGGCTAAAGTTTTCTTAAAAACTTCAATTGGTGTTAATGTAAGACGAAAACCAAACCGAGCTAAAAATTATTAGTTTAATTTAATGCCTATAAACCTAATTGAAAATTTAAAATAAGATTTATTGTATCATGAATTTCATGATATAAAATAGAGATTGAAATAAAGAATTTATTTATTTAAATACATTCACTCGTGACGTTTTTACTTAAAAATCGTATCGGAGATTTGTGAATAATTTGAAAAATATTACCCGTATAGAAATTTTATTTCTATTGATAATGATAACCTAAAAATAATCATATCCTTAAAATTATTTTAATTTATGATTAATTTATAAAGATATGAAAAATGTTAAATTATGAAAAACAATATTTTGCATTAAAATGTCATTAAAAAGTATGACTTTGTTGAAAATTTTTGCATATTAAAAATGTTGCATATTGCATAAAACAATTGTTGCATTAAAAATTATATTTATAAATTATATTTATATTTATATAAATGGTCTTTATTCTTATTCATTGCATTTATTCGTACTAAAAATAAAACGATATATGTAATATCTCCTCCCACACTTAATTTGGACCGTGTCCTCATTGGTGCAAAAATGGATAAAACACGAAAAATTGTATGAAAATAAATCATACGAAGTAAGAGATAAAAATTATGAAATAAAAATCATCCATCATAATATGAAAAAGAAAATTAAATTGTACCAAACATATTAGGAAATATAAATATTGTACCAAACTTAAACATAACAAGATAAAAGATAAATAAAAGAGTAGATAGAACCTAAGCATAAGTAGGCGAATCCGGTGGAGATGGTGTGGTCTTAACATTTTGACGACGGAAAAACGATAATACCCGACGTCTTGTTGACTTGTGCTCCCTCCGCAAGGTGTTGATATTAGTGTCCATCTCGGTGATTCTTGAACTCATTGCTTGGTTACTTTCAACTATATAATCCAACCTCAAGTTCAATTGACGGCTGTGTGCATTCATTTGGTTCCAAATTTGTTGCAAATTAATGGGTTCATCAATATGATGCTCATGTGCTTGTGGTTGTTGTTCATCATGCGCCTCCTCCTCACCCGCTTCTTCTTCACCACCCTCTTCGGTACCTACACCATGGGAACTAGAAGCTCCTCCACCCGTATGACCACTAAGATGTGCAATACACTCCTCATACGAAACAAAAATGGGAGGACCTTCTCTAAGCAATAAATTGGCTCGAAGAAGAGCCGAGATATCCAAAAGAGGTAAATAGTCTTGGTAAGTGAGGTTTTGAAAATCCGTTAACTCCCCACATGCACCCATCATAAGTCTGGTAATAAAATTCCCTAAAGGTACTTGCTTAGTGTGTGATGCGGCGGCACGGGCTAAATTATCAAAGAGCATTCCTATGCTATCAATTTGGAGACCTTTGAACAAACAATCAAGCACAAATAAATCCCGAACTTGGACTTTAGAACTTTCAACCCTTCCAAACAAGGAGAAACTCGAAAATTTGTGAAAATAAAACACACAATTATCACGAATCAACTTGCTAGATGTGTTTTTGGGATAAAAATAGTCTTGGTCCGAAAGTGTTTGCCAAATGGTGTGTGAATCAATCTCCTTAGGCTTTTCAACAAAAACACTAGTTGGAAAACCAAACATATTGCCCATAGCTTCATAATCAACTTGATAAGTGATACTATTGTTCCTAAAAGTGATAAATCTTTTCCTCTTATCAAATTTCAAAGTAACTAAAAACTCAATAATGAATTCATCATTATGAGGAAATTTCATGCTTGCAAATGTAGTCCAACCAAGAGTAGAAAGAAATTCATTAATTCGGTCCGAGAAAGATAACTCACTAACTGTATCAAAATGGAGGAAAGGCATGTCAATGAACTCCATTTTGGTACCGGAAAAATGAACATAGCATTTTCCTTCCGCCTCAGATTCAATGTCGAAAAATGCACCATATCTCACACGAAGACGATTGGCTTTGGTGACCTTTGGTTTGTGTCCGGAAACTTTGGTTCTAGGCATGATTTTTTAGTGTTTGAGAATATGAAAGAAGAGAGAAAATCAAAAGTTTGAAAGGTTTTTTTGTAAATGGTAATGGTGAATGAATAAAAGAGGAAGATAGTGAATAGGGAATGAATAAATTGGGAAGAGTAAAAGGTAGAGTATTGAGAAGAGTTTAGTGTGTTTAATTGGGTAAAATTAGAGGTGATTTGATGTTTGTGTAAGGAGTAGGTACACATAGGGTTGAATATAGGTGTTTAGAGTTATTATAGGAATAAGAATAGACCATTTTTTGTGCAAAAATTGGAACTAAATAGTTCCTACAGGTCGCGACACGGCAATTTCTGGAGAGCTAATCTCCAGAAATTCGACCGTTTTGCTGCTCGCATAGAGATTTCGCAATCTCTATCGAGATTCGTGCCCTAGTGGCTGAAAAATGCGAATAAAAACTCTGTTTTGACATAATTTCTGTGTAAATATGTCCTACAAATGAAAACATGTATACCTGAAACTTAAAAACACAAAATAAAACATTAAATGAAAGGAAAACCAAAGGTTTAACCTTATTAAATTGGGTTAATGAATCATTAAATGCCTTAATTAGAGTTTAATGTATAATGAATGTGCATTAATTCATGTAAGTTAAATGAATAAGCATTTAATGTAAATGAACCTTTTAAGAGTGAAATAAATAAGTATTTAATGTATATCACCTTTTTAAGTATTATTAATCATTTATTCATATTAAAACTTAAGCATTGAAACTTATGCAGATTAATTAAATTATATAGAGATTCATGTTGAAGGTTATACTGTTTCATTTTAACATTATATACAAATTCATTCTAATAACTTGCATGGTTAACATATATTAATAAAAAATAACCAAAGAATCAAAACTTGATATTTTATTAAAAATGAAAAACATATATACATAACAAAACAAAAAATAAACATATATAAAAATGAAAACAAACCTATGTACAAACTATATACACACAATTTAAAAACAAACAGAACAAAACAAATTAAACTAAATTCTCATCCCTTTGAATTGGGATTCGCATAGCCCGATAACGATCAATCTTCACTTGCACGAAGATCTGTTTTTCTTCTGCAGAAAGAAATCTTAGGCCGACTCTAAAAATACGCTTCACAAGACCCTCATTTTCCAAAAATTCATAATCCATTATTGGAAATGGTTCAGCATCAGTCCATACAGAAATTGCTCCCTTTGCTCCAAGGATGATTCCACAAATTATATTCCCAAATCCAATCTTCTTATCTTTGGATCGTGATGCGGCAACCAAACCTTCCATCAATATTTTTGAAGAATTGACGGTGTTGCCTTGGAAAATATCCCCTAATACATACAAGTCTGTGTCTTTGACAACACTGCTTCTAATTCATCCAAACAAACTGTGACACAGGAACTTGTGTAAATAAAGCATTGAATTGGAGTTGATGGACTTGTTGTAGGTGAGACTTGGATTGAAACACCAAAAACCAGTGAACATCCTCCAAATATCTCTAGATGTCATGCCTCTGCCAGGATGGTAATTTGTAGTATCCCTGGGCAGGAAACCAAACCAGGCATGTAATTCAGGGTAACCAAAAATGAAAGTTTCATCATCCTTGTGAAAACTTAGACGAATTCGACGCTTATTCACAAAGCGCACTGTACAGAAGAATTCCAAAATCCAGTCTCCAATTATTGGAAATCGCATGTAGGCGAACTTAGACCAGCCTAAATTCCTCAAATAACGATCTATATCTTCGCTTATTCTGAGTTCATCATTTAAGAACTCATCCATGTACAGCATTTCGACAAAAATTGCATAGCGAAATCGATAATAACGTCTTCTTTCATCATGGTTGTAAATGGGGAATGGTGCACCGTAGCGTTCTGACATATCAGGACGCTTATTGCGTCCAGCAGCATTCTTCTTGGAAGATTTATGCTTGGTAGTCATGTTTTTTTGTAAAAGAAAATGGTTCTAACTTTGTTTTTAGTAAAGGAATGGATAATTTAGAAGAAATCAGAATTGTCTGATAGAGATGAAAAGATGGGAAGTAAAATAATTCTGGTCTTCTCTAAATTATTTATAATGAAAACAGGATGAATTAATGTGTCTGTTGGTAGCGAAAAGGTGTAAATTCATACCTTTTGGCTAAAAACTGACATTGTTTTTCGAATTGTACAGCAAAGGCTTCAAGAATAAGAAGAAACAAAGGTGACAGGTCCAAAAATAACCCGTGTCGCGACCGAGATTAGTGAATTTCGGTCGCGACATGTTGTTTCCCTCTTGAGAAACGTGCGTCGAAACCCTATTTCGTGATTCACGGTAGAGATTTAATTCATCTCGGTAAGTTCAGAAACTTTCCTAACTTTTCCTGAATAATTGAATCCTTGAAATCTCAACTGGGATTCCTGAAATCTCAACCGAGATTCTTGAATATTTCACTAATACATAAGAATTTCCTGAAAACTAATTAAAAACATGACTGTAATAAATTTTTATAGATTGTAAACTTGTTATACACAAATCTAAAAACTAAAAATCACATAAAAATAAAATTGCAAAAATAAATAATTTGAAATTTAACTAAAAACAAGTAAAAATAAAAGAAAACTTGAAAAAAAAAAATAAACAAGAAAATGTATGAAAATTAATGAATTAATCTTCATAGAATTCGTTTACAAATTCAATTTCATGAATTGGAGCGTTTTCATAATAAATTTTACATCTATTACCATTAACTTTGAAACGACATCCATCGATTCTTTCTAGTTCTAAGGATCCATAATCGAAAGTTTTAACGACTAAAAATGGTCCTGACCATCTAGACCTAAGCTTACCTGGAAATAACCTGAGTCGAGAATTAAACAGTAATATTTTATCTCCAACATTAAAGCTTTTAATTTTAATTTTGGCATCATGCCTTTTTTTCACTTTTTCTTTGTATATCCTTGTATTTTCGTAGGATAAATGGCGTAATTCATCCAACTCGTTTAAGTCGAATAGACGCTTCTTTCCTGCTTTTTGCAAATCATAATTAAGTGTTCTAATAGCTGAATATACTTTATGTTCTAATTCTACTGGCAAATGACAAGCTTTTCCATACACGAGTCGGTACGGTGTCATTCCTATAGGTGTTTTAAATGCAGTCGGTATGCCCATAACGCATTGTTAAGTTTTCATGCCCAGTCTCTTCTTGAAGACGAAACTGTTTTCTCTAGTATCCATTTGAGTTCTCTATTAGATATCTCTGCTTGACCATTCGATTGAGGATGGTATGGCATAGATACGCGGTGGTGTACTCCATACTTTTTCATAAGCGATTCAAAACTTCGGTTTATGAAATGGGTACCTCCATCACTTATCATAACTCTAGGGACTCCAAATCTACAAAATATGTCATCAAGAAACTTAACAACAATCTTAGAATCATTTGTTGGGGTTGCAATTGCTTCAACCCACTTTGAAACATAATCTACGACTACTAATATATAAGTTTTAGCAAAAGAAAGGGGAAAAGGACCCATGAAATTGATTCCCCACACGTCAAAGACTTCAACTTCCAACATGTTCGTGAGAGGCATCTCATCTTTCCTTCCTAAATTCCCGGTTCTTTGACATTTGTCACACCGAATAACAAACGAACGAACGTCTTTAAACAATGTAGGCCAAAAGAAACCGCATTCTAATATCCTAGCTACTGTTTGACTGACGCCATTATGCCCTCCATAAGAGCTTGAATGGCATTCTGACATTATAGACTCATATTCATCTTCACTGACGCATCTCCTAATTATACCATCACCACATGTTTTGAACAAGAAAGGATCTTCCCAAAAATACATTTTAACATCGGAAAAGAATTTCTTCTTTTGTTGGAAACTTAACCCTTCTGGAACAATGTTAGCTGCGAGATAATTAGCTATATCTGCATACCACGGTGATATGACACTGTTTATTTTTTTTTTGAGAAATTCATCGGGGAAATCATCTCGTATACCGGTTGTTTCACCGATAGGACCGTTTTCATCTTCAAGTCTTGATAGATGATCGGCGATAAGGTTTTCGGCTCCCTTTTTATCTTTAATTTCTATGTCAAATTCTTGTAATGACAAGACCTATCAAATAAGACGCGGTTTTGCATCTTTCTTAGCGAATAGATACCTTAAAGCTGCGTGATCGGTATATATAATGACTTTAGATCCTAACAGATACGACCTAAACTTATCATATGCAAATACTACTGCTAGCATTTCTTTTTCGGCTGTGGTGTAATTTAACTGTGCACCGGACAATGTGTGACTTGCATAATAAATGACATGAAGGTTCTTATCCTTCCTTTGACCTAATACACATCCTACGGCTAAGTCACTTGCATCACACATAATTTCGAAAGGTAAATCCCAATCGGGTTTAGCAATTATGGGTGCACTGACTAAGGCAATTTTCAATGTTTCGAAACCTTTAATACAATCTTCATTAAAATCAAATGTTGAATCCTTTATTAGCAAATTAGTAAGTGGTTTGGAAATCACAGAAAAGTTTTTAATAAATCTTCTGTAAAAACCCGCATGTCCTAAAAATGACCTTACTCCCTTAACAGTAGTTGGTGGGGGTAATTTCTCTATGACTCAAGTTTTTGCTCTATCCACTTCTAATACTTTTTCAGATATTTTATGACCTAAAACTATTCCTTCATCTACCATGAAATGCCATTTCTCCCAGTTTAAAACTAAATTCGTTTCTTCACATCTAGACAACACTTTATCTAAGTTTTCTAAACATGCATCAAAAGAATCTCCATAAACTGAAAAATCATCCATAAAAACTTCCATGATATCTTCAATGAAATCGTTAAATATTGCAGTCATACAATGTTGAAATGTTGCTGGTGCATTACATAGACCAAAGGGCATTCTCCTATATGCAAAGGTTCCATAAGGACATGTGAAGGTTGTTTTATCTTGGTCATCCGGGTAAATATATATTTAAAAGAATCCGGAATAACCATCGATAAAACAATAAAAAGCATGATCGGCTATCCTTTCGATCATTTGATCAATGAAAGGTAGAGGAAAATGATCTTTCCTGGTTGCTTTGTTTAGGTTCCTATAATCTATACAAACCCTCCAACCGGTGGTGGTTCGCGTAGGTATTAATTCACCTTCGTCATTCCTTAATACAGTTATGCCTCCTTTTTTAGGTTCACAATGGATTGGACTAACCCATTCACTATCCGAGATTGGATAAATGGTTCCATTGTCTAAAAGCTTAGTAATCTCATTTTTTACTACTTTTGGCTTTGGTGACCTTTGGTTTGTGTCCGGAAACTTTGGTTCTAGGCATGATTTTTTAGGTTCACAATGGATTGGACTAACCCATTCACTATCCGAGATTGGATAAATGGTTCCATTGTCTAAAAGCTTAGTAATCTCATTTTTTACTACTTCTTTCATGTTCGGATTTAAGCGTTTTTGCCTATACGCTTTAGGTGGCTTATCTTCTTCTAAGTGAATTATGTGCATTACAATACTAGGATTAATTCATTTTAAGTCTGAAATTTTCCATCCCATACTTCCTATCCTATTTCGAACAACTTCTTTCAATTTTTCTTCTTGATCTTTAGTTAACTTGTTACATATTATTATAGGTAGAGTATCACTTTCACCTAGGAAAGCGTACCTTAAATGGTTTGGTAACTCTTTAAGTTCTAACTTAGGGGGTACTACAATTGAAGGCGGAACTGGTCCATCTTCTCGAATCAAAGGCTCTGGGTCTTTATCTTCTAATTCTTCTCCCACTATGGGTTCTATCATTTCTTCTCTTTGAACAATATCATTGACACATTCTTTAACCAAATCAAGTTCCATACAAGTGAATTCTTCCATAGGATATTTCATCACTTTGTTCATATTAAACTCAATCTTATATTCACCTATCCTCAAAACTACTTTCCCTTCCGATACATCGACTAATGCACGTCCCGTATTTATAAACGGTCGACCAAAGATTAGTGGACAATTAACGTCATATGCAAAGTCTAATATAATGAAATCGATAGGAAAAATGAACTTATCGACTTTGACTAAAACATCCTCAATTATACCATATGGTTTTTTAGTGGTTTGATCCGCTAATTGCAAAACCATGTTGGTATGCTTGATATCTTCTACTAAACCTAATTTATTAAAAATAGACAACGACATTAAGTTAATGCTTGCTCCTAAATCACAAAGACAACTTGGGAATTCAATGTCTCCCAACTTACACGGGATGGTAAAACATCTAGGATCTTTGAGTTTAGTGGGCAAGTTACTTGACACTATTGAACTATAGTCCTCTGTTAACGATATGGATGAAATTCCTTCCCAACTGATTTTCTTAGAAATCAAATCTTTTAAAAACTTACCATAGTTAGGAATTTGTGTTATCGCATCCATAAATGTTAAATTTATATGCAAATTTTTAAGTTTGTCCAAAAACGTTAAAAGTTGTTTGTCATAGTCCTTATTTTGGACTTTATGTGGAAAAGGTGGTTTGGGTACAAAAGTTTTTGTACTTGCATCAATTGGTGAACTTTTTGTATTTAAAGTATCTTCCTTGGATTTTGTTGGTAAATCAGTTCCCTGCAAAGTAGAATCTCCGGGCATTTCTGGACCTAAGTAATTTTTCCCTGAACGAAGAGTGATAGCCTTTACATGCTCTTTCGGATTTTCTTCCGTATGGCTGGGAAGACTTCCCTCTTTTCGGGATGGAATTGATTTAGCAATTTGTCCTATTTGAACCTCCAAATTATGGATGCTAGACGAGTGGTTTTTAATAAGTTGATCGAATTTATACTCGATACGTTTAAAACCATCATCATGGCTACTTACTTTTCCACCGATAGCGTCTATAAATTTGTCGATTTTAGAAGATAAAGTGCTAATCATATCTCTTGATTGATTTTGATAATTATTGGTACAATTTTGATTAGCATTGGTATTATTATTATTATTATCTTTCCAGTTAAAGTTAGGATGATTCCCCCATCCAGAATTATAAGTACTAGAATAAGGATTATTAGTTTGGTTTTGCCCTTGGACAAAATTTACCTGTTCAATCTCATCCATATCTTCGTAATCCACATCCGTTGGGATTGGATTACCATTGGTATCACACGGTGCCATAAACTTATCAATTTTGTGCGATAAGGTAGAAAATTGGGCTTGTAACATCGCGACTGGATCGAGATTCACTATACCTTTAATTGATGATGTGGTTGAGGATGATGGTTTCGCCACTGGTATGTGTCCATGTTCTGCGAGCCACATACTACTGTTGATTGCCATTTCCTCCAAAAGTTCTCTTGCTTGGGCGGATGTCTTCTTCATAAATAACCCTCCGGACATAGCATCTAATGGTCCTCTAGTTGTAGGATTAATTCCATTATAAAAAGTTTGCATTAAAAGTGCATCGGGTAATTGGTGATGTGGGCATAAACGTTGAAGTTCCTTAAAACGTTCTCAAGCCTCATAAAGAGTTTCATTATCATTTTGAGAAAAAGATGTTAACTCTTTTATGACTCTTGTTGTTTTTGCTAAAGGGAAATATTTTGATAAAAATGTTTGGGCTAATTGGTCCCAAGTTGCAAATGTTGCGGCTGGCATAGAAGTTAACCAAACTTTGGCTTTATCCTTCAAAGTGAAAGGAAAGAGTCGAAGTTTAATTGCTTCGGCAGTCACATCAGTTATTTTGAAAGTGTCACAAATTTCTAAGAAAATTGTCAAATGGGTGTTAGGGTTTTCGTTAGGTAGTCCATAAAACGTTACATTGTTTTATAACATATTAAGCAGGGCTGGCTTAATTTCAAACTGGTTTGCATTTATTCGGGGTCTAACTATACTATTGGTTACACCGGCCACTCCTGGCCTAGCGTAATCCATAAGTGTTGGTGGATCTGCCATATTTTCTGGCTCGGAATTTTGTTTTTCTTTGTCTTTTTTGTTTTTTCTATTATCCCTAATCGTCTTTTCAATTTCAGGATCTAATGGGTTTGGTGGAATACCCGAACTTCGAGAACTGTGCATGAACTTGCAATTTTTGCACGAACCAAAACTACCTTCAAAACAGAATTGAAAAATAGATATGTAAGTAAACTGAAATAAATAAAATATAAAAGTTAAAATAAGTATGTATAAACCTAGATTCGAAATAAAACACGAAAAATCTAAATTTTTGTAAAAAAATTTTGGCGTTCCCCGGCAACGGCGCCAAAAACTCGTTGAGCGATTTCCGCAAGTGCACAGTTTCGCTTGTAGTAATAAAAAGATATCGATCTCACAGGGAACGTTTTTTCACAAAAACTTATTTTGATATATTTTAAATACGACTTAGGTTTATTAAATAGAAAATCGTTAATTGAATTTGGTTTTTAGATTGATTTAATAAGAATCAGATTAGAATATATGTAGAATGTTAGAAATCAATTCCGTCTTGAGATTAAATTACAAGACAGAAACATTTAGCGTTTAAAATAAGAGAAGAGTTGTACTCGTTTGCATTAAGCAAAGATACCAACTTTAAACTTTGTAAAAATTATAAATGTGTAATAAATCTAAACTCCTTCAATTAAAAGGCTTTGAACCGTAGAGAACCCCCTTGGCGTTGAGTAGATTTCTACCTTGACCAAATTTATACTTATTTTTGATAAGCCGATCCAACGATCATATCATCTGTAAGAATGAATTTGCCCAAGTGTTCAATAAAGTTTCCTTGTAAAGATTTGAATTTAACTACATTTTAATGAAAACACTAGAACTTTACTTCAGATCATTTACCAAAGTAACTACATAAGAATATATTGAATTGCATGAACTTTTATTAGATGAAGTGTGAATTGATACAAGTTTACAGAGAACAAAAAGCATGGAAGCATTCAAAATGACATTGGAGTTCCGGGTCGTCAATCCTTTCCTCAAACCTCGTTAGAGTTTGTCAGGCTCCGGGGTCTAATCCGCTACTTAATCTTCTCGCTGAATCTTCGAAATAGAGATGGCATTTCTACTACCAAAATGTAAACTAGTCTTCGAACAGATCTTAATCTAAATCTAATTGCTATTGTGTTTGTAATGAAATCTAAGAACAATGTGTGTACATCAAATTGCTTTTACAAAATTGAATTCTAACTCTGAATCGTTTCTGACTCAGAATTTTTGCATAAATTCTGCACTAATCTTAAAAATCTAACTCTCTACAAGTCTGAAATCAACTCTCTATTTATAGATGTTGAAGAGTCGTGTTTAAAGGTTGTGTCTGCTGTGAAGAGACGTTTCTATCCACCCGAACGGACACGTTTCTTTGAATTAAACATGTGTAAATTGTTCTGGAGAAATCTCTGATGTTACCGAGATGGGGAAATCTCTACCGAGATTAGGGAGTAAAATTTTGGTCTTCGGAACGCAAGTGGGAGGCGCTGGAATCAGCGTGTCGCGACCGAGATTAGGGAATCTCGGTCGCGACACGAGAGTTTTTCTCTGCTCCGACTTCATTCCGTCATCCTCGTTTCGGTGCGCTGATTTTCCTCGTCTTTGGCTCGTAACTTAGGGTTTTTCCTTCGTTTTTGACTTGTTTTCGTTCCTATTTGGATTTTACCAAATATTTAGGTACATTGTATGAAAGAAACATATTCAGACGTAAAAGTACTCTAAATAGATATAAACATCACGATTTCATAGCAAAACTGATGTAAATATAAATGATATTTTAGGTATATTTTGGGCTTAACAGGTGGTACCTCCTTTCTTTGGCACAACCTGTACAGGCCTGATCCACACACTGTCTGAAATTGAGTAGATGATGCCTGCTTCGATGAGCTTTATTACTTCCGCATTGACTACTTCCTTTATGTGGGGGTTTAACCTTCTCTGTGGTTGAACAGTTGGTCTGTGATCCTCTTCCATAAGAATTTTGTGCATACATATGGTTGGACTGATCCCCTTTATGTCTTCAATCTTCCACGCTAGAGCTTCCTTATATCGTCTCAGGATGGTGAGCAATTGTTCCTTCTAGTCTTGGGTTGGTGTGGCAGAGATAGTAACTGGTCTGCTGTTCGGTGGATCCAGGAAGGCATACTGTAAATGATCGAGCAAAGGCTTTAACTCTGGACACCTTGATTCGTCCTTCTTTCCTATGTTTGGTTCTGGAAGGGTATCCTTTTCTTCTTCATCAATGCAGCCTTCAGCTGCTTCTTCATTAGGTGCTGATTCGAATAGTTGTTCTACCTCCTTATCCGTCTCTGCATCATATTGTTCCTATAAAAAGAGATGTTCATCACGTGTATCTAGAAAGTAACACGCATCATTAGAAGCGGATGCATAGCGAACAACTTCATGCATTTTAAACACTACTTCCTCGTTATTGATCTTCAGAATAATATGTCCTTTATGTACATCAATGACAGCTCTTCCAGTGGCTATAAATGGTTGTCCCAAGATTATTGGGACTTCCAGACCTTCAGCAATATCCATTATTACAAAATCAATAGGTAGAATAAAATTTCCGACCTTAACCAGTACATCTTCAACTATGCCTTTGGGGTATCGAATGGATCGATCAGCTAATTAAATTGTGACCTTCGTAGGTCTTGGTTCTCCTAACCCCAATTGCATATAGATTAAGTAAGTCATAAGGTTGATTCTAGCTCCTAGATCACATAGGGCGTTTTGAATAGTGAGCGTTCCTATCGAACAGGGTATAGAAAAACTCCCTGGATCTTTTAGCTTCTTTGGAAGCTGTTGTTTGGCTTGTAAGATTGAAGAGCTATCTCTGTTTAGTTGCACCATAGCTATGCTTTCCAGCTTCTTTTTGTTGGTGAGTAGGTCCTTTAGAAATTTGACATACATGGGCATTTCGGATAGAGCTTCGATGAAAGGTATGTTGATGTGCAACTTTGTCAACTATTCTAGAAAGCTCTTGTGTCTTTTCTCACAGTTCTGCTGTTTCAATCGATTCGGGTATGGTACTCATGTTTCATATTGAGGTGCAACTGGTCCGTCATCGACTAACTATTTATCTTTCTTTTGCTGTGGCTCAGCTGTTTGCATCCTTGGTTCAGTTGTTTTTCCTGCAACAGTTTTATCAACAACATTAGATAATTCTTTGCCTCCTCTTAAAGTAATAGCATTGACCTCTTCTTTCGGGTTGGTCACATTGTTGCTTGGGAGTGCTCCTTTTTCCTTCGAGGAAATAATCATTGCAAATTGTTGCATTTGAGTCTCAAGGCTCTTGATGGATGACTATGTCTGCTTTATGAACTGCATCATCATGGATTCCAAATCAGGTTTGCCTTCTTGTTGAGTATTTATTTGCCTTTGGTACTGTTGGTTGGATGTGCTGCCCTGTTGTGGCTGATAGGTTGTTCTTTCATTATCATGCATGTACGGTGGTTGAGCAGCTGGTTGTCTCTGGTTGTCCTGCCATGAAAAGTTAGGATGGTTTCTCCAACCAGAATTATACGTGTTCGAATAGGGATTAGGTGGTTGTCGAGCAATGAAATTGCATTGTTCTTGCATGGATGCTCCTGGTTTGATTCCTAGACAGTCTATTGGTCTGTGAGGACCACTATAGAAATCGCAACCATCATGTGATAATATCTCGACTAGAACAGGTGTTTGCGTGTGAACTGTATAGACATTCATCTTTCCCATTATTTTGACCTGTTGGTCCAACTGAGAGGAAAGTCTCATGATAGCTTCGTTATTTGCACTGTTCGTAGTTCTCTTCCCATCACTTTGTACTGAGTGCCATTTGTAACTTGTATTGACAACTCTTTCGATCAGCTCATACAACGCTCGGGGTTCAAGTTCCTCTGGATTTCCATTGGCAACTGATTCGATTTGGATCTTGTACGCGTTGGTTACTCCATTATAGAAGTTTTGAACTTGCATCCACATGGGTATGCCATGATTCGGTACTCTTTTCAATAGCTCCTTATATCTCTCCCATGCTTCGGATAATGATTCATCATCCTCTTGAAAGAAATGAGAGACCTCATTCCTTAGCTTGATTGCTTGTCTTGGGGGAAAATATTTCATTAAGAACAGTGTAGCCATCTCTTCCCAGTTAGTGATCGAACCTGGTTGCAAATTCTTCAACCAGTTCTTCGCCTTATCTTTCAAAGAAAATGGAAACAGCTTAAGTTTGATCACTTCATCACTTTCATTTCTATGGGTGTGAAATGTATTGCACATGGTGACAAAGTCCTGAATATGAGCATTTGGGTCTTCATTCGGGTATCCCCCAAACTGCACAGCTGTTTGCACCATTTGAATCATTGAAGCTTTAACTTCGAACAAGCGGTTCCTTCATTGGGTAGCACAATACACGATGAATGGCCTTCAGTAGATGGTCTGGAGTAATCCTTCATCCGCAATCTCTGATTCCCATTGTTGTTATTGTCTCCATTAACACCATTATTTTCAACACGACTCTCCTCGTTGTTCCCTGGTTGTTCAGGATCTGGTATCTCATTTTCGCGATTCATTCTGGCAAGTCTAGCTTGTTTGAGCAGTCTTCTTCTTCTTTTGTAGGTTCTCTCGATTTCGAGGTCCACATGCAGAATAGGAATACATGTTCTTCGCATAAACAGCTAAGAATCGAAACAAGGAAACTAGACAAACAGGTGGTTATCGGGTAACAAAATAAGCATACAAATTCTTCCAATCTTAGATTTAACAATCCCCGGCAACGGTGCTAAAAAACTTGGTATGTTGGATATGGACTCTAGTAAGTGTACTAGGTCGGATGTAGTGTTGGTAAGACCAAATGTCGTATTCCATAGGGATTGAAACTAGTTGGTTGAACAGTTACCTTAAGTGTTAGAATTCAAAAGTTGGTTGGTTTGATTTTCAGAATAACTAGGCATAAACAAGCAAAATAAGTGAAAAGATAAATGAGAAAATAAACCACAGGTTAAACAAGCACATGTCTAGCACTACGCCTACGAACAAACTATAACTAGACTATTCCTTCTTAATGAAGTAACACCATATTCCTGATTTGAGTATCTTTCTCATTATTCACTAAGGTCCGGTGTCCCATTTCCAAAGATTCTAACCAAGCATTATCAACCAAGTCTCCTTGCGTTAACATACAAGCAAGCATTAAGATTCAGAAAGCATTCATAAATGAAACCCCAATATATGGTTATTTTCGTCTCCGTCCACTACAATATAAGCCACATAGCTATTTCCGTTACGTCGGAGCACCATCATGCCATCTTCGGTAACTAACATGTAGATTGGACCCTAATCTACTCATTTAGCATACTATTGATGTGCCTAACAGCATCGGACCGCTAATCTCACTAAGGGATAAATGTACCCCGTCGTTATCAAGTAATAATCTGGACAAGTCCATGTATCGAATCCACAGGATTTACTCCTGCAAGTATCAAACTACGCGGTTTCTAGTGTTATCTAGGCTGTGGGGGGTTTGAGTTTGGTTTTAATTAAGTTAAACTACTCCTAATTACATTACTCTACTCCTAACTAAGTTATTCTACTCCTAAGTGATCTTTCACTAATGAAATTACCCGAAGGAACATGGAATGATACGATAATGATGAAGATAGATTGTTAAGTCAATTGATTAAAAACCTAATCTAAGTCATTTATACTTATCCTTCTGATGTTCCTAGTTCATGATTCCCTTGTAAGGCCGAAACTAGCTCTAAGGCTCATCAATTTAGGCTTAATCATCTAAAATGTCGTCAATCTCCTAGGCTCTGACTAGGTCAGATTCAGCTCGCAATATGTGCCAACTTAATTTTTGGACTTATGCATGAGTTAAACCAATCGAATAAAGCGTAAGACAATGATTAAATAAATAAACCAATTGAACAAAACAAAAACTATAATATCATTAAAGATGGAGAAATATTGTCACAGAGATACAATTAGCCTAGGATTCATAGACTGTATCAAGAGCTAAGCAAATTATGAAAAGGGTGAGAAAATCCCTTTCAGGGAACCTGTCTACCACTACAGGTGTCTTCCTAGGACTTAAAGATGGACCTTGAACAATTCTCGGTGAGCGGAGCTTCAAAGGTTCTTCAATGAAGGTTGAAGGAGATGGAGGAGGTGGAGAGGATTCTTCAAGGGAGAAAGCTAGGGTTTTTTACAATGATGAAAGATATCTAATTTACAAACTAAAAGTTCTATTTATAGTTGCGGTTCGAGCCCCCATTCTGACCTAATTCATTTTCTTTTGTAGGTAGGAATACGTGGGACCGTTTGTGGCGTCGTGGGGCCGGGAATCAGTCAAACAGGTCAGCTCGCCCGAGCTGGCCTAAAAATGCCAGTTTTCGATGAGGAAACATGCCCAGACGCCCTGCGTGACTTTCGGGTGTCCCCGCGATGCCATTTTCACCCGAACTCGTTCCTGTTTTGACCTGCACATCCACGCAAACTCCAAACGACATTAGTTCTGAGGCTAAATTGACCCACCAATCGCTTGTTTTGAGTAAATACTCCGTTTGGTGCGACTTTTGGTGGATCAATAGCCATAAAAGATAATTGCAAGTTAACGTACATGCTAGTTTGGCCATATGTGCCCAAAAATGATCAGAAAACGAGTTTAAACTACAAAAGTAAATAAAACATATACAAATCCTAACTAACACACACAAATGCATATAAATGCAAGAATTGCTCGCTTATTAGCAAAAAGTAAACTAAAATCGTCCTAAAATCGTACCCAAAGATATGGGTTTTTGACCCCTATCAAACCTCCTCACACTTAAAACTTTACTTGTCCCCAAGTAAACTAAAAAAACTAAACCCGCAATCACAAACAAATAGAAAACCTCCTGGTTTTACTAGGTGTTTGGCACAATTTCGAGCATCTGTAATTACATGCATTCGGAAGTACAAAGTAGAGACACGATATCCAAAAGCCACATTTCAATTATCACAGGTCATATTCTTAAGAAAAGGATACATGTTCATATAAATGAGCTTAAGGGGATAGCTAAGTAAAACACCTCACCATGGGTAGTTCACTCAAGTCACACAATTTTAGTGGCTAAGGTGTTTACTCTCGGCTTATGTTCTTGCTTAGGATTGTGTTGACTTTGCACGTTCATTCGAATTCCTCTACTATGCTACATGACTCCGATGATATCAAAAACAGCCTCGATTTGGGGTTGTAATGTGGTTATAAGAGGGTTAAAGGTACAACAAAGTTTTGGAGTTTAGTGTCCTAAAGACAATTGTTTTAGGATATAAATATTAATGAATAAATTGTTTATTTAATCATTTGTTTAATCAGATATAACATTAAAGTGTAACTATATATAAAGGCACAAATCCTTCATAAAGAAAGTAATCCTAAGTTTGTTTAAGCAGTTATAGAGTGTTTATACAAGCATGAAGTGAGACTATACTTTATAACAAGATCAATAAACTTAAAGTTAACCCAAGTCAAGTAATATGTTATAGGGGTTGGCATATTACTGTTGAGACTTGCATGTAACAGTGTTTTCTGTCGAGACAGAAAGCTGATCTCACAAGCTTTAGATTTTCGGATATCTAGACAGTTACATGGATCCGGTGAAGGAGTTCATTAGGATTGGGACCCGACTTGAGGTAACAGTATGTATTGATTTATCTAATGTGTCAACTGTTCATCTCATTGGTATTAGTATGTATAACTAATCCTCAGACTCAAACATTCGTTAATTAGCGATTCTGGATTATGGAGTCTGGTACTTTGATTCTGTGCGAGCACGATCCAACAGGTGAGAGCCTGGGGTGTGTGAGAGAAGGGTTGGGTATCTCACAAAGTAATTGCAGAATAGTTAATGTTAAATTGAGCATTCATCACTCCTTATAAGTGGGAGATATATCCAAATGGCCGTTTGTGGTGAATTAACTAAAATCCTTGCAAGGTGATAGAGTTAAGAGTAAAAATGGATATTTCACTTAACTTATCTTTCAGAGTGAATCCATCATGTACAAGTAAAACCGGACTCTTCGTTATATGTAACCTTGACACGTTCCATGGTTATAAGGAATTGATCGACATGATATAGTTGATGAAGGATCGTATTATACTGTACCTAATGCAGAAAGGTTAACATCAGTTATCAACCTGACTTCTTAATTGCTCTGGGGGAATATCATAGGTTCTGCTAGTAACAGCTCGCGACGGTATTCCGTTATATATATGTTGAATTAATCATGATGAATTAATCTCAAAGGATATATACGGCTAGTGGCAATAAAGAACCTAATGGGTCACATATGGGATTTGGAACCAGAGGACGAAAATGTAATTAGTGAGACACTAACATAGGGGGCCAAAATTTGTAATTATATTAGGGATAATTAATTTGATTTAAATAATTGTAATTAGATTATGATTATAAATTAAATTAAAGGATTATCTGATAATATTAATTAGAAGCTTTAATGTGATTGAAACTCTAATTAATTATCCCTAACAATAATTAAATTATTAATTTGATTAATAATATTATCTAGATATAATTAGTTATTATTTAGATAATAATGAGTATTTATTTAATTATCTAATTAGTAATCCTATTCCGAATAAGATTCTAATTAATTAATTACCTAACACAACTGGGATTAGGGTTTTGAGAAGTCTATAAATATTTCGACCAACACTCATACAAGGGGGCAAGAGGAATCATTCCGAAACCGTCTCGGCTAATTACAATCTTACTTACTCTCTCTTTGATCTCGTATCGATTCTGTTAGAGGCAGTCATTGCGATTGCTATTTATTAAGGTTGATTACTAATCGTCTTTCTTTTCTGTGTTGTTTCTTTTGTTGTTCGTGATACACGGAATAAGAGTTGTGAGCACTTCGTTTGCAACTGTAGATAGTTCTTCAGAAAAGGTATTTCATTCTATCCCTCTTTATATGAAATAACAATTAACAGATCTTGGAAAAGGGAAATAGATAAAATAGATAAAATTTTATTATTCTGCTGCGCCTAGACTTGTCTATTTTCCTTCACAAAGGTTAGGAGTTCTAGCGCTAAAAAAACAAAGTTAAAATGACTTTAGCAAATATGAAGTGATTGAGCTTTTTATTTCTTTATTTTTTCTGAGATGTTTTGATTTTAAGAATCGGGGAACTTTTTTGTTCATCTCGTTTCTTTTCTTTTTCTTTTTCTTTTTAATAGTGATGCTCATTCACCTCTTAGCCTTTTGGCTTGCTATTATAGTGCCATAAACAAAAGAAAAGCGCTAGAAGAAAACAAAGGCTCAATATGAGCTTTGCAAAAACTCAGGTTAGGTAACAAACTAAGTGATAGTTTGCAAAAAATGGGTTAGAACGAAAGAAAAACTACAAGCTACAAAATACAGGCTCAAGGGGGCTTCCTAAAGTAGATGAAAAAGAGAAAATAAGGTAAAGAAAAGGTTAATTCTATTGAGGCTGATTCATCGTTTATCATCTCAAATCATTGCATGCAGGTTCAACTCAGTATTAGGTGCAAAATCTGTAATCTTCCACAAGTCAAAGCATTCACACAAAAATGTCAAGAAAAAGAGGTTTTTGATGTTCGCTCTTAGGCTCAAATTCAACTCACAATTCTTTGGGTTTCAATTTTGTGTTTATTAGTTCTCCCCAAGCTCAAATTCAATATCACATGCCTTCAATCCTTAAGTTATCTACCTAAGTACTGATTTTAGCATTTCTTCAAAAGTAGGGTCTAAATGCAATCTTTAGCTCATGCGCTTACAGATACAAGGATTGTGTCCTACACCTAAACTAGTTGTCATGCAATTTTAGATTCGGTTCTCAGTCCCCAGAAACAAATAACGAAGTTTAGCTTCGAAGGAAGTTTTTGGTTTTAGGTCCTAAACATGCAAAAACATAAATAAAGCATAAATAAAACCCAAAAACGCTAAACTAAACTAGACACGATGAAACAAAAATTTTAAAATTTGTACAATTTTTGTAAGTTTGTCTACCCCTCCTCCTCACACTTAAATCATGCAATAAGTTCCAACATTGCATATAAAAACAATAAAACACATGTGAAAGAAGTTAGGGTGGAGAAGACAACTTACTAACCGGATCCCCCTTTTTAGTTGTCCTGCAGGCACAGAACTTGCACATCCGAATTATCTTTGCCAAGATAAAGCTTGAGGCATTGCCCGTTTACTTTTTGGGTGATCCCATCTTTCCCCTCGATTTCAACCATACCAGATGGGTGTGCATCAATAACTGAAAATGGCCCATACCATCTACTTTTGAGCTTGCTAGGAAAAAAATTCAATCGGGAGTGGTAAAGCAGCACTTGGTCGCCTCTCTGGAAGGTTTTCCTTTGTACTTTCTTATCATGCACCTTTTTGGTTCGTTCTTTGTACAGATTGGTATTCTCATAAGAGTTGTATCTGACCTCATCCAGTTCATGCAGTTGTGTTAGCCGGAGGTCACCTAAAAGTTTAGGATCAAAGTTTAAATATTTCAGTGCCCAATAGGCTTTATGTTCTAATTCAACAGGCAAGTGACAAGATTTCCCTAAAACTAAACGATAGGGGGACATTCTTATGGGGGTCTTGAAAGCTGTCTGGTATGCCCAAAGAGCATCATCCAGCTTAAGACTCCAATCTTTTCTAGCATTCCCTATTATTTTCTCAAAAATACGCTTCAGCTCTCTATTTGACACTTCTACCCGACCACTCGTCTGAGGGTGGTAAGGTGTTGCAACCCTATGAGCTACGCCATACTTTTGGAGCAACATGTCAAATTGCTTATTGCAGAAATGGGACCCCCCATCACTGATGATAGTTCGAGGGTGCCAAATCTAGTAAAGATATTCTTTTTCAGGAATTTCATCACTACTCGAGCATCATTTGTGGGTAGAGCTTCAGCTTCCACCAATTTGGAGACATAATCAACCGCTACAAGAATGTATTGGTTGTTGTGTGACATAGGGAAGGGTCCCATAAAATCTATGCCCCAAACATCAAATAGCTCACAGATGAGTATGCCTTGTAGAAGCATCTCATTTCTCCTAGAGATATTTCCTACTCTCTGACATGCATCACAATATTTAATATATCTATTGACATCACTATGCATTTGTGGCCACCAAAATCCACTTTGAAGGATTTTTGCCACTTCCTATCTGGCCCGAAATGGCCACCTAATTCTCTAGAGTGACACATATTAATCACTGACTCTAAATCTTCTTCAGGTATACATCTCCTAATCATGCCATCTGTGCATAATCGAAATAAATACGGTTCTTCCCAAAAATATTATTTGCTTTCAAACATAAACTTACGTCTTGTGCTTGTATCTAAATTAAGAGGAAGAATGTTACCGACTTTGTAGTTCGCGATGTCTGCAAACCAAGGGAGAGTTTTTACCAAATATAACGTCTCGTCCGGAAATACCTCCTTGATCTCTTCATGTTCTAAAGATTGCTGATCTGACTCTAATCGGGACAGATGATCTGCTATCACGTTCTCCACTCCTTTTTTATCTCTGATCTCGATGTCAAATTCCTAGAGTAGCAGAATCTAGCGGATCATCCTGGGTTTTGCATCTTGCTTACTCATCAAGTATCTCAAAGCTGCATGGTCAGTAAAAACATAGACAGCACCAAATATGATCTAAACTTGTCAAAGGAGAAAACTACAGCTAGCAATTCCTTTTCAGTTATTGAATAATTTTGTTGTGCATCATTTAAGGTTTTGCTAGCATAAAAGATTGGGTGAAAAAGTTTATCCACCCTCTGCCCAAGGCAGGCTCCTACAGCTAAGTCGCTGGCATCAGACATTAATTCAAAGGGAAGGGACCAGTCCGGGCTTACCATAACAGGTGCTTCAATTAATTTCTTTTTCAACAATTTAAAAGCAAACATACACTCATCGTGAAAATTAAGATCAACATCCTTAAGTAATAATTGAGTAAGGGGTTTAGTGATTTTTGAAAAATCCTTTATGAATCGCCTATAAAACCCCACATGCCATAAAAAGCTCCTAACCAACTTTACACTAGTAGGAGGAGGCAGTTTTTCAATCACCTCAATTTTTGCCGGATCGACCTCAATCCCTTTTCCTGACACCTTGTGTCCTTACACTATATAATTTTGGACCATAAACTGGCACTTTTCCCAATTGAGTGCCAAATTTTTGTGTTCACAACGTTCTGAGACACGGTCCAGATTTTTAAGACATTGGTCGAAGGTGGGTCCTACAACATTAAAATCGTCCATAAAAATTTCTAGGAACTCTTCAACCATGTCAGAAAAGATAGCGATCATGCAGCGTTGGAATGTGGTAGGGGCATTGCAAAGTCCGAAAGTCATCCATCTATATTGATAACTCCCATTTGTATAGGGTTTTTAGACCCCTTTTAGTTCGTTTTTGTTTTATTTCCTTTTAACTTTAGTATCGTTTTGTTACATTTTAGTTTAAATTAGTAATTTCTAGTATTTATGGCGTTTTCTATGTTTTCAGGTGTTTTTAGGCCTATTTGAGCATTTCCGAACCAGACCCAAGCCTATTGAGCATTTCTGGATCATTCAGGGACCATCAGAGCACTTTTGGGATTCATCAGGGACCATTAGAGCACTTTTCGGAAGCCTAGGGACCTAAACGGATAAAAGCCGAAGCAAAATCGCCCCATTTAGGACCTGTCTCGTCGAGACAATACCTGTCTCGTCGAGACAGGCCCTTGTCTCGTCGAGACACTCCTTGTCTCGACGAGACGAGGCGGGGAAAGGCGCACCAGTGCCTTCCCCCTTGCTGAAATGTGTGGATCGGGCCCTAAAGCCCATTAAAAACACTTTGTAAAAGCCTATATTGCCCCCGGAGACATTAGGGTTTCTCCCTAACTCTATAAATAGGGAGCTAATCTTCATTATTCGGGGGGATTAGCCACTCAATAAATCAGAGAGCCGCTAGAGCTTTCTCTCCTCCACAATGTAGATTTTTAGCTTTTAGATTAGATTTCCTGCTTTCTAGATTAGGTTTATTTCTGTTTTGTCTTTTCTTTCAAGAACGATTGATGGGAGAAGCTCCTCATCTTCTATTTTTTATAATCGAATCAGACAAAGCGGGTTTTAGATTTCTATCTCTCTCTTTTATATTTTGCTTTTATAATTTATTGTGGATGTTTTCCGTTATTCATGATTTCCTCCTATTATGATTAGTTTGTCTATGAATTGATCCCCATCCAATTTGGGATGGGGATGAAATTGATTGTATGAATATGTATATTAGGGATCTAGGGACTTTTGATTGATCAGTTTATGCATGCTTAATGCCTAGATGATGTTAGGAACAGGATCTATGCTAGAATGAACATTGATAATGATCAACTAGCCTGTTTATGTATATAATGTGCCTAATGCCTGTGACCCTAACATTAAATAGGATTATAGATAGATGAGAACCTGACCACGGAATCGTCTATACCGAATTTGTATTAACCTGACTTCGCTAGAGACCACTAGGAATGAGGCTTTGTGGCTGGGCTACGGCTTTAGCCTTAGTTGTCAATAAATCTAATGCTTTGCATGACCTAAGGTATATGCCTAATCAAACCGTCACCCGAATGCATATGAATAGGAAGGACAATACTGATCACATTAGTCTTTCACTTAGGACAATTACCTTCAATCATTGGTAAAACATAAATCTGAACTCCCTAAACTCATACATAGGATTCAATCAAAGGATTCCTCAGCCTAGGTTGTGCCATCCATTGATTCACCTTCTACCCTGTCAATTGTTCCCTTTATTATGTTAACTTTATTGCTTTAATTCATTTAATTAGTTAAACAAAAACCCAAACTTTTATCCAACCCTCTAAACAATTAGATCATTCTAGGTAGATTTGCTAGTTATAACAAATAGTCCTTGTGGTTCGATCTCGTGCTTAAGCACAATATTACTTGTTGCGATAGGATACACTTGTCCTATTAAATGCTATATACTTTACGAGCATCATATATGCAAAAGTTCCATAGAGATAAGTGAATGTGGTTTCTCTTGGTCCAAAGGGTCCATAGGAATTTGCATATAACCAGACAGCCCATCTAGAGTGCAGAAAAATTCATGCCCTACCAAATGTTCCAACATTTGATCGATAAACGGTAGAGGAAAATGGTCTTTACGGGTAGTCTCATTCAATTTCCTATAGTCAATACATACACGCCAACCCGTAACCTTTCTAGTTGGGATTAATTCCCCCTTTTCGTTTTCCATTACCGTTGTTCCCCCCTTTTTGGGCACACATTGCACCAGACTTACCCATTGGCTGTCAGAAATTGGAAAGATGATACGTGCATCGAGGAGTTTTATGACCTCGGCCTTTACCACCTCTTTCATGTTGGGTTGAGCCGGCGTTGAGGTTGAGCAGATGGCTTGATCTCATCCTCAAGAAAAATCCTATGTGTGCATATCTTGGGGTCGATACCTTTGATGTCATGAATTGACCACCCAAAGGCTCCTTTGTGTTTCTTCAGCACCTCTATCAGTCTTTCCTCCTGTTCAACTTTCAACAAAGAAGAAATAATAACGGGTAAATCTGTGGGAGGCTAGAGAAAAACATATTTTAAATTGATGGGTAAGGGCTTAAGTTCCAATTCTGGAGGTTACTCTAATGAGGTTTTAGGCTTAGGTTTGATCTCACGATCAAGGTCCTCTTTTCTGCCCTTCACCCAGTAACATATTTCAGGTGGGAGGTCTTTGAATGGTTCGTTTAGACTTTCATCCCCCTCACCACCTAAATCTAACTCTAAAGAGGCATCTTTTATGCTACAGTTTACTTCCTCAACGCACTCATCTACTAATACATCTACAAAATTACAGCTTTTGGAATGCTCTTGAGGAAATTTCATTGAATCATAAACATTAAATGTTACCTTTTCGTCTTGCACCCTTAGGACCAATTTACCTCCATGGTCGTCTATTAGTGTCCTATCGGTTGCAAGGAACGGTCTCCCAAGGAGAATAGGGACGGAATCATCCTCTTCCATGTCAAGGACCACAAAGTTGACTGGGAAGATCAGTTTGTCCACCTTCACCAACACATCATCAACTATACCTCTAGGCCATGCAATTGACATATCTGTCAGCTGTAGTGTCATGTTCGTTGGTTGGGTTCTCCAAGTCCCAATTTCCTGAAAATAGATAAAGGCATCAAATTAATACTTTCTCCTAAATCACATAATGCCCTATCTATATGTATGTTGCCTATCCTAAACGGGATGGTAAAGCTCCCTTGATCTTTAAGTTTGGGGGGCAGTTTATGAGTGATTATGGCCGAACATTGTTCCGTTAGGAGCCAAAAACTTGATGCGCCTAACGGCGTCGGACCGCTAAGCTCACTAAGGGATAAGTGTACCCCATCGTTATCAAGTAATAATCTGGAAAAATCCAGGTACCGAATCCACAGGATTTACTCCTGCAAGTATCGAGCTACTCGGTTTCTAGTGCTATCTAGGCTGTGGGGGGTTTGAGTTTGGTTTTAATTCAGTTAAACTACTCCTAATTAAATTACTCTACTCCTAACTAAGTTATTCTACTCCTAAGTGATCTTTCACTAATGAAATTACCCGAAGGAATATGGAATGCTACGATAATGTGAAGATAGATTGTTAAGTCAATTGATTAAAAACCTAATCTAAGTCACTTGTACTCGAGGCGATTAACCCTACTTATCCTTCTGATGTCCCTAGTTCGTGATTCCCTTGTAAGGCCGAAACTAGCTCTAAGGCTCAGCAATTTAGACTTAATCATCTAAGAGGTCGTCAATCTCCTAGGCTCTGACTAGGTCAGATTCAACTCGCAATATGTGCCAACTTAATTTTTGGACTTATGAATGAGTTAAACCAATCGAATAAAGCGTAAGACAATGATTAAATAAATAAACCAATTGAACAGAACAAAAACTATAATATCATTAAAGATGGAGAAATATTGTCACGGAGATACAATTAGCCTAGGATTCATAAACTGTATCAAGAGCTAAACAAATTATGAAAAGGGTGAGAAAATCCCTTTCAGGGAACCTGTCTACCACTGCAGGCATCTTCCTAGGACTTAAAGATGGACCTTGAACAATCCTCGGTGAGCGGAGCTTTGAAGGTTCTTCAATGCAGGTTGAAGGAGATGGCGGAGGTGGAGAGGATTCTTCAAGGGAGAAAGCTAGGGTTTTTTACAATAATGAAAGATATCTAATTTACAAACTAGAAGTTCTATTTATAGTTGCGGTTCAGGCTCCCATTTTGACCTAATTCGTTTCCTTTTGTAGGTGGGAAGACATGGGACTGTTCGTGGCGTCGTGGGGTCAGGAATCAGTCAAAAGACTGATTCCCGCAGGTCAGCTCGCCGAGCTGGGCGAGACAGCTCGGCACGAGCGGGCCTCTGAGGGCCAGCCTGGCGAGCTGGCCTTCAAAAGTCAGCTCGCCGCACTGGCAGTGCCAGCTCACTGAGCTGGCCTAAAAAGGCAAGTTTTCGACGAGCAAACATGCCCAGACGCCCTGCGTGACTGTCAGGTGTCCATGCGACGCGACTTTCACCCAAACTCGTTCCTGTTTTGACCTGCACATGCATGCAAACTCCAAACGACATTAGTTCTGAGGCTAAATTGACCCACCAATCGCTTGTTTTGAGTAAATACTCCGTTTGGTGCGACCTTTGGTGGATCATTTAGCCATAAAAGATAATTGAAAGTTAACGTACATGCTAGTTTGGCCATATTTGCCCAAAAATGACCAGAAAATGAGTTTAAACCACAAAAGTAAATAAAACATATACAAATCCTAACTAACACACGTAAATTCATATAAATGCGAGAATTGCTCGCTTATTAGCAAAAAGTAAACGAAAACCGTCCTAAAACCGTACCCAAAGATAGGGGGTTTTGACCCCTATCAACTATTGACAATCATTCATGGATGGAAATACTTCATTAATTGAAAAGATTACTTACAGCCGCCGTTTAATGGCTGGCTAGGCTTGCAAAGGAATTACTCACTCATTTTCATGAGTGAACAGCTTGTTCCTCCCAAAATCATTCTTCCGACAACAAACATAAAAACAGAGAATAAAAGGAAAGGTGGCGGAAAATGAGGCACCCCTTTCTTATGACAACTATAGTATTTATAGGTCATCAAAACAAACCCTAAAAACAAGGGGTAAAATAGTACTAAAGGTAACTACAAAAGGACAATTAAACAATCTCCCTACACTTGGCACAAGATGGAAGTTGTCTTGCTTTCCACGTTTTTGCTCTCTTTCTCTCTCCTTTAGCTTGCTCAACCCACGCGTTTATCCAATCCTTCTAGGTTGACCCGTTTATGCTGTTGTTTATGTTGTTCTGTTCTTCTTGTAGCTGTTCATGAGGGTAAATTACATACGTGGTGTACAACCTTTACCCTGTTTCACACTTTGGTGTACAACCTTCAATTTTGCACACTAAAGTGTACAACCTTCTAGTGACCTCCCACTAAAGTGTACAGCAGGTAAAAGTGACTGGTCAACCCTGTTAACCACTTGGTCAACGTGACACCTCATCAATTTTCAATTTTTACAAATTAAAAGTGGTCCCCACATATTATTAAATTACATTTATAGCCTCAATAAAAAAATTAATTTGATATATTTCTCATTTTTACCCTTCCCTCTCTTCATCTTCTTCTTCTTCTCTTAATAGTTGAGATTTATTTATTTATTTATTTCTCTCTCTAACCTCCTTCTCTCTCTCTAACCTCTCTAAAGAATTAGAACTCTGTTAAACAGGATAAAAAATTAAATCCTTAGCATCTTGTGAAATCCGTCATTCCAATACCCTTGCCAAAAACAAAAATAAAAATTCAAAATCCTTCATTTGGAACATCTGATACATGAACAGCTTTAAGGGGCCATTTAACAAAAAAAAAAGATGAAGAAGAGATGTGGGGATTGTAGAGCAGGATTAAAGGCGGAGATATGGATTTAGAAGAAAGGGGTATATATGGATGAAAGGAGAAGAAACAAGAAATGAATCTTGGCGCAGAATATTCGAGTCCGCCATGGATATATGCTTTTGGAGTTGATAATTGAAGTTGATATTCGGACGAACGAAGCCACTAGAAGTGTTCGAGTTTGGTTCACAAAGGTAGATCTATTATTAAGAGATGCTGGGAAAGACATTGAGAAATGGAGCATTCCAGATTTCTCCAATTTGAAGAGAGAGAAAGAGGTTAGAGAGGGGGATTTGGAGAGAGAAATATTCATTCTACTCAAACACAAACACAAACAGAAATGGCACCACATCATCTCCCAGTTCTTGTCTTTGGTCTTCTGGTTATGTATCTTCTATTTATCTTCTCTTTCTCTTTCCCGTTAATATTTCAAATTCATTTTTCAACATTCATTCATTTTCTGGTAATGTATTGTCCTTCTTGGTGTATTTGTCTCCATTGTAACTACCTATATCTCCCATCTTATATCTCCATCTTTAATATTTTAATTAAACATTTAATTTGTTTCAGGCCACCATTTTATACATGCCATGAGAGGCCCGTACTTTTTGGAAAGCATTGTCAAAGATTTGTGAGGAAGTGAACTTATCTGGTGAAGGTTTCCAATTATGGGTAACTTTGGTGGAGATGGTGCCAATATTGAAAGGGGACAAAATTGCAATGGGACGAATCAACAACAGCAAGGTTTAGAGCATCTCATCCTATGATGAATATAAAATTTAATAATGGTGGATGCGCCGACTGATATGGAGTGGGATTTCATAATGGTGGATGCGTCGAGTGGATATCACGATGACGCATCGGGGAGAATGTCGACGATTTATACGGCGGGGCTGATGGGGAGGAATAGAGAGAGAGTTGAAGAAAATAAAACAGATTTTAGAGAGAGAGAGAGAGTTGAAGAAACCAGATTTAAGAGAGACAGTTGTAGAAACCCAGATTTTAGAGAGGGAAAGAGAGAGAGAAGTTGCAGAAAAATGGTGAAGAGAGAGAGGAGAGAGGTTGTAGAGAGATAATGTTGGACAAAATTCTTTTTTATTAAGGACATAAAAGTAATTTAATAATATGTTGGGACCACTTTTAATTTTTAAGTAGTGAAAATTGATGAGGTGTCACGTTGACCAAGTGGTTAACAGGGTTGACCGGTCATTTTTACCTGTTGTACACTTTAGTGGGAGGTCACAAGAAGATTGTACACTTTTGTGTGCAAAATTGAAGGTTGTACACCAAAGTGTGAAATAGTGTTAAGGTTGTACACCACGTATGTAATTTACCCATGTTCATGAGGAATCCTTCTTGAACTTGTGATTTCTGCCTGTTTCTTCCATTTCTGGTTGAAAATTATAACTCTGAAGCTCTTTTCCATGAATGTTCAGCCTCGTAAACTTGCTCATTTTACTCGTATCAAGCAGCCTCTAAAGAAGAAACCGGCTATAAGGGTCAAGGCACTGACACCTCAGCCGCTGGTTGTTGCGATACCCGAGGATTCTCATTTCCTCAAATCATAAGGCATGGCTACCGAGGTCACTCCCGTTTCCACTTCTGCTCTGGGTCAACAAGTCCCTATTGTATACACTGTTCCATCCACCACTGATCAGCAGGATGAACCAATCCACAATAAGGAGGACACTGCTCAGCCAAACCAATCTCCTCCTCCTCAATCACCAGCTCCTAACCCCACTTTTTCTTCAAAACACAAACACCATCGGTCAAGCCGAGAAAAGAGATACAAAAAGAAGATCACCAAACCAAAGGTTCACTTTGTTGATGAGGAAACGAATGCTGATAGCACTTCTCTTGACCCATCCACCATTGAAATCACCTTCCTATTCTTCCAACCTAACATTCCACTGACTGAGCCCTCAACTCAGGAAAAGCAAGCCTCTGTTCCTCACCTAAAGGAACACGCCTTATCTGAACCCAACTTGGGCCCAAAATATCCAACACCACTACTCCCAACTTTTCCACCCCTAAGCATGTAACTGATTCCTTTGTTGCTGCTCCCAACTCCTCAAATATTGAGCAAACACATAAAGAGCATGACTCTAAAATTCATGTCTTCCATTCCCCTACTCTGAATCCATCATTTGGAAAAGACAAGGACCAAGTCGCTGAGATAACTCCTGGCAGTGATGTTCCCTCGCCATCATTTATCAATGCCACTAAGAGTGGGCAAAAGATTCTCCAAGCTGCTTTTAGCTTAGTCAATGATATGGCTAAGTCTCAAGACACGGACTCCGCCACAACATCCGCTGAGCGAGACCATGCAACTATTAAACGAACTCAACAGTATGAAGAGTTTGATGAACTCTCTCACTACCTTGGTCTCCCAGCAACGATACAAAGTATTTACTGATAGAATGGCAACATTGCAACTGATGATGATCCAGCATATGGACTCACTCGAAGGAAAAATTGCGGCTATCTCAGCTGCAAACTCCACTGCTACCACATCTACTGAAGTAAACCAACACTTCCAGCAGATGACAACTAAGCTCTCCAAAGCTCATCATTCTATCACCTCATCGTCTGAATGCACAATCGAACATGTTACTAAGGCCATCAGGCTTCTCAACATCAATCGTGCTGCGATGGAGACAATGGATAAGAAAACCTCTGCCATTTACCACAACACAAAGGAAGCTTATGGGCATGTCAAACATTTGACTCAGCAACGTCGTAGTGAGGATAGCGTTGTGCTGAGCCTTCATCGGCAATGCATCTCTTAACTTATTGACGCTATGTCTTGGCACACTAAAGCGTTCCAATTCATCATCAGCAACATGAGTGCAACTGGTCCTGTGCCTTCATCTCAAATGGTCGTTGGGCTATCTGTATTCAATGGACTCTCCGTAAGTGCAAGTGAGCTCAAATTATTTTCAACTAAACTTTCACAAAGCGGAGTTGCTGGTCAATCTATCCCTTCTTCATCCCAGCCCAGTACTGATGTTGGCAAAAAGGGGGAGAAAGAACAAGGAAAAGCTAAGGAATCACAAAGGAGTCGTACTACTGAATAACAAACTCAACATACTCACTCCTCTTCCTCTGCTCCAACACCATCAATAGATCAGCAGCAAAAGAAATCAAAATCTAAAAACGTCGTTGTTAACATTAAGAACTAGATAGGACTCTTAGTTAGAACTTCTAGATTTTTTATTGCCTAACTTTATATCTGCTAACTATAATCTACTATGTTATATATTGAACGTATCTTTCATCTCTATACTGTGTTAATTATGCTTCGTAATGATTATGCTTCTATCTAACTGCGTTTATATCATATCTTGACTTGCTTATAATGTCTAACACTTAAAAGATATTGAACAAATAACTCAACCTAAGATCATAATAAAACTCATTCAAGTATAAACTACTGAGCACTTTAACTCAGTGACCGTGATGACTCAATGTCATTCTCGACTCTAATACCTGAACACTCTTAACTTAAAAGATAATATTTTTTCAAGTATCAAGACTGAGTGAAATGAATATGGTCTTAAACCTGGTATGCTTCTGACCAAGAACTCAGCGTTGCTAGTTAAACCTTAAACTGTTTAAAGCAAAGCTAAGTCAGTAGGCCAACCCTTATGGGGGAGAACTAAGAAGCAAAAGTAAGGTCAGCAATCATGGGGGATCTTCACACTGAGTTCCCAGTTTAATATTTTTGTCAATATCAAAATGGGGGAGTTTGTTGAAACACATTTCCACACTTATTTTGATTTGACAAAACTATTTAAATTAAAAGTAAATCCCTAAGATAAAAAATTTAACACATTAAGTTTAAATGCTTTGATTTATTTGTTACTAATGTGTTTGTTCAAGTGTTGTTTGGAATATTTAAATTTACAAGTGTAAAAGACATTAAGATAAAGCTCAATGCCCATTAAGCAAGGTCAAGGCACAAGTAAAGTCAAAAACGGATCAAGGCTTGTGAATTAATGATGCTCGCAAAGTATATAGCAGTTAATAGGACAAGTGTATCCTATCGCAACTAGTAATATTGTGCTAAGCACGAGATCGAACCACAAAGACTATTATCCTAATTAGTAAATTCGAAGGGTAAATCTATCTATTTAGCGGAGTTGATAATAAATTGGTAGTGAAATAAATAAAATAAAGAACTATCTAAAGAAAGCAATAAACAGAACAAGTCGCAGGGTGGATTGTGATTCAGTGGAGGTTACAACCTAGGATAGGGAATTCATTGGTTAACTCCTAAGTATGGGTATAAGGACTTCAGGTTTATGTTCTACTAGTGATTGTTGGTAATTGTCCTAGTGAGAAAGACAAATGTGATCAAGATTCATCTAACCTATTCACATGCATTCGGGTGACGGCTTGATTAGGCATATACCCTAGGTCATGCAAAGCATTAGTTTCTTTGACAATTAAGACTAAAGTCGTGGCCCATTCACGTAGCCACACTCCTAGTGGTCTCTAGCGAGGTCAGATTAACACAGATTCAGTATAGACAATTCTGTGGTCGGGTTCTCATCTATATATAATCCTATCTATGTCAGGTTCATAGGAATTAGGCATAATTATATACAAAACAGGCTAGTTGATCATCATCGAGTCTCATTCTAGCAATAATCCTATTCCTAGCATAATCTAGGCATTAAGCATGCATAATCTGATCAATCAAGAGTGAATACATAAACCCTAAGCCCTAATCATACATATTCATATAACCAATTTCATCCCCATCCTAGATTGGATGGGGATTAGCTCATAGACAAACTAATCATATTAAAGATGCAAATAAGAACAATGGAATGCATTCTTGATTAAAAGTAAACAAAGATAAAAGGGAAGGAGAAAGAAATTCTAAAACCCATTTGTCTGATTACAATGAAAACAAGGTAGATCCTCCACCCGTTGAGCTTGTTCTTCAATAATAAAGGTTAAGCTACAACTAAACTGAAATTAAATGTAAAGCTGGAAAATGTACTGAAAATAGCTAAGAATTTTATTAATCATCTAATCCCCCCGAAGAACTGGGAGTAGCTCCCTATTTATAGAGATATGACGAAACCCTAGGTCTCCCAAGGGTACAATGGACATTTCGTACAATAAAAAGAGGCTTCCAGGGCTTAAGTTTCGAGATTCCAGCAAGGGAAAGGCATTTTTGCGCCTTTCCCCGCCTCTTCTCGTCGAGACAGGGGCTGTCTCGTCGAGACAGGGGCTGTCTCGTCAAGACGAGGGCTTGTCTCGATGAGACACATAAGTGTCTCGACGAGACAGGTGCCAGAATGGGGGTAGAACTTCTGGTTTTTGTCCGTTTTGGTCCATGGGCTTTCGAAATATGCTCTAATGGTCCATGACGAATCCCAAAAGTGTTCCGACGGTCTCTGAATAGTCCGGAAATGCTCCAAAAGGCTTGGGTCTGGTTCGGCAATGCTCAAACAGTCCTAAAAATCCCTGAAAATACAGAAAATGCCATAAATAACGGAAAATGCTGAATTTAACTAAAAATTAACAAAATGATACTAAAATCGAATGGAAACAAAGAGAAAACAATCTAAAACAATCCTAAAAACACTATAAAATAGGGAGCTATCAATTAACTCGGTCCAGCAAGAAGAAGGATCCAGAAGACTAGCTAACTCCTTCACAACGAAGCCACCGAGTTCAACGGACAAGAAGATAGGCAGAAGTTGACTTAGCAAACTTGGAGACAAAGGCTACCTAAATGAGGAAAGTTTTAGTTGCATCAGAAGAGTTGTCATCCCGCTCTCCAGGAATCTTTGCCTTAAATGGAGAGACAATCTGACGCATACTGACCAAAAGCTACTAAAGCACTGATCAAGACAAAAAAGACTACGTTCTCATTGGCCGAAGACACTGAGCACTGAGAGTGCAAGGGACAGTAGAGCCGTTTCCCTCCAACGGTTATTTTGAATTTTGAAATGACCGATGGCTCAAGGTGTCACTATAAATAGGCCTTTCATTTGCTTCAATCGATGCAGTTCTTCAACAAGTCGAAACGCTGACCAAATTCTTCCTTGAAGTTCTGTGCAAAAGCAAAGCAAAGCAATCTTATACCCATTCTTATTCTTGTGTAAAAGATTAGTTTTTAGATCATTCAAAGTGTTCTTTGTATTAGAACAAAAACCTTTATCAATTATAAAATTGTTAGGAGACTCTGAGTTGCTCAGTTTTAGCACTCAAAGGTAGATAGTGTTGAGTATAGGATATAGAGGAAGGTACTCTGTATACTCGCTGACTATTTTAAGGGGTTTGTGCTCTACCCAAAAGAGCTCAGTAGTGTATTAAAGCTCGGAAGCATTCCGGGGACTGGATGTAGGCAGGAGGCCAAACTATGATAAAACTGCTGAGTAACCTTTTCTAACCTGTAACTCCTTTATCTGTTTGCTTTTCATCTTGTCTAGTAAAATGCTTAACTGAACAAATACTAAGTTGTGTGAATTGGTGTTGAGCTCAGGAATAGACTCTCAAGTGCTATTTCCTGACTCAACGTTAGAAGCAGCCTTAGTCATTGATTAACTAAAGCTGCCTCTGACCTCACTCGATATCAATGTGCTAAGATTTAAGTGAAAAATCTTAAGTCATAACTAAAACAAGTCAGCGTTAAAAAGAAATTTTTTAAATAGTTCCTTAACCCCCCCCCCCCCCTTTAGGAACTAATTCTTGTAACACAAGGGACCAACAATATACACTAGATTTGTTTCGCATATCATCAAATCTATGAAGTAAACATGTGATATGCGAAGTAGTATTTTATTCAATATTTAACTAATTTGAACTACGTTTTGTTGAAGGTTGATCATTCTAAGGCCGATTCCAAGAAGAGGAAGAGGACATCAAGTGAGAATAGTACCAAACGCATCACTTTCAAGTACCCCTATAACTTGAATACAAAAGCATCAATCACAATGAGGTGATGAAGTAAGTGAAGGAAAGATTATCATCAGTGAAATTGGAATTGTTAAAGAAAACATGCTTTGGGCATTTATTAGACATGGATATATGTATGTTGTTCACTCCTCTATGCATGAGGTCCTTACGAGAGAGATTAAACCTGAAAATCCAAAACATAGAGAGATGTGGTTCAACATCAATGGGTTGAACTAAAATTCGGTGAACATAAATTCGGACTCATCACCGGGTTGAGATTTGGTGATCCGGCACCAATTTTGAAGCGGATGAATCGTTACACGAAGGCAGACAGAATGAGGAATCTGTACTTCGAAGGTAGACTGAGCTTAACTCACAAACAAATATATAAGACGTTCAAAGTCAGAAATTGGGAAAAGGTAGACAACGGTGATGTGGTCTTCATGGCAATGTTGTATCTTTTTGATGAAGCATAAATCAGAAGCTTTTAATAAGTTCAAATGCTTCAAGAATGAAGTAGAAAATCAAACAGGAAAGACTATTAAGATACTTTGATCAGATCGAGGTGGAGAATATCTTTCAGATGACTTTCTGAATTATGTAACTGAATGTGGGATTTGCTCACAATGGACACCTCCTTATACACCACAGCACAATGGTGTATCTGAAAGGAGAAATCGTACCTTATTGGATATGGTACAATCCATGATGAGCACCGCATCTCTTCTAAAGACGTTCTAGGGCTATGCCTTAGAAACTGCTCTATTTACCTTGAACCGAGTGCCAACCAAATCTGCCAGTTCCACACTATTTGAAATGTTCAATAGTAGGAAGCTTATCTTCTCTTTTATGAGGATATGAGGATGTTCAACATATGTTAAGCACATTATGTCAGATAAATTAGATTCTAAATCTGAAAAAATTTTCTTCATTGGATAACCAAAGGAAACTTTGGGATATTACTTTTATCATTTAGATGATCAGAAAGTAATAGTATCCAAGCACGCGGTGTTTCTAGAGGAAGAGTTTCTGGAAGAAACACGAATAGGAAGCGTAGTTGAACTTGAGGAAGTTCAAGAGGAAACACCTACTGAAACTGTGGAAGAAATGGTGGAACCCGATTCTGCCTCATTAGATGAGACAGAAGTGTCGTTACTCTCACATAGGTCTCAAAGGGTTCGTGAACTCCCAGTTAGATACAGTTTTCTAATGGGAGATGACTAAGTGGTTCCTGTATTAGACGACGAACCCGAAACCTATGAAGAGGCTCTTGCTTGATGCAAACAAAGAGTGTGATGGCCTAATCGACCATCTTATTAATAACTTTTATAATAGTATTTAAACGAAATTGTTACCTAGGTCCTCTCCACATTAAAATTCTCAACAATTATTATGCTTACTGAACTCTAACATGAGTTAAGTACATTAAAACTTATGGCTTACTTACACAAATTGGATATCTTGAACAAATACGAGCATTGGACCAGATTAAGAACAAGCGCATTGTTTTTTTAAGAATGCTAGCTATTACTTACAAAAATCAATAGTCGCATCGGGTCTTGGTAAAAAAAATTAAGGCTATCCGAGTTCACAGGTCTTGTTGTCTATCTCCTTAATTAAGATTGGATTAATGTTCCCCATAAATTGAGCTTTTGAAAAGGGTGCTTCAACCACCATAGAGCAAGGGCTATCCTTTATTAATTGTTAGTGGTGAAGAAATGCAAATTACTTTCTACGAACAATCGACAATCATGTTTCCTGAAGAGTATATTGTTGAACTCGGTAAACATAAGCTAGTAGCAATTGCATTTGTCTCACTGATACTTAAGATTTGTAATGTTTTGAATTTTTTCCTTCAGCATAAGAGTACACAAGCAATTAAGATACAAAGATATGTGATATCATGCAAAATGACATCACACGGATGACATCAGCACCACCCCCTTTGAGATAAAACAAATCACGTGGAAAGGAGCCCGCCCAAGGGCGTCTTCAAAGGCTTCGGCTTCCTCCAATAGAGGAACCTTCAAGAATCCTACATGACAAATGCTTCCTCCAAGGATATAGATTTTTTATGGGACACGTATATCCTCAATTCATAAGGGTAAATTACATACATGGTGTACAATCTTTACCACATTTTGGTGTACAACCTTTAATTTTGCACACTAAAGTGTACAATCTTCTGATGACCTCCCACTAAAGTGTACAGCCGGTATTCGTGACCAGTCAACGCAAGTCAACTTTGCCACTTCAGCAATTTGACCACTCCAAAAGTCAAAACTTTATACACCTAAAATGAAATTACTAAAATACCCTTACCTCTTCCTTACAACTCCTCTCTCTCACTCTTTCCCTTTTCCTTTCTCTCTCTAAGCCCTCTCTCTACAAACTCAAACCAAATTCGAAGATGGATGGAAAAAAGGTAATTAATACAAATCGGAACAAATTACACGTGCTGAAACATGAAAGTTTCAAATTATCAAATCCCAAATCAAACTAATTGTACACTGGATAGAATTTTTTTATCTAATAAAAATACCAAACTCAACAATATTCTTTACTTATTTAAGAATTAATTCATCACTTCAAATCAATTTAAGCTTAAAATTAAGTCCTTAATTTATTTTTCTCACTAACCAAACATTTGACTAAAATGACCTGGAGATTCCCCTTGTAACTAAAATGCATCTCAACATCAGTATTTGTCTGCAAAACCTTTAAATCATCAACAATCTCCAAAACCTTGGCCGGTAAAGGCAACACAGTGCCCCATCCCTGCCATTCCTGCAACGTTATAGACACATCGTTGGAGTCTATAGTGTTAGATATTCTCGCAGGAGAACGAGAATTTGAGTTGAAAATTGTGCTGGAAAGGCTTCTAGGAGTGGACTCCATTTGAGCGCTGGAGGAGAAGAAGAAAGATGGAAGAGAGAAATTGAAAAAGAACACATTGATGTTCTTGAACAAACCATGGGCTGCCTCAACAAGATGTTGTTGCTTAGAGAGAAAAGTTAGAGAGAGAAAGGGAAAGATAGAGAGATTGAAAGCTTTTGGAGAGAGAGAAGAGTTAGAGAGAGAAATGGAAAAAGAGAGAGAGGAGATACAGAAAAGGAAGAGAGAGAGGGAGTGGGTTCTATTTTTTCAATTTGGAAGAAGGGACGAGGGTATTTTAGTAATTCTATATTAGGGGTGTGAATTTTTTACTTTTAAAGTGGTCAAAATGCTGACTTGGCAACATTGACTTACGTTGACCGGTCACAAATACCGGCTATATACTTTGGTGGGAGGTCACTAGAAGATTGTACACTTTAGTGTGCAAAATTAAAGGTTGTACACCAAAGTGTGAAAATTGGTAAAGGTTGTACACCATGTATGTAATTTACCCCAATTCATAAGGATTCATAATCAGTAAAGGACTTAACCTAAAAAAACGCTATATATAAGCAGTACAGACACCAGATACGGTATGTTAAGTATGTTGGGGTTTAGTGTCCTATAGTCAATTGTTCTAGGATATAAACCAGCTGTAAATGAATTGTTCTTTATATCATTTGTTTTAATAAGATATGGTTTTCCAAACTATATAAAGGCAATTACTTTTAAGAACTAAATAAGTCTAATAAAAGGAAATCCTTAAGTTTATTTAAAGTGATTATAAAGTGTTCATCCAAGCATGAAGTGAGACAAAACATTATAATAAACTAATAAACTTAAAACCACCCCAAGTCAAGTAATATGTTTTGAATATGGATTGACATAATACTGTAGAGACTTGCATGTAACAATGTTTTCTATCGATACAGAGAGTTGGTCTCACAAGCTTTAGATATGCAGATATCTGGACAGTTACATGGATCCAATGAAGGAGTTCATTAGGATTGGGGACCCGACTTGAGATAACATGATGGATGGATTTATCATTTGTCACATGTTCATCACATTGGTATTAATAGGTATAAGTAATCCTCAGACTCAAAGGAATGTTAATTAGTGATTCTGGATTATGGAATGTGATACTTTGACTTTGTTCAAACACGATCCATAACAGAGATGACTATAGGGTGTGTGCGGGCAGGCGTTGGGTATCACGGGAAGTAATTGCAGGATAGTTAATATTGGATTGAGCATTTGTCACTCCTGATAAATGGGAGATACGTCCAAGGATCGCTTGTGGAAGACTTGACTCTAAATCCTTGCAAGGTGATAGCTTAAGACTTGAAATGGAGATTTCACTTAACCTATCTATTCGGAGTTAACTCGGCATGTAAAAGTAAAACGAACGTCTCGCTATATGTGACTTGACATAATCCATAGTCATAAGATTCTGTTCAAGGATGTAGTTGATAAAGGATCGAATTATACTGTAACTAATACAGAAAGGTCAACGACGGAATCAACCTGTCTTCTTATAGCTCTGGGGGGAATGTTTTCTGCCTATCACAGTCCTCGCACTCATTCCGTTATACAAAGATTAAATGTAATTTTGGAAAATTAATTTAATGGTTATATACGGTAGTAATAAGAACCTAATGGATCGCACATAAGACTTGGAACTAAAAAGAGGAATGGATATTAATAATTGATGGAAGCCCAACTTAGTCCACTAAGGCCCAAATAAGGAGGGGGGCGAAATTCAATGTGTTTAGACACATGTAGGAATTAATTTAATTTTGACAATTTTAATTAGATTATAATTGTAGATTAAATTAATTATGAGATAATTAAGTTAGAAGGTTTATTGAGATTAAATTGCTTCTAATTATTATCCTATTAAATAAGTTAATATTATCTTTATATATTTAGATATAATTATAGATAATAATAATAATAGTATTATTCCGAATAAAACTCTTAGTAAATAACATAATTCTATCTAACTAGGGTTTAGATACAAAAGGTTATTTATACCCCTCCTGTTGTGAATTTCGGCCAACCCTAGTCTATCCCACAGACTAAGATTTTCGACCCCTACAATAGAGGACGGAATTCCACCACTTGCTTCCATTCGATTGATTTTATCTCTTCCTTTTTCTCTTTGATCTTGTGTTGATTTATTAGAGGTCATCTCCTTTAATTGCTATTCTTCGGTTGTATTCTAATCGTTTACTTATATGTTTTGTTATGTTCATGAAAGAAGAAAAGACATACATAAGAGAGAAATTCGTTTTGCTCCTACTACATCAGGCCAGTTCACGTTTTCGTGGATTCTTGGAGATTGAACTGTCGGATTGTCACGATTTTTGGATAGGAGCTTCTAGACATATTCTTCCTTGTTTTCACCATTGGGATTGTCGTTCGGAGGTCTGGAAGGTCTATTCGGGTAGGGGCAGATTGGTTGACAGATTCCATCTCTTTTGAAGTTGTGGGCACTTCATTTGCAACGGTAGATTGATCGTCATAAAGGTATTTATGTTTAATCCCTCTTTATATGAAATAACGATTAACGGATCTTGGGAAAAGGGAAATAGGTAAAAAAATTATTATTCCGTTGCGCCTGTAATTGCCTATTTTCCTTCAAAGTATTATCTCACAACTTGTCCATACTTTTCAATCCTTCCTAACTTATAAACTGACCCAAGCATCGGAGCGAGTCCGTCGGACTTTGGCCCCGTTTGACATCTGGTTCTGTTTTACAGGTTAAATACGATGGAGGATTGTCAAGATGACTTTGACATGTAGACAAGTTCAGATACATGTTTATCATTGGTACAGTAAGCATGGAACTGATAAATCAATGATACATCAGATCATTCAAAGATGGCTGCATCTAGTCGAGTTTAATTAGAGATTCATCGGAATCACGAGGAGGAGGTTAATCAAGAGGCAGAGCGCCAAGCTTAGCTTGACCCTTAATACCAACTTTTGGCAGAAGAAGTCTCTCAGAGGTTTCAGCAGAATTTGGTGGCGATGAAAAGGGAGATGGATGATGCAAAAGAAACTCATGAAAAGAAGATGGTTGACCTCAAATGTCAGTTGCGGAATGCAAATGAGGACTCTAATAGAATTATAATCCTAATAGAATTATAATCCTTTAATTAACTTATCCATAACTATAATCAAATTACAATTATTCAATAACTCAATTAACCAAATAACTATTCCCCATACTTAGAATTTCAGCCCCTCAATGTCTCTCTCTACAATTAAAATTCCATCCTCTGGTCTTAATTCTGTATGTGACCCATTATGTTCTTATCACTACTATTTGTATACATTTACTGAATTAACTTAAAAAAAATTAATTCAACTAAACATATAACAGAATGAGTGTGCATACTACATTAGCAGAATCGTCACATTCTCCGAGAGCCATAAGAAGTCAAGTTAATTCTGACTTTTACCTTTCCATATTAGGTGCAGTATAATACAATCCTTTATCGACTATATCCTTAAACAAATATGTAACTATGGAAACTATCAAGTAATGAGACGTTTGTTTTACTTGTCCAGATAGAATTAACTCTGAATAGATAGGTTAAGTGAAATCTCCATTTCAAATCTTAACCCTATCACCTTGCAAAGATTTCAAGTTAATTCTCCACAAGAGACCATGGATATATCTCTTATCTATGAGGAGTGATGAATGGTCAATCCAACATTCGCTATCTATAATTACTTTATATGATACCCAATGCCTACCCGGACACACCCTAGGAGCATGTATGGACCGTGTTAGAAATAGAGTCAAGGTATCACACTCCATAATCCATAATCACTAACTAACGGTTGTTTGAGTTTTAGGATTACTTATACCTACTAATAAATTTGAGATAAGACATTTGACACTAAATAGATCCATCCATCATGTTTTTCAAGTCGGGTCCCCAATCCTAATGAACTCCTTCACCGGATCTATGCAACTGTCCAGATATCCGAATATCTGAAGTTTGTGAGATCAACTTTCTATTCATGAACAGAATACATTGTTACATGCAAGTCTTAGCAGTATTATGTTAATCCTTTAAACATCACACTTGACTTTGGGCAATTTAAGTTTATCAACTAATTAGTTAGAATCATAAAGTACAGTCTCACTTCATGCTTGTATGAACACTTTATAATTACTTTTATAAACTTGGGATTTCCTTTTATTTAACTTGTTTAGTTGTGATAAAAGATTAATGCCTTTATATAGATAAACATGTCATATAAATAAAATGATTCAGAAACGAACAATTCATTTACAAATACTTTATATCCTAAAACAATTGTCTATAGGACATAAAACCTACATAAGAGTTCAAATGATGTTCATGAAACTTTTGAGGGAAGGCCTTCGTTAAAGGATCTGTAATATTGTCCTTGTTGGGGTTTAGTGTCCTATAGACAATTGTTCTAGGATACAAACTTAATGTAAATGAAGTGTTCTTTATATCATTTGTTTTAATGAGATATATGTTTTATGACTATATAAAGGCAATCCCTTTTAAGCACTAAATAAAGTCTAATAAAAGGAAATCCGTAAGTTTGTTTAAAGTGATTATAAAGTGTTCATACAAGCATGAAGTGAGACGAAACTTTGTAATAAACTAATAAACTTAAAACCACCCCAAGTCAAGTAATATATTTAGGATTGACATATCACTATTGAGACTTGCATGTAACAATGTCTTCTGTCCGACAGAAAGCTGATCTCACAAGCTTCATATATATAGATATCTGGACAGTTACATGGATCCGATGAAAAGTAGTTCATTAGGATTGGGGACCCGACTTGAGATAACAGGATGGGTAGATTCATCCTTGTCACCTGTTCATCTCATTGGTATTAATAGGTATAAATAATCCTCAGACTCAAAGGAATGTTAATTGGTCATTCTGGATTACTGAATGTGACGCTTTGATCCTGTTGTAACACGATCCTTAACAGAGATGATTCTGGGGTGTGAACAGCAGACGTTGGGTATCACAGGAAGTGATTGTGGGATCGTTATACATTGGATTGAGCATTTATCACTCCCGATAAATGGGAGATATGTCCATGGATCGCTTGTGGAAGTCTTGACTCTAAATCCTTGCAAGGTGATAGCTTAAGATTGAAATACGGATTTCTCTTAACCTATCTAATTGGAGTTGACTCGGCCTAGACAAGTAAAACGAACGTCTCGCTATATGTGACTTGACATTATCCATAGTCATAAGATTCAGTTCAAGGACGTAGTTGATAAAGGATCGAATTATACCGTAACTAATACGGAAAGGTCAATGACAGAATCAACCTATATTCTTATAGCTCTAGGGGAATGATTATGGACTTGCTAATCACATACTTTGTACATCATTCCGTTATGCAAAGATTAAATATAATTCTTTGAAAATTAATTTAATAAGTTGCATACGGCTAGAAGCAATAAGAACCTAATGGGTCACACATAAGACTTGGAACCCAAAAGAGAGACAGATGTTAATTAATTAACGGAATCCCAATTGAGCCCAATAAGGCCCAATTACTAAAGGGGGGTTATTTTATGCATGGTGATGCATAAATAATTAGTTTGATTTTATTAATCCTAATTAGATTAGGATTATGAATTAAATTAATTAAAGGATAAATAAATTAGGAGTTTTAATTAGATTATATTACTCCTATTATTATCCAATAAGGTTATTATTATTATCTTTTATATTTAGATATATTAATAGATAATAATTAAGAATTCTATTCCGAATTGAATTCTTATTCAATAACCTAATTCTATCTAACTAAGGATTAGATACAAGAAAGATTATAAATACCCCCCTATAGGATTTTCGAAATCCAACCCTAAGAAAATAGAGAGAGAATTTCGACCCCTAGCTCGAGGACGAGATTTTCCACCGCTTCCTTCCGTTCAATTGATTTTCATCTCTTTCTCTTTATCCTTGATCTTGTGTTGATTAATTAGAGACAATCTACTTTGGTTGTTATAAACGGTTGATTCTAACTTGATCTTCTATTATTTTGTTTTGTGCTCGGGAACTCGAAGTAAGAGTTGTGGGCACTTCGTTTGCAACGGTAGATAGAACTTCTGAAAGGTATTTCTTCTTATCCCTCTTTGTATGAAATAACGATTAACGGATCTTGGGGTTAATGGAAATAGGTTAAAATTTTTATATTTTCGCTACTATACGTTAGCCTATTTTCCTTCATTGGTATCAGAGCCTGCGTTAAATCCGTTATTTCATATATGAAAATTTAGAAGTTTTTCAATCAGGTTGAATAAATATTTATAGTTAGGTTGATTAACAAAACTGTTTTGATTAATTAGTTCTAAAAGATAAATAAGTTTTAATTAATTGTTAATTAAAATAAATTATGCACATGTTCCTAATAATTTTGGTTGATAATCATTATAACAAAATCTATTAGTTTTATGGTTAGATTGATAAAATCAGTTTTATTTATTCTAAAAGATAAAACGGAAAATCTATAATAGTTTTTCCTATTTTCTGAAAATCGTTTTAAAACCGTTTTAAAACTGATATATATATATATATATATATATATATATATATATTCATAAAAAAAATTACAGCTGCTCGGGCGTGACCCGACTACTGTCGCGCGGCAGCAACCGCGCGGGGTGCCTGGCCGCCGCTACCGCAAGGCAGCGGCGGATCAGACGCCTAGGGCTGCTGCCAAACGGCAGCAGCCCAACCTCGGGCCTGGCCCGAGACCCACTTGATTTTAAATCGTTTAAAATTAGTTATATATATATATATATGTTTCAGAAATTAATAGTTTTCTGTTTTGATTATCGAATGAAAATTTATTTAAAAGTTTGTTTTACCTATTTGTAAATCAAAAAGTTTTAAATGAATTAAAATCAAAATAATTGGAACGTGCATAATTAAAGTTTTATATAGTTATATTAATCTAAAAGTTTAATATAAAAGGATACGAAACTGTTAGAAGTAAAATTGGATGAAAGTTAATTTGATGAGTTAATGTGATTAACCTAAAATATTACATAAAATACTTATGTAATCAACCAATTAAATTGAGTCTATGCATGTTTGGAGTTATGGACATATTTGGACCCTCTTTTAGTCTTTTGGTATTTTTGAAATAGGGCATGCGAGTCCTGCCTTTCTACTATCTATTGTAATTTCTCCTCTCATCTAATTCCCTTCAATTTAATTGAAGTTTTCTTTAGTAGTATAGAAATTAATATGTAATTTCAAGGCGCCATGGAGAAGACGGAGGACCTAAAGAGAAATATGTAATAGTTAGTATTTCCTTAGGTTTGCCCCTTTTATTCCGTCTCCGGCTCGACGGAATAATTTAGATGATATGTCAATAACGCCAATGTATGTGTCTGATGTATGCTAAAGCAAATCAAGACTAAGTTAGATTATGAGACCTAAAATAAAATACCTCATTAAAACGTTAAGTAAATAAACAAGTTATTAAAATCGGTTGCCCCTCCCTAATATTATAATTCAGCCGGCAGTACTGGGGCCTTTGGGTTATTGAGCAAACTCAAGCTCGGGGTCTTACGGTAACACCTGAATTATCGAAAATCACTTTTCATGAATATGGGGTAATACTTAAATTAGATTATGATAATTGGATGAGCAAACTCATGTTGTCATAAACTAATGGGCAATATGGTTGGGATTAATGTGAATAGCATATTAGTTACTAATGTGGTTCGTAACCCAATAACCTAGGAATCACATTAAAGATGTGATTGATTACATGAATCTACCTAACGAATGAGACTAGCTTGTTGAGCAAACTCAAGGCGAAATCTCAGGAGTTAGGATCCTAGCTCACTAAAGGATTTGTGAAATTCTTCGAATTGATATGGAGGGCTATTAATTTGGCAAAATAGTGGGAGCAATCTAAAATAAACTAAAAGGCCTATAATTTTAGATTGATATACTTTAAAGCAAATGAATAACATACGTTTACTCTTTCTCACTCTCAGGTTTAATTAAACACTCTTAAAATCATGACTAACACCAATCTGCAAAACATACTTACCGATAACAAGTTGAATGGTTCAAACTTCACTGACTGGTTTCGTAACCTCAAAATTGTTTTGAAGTTCGAGAAGAAAGGGTATGTACTTGATACACGGATAACCCCTTACCCAACGGATGGTGCTCCCTACCAAGAATTTTATGCTTACTTGAAGCATAAGGCTGATGACGATCAAGCGGGAGACATCATACTTGCATCTATGACACTGGAATTAAAAAGGCAACATGCAGATATGGATGCCTACTCCATGGTCAAGCACCTAAAAGAGTTGTTTGTGAATCAAACTCGGTGCGAACGCTTCGAGATAACAAAGCAGTTATATAGATGCAAGATGCAGGTGGGCACATCTGTAATGGCACATTGTGCCAAGATGATTAGCCTTATCACCAAGTTTTCTAGTATTGGAGATGTGATGGACCGTGAACTAAGTGAGAACTTACTTCTTCAGTCCCTCCCCGAGAGTTACTCGCAGTTCATCATGAACTACCAAGCGAGTGGCTTGCAAACCTCTCTTGAAGAGCTTGCAAATATGCTCGAGATAGTCAAGCCCAACATAAAAGAAAACGAGGAGATACCAAGCCTTGCTATTGAAGGATCAAAGAAAAGGAAAGGGATATCTCCCGATCCAAACCATCCTAAGAAAGGCAAGGAGGCCATGCTCACCGAAACAAAGGGAAAGGAAATAAAGAAGCCCAAAGGCAAGTGCCACTATTGTGGTGAAGTGGGGCATTGGAGGAGAAATTGTTTGTTGTACCTAGCTACCCTCAAGAAGGGAGAAGCCGGGACTTCAACATCTGGTACGTTCTATATTGAAATAAATACAATTTCACAGTCTGAATCTTGGGTACTTGATACCGGATGCAGATCTCATATTTGTACAAATATGCAGGAACTAAATCGGACCAAGGAATTAAAGAAAGGAAGCATAAACTTGCGAGTAGGAAATGGAGCAAGAGTTGCCGCCCTCGCAATTGGAGATTATGTTTTAAATTTGCCCTATGGGCTTGTAATAGAATTAAGGAACTATTTATACGTTCCACAAATGTCTCGTAACATTATTTCTATTAGCCGTCTTGTTGACGACGGTTTTCATATTTCAATAAAAGACAAACATTGCGATTTTTATAGAGATTCGATTTTCTATTTTTCAGGAATATCACAAAATGGGATTTATGTGTTAGATGACAAAATTTTTGTTTTCGCAATTGATACCAAAAGACATAAGCTAGATAATTCAACTTACTTGTGGCATTGTCGTTTAGGCTATATAAACAAAAGACGCATGCTTAAGCTACATCAAGATGGGCTTATAAATTCAATTCACCCTGAATCATTGGAAACGTGCGAAGCATGTTTAAAAGGTAAAATGACAAAGACACCCTTTAGCAATAAAGGAGAGCGTGTATCAGACACTCTAAGACTCATTCATTCAGATGTATGCGGTCCTATGTCAGTCCAAGCAAGATGAGGATTCAGATACTTTATAAGCTTCATAGACGACCATACCCGATATGGTTATATCTACTTGATGAAGCACAAGTCCGAAGCTTTTGAGAAATTCAAATGCTTCAAGAATGAAGTAGAAAATCAATTAGGAAAGAAAATAAAGACACTTCGATCCGATCGAGGTGGCGAATATCTTTCAGATGATTTTCTGAATTATCTAACTGAATGTGGGATATGCTCACAATGGACACCTCCCTATACACCACAACACAATGGTGTATCCGAGAGGAGGAACCATACCCTACTAGATATGGTACGATCCATGATGAGCATAGCATTACTTCCAAAGACATTCTGGGGCTATGCCTTAGAAACCGCCCTCTTCACCCTAAATCGAGTACCAACTAAATCCGCTAGTTCCACACCATATGAATTTTTCATTGGTAGGAAACCCGTGTTCTCATTCATGAGAGTGTGGGGTTGTTCAGCATATGTCAAATGCATTGCGTCCGACAAACTAGATTCTAAATCTGATAAATGTTTCTTCGTTGGATAGCCTAAGGAAACTGTGGGATATTACTTCTATCACAGATGATCAAAAAGTAATAGTATCCAAGCACGCAACCTTCTTAGAGAAAGAGTTTCTTGAAGACATAGAAAAGGGAAGCATGATTGAACTTGATGAAGTTCATGAACAAGAAACACCAACCGAAACAATAGAAGCGGTCGAGGAACCCGATGTAGTCCCATTAGATGAGACTCAAGTGCCACCCCTTCGTTGATCACAAATAGTTCGTGAACTCCCTATTAGATATGGTTTTCTAGTGGGAGATAATGATGAGGTTCCCATGTTAGACGACAAACCCGAAAACTACGAAGAGGCTCTTAATAGTCCAGATTCTAAAGCATGGCTTGAAGCCATGGATTCTGAGATGGATTCCATGTACACCAACCAAGTGTGGACTTTGGTTGATCCACCCGAAGGGATAAAACCCATTGGGTGCAGGTGGATCTTCAAAAAGAAGACTGACATAGATGGAAAGGTTAGCACCTATAAAGCTAGGTTAGTAGCGAAAGGATATCGTCAGAAGTAAGGAATTGATTATGATGAAACTTTCTCTCATGTGGCTATGTCCAAATCAATCAGAATAATGCTTGCTATTGCCGCTCACTACGATTACGAGATTTGGCAAATGGATGTGAAAACAGCTTTCCTAAACGGAAACCTGCTTGAGGATGTATATATGATGCAACCTGAAGGTTTCATATCAAAGGATGCAAACAAGGTTTGCAAACTTCAGAGATCCATTTATGGACTCAAGCAAGCATCTAGAAGCTGGAACAAGCGTTTTGACGAAACCATAAAACAATTTGGTTTCAAACAAAATTGCAAAGAAGCTTGCATTTACAAGAAAGCAAGTGGGAGCTCTGTAGCATTTCTGATATTATATGTGGACGATATATTATTAATGGGAAATGACGTAGCTCTACTACAGTCGGTAAAAGTTTGGTTATCTGGTAACTTCTCAATGAAAGACCTCGGTGAAGCAGCTTATATACTTGGTATAAAGATCTACAGAGATAGATCAAGAAGACTGCTTGGTCTTTCACAGGCTACATACATCGAAAAGGTGCTAAAGCGGTTTAGCATGCTTGAATCAAAACGAGGTAACTTACCCATGCTACATGGAGTAAAGTTAAACAATCATTCCTAAAACCGATGATGATAAGAAGCGCATGGCTGTAGTCCCGTACGCCAGTGCAACCGGTTCGATTATTTATGCTATGCTATGCACTAGACCTGACGTAGCGTTCGCGTTAAGTATAACGATTCGTTACCAAGGAAATCCGGGAGACGAGCACTGGATTGCCGTAAAAAACATTCTTAAGTACTTGAGAAGAACTAAGGATATGTTTCTAGTGTACGGAGAAGGGGATCTGAAAATAGAAGGATTTTCATATGCAAGTCATCTCACAGATGAGAACGATTTTAAACCCCAATCAGGATATCTGTTTATCTTGAATGGGGGCGCGGTCAGCTAGAAGAGTTCCAAGCAAGGAAGGGTAGCTTTTTCTACGACCGAGTCAGAGTATATCGCTGCTGCGGAAGCAGCAAAGGAAGCGGTTTGGATTAGGAAGTTCATTACTGAACTTGGTGTGGTGCCTGACATTGTAAATCTCATTACACTGTACTGTGATAACAATGGAGCCATTGCGCAAGCAAAGGAACCACGGTCTCATAATGCATCCAAGCATTACCTAAAGCGATACCACATTATAAGAGAAATTGTGGCAAGAGGAGATGTGAGAATAGAAAGAGTACCTACAGAGGACAACATTGCAGATCCGTTGACAAAGCCCTTAACCCAGAAAGTACATGATCGTCATCTAACTTCTACTGGGATAAGTTATAGAAACAATTGGTTTTAGTCCAAGTGGGAGTATGTTGGGGTTTAGTGTCCTATAGACAATTGTTCTAGGATACAAACTTAATGTAAATGAAGTGTTCTTTATATCATTTGTTTTAATAAGATATATGTTTTATGACTATATAAAGGAAATCCCTTTTAAGCACTAAATAAAGTCTAATAAAAGGAAATCCGTAAGTTTGTTTAAAGTGATTATAAAGTGTTCATACAATCATGAAGTGAGACGAAACTTTGTAATAAACTAATAAACTTAAAACCACCCCAAGTCAAGTAATATATTTAGGATTGACATATCACTATTGAGACTTGCATGTAACAATGTCTTCTGTCCGACATAAAGATGATCTCACAAGCTTCATATATATAGATATCTGGACAGTTACATGGATCCGAAGAAAAGTAGTTCATTAGGATTGGGGACCCGACTTGAGATAACAGGATGGGTAGATTCATCCTTGTCACCTGTTCATCTCCTTGGTATTAATAGGTATAAATAATCCTCAGACTCAAAGGAATTTTAATTGGTCATTCTGGATTACTGAATTTGACGCTTTGATCTTGTTGTAACACGATCCTTAACAGAGATGAATCTGGGGTGTGAACAGCAGACGTTGGGTATCACAAGAAGTGATTGCGGGATCGTTATACATTGGATTGAGCATTTATCACTCCCGATAAATGGGAGATATGTCCATGGATCGCTTGTGGAAGTCTTGACTCTAAATCCTTGCAAGGTGATAGCTTAAGATTGAAATACGGATTTCTCTTAACCTATCTAATTGGAGTTGACTCGGCCTAGACAAGTAAAATGAACGTCTCGCTATATGTGACTTGACATTATCCATAGTCATAAGATTCAGTTCAAGGACGTAGTTGATAAAGGATCGAATTATACCGTAACTAATACGGAAAGGTCAACGACAGAATCAACATGTCTTCTTATAGCTCTAGGGGAATGATTACGGACTTGCTAATCACATACTTTGTACATCATTCCGTTATGCAAAGATTAAATATAATTCTTTGAAAATTAATTTAATAAGTTGCATACGGCTAGAAGCAATAAGAACCTAATGGGTCACACATAAGACTTGGAACCCAAAAGAGAGACAGATGTTAATTAATTAACGGAAGCCCAATTGAGCCCAATAAGGCCCAATTACTAAAGGGGGGCGATTTTATGCATGGTGATGCATAAATAATTGGTTTGATTTTATTAATCCTAATTAGATTAGGATTATGAATTAAATTAATTAAAGGATAAATAAATTAGGAGTTTTAATTAGATTATATTACTCCTATTATTATCCAATAAGGTTATTATCTTTTATATTTAGATATATTAATAGATAATAATTAAGAATTCTATTCCGAATTGAATTCTTATTCAATAACCTAATTTTATCTAACTTAGGATTAGATACAAGAAAGATTATAAATACCCCCTATAGGATTTTCGAAATCCAACCCTAAGAAAATAGAGAGAGAATTTCGACCCCTAGCTCGAGGACGAGATTTTCCACCGCTTCCTTCCGTTCAATTGATTTTCATCTCTTTCTCTTTATCCTTGATCTTGTGTTGATTAATTAGAGACAATATGCTTTGGTTGTTATAAACGGTTGATTCTAACTTGATCTTCTATTGTTTTGTTTTGTGCTCGGAAACTCGAAGTAAGAGTTGTGGGCACTTCTTTTGCAACGGTAGATAGAACTTCTGAAAGGTATTTCTTCTTATCCCTCTTTGTATGAAATAACGATTAACAGATCTTGGGGTTAATGGAAATAGGTTAAAATTTTTATATTTCCGCTGCTATACGTTAGCCTATTTTCCTTCATTGGTATCAGAGCCTGCGTTAAATCCGTTATTTCATATATGAAAATTTAGAAGTTTTTCAATCAGGTTGAATAAATATTTATAGTTAGGTTGATTAACAAAACTGTTTTGAATAATTAGTTCTAAAAGATAAATAAGTTTTAATTAATTGTTAATTAAAATAAATTATGCACATGTTCCTAATAATTTTGGTTGATAATCATTATATCAAAATCTATTAGTTTTATGGTTAGATTGATAAAATCAGTTTTATTTATTCTAAAAGATAAAACGGAAAATCTATAATAGTTTTTCCTATTTTCTGAAAATCGTTTTAAAACCGTTTTAAAACTGATATATACATATATATATATATATATTCATAAAAAAAATTACAGCAGCTCGGGTCGCGCCTTACGGCGCGACCCGACTACTGTCGCGCGGCAGCAACCGCGCGTGGCGCCTGACCGCCTTTTGCCGCAAGGCAGCGGCGGATCAGACGCCTAGGGCTGCTGTCAAACGGCAGCAGCCCAACCTCGGGCCCGGCCCGAGACCCACTTGATTTTAAATCGTTTAAAATCAGTTTTATATATATAAATATATATATATATATATGTTTCAGAAATTAATAGTTTTCTGTTTTGATTATCGAATGAAAATTTATTTAAAAGTTTGTTTTACCTATTTGTAAATCAAAAAGTTTTAAATGAATTAAAATCAAAATAATTGGGACGTGCATAATTAAAGTTTTGTATAGTTATATTAATCTAAATGTTTAATATAAAAGGATACGAAACTGTTAGAAGTAAAATTGGATGAAAGTTAATTTGATGAGTTAATGTGATTAACCTAAATATTACATAAAATACTTATGTAATCAACCAATTAAATTTATTTAATTGAGTCTATGCATGTTTGGAGTTATGGACATATTTGGACCCTCTTTTAGTCTTTTGGTATTTTTGAAATAGGGCCTGCGAGTCCTATCTTTCTACTATCTATTGTAATTTCTCCTCTCATCTAATTCCCTTCAATTTAATTGAAGTTTTCTTTAGTAGTATAGAAATTAATATGTAATTTCAAGGCGCCATGGAGAAGACGGAGGACCTAAAGAGAAATATGTAATAGTTAGTATTTCCTTAGGTTTGCCCCTTTTATTCCGTCTCTGGCTCGACGGAATAATTTAGATTATATGTCAATAACGTCAATGTATGTGTCTGATGTATGCTAAAGCAAATCAAGACTAAGTTAGATTATGAGACCTAAAATAAAATCCCTCATTAAAAAGTTAAGTAAATAAACAAGTTATTAAAATCGGTTGCCCCTCCCTAATATTATAATTCAGCCGGCAGTACTGGGGGCCTTTGGGTTGTTGAGCAAACTCAAGCTCGGGGTCTTACGGTAACACCTGAATTATCGAAAATCACTTTTCATGAATATGGGGTAATACTTAAATTAGATTATGATAATTGGATGAGCAAACTCATGTTGCCATAAACTAATGGGCAATATGGTTGGGATTAATGTGAATAGCATATTAGTTACTAATGTGGTTAGTAACCCAATAACCTAGGAATCACATTAAAGATGTGATTGATTACATGAATCTACCTAACGAATGAGACTAGCTTGTTGAGCAAACTCAAGGTGAAATCTCAGGAGTTAGGATCCTAGCTCACTAAAGGATTTGTGAAATTCTTCGAATTGATATGGAGGGCTATTAATTTGGCAAAATAGTGGGAGCAATCTAAAATAAACTAAAAGGCCTATAATTTTAGATTGATATACTTTAAAGCAAATGAATAACATACGTTTACTCTTTCTCACTCTCAGGTTTAATTAAACACTCTTAAAATCATGACTAACACCAATCTGCAAAACATACTTACCGATAACAAGTTGAATGGTTCAAACTTCACTGACTGGTTTCGTAACCTCAAAATTGTTTTGAAGTTCGAGAAGAAAGGGTATGTACTTGATACACGGATAACCCCTTACCCAACGGATGGTGCTCCCTACCAAGAATTTTATGCTTACTTGAAGCATAAGGCTGATGACGATCAAGCGGGAGACATCATACTTGCGTCTATGACACCGGAATTAAAAAGGCAACATGCAGATATGGATGCCTACTCCATAGTCAAGCACCTAAAAGAGTTGTTTGTGAATCAAACTCGGTGCGAACGCTTCAAGATAACAAAGCAGTTATATAGATGCAAGATGCAGGTGGGCACATCTGTAATGGCACATTGTGCCAAGATGATTAGCCTTATCACCAAGTTTTCTAGTATTGGAGATGCGATGGACCGTGAACTAAGTGAGAACTTACTTCTTCAGTCCCTCCCCGAGAGTTACTCGCAGTTCATCATGAACTACCAAGCGAGTGGCTTGCAAACCTCTCTTGAAGAGCTTGCAAATATGCTCGAGACAGTCAAGCCCAACATAAAAGAAAACGAGGAGATACCAAGCCTTGCTATTGAAGGATCAAAGAAAAGGAAAGGGATATCTCCCGATCCAAACCATCCTAAGAAAGGCAAGGAGGCCATGCTTACCGAAACAAAGGGAAAGGAAATAAAGAAGCCCAAAGGCAAGTGCCACTATTGTGGTGAAGTGGGGCATTGGAGGAGAAATTGTTTGTTGTACCTAGCTACCCTCAAGAAGGGAGAAGCCGGGACTTCAACATCTGGTATGTTCTATATTGAAATAAATACAATTTCACAGTCTGAATCTTGGGTACTTGATACCGGATGCGGATCTCATATTTGTACAAATATGCAGGAACTAAATCGGACTAAGGAATTAAAGAAAGGAAGCATAAACTTGCGAGTAGGAAATGGAGCAAGAGTTGCCGCCCTCGCAATTGGAGATTATGTTTTAAATTTGCCCTATGGGCTTGTAATAGAATTAAGGAACTATTTATACGTTCCACAAATGTCTTGTAACATTATTTCTATTAGCCGTCTTGTTGACGCGGGTTTTCATATTTCAATAAAAGACAAACATTGCGATTTTTATAGAGATTCGATTTTCTATTTTTCAGGAATATCACAAAATGGGATTTATGTGTTAGATGACAAAATTTTTGTTTTCGCAATTGATACCAAAAGACATAAGCTAGATAATTCAACATACTTGTGGCATTGTCGTTTAGGCCATATAAACAAAAGACGCATGCTTAAGCTACATCAAGATGGGCTTATAAATTCAATTGATCCTGAATCATTGGAAACGTGCGAAGCATGTTTAAAAGGTAAAATGACAAAGACACCCTTTAGCAATAAAGGAGAGCGTGTATCAGACACTCTAAGACTCATTCATTCAGATGTATGCGGTCCTATGTCAGTCCAAGCAAGAGGAGGATTCAGATACTTCATAAGCTTCATAGACGACCATACCCGATATGGTTATATCTACTTGATGAAGCACAAGTCCGAAGCTTTTGAGAAATTCAAATGCTTCAAGAATGAAGTAGAAAATCAATTAGGAAAGAAAATAAAGACACTTCGATCTGATCGAGGTGGCGAATATCTTTCAGATGATTTTCTGAATTATCTAACTGAATGTGGGATATGCTCACAATGGACACCTCCCTATACACCACAACACAATGGTGTATCCGAGAGGAGGAACCATACCCTACTAGATATGGTACGATCCATGATGAGCATAGCATTACTTCCAAAGACATTCTGGGGCTATGCCTTAGAAACCGCCCTCTTCACCCTAAATCGAGTACCAACTAAATCCGCTAGTTCCACACCATATGAATTTTTCGTTGGTAGGAAACCCGTGTTCTCATTCATGAGAGTGTGGGGTTGTTCAGCATATGTCAAACGCATTGCGTCCGACAAACTAGATTCTAAATCTGATAAATGTTTCTTCGTTGGATAGCCTAAGGAAACTGTGGGATATTACTTCTATCACAGATGATCAAAAAGTAATAGTATCCAAGCACGCAACCTTCTTAGAGAAAGAGTTTCTCGAAGACACAGAAAAGGGAAGCATGATTGAACTTGATGAAGTTCATGAACAAGAAACACCAACCGAAACAACAGAAGCGGTCGAGGAACCCGATGCAGTCCCATTAGATGAGACTCAAGTGCCACCCCTTCGTAGATCACAAAGAGTTCGTGAACTCCCTATTAGATATGGTTTTCTAGTGGGAGATAATGATGAGGTTCCCGTGTTAGACGACAAACCCGAAAACTACGAAGAGGCTCTTAACAGTCCAGATTCTAAAGCATGGCTTGAAGCCATGGATTCTGAGATGGATTCCATGTACACCAACCAAGTGTGGACTTTGGTTGATCCACCCGAAGGGATGAAACCCATTGGGTGCAGGTGGATCTTCAAAAAGAAGAGTGACATAGATGGAAAGGTTAGCACCTACAAAGCTAGGTTAGTAGCGAAAGGATATCGTCAGAAGTAAGGAATTGATTATGACGAAACTTTCTCTCATGTGGCTATGTCCAAATCAATCAGAATAATGTTTGCTATTGCCGCTCACTACGATTACGAGATTTGGCAAATGGATGTGAAAACAGCTTTCCTAAACGGAAACCTGCTTGAGGATGTATATATGATGCAACCTGAAGGTTTCATATCAAAGGATGCAAACAAGGTTTGCAAACTTTAGAGATCCATTTATGGACTCAAGCAAGCATCTAGAAGCTGGAACAAGCGTTTTGACGAAACCATAAAACAATTTGGTTTCGAACAAAATTGCGAAGAAGCTTGCATTTACAAGAAAGCAAGTGGGAGCTCTGTAGCATTTCTGATATTATATGTGGACGATATATTATTAATGGGAAATGACGTAGCTCTACTACAGTCGGTAAAAGTTTGGTTATCTGGTAACTTCTCAATGAAAGACCTCGGTGAAGCAGCTTATATACTTGGTATAAAGATCTACAGAGATAGATCAAGAAGACTGATTGGTCTTTCACAGGCTACATACATCGAAAAGGTGCTAAAGCGGTTTAGCATGCTTGAATCGAAACGAGGTAACTTACCCATGCTACATGGAGTAAAGTTAAACAATCATCAATGTCCTAAAACCGATGATGATAAGAAGTGCATGGTTGTAGTCCCATACGCCAGTGCAATCGGTTCGATTATTTATGCTATGCTATGCACTAGACCTGACGTAGCGTTCGCGTTAAGTGTAACGATTCGTTACCAAGGAAATCCGGGAGACGAGCACTGGATTGCCGTCAAAAACATTCTTAAGTACTTGAGAAGAACTAAGGATATGTTTCTAGTGTACGGAGAAGGGGATCTGAAAATAGAAGGATTTTCATATGCAAGTCATCTCACAGATGAGAACGATTTTAAACCCCAATCAGGATACCTTTTTATCTTGAATGGGGGCTCGGTCAGCTAGAAGAGTTCCAAGCAAGGAAGCGTAGCTTTCTCTACGACCGAGTCAGAGTATATCGCTGCTGCGGAAGCAGCAAAGGAAGCGGTTTGGATTAGGAAGTTCATTACTGAACTTGGTGTGGTGCTGACATTGTAAATCTCATTACACTGTACGGTGATAACAATGGAGCCATTGTGCAAGCAAAGGAACCACGGTCTTATAACGCATCTAAGCATTACCTAAAGCGATACCACATTATAAGAGAAATTGTGGCAAGAGGAGATGTGAGAATAGAAAGAGTACCTACAGAGGACAACGTTGCAGATCCGTTGATAAAGCCCTTAACCCAGAAAGTACATGATCGTCATCTAACTTCTACTGGGATAAGTTATAGAAACAATTGGCTTTAGTCCAAGTGGGAGTATGTTGGGGTTTAGTGTCCTATAGACAATTGTTCTAGGATACAAACTTAATGTAAATGAAGTGTTCTTTATATCATTTGTTTTAATGAGATATATGTTTTATGACTATATAAAGGCAATCCCTTTTAAGAACTAAGTAAAGTCTAATAAAAGGAAATCCGTAAGTTTGTTTAAAGTGATTATAAAGTGTTCATACAAGCATGAAGTGAGACGAAACTTTGTAATAAACTAATAAACTTAAAACCACCCCAAGTCAAGTAATATATTTAGGATTGACATATCACTATTGAGACTTGCATGTAACAATGTCTTCTGTCCGACAGAAAGATGATCTCACAAGCTTCATATATATAGATATCTGGACAGTTACATGGATCCGATGAAAAGTAGTTCATTAGGATTGGGGACCCGACTTGAGATAACAGGATGGGTAGATTCATCCTTGTCACCTGTTCATCTCATTGGTATTAATAGGTATAAATAATCCTCAGACTCAAAGGAATGTTAATTGGTCATTCTGGATTACTGAATGTGACGCTTTGATCCTGTTGTAACACTATCCTTAACAGAGATGACTCTGGGGTGTGAACAGCAGATGTTGGGTATCACAGGAAGTGATTGCGGGATCGTTATACATTGGATTGAGCATTTATCACTCCCGATAAATGGGAGATATGTCCATGGATCGCTTGTGGAAGTCTTGACTCTAAATCCTTGCAAGGTGATAGCTTAAGATTGAAATACGGATTTCTCTTAACCTATCTAATTGGAGTTGACTCGGCCTAGACAAGTAAAACGAACGTCTCGCTATATGTGACTTGACATTATCCATAGTCATAAGATTCAGTTCAAGGACGTAGTTGATAAAGGATCGAATTATACCGTAACTAATACGGAAAGGTCAACGACAGAATCAACCTGTCTTCTTATAGCTCTAGGGGAATGATTACGGACTTGCTAATCACATACTTTGTACATCATTCCGTTATGCAAAGATTAAATATAATTCTTTGAAATTTAATTTAATAAGTTGCATATGGCTAGAAGCAATAAGAACCTAATGGGTCACACATAAGACTTGGAACCCAAAAGAGAGACAGATGTTAATTAATTAACGGAAGCCCAATTGAGCCCAATTACTAAAGGGGGCGATTTTATGCATGGTGATGCATAAATAATTAGTTTGATTTTATTAATCCTAATTAGATTAGGGTTATGAATTAAATTAATTAAAGGATAAATAAATTAGAAGTTTTAATTAGATTATATTACTCCTATTATTATCCAATAAGGTTATTATTATTATCTTTTATATTTAGATATATTAATAGATAATAATTAAGAATTCTATTCTGAATTGAATTTTTATTCAATAACCTAATTCTATCTAACTAAGGATTAGATACAAGAAAGATTATAAATACCCCCTATAGGATTTTCGAAATCCAACCCTAAGAAAATAGAGAGAGAATTTCGACCCCTAGCTCGAGGACGAGATTTTCCACCGCTTCCTTCCGTTCAATTGATTTTCATCTCTTTCTCTTTATCCTTGATCTTGTGTTGATTAATTAGAGACAATCTACTTTGGTTGTTATAAACGGTTGATTCTAACTTGATCTTCTATTGTTTTGTTTTGTGCTCGGGAACTCGAAGTAAGAGTTGTGGGTACTTCGTTTGCAACGATAGATAGAACTTCTGAAAGGTATTTCTTCTTATCCCTCTTTGTATGAAATAACGATTAACGGATCTTGGGGTTAATGGAAATAGGTTAAAAAATTTATATTTCTGCTGCTATACGTTAGCCTATTTTCCTTTAGTCCTCAGTATACACTCTTTCAAATCTCACATCTCATTTGACTATTATCTCTCTGATAAGATGATATCGCTTAAGATAGTGCTTGGATGCATTATGAGACCGTGGTTCCTTTACTTATGCACTAGCTCCATTATCGTCACAGTACATAGTAATGGGATTAACAATAAGGGTGAGCAGAACCGAACTGAAAACCTAAAGACCAAAAAAATCAGACCGAATCATATTTTGGTTTAGTTCGGTCCTAATTTTTAAGCTAGTCTGGTTTTTAGTTCGGTTCGGTCCAAAACCGAACAAACCGAACCAAAATACAATATATACTACTCTTAGTTTTAGGATTTTAAATTAATTAACTAATTATATATAGAAAAGAAAAAACAATTAAACATGTTTCTTCTCTTTTAACTAATTATATATACAAAAGAAAAAACTATTTATATGATTATTGTCTTTATATAATTGTTTAGTTAGTGAAGGCACAAGTAGTAATAAGTCTCTAATGCTTTGTTTGGTCCAAACATAAACCAAACCGAATTATAATTTTGTTTGCTTTGGTCCTAAAAAATACAGGTAATTTAGCTTGTTCCAATTTAGTTCGGTTTTTAGATCGAACTGGACCGTGCTCACCCCTAATTAACAATGTCAGGCACCACCCTTACTTCTGTCATAAACTTTCTAATCCAAATTGCCTCCTTTGCTGCTTTTACCACTACGATGTACTCCGACTCGATCGTAGAGAAAGCTATATTTCCCTGCTTTGAATTATTCCAACTGACCGCGCCCCCATTCAGAATAAACATGTATCCTGTTTGGGATTTGAAATCATTGTAGATGACTAGCATTTGAAAATCCTTCTATTTTCAAATCACCTTCTCCATACACAATGAGTATGCCTTTAGTCCTTCTCAAGTACTTAAGAATGTTCTTGACAATAATCCAGTGATCATCACCTGGATTTGCTTGATAACAACTTGTCATGCTCAATGCAAAAGCTACATCAGGCCTGGTGCAAAGCATAACATACATAATCGAACCAATTGCACTACAGTAGGGAACTACAACCATGTGTTTCTTTTCATCTTTAGTTTTGGGGCATTGATTATTACTTAACTTGATTTCATGAACCATGGGCAAGTTTCCTTTTTCTATTCCTGCATGTTAAATCATTTTATCACTTTGTCAATGTATATGGACTAGAAGAGACCAAGCAATCTTCTCGATCTATCTCTATAGATCTTATTCCCCAAGATATAAGCTGCTTCTCCCAAGTCCTTCATGGAGAAATTACTAGTTAGCCAAATTTTCACCAATTGCTTCATGGCTACGTCATTTCCCATTATTAGAATATCATCAACATATAATACTAAGAAAACAACTAAGCTCCCACTAGCCTTCTTGTATACACAAGCATCTTCCTTGTTTTGCACAAAACCAAATTCTTTTATGGTTTCATCAAAACGTTTATTCCAGCTCTTAGATGCTTGATTAAGTCCATAAATAGACTTTTGAAGTTTGCAAACTTTCTTTGCATCCTTTCATGTAAACCCTCCAGGTTGAATAATGTATACATGCTCAAGCAGATTTCCGTTTAGGAAAGTTGTTTTCACAATCATTTGCTAAATCTCATAATCAAAATGAGCGACAATATCAAGAAAGATTATAATGGATTTAAACATGGATATTGAAGAGAAATTTTTGTCATAGTCAACTCTTTGCTTTTGACAATAACTTTTCGCTACCAACCTAGCCTTGTATGTGTTAACCTTTCCATCCATGTATGTCTTCTTCTTGAAGATCCATCTGCATCCAATGGGTTTTATCCCTTCAAGTGGATCAAACAAAGTCTACACTTGGTTATTATACATGGAATCCATTTTAGAATCCATAGCTTCAAGCCATGACTTGGAATCTGCACTAACAAGAGCCTCTTCATAGGTCGCGGGTTCATCGTCTAATATGGGAACCTCTTTATCGTCTCCCATTAGTAATCCAAATCTTTTTGGGATTTGACAAACTCGTTCAGACCTACGAGGTGGTAATGTCACCTGAATCTCATCATGTGAGACAAATTCGGGTTCCACCATCGCTTCCACTATTTTAGTCATTGCCACTTCTTGAACTTCTTCAAGTTCAATCACGCTTCCATCTCGTGTTTCTAGTAATATCGTGTTGTTTCTTTTGGATACCCAATAAATAGGCATTTGTCAGATTTAGGATCTAACTTATCTGATGTTATGCATTTTACATATGCTGAACATCCTCAAATTCTCATGAAAGAGAAACTGGGGTTCTTTCCGATGAACAATTCAAATGGAGCAAAACTGACGGATTTGGTGGGTACTTGATTTAGGGTAAATAAGGTGGTTTCTAAGGTGTAGCCCTAAAATGTCTTTGAGAGAGAGGTTGCACTCATTATAGATCATAACATATCTAATAGAGTACGATTTCTCCTTTCAAATACACTGTTGTGTTGTGGTGTATATGGAGGAGTCCATTGTGAGCGAATCTCGTGTTCGTTCAGATAATTCAGGAAATCAGTAGAAAGATCTTCTCCACCTTGATCTGATTGAAGTACTTTAATATTATTTCCTGTTTGATTTTCTACTTCATTCTTGAAGCATTTGAATTTCTCAAAAGCTTTTGATTTATGCTTCATCAAGTAGATGTATACATATCTAGTATAATCATCTATGAAGCTAATGAAGTAATTGAATCCTCATCTTGCTTGTGTTGACATATGACCACATACATCTGAATGTATTAATCCTAGAGTGTCTAATACACATTGTCCTTTATTGCTAAAGGGTGTCTTTGTCATCTTTCATTATAAACCAGATTCACATGTGCCCATTGATTCATAATCAATTGAGTCTATAAGCCCATCTTGATGCAGCGTAAACATATGTCTCTTATTTATATGGCCTAGACAATAATGTCACAAGTAAGTTGAATTATCGGTTCTTTATCTTTTGGTATCAATTGTGTAAACGGAAACTTTATCATCCAATACATAAATGCCATTTAACGATATTTCAGAAAAATAGTAAATCCCATTTCTATAAAAAAAACACAACTTGAGTTCTTAATTGAAACTCTAAAACCATCATCCACAAGACAACTAATAGATATAATGTTACAAGACATATCAGGAGCATATAAACAATTCCTCAATTCTATTACAAGTCTAGATGGTAATGCTAAGACATAATCTCCAATTGCGAGTGCAACAACTCTTGATTTGTTTCTAACTCGTAAGTTTACATCTCCTTTCTTCAGATCCCTAGTCTATTTTAGTTCCTCCATATTTGCACAAATATGAGATCCACATCTGATATCTAATACCCAATACTCATACTGTGAAATTGAATTAATTTAAATATAGAACATACCAGAAGTTGAAGCACCTTCTTTTCCCTTCTTGAAGGAGTCTATGTACTCCTTACAGTTCCTTTTCCAATGCATGTCTTTACCACAATGGTGGCATTCTCCTTTGGGCTTCTTGCTGACTTGCTTACCATTATCTTAATTTGGTTTAAATCCCTTGTTCTTCTTGGAATCTTTAGAATTGGGAAAACTTCCACTTTCTTTTGTGAGATCCCTTAATAACAAGTGTCGACATCACTTTCTCTTTCTTCTGATTGGGCTTAACTGACTTGAGCATATTCAAGAGCTCTTCATTAGAGGTCTGTAAGTCATTCATCTGATAGTTCATGATGAACTATGAATAACTTTCTAGAGGGATTGTAAAACTAAGTCGACACTTAATTCATGATCCATCACAAATCTAATATTAGAAAGATTGGTGATGTAACCAATCATTTTGACACAATGTGCCACAAAAAAAAGACCATTCTTGCATCTCATAGTGAAACAACAACTTCACTATCTCATAGAATTCGTATTGAGTCTGTTTCTCAAACATCTCCTTCAAGTGCATAATCATGGAATACACATCCATGTTCTCATGTTGCATTTGTAGCTCTGATGTCATAGCTACAAGTATGATGCATCATGCATGTTCATCATCTGATCGATGCTTCTGATAAACATCAATCTCCTTAATATGAGCACCATCAGTTGGAACATTTGGGTATCGATGTATCTAATACATATCCAATCTTTTCGGACTTCAAAATGATTTTGAGGTTGCGAAATCAGTCGGTGAAATTTGAACCAGTCAATTTTTTATCAGTAAGAATATTGCACAGATCCATTTTAGACATGATTTAGAGTATTTGTTTTATAACCTGAGAGTGACAAATGTTATTCTTTTGATTTACCTATTCAATTTAAACATAGGACATTTATTTGTGTAAATTGCTCCCACTATTTTACCAAATTAATAACTCTCTATATTAACTCGAAGAATTTCACAAACTCTTTAGTGAGCTAGGATCCTATCTAGTGAAGCTTCACCTTGAGCGACTCAACAAGCTAGCTTCCTTTAATAGGTAGATTCGTGTAATCAATCATAACAACTATATGACTCTTAGGTTATTGGGTTACTAACCACATTAGTAACTAATATGTTTTGATATTAATCTCAACCATCTTGCCCACTGGTTTCAAATAACATGAGCGACTCATCCAATTATTCTATGCTAGTTTAATTCGTTAACCTATTATTCGTGAAAACATTTTTCGTGATAATTCAGGTGTTATCCATTAAGACCGAGCTTGAGCGACTCAAGAACCCAAAACCCCAGATAAGCTATGCTGAATTATAATAATAGGGAGCAACTGATTTATAACTTATTTATTGACTTATCTTTTGTTAATAAGGGATTTATTAAAGTCTCATATTCTACCATAGTCTTGATTTGTTAAAGCATACAACAGACACGAAACAATAACCATTGGCAGTTATGGACATATTATCTAAATTCATTCTGTTGAGCCATAAACAGAATGAACACCAACTCTATGGAATAAAATATACTAACTATTACATATTTTCATCCTCCATGTTTCTCCATCTTCTTCTTGGCGCCTTGTAATTATAACAATTTGAATTTCTATACTACTAGAATAACTTCAACTAGTTTGAAGGAATTTTGTGAGAAGGGAAATACAATAGAGTGTAGATAAGGCATGATACGCAAGTCCTATTTTCTAAAAATACCAAAAGACAACATAAAAATTACAGAGGGATCTAATAATGTCCATAATGTTAATCATGCCAAGACTCAATTAAATAAATTTAATTGGTTAATTACATAAAATAATTTTATGCAAGTTTTAGTTAATCCAAATTAACAGTTTAATTAATTTAGTATCAATTTAACCCTTTAATTAATTTTGTATCTTTTATACTTTATTCTAATTAAAATATATAAAATATAAACTTAATAAGATACTCAAAATATAACTATACAAAATATTAATTTTCCGTGTTCAATTATTTTACAAAACTTATTTAACATGTTTAATTTAAACGTATCATATACAATTAATTTAAACACAAAATATCTTTACAAAACTAATTTAAAAACACAAATAATTAAGAACGAGAAATTCTGAAAAATATTAAAATAAAATAAAAGAAAACAGAAAAACCCTAAAATGTTTTTAGGTTGGGTTGAGTGTGGATACGCTGCCCGGGGCAACCGACCGCGCTACTTCGCACAAGGCAGCATGGGTTGCTGCCTACGACATCAACCAGTTGTGTGGGGCTGCTGCCTCATAGTAGCAACCCCATAACTCGAGTAAAGTATTTTTTTATTTATTTTTATTTATTTATTCATTTAATTTTAACGTTGGCCGAAATACATAAGGGGTATATATAGGTTTTATTTTCTATTCCTAACTCTAATCCAACTAGGTTAAAATAGTTAATTAGTATTTGTTTCCCCCACAATTACGCGGGAACTAATTGAAAGGGATCAACGTAGAGAAAGTGTCAGATAGAGGAAGAGCCGGAAAACATTTCTCAATCAGTACCATCCGCAAGAAACAGAGCAGGTTGACCAAAAATGATAGAAGAAGCAGAGTTTTGATGAAGAGCATCTCGCTCCATGAACAAAAGCTAGAAGAACATGGAGTAAGAACGTGGGCAGTTCAAGTACGTGGGCAGTTCGCAAAGAAAGAGAGCTCTTCGCACAAAAGGAGCTAACTAGAGAAACGTGGGTTAGTGGAACAGGAACGTGGGCACGGCAGTTATCAGCACTACAAAGCCACCATATTTAAAGAAGATAAAGGTAAGAAGGGATCCAACTCAAACCAATTCAAAAAAATGAAATCAAATCAAACCAAATCCTAATGGAATTCAAACAATTCTCACATTACGGACACTAGCTATTCTGCAGCCTTAGTTTGTTCAATCGAATTTAACTTTCAATTTGTAAGCTCTAGCTCTAGTTTCTCAGTTTTATCAACGAAACCATTCAAATACAATGCAAGCAATGTTTTTCCCTTTGAGTTCTCTCTTTTGCAACATCTTAGTATAGTCATAATCAGTCTTCTAGATTTCACTGCGAACTTTAGGCACTTTTATGTCCTTTAAGCTTTTTACACTTTCGTTTGATTAGAAGTTAGATCTTAGCTCTTAGCTCTTTTTGTAGTTTTTTGACAAAGCTACTGGCACGCCTATAAGACATGTTAAAGTTGATCCAGCTAAGAGCCTTTTGTTTTTCCCAGTCTCTTTTTTAAATCATGGACTGTCGGCCAGTTTGTGACTTGAGTCATCCTATTAGTTTGTGGGTGAGCAACTGAAGTAAACGAAGCTTGATGTGAAAATTCTCACAGTACGATTGGAATGCATTATAATCAAACTATTTGCCATTATCAGTGATAATTGTATGTGGAATTCCAAATATGCATAAGATCATTTTGTCCACAAAGGAGGTGTTTTAAGATGAAGTGATAGTTGCAACTGCTTTGGCTTCTACCTATTTGGAAAAATGGTAAACAACTACAGTTAGGAGATTCTTCTAACCTTTAGCTATCGAAAAAGCCCCTATAATATTAATACCTCATTTCGTGAATGGCCAAGCCGGTTGGATTACCCTCATAGCTGCAGCCGGAGACTGGACAATAGGTTCAAAATGTTGAAAAATTGAACACTTTTGTACAAACTCAGATGCATCCTTGGCCATTTTCAGCCAGTAGAAACCTTGTAGTAGTTCTTTTTTTGCCAATGCATCCCTTCCTTCCTGAGCTCCACACAGTCCCTCATGAATTTCTTGCAGAATGAACTTTCCTTCTTTGAATCCTACACACTTTAACCATGGTATATCAAAGTACCTCCTATATAGGATGCCTTTGATTATCGAATATCTGCCTACTCTCTGCAAGACCTTTATTTGCCCGTTTTTATCTTCTAAAAGAATACATGTGGTAAGATAGGAAAACCATTCTTGAGTTGTATCAATTACCAAGGTTTCTTCCCGATTAATATTGGTTGTCGGGATTCTTTCAATTTGGTATGAGCAAGTACGAGACCTATTAGGAGTCGAAGCCAATTTTGCCAGATGATCAGCCTCATCATTTTCCTCCCTTGGTATTCTTTGAACCTCCAAGCTTCGGCCTTTAATCTTCCCTTCTTGCAATAATGATTTGACTATAGCCAAATACTTTTTTCATTACATCATCACGGGCTTCATAATTCTTAGTAAGCTGACAGACCACCATCTTAGAATCACTCTTCAAGATAACTTTATCTGGCTTAATTATATTAAGTATCTGAAGCCCCTGCAATAATGCCTCACATTCCGCCACGCTGTTGGATGCGATAAAAGCCAAAGCAGCTGCATATCAAAGTTCTATTCGCTGAGGTCCTTGCACAAAAACTCCAATCCCTGCACCATCTTTATTTGAACAGTCATCAACAAAAATTTCCCATACTTCTGAAAGCTTCGGTATAAGACCTCCTTCCTTTTGAATTTCTATTAGGAAATCAGATAATGCTTGTGCTTTAAAAGCTTTTCGAGGTTCAAAACGTATGTCAAGTTCTGTGAGCTTTAAAGCCTATTCAACAATTCGTCCAGAAGTTTCAGGCCTTTGCAAAAAAAAATCGAAGAGGCAAATCTGTTCTCACCATAATGGAATGACTTTGGAAATAATGCCTCAACTTTTGTGTAGTGATAACTACTCTGAAAGAAAGCTTCTCCAACTTTGGATACGTAACCTTCGTATCTCTTAAAACTCCACTAACGTAGTATACATGGAACTGCTTTGTTCCTTCCTCATGAATTAACACTATGCCGATCGAATCCTCTACCATGCCAATGTACAAATACAATGTCTCACCAAGTAGAGGCCTACTAAGCGGTGGGGGTGAAGCAAGGAATGACTTTAGCTGCCCAAAGGATGTTTGGCATTCCACCATCCAGACAAAGTTTTTAACTCCCTTAAGGCTCTTGAAAAAGGGCATGCAACATTTCACCGAATAAGAAATGAAACGCCCCAAGACATTGATCTTTCCATTTAGCTTTTGAATATCATTAATTTTCTTCAGAGGTTCCATGTTAATTATAGCCTGGATTTTATCCGGATTTGCCTCAATACCTCTTTGAGATATCATGAAACCCAAAAAATTCCCCGAAGAAATGCCAAACATACACTTCTCTGGATTCAATTTGAGGTTATGCTCTTGCAATGTAGCAAAACCAGTAGCCAGATATGTTGCATGCTCTTCTACAATCTACTTTTACTCTTTTTACTATCATGTCATCAATATATATTTCAACTTTATCACTAATGATCTCCCCAAAAAAATTATTTACCATTTGCTAGTAAGTTTCTCCTGTATTTTTCAAACCGCAAGGCATAACATTATATCCATATGTTCCTTCATCCATTCGGAAACATGTGTTTAAGAGATCTTAATGGTTCATTGGGATTTGATGATATCCAGTTGCCACATCCAGAAGTGAATAGATGGCAAAACTTGTCGTAGAATTAATAAGCATATCTATACATGGCAGAGGATATGAATCTTTAGGACGTGCCTTGTTAAGATCGGTAAAATCAACGCACATACGCCACTTACCGTTAGCCTTCTTTACCAAGACCACGTTGGCTATCCACTTTGCATAAATGACTTCTTTAATGTGATGACAATCTAATAACTTTTGTTGGGGTTTAGTGTCCTATAGACAATTGTTCTAGGATACAAACTTAATGTAAATGAAGTGTTCTTTATATCATTTGTTTTAATGAGATATATATTTTATAACTATATAAAGGCAATCCCTTTTAAAAAAAACTAAATAAAGTCTAATAAAAGGAAATCCGTGAGTTTGTTTAAAGTGATTATAAAGTGTTCATACAAGCATGAAGTGAGACGAAACTTTATAATAAACTAATAAACTTAAAACCACCCCAAGTCAAGTAATATGTTTAGGATTGACATATCACTGTTGAGACTTGCATGTAACAATGTCTTCTGTCCGACAGAAAGCTGATCTCACAGGCTTCATATATATAGATATCTGGACAGTTACATGGATCCGATGAAAAGTAGTTCATTAGGATTGGGGACCCGACTTGAGATAACAGGATGGGTAGATTCATCCTTGTCACCTGTTCATCTCATTGGTATTAATAGGAATAAATAATCCTCAGACTCAAAGGAATGTTAATTGGTATTCTGGATTACGGAATGTGACGCTTTGATCGTTGTAACACGATCCTTAACAGAGATGACTCTGGGGTGTGAACAGCAGACGTTGGGTATCACATGAAGTAATTGCGGGATCGTTATACATTGGATTGAGCATTTATCACTCCCGATAAATGGGAGATATGTCCATGGATCGCTTGTGGAAGACTTGACTCTAAATCCTTGCAAGGTGATAGCTTAAGATTGAAATGTGGATTTCTCTTAACCTATCTAATTGGAGTTGACTCGGCCATAACAAGTAAAACGAACGTCTCGTTATATGTGACTTGACATTATCCATAGTCATAAGATTCAGTTCAAGGACGTAGTTGATAAAGGATCGAATTATACCGTAACTAATACGGAAAGCTCAACGACAAAATCAACCTGTCTTCTTATAGCTCTGGGGGAATGATTACGGACTTGCTAATCACATACTTTGTACATCTTTCCGTTATGCAAAGATTAAATATAATTCTTTGAAAATTAATTTAATAGTTGCATACGGCTAGAAGCAATAAGAACCTAATGGGTCACACATAAGACTTGGAACCCAAAAGAGAAACAGATGTTAATTAATTGACGGAAGCCCGACTAAGCCCAATAGGGCCCAGTTAAGGAGGGGGGCGATTTTATGTATGCTAGATACATAAATAATTAATTTGATTTTATCAATTATAATTAGATTAGGATTATGAATTAAATTAATTAAAGGATAAATAAGTTAGGAGTTTTAATTAGATTAAATTACTCCCATTATTATCCAATAAGGTTATTATTATTATCTTTTATATTTAGATATATTAATAGATAATAATTAAGAATTCTATTCCGAATTAAATTCTTATTCAGTAACCTAATTCTATCTAACTAGGGTTTAGATACAAGAGAATATAAATACCCCCGAAAAACACTAGTCTCTCCCGCAGACTGAGAATTTCGACCACTACAGTAGAGAACGGAATTCCACCGATTGCTTCCGAATCAATTGATTTCATCTCTTTCTTTTTCTCTTTGATCTTGTGTTGATTAATTAGAGGCAATCTATTTTGGTTGCTATTCATTGGTTGATTTCTAATCGTTTACTTGTTCGTTTTGTTGTGTTCATGAAAGAAGAAAAACAAACAAAAGGGAGAAATTCGTTCTAGTTCCTCCTACATCAGGTCGGTTCACGATTTCGCGGATTCCCGGAGATTGAACCATCGGATCGCCGTGATTTTAGGACAGGAGCTTCTAGACATATTCTTCCACCTTTCCACCGTTGGGATTGTCGTTCGGAGGTCTGGAAGGTCCGTTCGGGTAGGGGCAGATTGGTAGACAGTTTCCATCTCTTTTGAAGTTATGGGCACTTCGTTTGCAACGGTAGATTGAACTCCAAAAGGTTTTTCCTTCTATCCCTCTTTATATGAAATAATGATTAACGGATCTTGGGTTAATGGAAATAGGTTAAAAATTTTATATTTCCGCTGCTATACGTTTGCCTATTTTCCTTCAGTGGTATCAGAGCATGCGTTAAATCCGTTATTTCATATATGAAAATTTAGAAGTTTTTCAATCAGGTTGAATAAATATTTATAGTTAGGGTAATTAAACAAAACTGTTTTGATTAATTAGTTCTAAAAGATAAATAAGTTTTAATTAATTGTTAATTAAAATAAATTATACACATGTTCCTAATAATTTTGGTTGATAATCATTATAACAAAATCTATTAGTTTTATGGTTAGATTGATAAAATCAGTTTTATTTATTCTAAAAGATAAAACGGAAAATCTATAATAGTTTTTCCTAGTTTCTGAAAATCGTTTTAAAACCATTTTAAAACTGATATATATATATATATATATATATATATATATATATATATATATATATATATATTCATAATTATAAAAAAAATTACAGCAGCTCGGGTCGCGCCTTACCGCGCGACCCGACTGCTGTCGCGCGGTTGCTGCCGCGCGCGGCGCATGGCCGCCGCTGCCGCAAAGCAGCGGCGGATCGGACGCCTAGGGCTGCTGCCAAACGACAGCAGCCCAACCTCGGACCCGGCCCAAGACCCACTTGATTTTAAATCGTTTAAAATCAGTTTTATATATATATATATATATATATATATGTTTCAGAAATTAATAGTTTTCTGTTTTGATTATCGAATGAAAATTTATTTAAAAGTTTGTTTTACCTATTTGTAAATCAAAATATTAAATGAATTGAAATCAAAATGATTGGGACGTGCATAATTAAAGTTTTGTATAGAAGATATGAAACTGTTAGAAGTAAAATTGGACGAAAGTTAATTTGATGAGTTAATGTGATTAACCTAAATATTACATAAAATACTTATGTAATCAACCAATTAAATTTATTTAATTGAGTCTATGCGTGTTTGGAGTTATGGACATATTTGGACTCTCTTTTAGTCTTTTGGTATTTTTGAAATAGGGCATGTGTGTCCTGCCTTTCTACTATCTATTGTAATTTCTCCTCTCATCTAAATCCCTTCAATTTAATTGAAGTTTTCTTTAGTAGTATAGAAATTAATATGTAATTTCAAGGCGCCATGGAGAAGACGGAGGACCTAAAGAGAAATATGTAATAGTTAGTATTTCCTTAGGTTTGGCCTTTTATTCTGTCTCTGGCTCGACGGAATAATTTAGATGATATGTCCATAACGCCAATGTATGTGTCTGATGTATGCTAAAGCAAATCAAGACTAAGTTAGATTATGAGACCTAAAATAAAATCCCTCATTAAAAGTTAAGAAAATAAGCAAGTTATTAAAATCGGTTGTCCCTCCCTAATATTATAATTCAGCTGGCAGTACTGAGGGCCTTTGGGTTGTTGAGTAAACTCAAGCTCGGGGTCTTATGGCAACACCTGAATTATCGAAAATCATTTTTCATGAATATGGGGTAATACTTAAATTAGATTATGATAATTGGATGAGTAAACTCATGTTTTCATAAACTAATGGGCAATACGGTTGGGATTAATATGAATAGCATATTAGTTACTAATGTGGTTAGTAACCCAATAAACTAGGAATCACATTAAAGATGTGATTGATTACATGAATCTACCTAACGAATGAGACTAGCTTGTTGAGTAAACTCAAGGCAAAATCTCAGGAGTTAGGATCCTAGCTCACTAAAGGATTTGTGAAATTCTTCGAATTAATATGGAGGGCTATTAATTTGGCAAAATAGTGGGAGCAATCTAAAATAAACAAAAGGCCTATAATTTTAGATTGATATATTAAAGCAAAATGAATAACGTACGTTTACTCTTTCTCACTCTCAAGTTTTAAATTAAAACACTCCTAAAATCATGACTAACACCAATCTGCAAAATATACTTACCGATAACAAGTTGAACAGTTCAAACTTCACCGACTGGTATCGCAACCTCAAAATCGTTTTGAAGTTCGATAAGATAGGGTATGTACTTGATACAACGATACCCCTATCCCTGCTGATGATGCTCCCATCGAGGAAATTGATGCTTACCAGAAGCACAAGGCTGATGACGATCATGTCGGATGCATCATACTTGCATCGATGACACCGGAATTACAAAGGCAACATGAGGAAATGGATGCCTATTCCATCATCATGCACCTAAAGGAATTGTTTGGGAAACAGACCAGGTGGGAACGCTACGAGATATCCAAGTTGTTATATCGTTGCAGGATGCAAGAGGGCACATCTGTGATGACATATTGTGTCAAGATGATTGGCTATATTACCAAACTTTCTAGTATTGGATTCGCGATGGATAATGAACTAAGCATAGACTTAATTCTTCAATCCCTCCCAAAGAGTTATTCATAGTTCATCATGAACTACCAGATGAATGACTTGCAAACCTCTCTTGAAGAGCTTGCAAATAAGCTCAAGTCAGTTGAGCCCAATATGAAGGACGACAAGGCAATACCGGCTCTTGTCATAGAGGGATCAAAGAAGTGGAAGGGGAATTTTCCCAATCCTAAACATCCCAAGAAAGGCAAGAGGGCCATGCCCACTAGAGCTAAGGGAAAGGAAGTGAAGAAGCCCAAAGGAGAGTGCCACTTCTGTGGTGAAGACGGGCATTGGAAAAGAAACTGTTGGTGTACTAGCCTTCCTCAAAAGGGGAAGAAGTCGGGACTTCAACATCTGGTATGTTTTATATTGAAATTTCACAGTCTGAATCTTTTGGTACTTGATACCGGATGCAGCCTAAGGATATTCCAGGAATATCTAGAAATATTATTTCTATTAGCCGTCTTGTTGACGACGACTTTCATATTTCAAAAAAAGACAAGCATTGCGATTTCTATAGGGATGGGATTTTCTATTTTTCAGGAATATCACAAAATGGGATTTATGTGCTAGATGACAAAATTTCTGTTTTCGCAATTGATACCAAAAGACATAAGATAGATAATTCAACTTACTTGTGGCATTGTCGTTTAGGCCATATAAACAAAAGACGCATGCTTAAGCTACATCAAGATGGGCTTATAAATTCAATTGATCCTGAATCATTGGAAACATGCGAATCATGTTTAAAAGGTAAAATGACAAAGACACCCTTTAGCAATAAAGGTGAGCGTGTATCAGACACTCTAGGACTTATTCATTCAGATGTATGCGGTCCTATGTCAGTCCAAGCAAGAGGAGGAACCGTACCTTACTAGATATGGTACGATCCATGATGAGCATAGCATTACTTCCAAAGATATTATGGGGCTATGCCTTAGAAACCGCCCTCTTCACCCTAAATCGAGTACCAACTAAATCCGCTAATTCCACACCATATGAATTGTTCGTTGGTAGGAAACCCGTGTTCACATTCATGAGAGTATGGGGTTGTTCAGCATTTGTCAAACGCATTGCGTCCGACAAACTAGATTCTAAATCTGATAAATGTTTCTTCATTGGATACCCTAAGGAAACTATGGGATATTACTTCTATCATCCAGATGATCAGAAAGTAATAGTATCCAAGCACGCAACCTTCTTAGAAAAAGAGTTTCTCGAAGACACAGAAAAGGGAAGCATAATTAAACTTGATGAAGTTCAAGAACAAGAAACACCAACTGAAACAACAGAAGCGGTTGAGGAACCCGATGTAGTCCCATTAGATAAGACTCAAGTACCACCACTTCGTAGATCACAAAGAGTTCGTGAACTCCCTATTAGATATGGTTTTCTAGTGGGAGATGATGATGAGGTTCCCGTGTTAGACGACAAACCCGAAAACTATGAAGAGGCTCTTAACAGTCCAGATTCTAAAGCATGGCTCGAAGCCATGGATTCTGAGATGGATTCCATGTACACCAACCAAGTGTGGACTTTGGTTGATCCACCCGAAGGGATAAAACCCATTGGGTGCAGGTGGATCTTCAAAAGGAAGACTGACATGGATGGAAAGGTTAGCACCTACAAAGATGGGTTAGTAGCGAAAGGATATCGTTAGAAGCAAGGAATTGATTATGACGAAACTTTCTCTCCTGTGGCTATGTCCAAATCAATCAAAATAATGCTTGCTGTTGCCGCTCACTACGATTACGAGATTTGGCAAATGGATGTGAAAACAGCTTTCCTAAACGGAAACCTGCTTGAGGATGTGTATATGATGCAACCTGAAGGTTTCATATCAAAGGATGCAAACAAGGTTTGCAAACTTCAGAGATCCATTTATGGACTCAAGCAAGCATCAAGAAGCTGGAACAAGCGTTTTGACGAAACCATAAAACAATTTGGTTTCGAACAAAATTGCGAAGAAGCTTGCATTTACAAGAAACCAAGTGGGAGCTCTGTAACATTTCTGATATTATATGTGGACGATGTATTATTAATGGGAAATGACGTAGCTCTACTATAGTCGGTTAAAGTATGGTTATCAGGTAACTTCTCCATGAAAGACCTTGGTGAAGCAGCTTATATACTTGGTATAAAGATCTACAAAGATAGATCAAGAAGACTGCTTGGTTTTTCACAAGCTACATACATTAAAAGGGTGCTAAAGCGGTTTAACATGCTTGAATCGAAACGAGGTAACTTACCCATGATACATGGATTAAAGTTAAACAATCATCAATGTCCTAAAACCAAAGATGATAAGAAGCGCCTGGCTGTAATCCCGTACGCCAGCGTAATCGGTTCGATTATGTATGCCATGCTTTACACTAGACCTGATGTAGCGTTCGCGTTAAGTATAACGAGTCATTACCAAGATAATCCGGGAGACGAGTACTGGAATGCCGTCAAAAAACATTCTTAAGTACTTGAGAAGAACTAAAGACATGTTCCTAGTGTACGGGGAAGGGGATCTGAAAATAGAAGGATTTTCAGATGCCAGTCATCTCACAGATGAGAACGATTTTAGATCCCAATCAGGATACCTGTTTATCTTGAATGGGGGCGCGGTCGGTTGGAAGAGTTCCAAGCAGGGAAGCATAGCTTTCTCTACGACCGAGTCAGAGTACATCGCTGCTGCGGAAGCAGCAAAAGAAGCGGTTTGGATTAAAGAGTTCATTACTGAACTTGGTGTGGTGCCTGACATTGTAAATCCCATTACATTGTACTGTGATAACAATGGAGCCATTGCATAAGCAAAGGAACCACGGTCTCATAATACATCCAAACATTACCTAAAGCGATACCACATTATAAGAGAAATTGTGGGAAGAGGAGATGTGAGAATAGAAAGAGTGCCTACAGAGGACAACGTTGCAGATCCGTTGACAAAGCCCTTAACCCAGAAAGTACATGATCGTCATCTAACTTCAACTGGGATAAGTTATAGAAACAATTGGCTTTAGTCCAAGTGGGAGTATGTTGGGGTTTAGTGTCCTATAGACAATTGTTCTAGGATACAAACTTAATGTAAATGAAGTGTTCTTTATATCATTTGTTTTAATGAGATATATGTTTTATAACTATATAAAGGCAATCCCTTTTAAAGAACTAAATAAAGTCTAATAAAAGGAAATCCGTTAGTTTGTTTAAAGTGATTATAAAGTGTTCATACAAGCATGAAGTGACACGAAACTTTATAATAAACTAATAAACTTAAAACCACCCCAAGTCAAGTAATATGTTTAGGATTGACATATCACTATTGAGACTTGCATGTAACAATGTCTTCTGTCCGACAGAAAGCTGATCTCACAAGCTTCATATATATAGATATCTGGACAGTTACATGGATCCGATGAAAAGTAGTTCATTAGGATTGGGGACCCGACTTGAGATAACAGGATGGGTAGATTCATCCTTGTCACCTGTTCATCTCATTGGTATTAATAGGTATAAATAATCCTCAGACTCAAAGGAATGTTAATTGGTATTCTGGATTACGGAATGTGACGCTTTGATCTTATTGTAACACGATCCTTAACAGAGATGACTCTAGGGTGTGAACAGCAGACGTTGGGTATCACAGGAAGTAATTGCGGGATCGTTATACATTGGATTGAGCATTTATCACTCCCGATAAATGGGAGATATGTCCATGGATCGCTTGTGGAAGACTTGACTCTAAATCCTTGCAAGGTGATAGCTTAAGATTGAAATGCGGATTTCTCTTAACCTATCTAATTGGAGTTGACTCGGCCAGAACAAGTAAAACGAACGTCTCGCTATATGTGACTTGACATTATCCATAGTCATAAGATTCAGTTCAAGGACGTAGTTGATAAAGGATCGAATTATACCGTAACTAATACGGAAAGGTCAACGACAGAATCAACATGTCTTCTTATAGCTCTGGGGGAATGATTACGGACTTGCTAATCACATACTTTGTACATCATTCTGTTATGCAAAGATTAAATATAATTCTTTAAAAATTAATTTAATAGTTGCATACGGCTATAAGCAATAAGAACCTAATGGGTCACACATAAGACTTGGAACCCAAAAGAGAAACAGATGTTAATTAATTGACGGAAGCCCGACTAAGCCCAATAGGGCCCAGTTAAGGAGGGGGGCGATTTTATGTATGCTAGATACATAAGTAATTAATTTGATTTTATTAATTCTAATTAGATTAGGATTATGAATTAAATTAATTAAAGGATAAATAAGTTAGGAGTTTTAATTAGATTAAATTACTCCCATTATTATCCAATAAGGTTATTATTATTATCTTTTATATTTAGATATATTAATAGATAATAATTAAGAATTCTATTCCGAATTAAATTCTTATTCAGTAACTTAATTCTATCTAACTAGGGTTTAGATACAAGAGAATATAAATACCCCCTACCTTGTCATTTTCGAAAAACACTAGTCTCTCCCGCAGACTGAGAATTTCGACCACTACAGTAGAGGACGGAATTCCACCGATTGCTTCCGAGTCAATTGATTTCATCTCTTTCTTTTTCTCCTTGATCTTGTGTTGATTAATTAGAGGCAATCTATTTTGGTTGCTATTCATTGGTTGATTTCTAATTGTTTGCTTGTTCGTTTTGTTGTGTTCATGAAAGAAGAAAAATAAACAAAAGGGAGAAATTCGTTCTAGTCCCTCCTACATCAGGTCAGTTCACGATTTCGCGGATTCCCGGAGATTGAACTGTCGGATCGCCGTGATTTTTGGACAGGAGCTTCTAGACATATTCTTCCACGTTTCCACCGTTGGGATTGTCGTTCGGAGATCTGGAAGGTCCGTTCGGGTAGGGGCAGATTGGTAGACAGTTTCCATCTCTTTTGAAGTTGTGGGCACTTCGTTTGCAACAGTAGATTGAACTCCAAAAGGTTTTTCCTTCTATCCCTCTTTATATGAAATAACGATTAACGGATCTTGGGTTAATGGAAATAGGTTAAAATTTTTATATTTCCGCTGCTATACATTTGCCTATTTTCCTTCAACTTTTTCACCTCAGCCTTGTAATTTTTTGTTTCTCCAAATCATGATTTCTTAATTTCTGTTTAACAGAAGGAGCATCCTTCTAAATGTTTAAAGAATGCATCATAAGGTTCAGAGATATTCTAGTGATATCCATGGGAGACCAGGTGAACGCCTGAACATTTGTCTTCAAAGTTGAAATGATATAAGCTTCCGGCTAGGGCTGTAAATGAACAGAGCTGCTCATGAGCGCCTCGGTGATCGGCTCGATAAAAGCTCGACTCGACTCGGCTCGATTTGTAAACGAGCCGCTCGTGAACACGATTTACTAGCTCGGTTCGTAAATGAGCCAAGCTTGAGCAGACCAAAGCTCGGCTCGAATGCTCGTGAACAGGCTCGATTAGAACATTTATGAACAAATTTTAGTTTTGTAGAAAACTATATAGTTTTGTGTTAGTTTACAAATATCTAAACTTAATATTATTTCATTTGCTGTTAGATGAGTTCATTCATAAACATAATAAATGAGTAATAGATGAACTATTTGTAAGCATCTTGTTTATTTATTCACGAACTTTGCTTGTGAGCTTGTTTATGTACACAATTAAAGAGTTATTTACGAGCAAACTTCACAAATATAATTAACAATTTACTCACAAACAATTCATGGTTATATAATTTTCTTAATGAACCAAGTCCAAAAGAGGATTTTAGGCTTGAAACAAGCTCGAAGCTCGGCTCAAGCTCGTTGAGCAAGCCAAAGCTCGGCTCGGCTCGGGCTCGGCTCGTTAATTTTATAGCAAGCTCGGCTCGGGCTCGATCTCGTTAATTTTATAACAAGCCGAGCTTGAACAGGACAAAGCTCGGCTCGGCTCGGCTCGATTACAGCCCTACTTCCGGCTGCTCTGAGATTTTAGAAGCAACCTTGATAGATTTCCCTTCAGCCAACCAAACAGTCTCTAATTCCCCAACTAGTTTGGTTCGCTCCCTTTCTTCTTCTATAGGGTCTTATGCGGGCTTCATGTTCAAAGACGCAAGATAAGTTTCTTGAGTAACAATTTGATTCCCTTAAGCTATTGCCATGCCTTCCTTCATTGGAATCTTCCATGCTAAGTGATGTATAGATAAAGCACCTGCAGATTCAGCTAGTTGAGGATGTCTTATTATGACATTATAAGGCAACATAGAATTAATTACCAGGAATTCAGCTTTGGAATGCCATTTGACTGGATCGCCACCAATAAAAACAACCATCTATGTACTACCACGGATGGGTACCAAATGCCCTGATATCCCCACCAATGGTGATAGAGTTGGAATAAGCCTTTCATGATCTAGACGTAATGCTTCGTATGCATGTGGACTTTGTATTCTTCTAACAAAATCCCAATGACCAAAGCATCGTTATGTGCTTGTCGAGTGAAGTTGCCAAAAGAAAACTCAAGTCTTGATTCAGTTATTCTTTCTTAGTCTCTATGTACTCTACGCCTTTTGCTGAGCGATCCTCCTTTGATCCTCCAGTAATGACATTGATGACCCCTCTAGGAGCCCTTTCCTCATGATGTTTTCCTTTTGAATCTTTAGATTTGATTGCATTCTGTAAGAATTTATCCAGCTTACCCGCTTCGTCCATCTTGTTTAGTTCAGATGCTAATTGCCTGCAATCCTCTGTATCATGACCCTCACTCTTGTGGAACTTACAATATAGGTCGTTATGCCTTTGGCTTAAAGACTTCAGTTTGGGAGGATATTGAATATGTCTTCTATTAAATTCCACCTAGTAAAGAACTTCTTTCTGAGGAGCATTTAAGGAAACATAATTTCAGTCTATGTGCTCCTTGGATCGTTTATTATCATCCATACTCCTGTCACATTTAGATTCCTTTGGTTGATGAACTGAACTCAACTTTTCTTTAACAAAAGGTTTAATTTGTGACTATCCCATTTGACGAAGTCCTTAGCTCTTCTCATTAGGTTTGGAAATGTCCTCGACCTCCTAGTAGTCGACTCTTTAGACAGATCCTTGCTTTGGCAATTGCTTGTCATGGCTTATACCGCTCCATCCACTTTCAAATGTTTGATCTGAATGGCCACTCTTTGAAAACGTTCCACCCACTCCTTCAAGATTCATTGGACTCTTGCACCAGGTAATTGAGATCTTGCATTATTTTGCTTTCGGGAATGGAAGTAATAAAGTGGTCCACAAATTCTTTAAACATCTGTTTGAAGGACCTGATGGAACCAAGTAGAAGTTGATCATACTAGTAAGTAGTTGAATCCCTTAGTTTCGTTGAAAGCATTCGACATATAAGAGCATCAGGCGTCGTAGTGGTTTGAAGCACCAGGAGAAATTTTTTACGTTAAGGGTAGGATCCGTCATGCCATTATAATCCTTAAAAGGATGATATTTGAAACCTTTTGGCATTGGCTGGCTCATGATTTCCGCACTCACCTGAGTATCTACATCAGTAGTCTCAGGCGTTCTAGACTCCAAACCAGCATCTTTTATCACATGTCGAAGCTCGTTTCTAGTGAGATTGTAGACTTCTTCCTTCAAAGAGTTAACTTCTTCCTTCGACTTGGATGGTTGCTTTTGATTTCGATAGTCTAGGGATCAGGAAACCTATGTTTCTCTCTTGTGAGATTCGTAACGCCGAATAAAAGATTCAGTAGAATCGTTACAAACACCTCTTCATCTCTTAGGTGATCTAGATCTTTCAGGTTTTGGAGCTTGTGTGACAAGTGAAGGTGAATGACGGTGTCTTCGATATAGAGGGCTAACAGACCTCTCCTTCGATCTCCTTCTAACCACCTCTGGCCAAGATTCCTCAAAAAAACCTCTTTTCATAGGACATGTTTGAGCCACATGATGTCCATTAAAACAAGCAACTAATCCCTTCCTTTCTCCATACATGCCAGCATCCCTAGCTTCCTTCAACTCCAAACGCATAACCTCCATTTGTGAAGCATGCTTAGCCCGAAGAATGTTCATAGATTCCTAAACATATCCTAAATTGTAAATCAATTATTTCGTTAGACCATCCATGAAGACAATCTGTTCTGGATCCAATGATCCTAAACAAGCATCAATCCTTTATTCTAAGGCGGGAATAACGAAAAGTGGCGTTATTGGATGCTTACTTGAATCCACTAGGCCATTATTATGTGCAGCCGATGAACTTGGTATATCTTCAACCTTATGACTAGACTGAATCACAGGATGAAAAACTGATTGAATCACCAATTGAATCACCGAGAGAACGACTGAACTATGAACCTGAACCATTACTACGAAAAGTATCCATGCTCACCGCACCAAATGATGTCGTCCTTACTGAAATCCACTCTTTAACCATCTCTGATGATCTAAGATAACAGTAAACAATTAGAAAATGGGGTCGGAGTTCCAGCAAACCCTCTCTGATGGCTAAGTTAGAATGGTACTTGAGGAAGTACGAATAAAACTTGAAAGCATTCGAATAAGAGAGAGGATATTAGGAATGCCATACCTAGAGCTTTGATTCCCATGGTATTTATAGGCAGTTTAGTTACTTACACAAAGTTTTACGTATCTTTACACGTGGAAGCTCCCCATTGGGCTCGGACCCTAATGAGTGCACAGACTGTATTAGCAGAATTGTCATATTCTCCCTAAGCCAAAAGAAGTCAGGTTGATTCTGACGTTTACCTTTCTGTATTAGGTGCAGTACAATACGATCATTCATTAGCTATATCCTTAAATGAATCCGTAACAATGGAAACTGTCAAGCTACATATAATGAGACGTTTGTTTTACCTGTCTAGGTAGAATTAACTCTGAATAGATAGGTTAAGTGAAATCTCCATTTCAACTCTTAACCCTATCACCTTGCAAGGATTTCAAGTTAATTTCTCCATAAGAGATCATGTATATATCTCCCATCTATGAGGAGTGATGAATGCTCAATCCAATGTTAATTATCTCGCAATTACTTTATGTGATACCCAACGCCTGCCCGGACACCCCCCCCCCCCAAGGGGCTACTTCAAAGGCTTCGGCTTTCTCCAATAGATGAACCTTCGAGAATCCTACATGAGTCATGACTAAGGATTTTCCTCCTATGACATAGATTCCTTATGGGATATGGATATCCTCAACTCATAAGGACTCCTAATCAGCAGAGGATTTAACCTAAAAAAACCTATATATATAGACAGGTACAGACACCAGATATGGTACATTAACTATTAACTCACAACTAATCTATACTCCTCAATCCTTCCTAAATCATAAAGTGGCACTGACCTCCGGTTCTGTTTTACAGGTTAAATACGACGGAGGATTGTCAAGACGACTTGAACAAGTAGACAAGTTCAGATACACGGTTATTGGTATTTAAATTTTAGATGGATTCGCAGGATCGACCAAATTCTTTATTAATTCAAAACTTCCTGAAATTTGCACCTTCTTATAGAAGTATCCCTGCAACCTATATTTGTAATTTGTGTGCCAATACATTCACACTAACAATGAATAGATTATACCGATGGTACCTGAACTATACCCTAATACACACATTGGTACCTGAATTGTAGTTTGTTATAAAAATATACCTCAAGTAATGGTGACTGGATAATTTAATACATTTAACCGATCACTGACCGTCAACACGAGAGTTTGACCATTTTTTTAAATTGACCAAATTTTCTCTATCTCTTCCATTCTCTCTCTTCAATTTCTTTTCTCTCCCTTAGATTTTCTCTATTCATTTTTCAGTGTCTTTTATTCTCTCTTTTCAATTTTCTTTCTCTCTGTTTAATTTTCTTTCTCTCTTAGATCTTCTTCTCTATCCTTGGTAAGTTGTTTTAAGAGTTTGTTCAAACTATGTTGGTTGGTGCTTAATATGTGATTAAACTTTGTTTGCGAGTATCATTCCACATTACATTACACTCGGGTAAATTTGGAGCGGTTTTTGTTTCAATACCAGCACCTGTTATTGTTGCTTTGTATTGCCTCTTCTTTGTGTATATAGGTATGTGCATTTACTATCTAACGATGATTAAAAAAGTCGAGATCGATCTCTACACAAATGTGATAAGTTATAATAAGTCGTTTTTTAAAATGGTGAATAATGATATTCCAGACTCCATAGATCTTAGCTTTCTTGAGTTCATCCTCGTGTGCCACTCTACATCTCTTAGATTTTCTCCCTCTTCAATTGCGGATTGGATTGAAATGGGTTTGTAGGAAGTGGATTTTTGAAAAAAAATTGAAACCGAAAAAGGGTTTGCTGGCCAGAAATAGGATTGAGACAGTAAGGTAGTATATGAAGAGAATGAGATAAGAGTGGTTTCCATGGTTGTGTAGAGAGAGAGGAGGAGGTTTTAGGGCTTATCTTATCATTTGTTTTCTTTTCCTATTTGGCGTTGAACAAAGATGAGGTAATTCAGAAGTGGAAAATTGAAGAGATAGAAAATCTAAGAGCGAGAATATCTAAGACAAAGAACGAAAATTGAAGAGAGAGAATGGAAGAGATAGAAAAAATTTGGTCAAACTCTCATGTTGGCCGTCAGTGACTAGTTAAATGCATTAAATTGTCCAGTCACCCTTACTTGAAGTATATTTTTGTAAGAAAGTGTAATTTAGATATCAATGTGTGAATTAGGATATAGTTCAGATACCATGAGTATAATTTACTCCACTAAAATGTATAATAACAAAACTGCAACCTCAAAAGTCCTAACATTGTGTTCAATCCATGCCAGTTTTAATGCAATTTTATTACATATTTCCACTTGAGGAATTGAAATTCACTTGCAAAATCAAAGATTAAAGAGATAGATCTAAACATACGGTTGGTGGTATCGAGCATGTCCAAGATGTAAAGGTAGCATTTAGAATTTTAATAAAATTTATTATCATCCCGTTCAATTTCAAGTTGAGTAAGAAGATCCCCAGCTAAATCCACATCAAGTAACATACGAGCATAGTGGCTAAAATCACCCTCGACAGTAGCCTTGTCAAGCCGAAGAAGACCCCCTAGACCTTTTGCAATATCTGACAGTATCTGAACATCCCAGTATTCCCAAGGGAGTGAGTAAAGACGAACCCATACCTGAGCATTCGTAGATTTCTCCGTGTAAGGGTCAAAATCCGGTACTCAAGGCTGAAGACGGAAGGAACCAGGTTTGACATTGAGGATTCCCTTGCTTAGAACCAATTCCCCGGTCTCCTGAGAATGCAGTATAACATGAAAATATCCACGACCAATTGAGGTTAACCTCCATGGTTCAGCCAGTCCCCAAGTCGAATTCATGAGACTCTTTAAATCCAACACCTTTCATGGGACATCTCCCTTCGAGAGAACTAGCCAGAGAGCGACACGGCGATCATAAGCTCCTTGTTAAATCCTAATGGATTTGATTCTGCCGATATCAGTTACCTGAGCAGTAGAGATTGGAGGCTTCTAAGCAGTCGATTGAACAATCGAGGAGTTGAAGGTGTCTGTTTCACGTAGGTTGGGATTGAATAGATCTCCAATACCGACATAGTACTCCGGAAAGGGGAGGGGCAGACGAAAGACCCAGCATGAAAGCATTCCTCTTCCAATAATTTCTCTCTCTTAGGGTTAACGAGTTGTGATGGAGCAAAAAAAATTCCTCAACCAGAAGGAGGGTAAAATTAACCCTAGAATTAAACACATCGCATATCCACAAAAGAGATATTACTTCTGCTGAGGAATCTATGTTGCCGCTACCGATCTCGCCAACAATCCTTAAAAAATCCCTAAAATTAGGATCAATTCGGGAAGAGAAAGAAATCACCGATGATGGCAGAGTTGGAGAGAGATGGATGAAGAAAAATGTGAGACCGCTGGAAGGAGAAGTCTCGTGCCTTCGTCGAAGCACAGAGCGATGAAATCGCAAAAGCTTTTTTTCGCCCATTAATTTGTAGATATTCAAATCAGTTTACTTATTATAATCATAATTACTGGATTTTTTTTTTCATTTTTTATTTTTTAACAATGAAATATGGGAAATGAATTAATTAAAACCATTTTCCAAATAATGAACATGATTTAAAAATTGAACTGCCTTACATGAAACTGATTCTAAAAAGGGGTTTAAATTGTACTCCCTTGTTCTATCAAAAAGAGAAGACAAAAAAAGGTAAACCGTTGATATCATTGCAGTTCAAAATCTCAATTGTACAAATTTCAGAATTCTTAAGATTTTATTATGAGTTTGTATACCGCAAAAGTAATTAAACTGAAGAATACCATTGTTTGTTATACAAGTAGTACGATAAGCATAATTAGTATAAGAAATATTGAGTTCCATTATTCATCTATTCAAAAATCTAAATTCGGAAAATTCCAATTGAATTAAGAAATCAGCATATAGCATACCAAAAACAAAGGGATCTGCAATTCTTGATGGAAAGAAATGTGAATGCACAACCGCAACATAAAGGTCACCAATTTTCTTCAAAACTAATGGTTTACCTGTTCATTACGAAAAACTAAGGAAGAATATCCTAAAAAAGGCGACCATGCAAGTAATAGTACCGAAAAGAAGACAGGCTTGCAGTATTTTAGCCCTTTTCCTTTGGCCCAGCAAAGTGAAGTGGCACAGAGCTGCCTCTAAAATAGATTCACCATCCAAAAGGTATACCTAAATAAAGGGGAGAGAATTGCGATGAGGCTTAATTTCATTCCAATGGCATCACCGATTCAAAAAGTTATTATTTAGTATGAGAAATGGATATTCTGGACAGATGGATTCACATACACTTTAAGCAAATTCACGAGGCCACTTAAAAAAAAAGTTGAAAAATTTAATAAATCAATTTAAATGTTTAAGAGGTAAATAAAAAGTTTTCAAAAAAGTAGTGGAACAAATTATTTTTTTAGACAAATACATGAGGGAGGGTAAAGATGTATTAAGCTGAAAAGATAGGATTTCTATTTAAATAATTTATTAGGCTCTATATTTTTACATAACACACTGTTTAATCCTCATATTTTAAAAACATATTGGCACTATTTGGTAAATAACTTTTTGGGATGAAATTAGAGGTTTGAACCACTTTAAAGGTTTTGACTAGTCAAACTTCTAATAGTTGTGTTTGGTGAAGAGATGTTTGAAAGAGTTCGTTGGGTGCAAAAAATTAATTTTGAAAAAGTTGGTTTTAAGAGCTTTTTCAATTTGCTTATTACTCTATCTATTTTAAAGGACATTTTTATCCCTAATTACTACATTTTAACTCCAAAGAAATGTGAATTTTTAAAAAAGAAAATAATAGTTATGTCCTTATTTATCATTTTACATAAACAGCTATTAGCAATCCACTAAGTTTTATCAAACAAGTTTACACAATCCGCTAGTCAAATCAATTAGCCAAATAGATAATCAGCAATCTATTTGCCAAACACGGCTATTGTCTGGTCCTTAACTTTATAGAGGATTAAACTATTAAATTATTCAAATATTTGAGGAACTAAACTATTGAATAGAACAAAAGTTAATGACTAAACATTTTTTTATAGAACATTGTATTTTTAAAATACGAGGACTAAACAGTGTGTTAGGACCCAGACATTCAGACATTGTTATGAAAAAGACGTGCACTATATTTCATGTATCGATCGATTACATGCATCGCCTTAATCTTAGAATTTGACTATACAATGCACATGTAAACTCATATCACACCAAAGAAAAAAATATCAAACGAGAAACGTATTATATCTAATATATCCAGGTTATGTTTGATGGCAGGAAAGTAACATGCGGGAAAATGTTTTCCTAATTTTAGAGTGTTTGTTTGGTTAGGAAAATTAGTTAAAGGAAAACATTATGTCTGTCAATAAGAAAAAAAAAACAGAAAATTACGATACAAAATGTTTTACTGTCTTCAAAAGGACAACATTTTTGTGACCCTTTTTTTTAGTCCCTCCTCCCTCCCCCCCCCCCCCCTTTTTTTTTCGTTCGACTCAACTAACTCATAAACGGTTGGGTAGCAGATTAGTCGGATTGACCCGTTTAACCCATTTAACAAATTATGGAAAAACGAGAAAACAGTAAAAACGTGGGGAAAAATGTGAAAAAGGGGAAAAACATAAAAATCTAGCATATATTTGCGCTTGAACAAAAAATATTCAAATGGCGAGAAATTTACCGGCAAGCTGTTGAGGAGAGCTATTGTAAGAGAAACTTGAAATAGGCATATTAAGTTCTTTTCCAGAACCTTTGGAAGATACGCACTGAAAACATTTGGCCACCGAGGTAGATAAGAACTTAACTGAATTGAATGTGCCATGGAGATAACATCACCAACAAACACAAATGTCCCACCACAGTTTGCAGATTCTGGATGCAGAAAAGAGTTTTTTTCAACTTGCACGCATTCCGGAGCATAAGGGCTTGAATAGGTGATTTCAGCCCATATTATCCCAGGAAACTGGATAGGGCTTAAACAAGATTCATCCTATAGACATTGTCAAAGAATTCATCAGTCGAAGTAAACAGCTTATTAGGTCCATATTAGACTATATAAACAAAGCCACTAGTACTTTGCTTGAAGTGGCTGTTTCTACACATCAAATATTTAACAGTAGTTGCATGCCTACTACATCTATAATACTGCTCCAAAAAATTGAAATTTGAGCAAGGGTGATGAACAAATAACGAGACATTGCTTTAGATAGTCATTACATTTGAAAATTGAAAAATTTACCTGGGAACATAGACAGTTGCTTCCATTGGTTGTTTTTGTAACCCATCCATGACTGCATGTGTTATGCTTGACAACATCCTTGGCATTCAAGCAGTGCCTATTCTCTGTTCTGTTTGAGTAGCCATATCCAATATCATTGTCTAATTCACTCGAATCCGAGCATTTAATGGCTACGAATTCCATAAGATCATCAGGGCAAGCAGATTGATCGTCTACCAAACTAATCTTCCTGCTTTCTTCAACCAAAGAATTAGAGATGCAGTAACTCATTCCACCGTGTACAATGGCCAGGCCTTTATAATTTTCTACATGCTTTGAACCTTGAAGCACCTTATCATTTATTAGAATGGTCATCTCTCCCCATTCTTGTTCATTATGGATTCTTTTACCATCCAATGTCACAATTACATCACCAGGAGATAAATAACCAGACAAAGACGAAGAAAAAGGTACTTCCAAAACCTATTCGCAATGATTAACAAAAATTACACAACTGAAGGAAATAAAAGATCAAACACGTCAAAGTTTGTCAACAAGCATGTTGTGTACCATTAGGCCTTCACCATGCACGTAGAAGGGAAACAAAACCAAGGGCAAGAGGAATACCACCAGTCCACATACTGCACAACACTATGAATATCACAGAAGGATCAGTATTCTTGCATGCCAAAAGTTCTAGCAACCTAATATAAAGAATAATCTTGCCGCACAAGAGTTCATAAAGACTATTGTTCAGGATTTGGGACTTACAATAAATAGCAGAAATGCTTGTTTAGGTGATGAGTTATATGTAAAAGTCATCATCAAAATATGTTCATCTCATTAGAGTACTGGTTGTAACAGCCCATCTAAGTAATAGTTATAAGACAGAAATATGCCTATATGATGAAAATGAAATTTGAGCAACGATAAAGATACACTTGAGTGACTTGGGATCAAGCTCGGAGACTTCTGGTCGCATGTCTTGAACAAAACAAGTACATCCAGAAACACGAGGTGTAAGAGGGAATAAGGAAGACGATGGAAAAAGAAGGGAGTATGGAACCTGACCGTTAAGTACGGAAGATGGCATATGGTTGATGAGAAAATAGACAATGGAAACCGCATCAGTCTAAAAGGCTTTGGGAACCTGCATATGAAACAACAATGCTCGAGCAACTTCTAGTAAGTGATGATTCTTACGTTTAACAACACCGTTTTGCTGAGGGGTAACGATGCAAGAAGTCTATAATGCCATGCTGGGAAAGGCAGGATTGGAAGGTGCTAGATACATATTCTTTAGCATTGTCGCTTCGCAAAATACAAATAGATTTGTTAAATTGGGTGCAAATCTAAGCATGAAAGGCACAAAAGATAGTAAATAATTCTGAACGATATTTCATAGGGTAAAGTCAAGTAACACGAGAATAGTCATCAACAAAAGTTACAAAATAACAAAAACCAAGTTTGGACACAACAGGACATGGACCCCATACATCAGTGTGTAACAAAGAAAATGAAGACTCAACACATTTATTTATCCGCGGAGGATACGAAACTCTATGATGCTTAGCAAATTGACAAGCTTCACACTTAAGAGTAGAATCTCGCGGAAGACTAGGACATAACTTTAGCAAAACGGGAAACGATAGATGACCAAACTAATAGTGAAGTTGCAAAAGGGATGAACTTGCGCAGGCAATGGATCTTGGCACCTGATGATAAGTTGAATCAAGAGCATACAATCCATTTACCATGTTCCCTCTACCAATAATTTGCTTCGTCCCAAAATCCTGAAAAAGACAATGGGTAGGATAGAAAATAACACAACAGTTAAGAGTCTTGGTGAGTTGGCTGACAGATAATAAATTTAGAGGAAAATTGGGTAAGCACAAAACAGATGATAAAGGAACAGGAGATGTTGGGTGAGCTGTTCCTTGTCCAATTATAGAAGCAGTTGAGCCATTGGCTAACATAACAAATGGAAAATTGGTCAAATGTTGAAAAAAGGAAAGAATACCTATGTTGCCGGTCATATGGCCTGTAGCACCAAAGCCAATAACCCAACTACGAGAGGAGGTGGAGAGACATGCAGCATGATTAGCATGATTATCTGTATCAGCCAAAGCAGAGGTGGAGGTTGATGGTTGTTCTACATCGTAAGTTGCAGAGAGTTGCTGAAACCGAGCATACTCATCTACAAAAATAGTGACAGACAGGGTTGGTACAATGCCACCTTGAGTTTTTATATTTGCAGATCTCCTAGGAGCATTCTGTCCCGAGTACTGAAGCGGTTTACCATGCAATTTCCAACAATTTTTCTTAACATACCCTTCTCCCCCACAATGAAAACAAGTACGAAGGGAGCTACAATTGCCACTAGGAATAGTATTGGCTCCATCTCTACGACCAGATCCGACATTGCTTACCAATGGAATGTTTCAGAGGACAATATACCAAAGGTCATGACACCATCCTTACAGACTTTAAGTAAACGAGAATAGACTTCCGCACACGTTAGCTGGGCCCCTAATCCGCGTAGACCAAGGGCGAACACTCATCGTTTACGAAGCGCATATAGTTAGTTTACGGAATGAGGCGTTTAGCTAGGGAGCTAACATCTTAGGTGGTTCATAGAGACAGGAGATCACCCAATGCCTTCCTCAAAGAAAGGGACAGGAGTGTCCCACTAGTCAACAGCTGTGTACGGGCCACATCATACTCAGGACCCAAACCTGCCAAAAAACACTGAACAACAACACGCTCATTCTGTGCTTGCATTTGTATCACATCAGACACAATTGGAAACATACTGTTCTCTTCCTCGTATGCCTGTTTCACTTCAGTGTAATACTGCAAAAGAGAGATTTTTTTGTTCTACACAATAAACCTTTAACAGCAACATATGAAGATGAGACGTATCCTTTTTGTTAGCATACAGAAACTCCAGATATTCCCATAACTCCTTGACAATCTCACAGTGAGTCACAACATCATCAACAGTGGAATCGAGAGTGTTTTGAATTTGATTAAACAATTTATAATCCTCCATTAACCATTTCTTACGAACATCAGCATTTGTTTTAGGCGGTGGATTACTAGTTAAATGGTCTTCTAAATCAGCACTGTTTACAAACCTATGGATAGTGCAATGCTACTGAGTATAGTTTTCACTCCCAATTCATTTTTTATCCGTAATTTTGGAAGAGTCTAGTGTAAGTTTAGTGACAATTTTCTTTTCACTCATTTCTGCCATTAAAATATATATATATATATATTTCTTTTTTACTTTTCACTTTTTTTTTAAATATAATAGTACATTTAAATCAAAATAAAAAAAAACTCTCAAAAGCAGTTTAAAAAAAACTCTCAAAAGCAGTTTAAAAAAAAGCAGTAAAAAAACTCTCAAAAGTAGTTTAAAAAGAAAGAACTCTAAAAGGAGTAAAAAAAGAAAAGAACTCTAAAAGTGAGAAGACCAGTACCAGAAACGCGGTCTAGAAAAGGGACTTCTCCGGACAACGACGAGAACACAGGGTGGCCGGATTTTGGATTCCGACGCCGGGAAGATAAAACAGAGCAGAGTCTGAGGCGTTTCGCCCGAGCGTGTAATGACGGATGCAAAGGATGACGAAGGCGCGTGAGGCCCACACGCTGGTCGGATGGTGGCCGGATTTTGCAGAGCCGCCGATCGGAGGAGGAGAAGAGGAACAGGAGGGGTGGTGAGATAGATTGTTGTAACAAAATACAACCCAAGAGACCCAAGCTCTTCACAGGTACTAATCCTGGGAAATACTACCCAGAAAACAAACCAAACAAAAAAATTCACAGAACCTTAGGCTCTGATACCATGAAACTGTAATTCTGTATTTTATATTTCTCACATCTTCTGTGTTACATACACATATATTTATATACACTAGCTAGTTCTGATATTGCCTAATGACAACGGCATTGAGACACCTTTACCCTACGAGCTGTCTAGACATATAGCAGCCTAGACATACAGCAGCCTAAGTAACATTGGCTAGACTTTGACTAGAGCATACTCTACATTAATTACACATACGAACAAGAATATAAACTTATAAGAAGCATGAAGTAAGCTAAAATAGAGACCAAGTTAAAATATTATTTAATGGTTATCATAGCCAGTTTAGCGGACAAAAATAGACCCTCACCAAAATTGAAGATGACAATTTAGCAGACTAATAAGTGAAAAATTACAAATAGAATGTTTCCAGAAGCAAGGAAGAAAGGATTTAGCCAGACATAAAGAGCAAGAACAAAAACAGGAACAAAAAAAACAATAACTATAAGGTTGAACTAGCTAAAGAGTAAGTTAATAACTACTAGCAACAACTCATCGACAAGACAAGGCTAATAACTAGTTTTTGAATGTGCGTAAAACTTTAGTTTTGCTCCTTGCCTATACAAGAAGCTCCACGCTGAACAAAAAGGGTTGGACTTGGAGCCATTTGATAACTCATTACGGCACTTAAAATTAATAAGTTATTGGTTTGTTTGATAATACCACTTAAAAATTCCAGTTAAGCCAAAAACATCACGAGAATAAGTCAAAATATTCAACTAATATTTTCAATTTTAGTATTTATTATTAATATTTATCAAACAACACTCCATTTAGGGGACGTTTGTTTTGGGGGGTTTCACTAAAGGGTAAGGGGAAGGGAAGGAATGTTGGCGTTTGTTTTATTAAATTCAATCATATTCCATTTACCCTTTTTTAGTTTTGGACCCAAACTCCTCTAATCTCATTACCCAATCCGCTTAAGGTTTTCTATTCCCTTTCCCCTCTACTACCTTACATCTCTATCCTCATAAAATTCTACTCTAGTCTCTATTTTACTTTAAAAAATTTGTTTTGGCCCATAAACTTATTTAACTTTACTTTTTTTTATCCCTCGGTTGATTCTTGTGCTTATTTATATTTACTTTTTTTCCTAAAAAATATTTTTGACCAATTTTTTTTATTTCATCCTATATTCGGTTTTAATATTTATTTTTAATTATTTTAAAATCATTATTTTCTTTTTAAAATGTAACGTTTATGCATTTTCTTTGATTAATTTTATTTCAGCTTACTATATTTCTCCGTCTTTTGATTTTAATAGTTGAAATAATTGATTTTAATAATGTGATTAATTTATTAATGCAGAACATGTATGTATAAAAATTGTTCTTAAAAACAATCTACAAATCTAGTTTATTATCTCCTTTGAACAAAACAACCACAAAGGGAATCAGAGGTATATCATTCTCTTTCCGGAACCGAAACAAACAGACAAGGGAATTCAGGGTCATTCAATTCCTTTCTCCTTGTTTCCCTTCCTTTCTGGATCTCATTCCGTTTCCCCTGCGGGAACCAAACGCCGCTTGATACTTCTAAAATTTATAATATTCAAAAGTTAAAATCCATTACTTGTTTTTTTAGCACTTAATTTTCAGTTTTATCGAAAACCACCTTATTCTAAAAAAATCTTCCTTACTTGCTCCAAAGAAGTATTTCTCTCTGACCGTATTATTGAGCTTCATTTGATTTCTTCCAAAATAACTCTATTTATTTTGTGAAAATTGAGGATTAAAATTGCTAATTTTGTCTTGTAAAAATTTGAGATTGAGTAAGTGAGACGAGCATTCACTAGTAAGCTTTAAGATTGCTAAGTTATAGACTTTATTATTTCCCATAAAATAATCACAAAGAACTCTCAAGTGGTGATCTTGAGGAGAGGAAGTACAACAAAGAGTTGTCAAACATCTATAAATGTATGGCGTATCTCTCTTAAGTATATCTAATCAGCAAAACCACAATAATCTCAAGAGTAGAGAGAACTACGTTAAAAAGAGAGAATAGGATTCAATATGATGTCTAGAATAGATGCAATAGTAAGGGTACAACATAGCTAAGAGGAATATCACTCTAACAATATTGTCTAGGGACATATCCCTCTCTCAGCTAACCACTGGAGTTCTCAAAGCTTCACCTACGTGTCTTGTGCTTCTTTCATTGATATGCTCTCCATATCATTAGCCATGTGAGTTTATCCAAGACAATTGCATTGCCCAAATTACCCTAATCCAAGGATGGGCTATTGCTATCATTGCCCTGTCCTGTCTCATTAGTCTCGTCTCTAGGATGAAAGGTAGAAATGCGCTCTTTATAGTAAACTCGTCCTTTGATATAAAACACTCAGCAAAGAAGTATAAGAACAGAATCAAGAAAGGAATGAACTTGAGAATATAGAAATACTGACTTATATTAAGAATACGCTAATGAACTGATATAAAGTGAGTGACAACTAGGCATAACTCACTCTGAGGGAGATAGCCCCCTCTCACCTCTTCTATAAAGAAGCAGCCCCAAAATAACTAACTTCCACCAATCTCTACTCACAGATCCCTCCCCTTATTTAATATGTCTCCCCTCACTACAGACACACACTCTCTCACAAAGGACAACTAATACTACCCTTACCCGTGTCCCCGGTTTTCCTTCCTTCTCTTATAGACCCTTAATACTTTAGGCCCAGCCTGTGACTACCATCCACCTCCTTGCAAACATTGCCACGCCCCTGAAAGCCTCAAGACTGAACCGAGGAAACTGAGTTTTAATGTTGAGTTTGTCTTCCCAAGTTGCTTCTTCCCCACCCTTGCCCATCCACTAAATTAACCATTGATGTATCTCTTCACCATTCCTGCTGATTTTGCGTGTAACCGGCACCTTTTCTGGTTGCAAAGCATCATCCAACTCAACTTCAAACCCCTTAGGCGGATTTGGCTCAACACGTTGGGGTGTAACGACCTTCTTCAGCATAGAAGCATGAAATAGGGGTTGGAATTTGCGAGTAATTGCAACTCATATGCTACCTCACCAATGCAGTTAAAAACTTGAAAGGGCCCATAAAAGCGAGTTGTTAGCTTCTGATTTATCCCTCATGTGTTTGTTAGCTTCTTTCTTCATCAATTGTTGTGCTTTTACCAAATTGAACTTCAATTGATTGAGAGTCGAAACGATCAAACCGGGAATAGATTGTAGAGGCGTGGGAGGCTTCCTACCATAAACTGCTTCAAACGTCTGACCCTTGTGGGATTGTGAAAGGTGGTGTTATACCAATACTCAGCCCACGACAACCAATTGGGTCACATACGAGGTTGCTCCACTAAAAAACAGCGCAAATAAGTTTCCGAACAACGATTGACGACTTCCATTTTTCCATCGGTCTCTTGGTGATATGTCGAAGATACGTTCAATCTAGTCCCTTGCAAACAAAACAATTCTTTCCAAAATCCAACGATGAAAATCGGACCCCTGTCACTGACAATAGTTCTAGGATGCCATGAGGACAAATAATTTCTTTAACAAACACTTCAACAATTGACTTGGCAGCATATGGGTGTTTTAAGGGGATAAAATGGCGATACTTAAGCGATCTACAACCACCAAAATAGCATTGAGCCTTTTAGATTTTGGCAAGTCCATGATGAAATCCATTGAAATTTCATCCCAAACTACATCAGGAATACTCAGCAACTGTAATAAACATACAGGAGCCAGTGTGGATACCTTAAACCTTTGGCAAACATCAGAACTACGCACATACTCTTGCACATCCCAACCCAATAAACATTGGCTGACAAACGTCTGTAAGTCCCATAGAATCCCGAGTGTCCTCCCGTAGGGGCTAAATAGAACCCTTCCAATACTTTAGGAATGAGGGGGGAGTTTGCTAAATTACAAACCTGTTTTTGTATAGCAAAATTCCTTCCCTCGGGACGAGAATTAATCTGTCTCCAAATTTGACTTGAGTTTTAGCAGATGGTTATCGCTGTCAATTTCTCTAATTAGCTGAGCATCATCTTCCCACCTCGGATAAGAGAGTTGTAACCAGGCCATCTCACCCTCCTCTTGCTGCAGCAATAGAGCATCGGCTACTGTATTTAATTTCCTCGGCCTGTAAAATATTTCAAATTGGTATCCTAACAATTTGGCCACCCAATTTTACTAGTCACAGGTGGTGCTCGAGAAGATGTTTCAAACTCTTCTAATCCGTGAAAACTCTAAATTTCCTCCCTATTAAGCATGTTTGCCAATGCTGAATAACTAGTGTCAACCCCATCATCTCCTTCTCATATGCGAACTTGGCCAAGTTCTTTCCGCCAAAGCCTTGCTGAATTATGCAATGGTCCTAAATTTCTGCATCAAAACGGCTCCAATCCCTCTCCCCGAAGCATCACATTGGTAATGCTAACAACGAAGCGGTGATAAGGGCTTCCTCAAAACTTCAAAGGCTTTCTAAGTCTCAGCATTCCAATATGAGCTCATCCTTCTTAGTCAGGTCGGTAAGAGGCTTAGCTAATTTACCATAATCAACTATAGACTTCCAACAATCCCCCGTCAAACCGAGAAATCTTGTAATTACATGGCCCAAATATTCAACATCTTGACCACCAAATTGGCATTTTTGCAAATTAGCCACAAATTGATTGTCTGCCAACACTTGAAACACTTTTCTAACATCCCTAATGTGTTTTTCCGAGCTGTGACTGAAAATCAGTATATCATCAAAAAAAAATTAATACTAACCTTCGTAGGTATGGTTAGAAAATTTCATTCATTATTGCTTGAAAAGTAGTCGATGCATTCGTTAATCCTATAGGCATGACGAGTTATTCGTAGTGCCCCTTGTGTGCGAAAGGTAATTTTCTCAACATCTTCATCCTTCATCAAATCTTCCAAAAGTAACGAGAACCGAACAGTTCGTCGAGTAATTCATCCACTACAGGAATTGGATACTTGTCCGAAAGAGTGACTTAACACTTTTCTAACATCCCTAATGTGTTTTTCCGAGCTGTGACTGAAAATCAGTATATCATCAAAAAAAAATTAATACTAACCTTCGTAGGTATGGTTAGAAAATTTCATTCATTATTGCTTGAAAAGTAGTCGATGCATTCGTTAATCCGATAGGCATGACGAGTTATTCGTAGTGCCCCTTGTGTGCGAAAGGTAATTTTCTCAACATCTTCATCCTTCATCAAATCTTCCAAAAGTAACGAGAACCGAACAGTTCGTCGAGTAATTCATCCACTACAGGAATTGGATACTTGTCCGAAAGAGTGACTTTGTTTAGTGCACGGTAATCAACACATAACCTACAGGAAACATCCTTCACTAACAGGATCGGGCTAGAATAAGCGCTATTGTTGCTTCTGATCACCCCTTGCTCTAAAAAGTCTTGAACTTGCTTTTGCATTTCATCTTTATGAAGATACGGATAACGGTATGAGCGAACACACACTGGCCCACTTCCGGGAATGAGGTTGATGGCAATTCTCTGAACATTTCAGCAAAACTGTCCAGCAGTTGAGCCACTGTTAAAAAAATTCCTCCCTTCTCCTGCTCTTCCTTGCATCCCAAAGATATTGTCCTATCATTCTCGAGTCATGCTTCTAATGGTGTGAAGTGCAATTACTGCTAGTTCTTGCCCCTTCTAGCTCAATCAATTTGTTGTGCTGCCAAAATCGCATGTGATGTCGTTTGCAATCATGCCAAACTCTCTTAAGATCCTTAGCCACTCAATTCCAAGAATCATGTCTAATATCCCAAATTAGAGACTAGCGCCTTCACCTGACAGTCAAAATTACCCATTGCTAAGTGTATAACAAGGCAATACTCTGAAGTTCAAATCCTGTAGCCATCACCGAGTCAAATAGTGATTTCGGTGCTGACTTCTGCCTTAAGGCCCAGTAAGTTGACTAATTTCTTAGAGATGAAATTGTGGGTAGCACAACTATCATCAGGAATATAGATGGGAATACCCTGAATTGCTCCATTGAATTTAATGCTCTTGAGGTCTTCATCATGCATCTCAGCGAGCCCATTCCATTCGAGCAAATAGCATTCTCCTTTGTCGTCGACGTCGGAGTCTACGTCGTCCCCTGTTGGTTCCCCGTCAGCCAAAATAATCTCACCCTCCTCACTTACACCCCATCATCACCTCACGAGAATTCGCAATTTTCCTTCTTGACAGCGATGTTGGGGACAATATGGTTGTGCACACCTAAAACAGAGCCACTTCCTTTTTCTGTCATCCCACTGTTTCTAGGTAATATGCTTGATTCCCCAATTACGGATTGAGGATGTACTTGTAGAACCCATGGAAGAACGTTCTAGAGTTACTGTTACTATTTGTTTTAATTTCAGGGCTGTTGTAGGATCTTGATTCTGATCCAGCCCATTTGCTGCCCGGGCCCATGAGATCTCTATGTGGAATGAGAGACGTGACTATTTCACCCTCTCTCTTTCACTCCCCAACCACAATCCTAGAATTAACCACGTCGCTACCTCCCCTATTTTTGGATTTTTCTGCATTCTTGCCAATCTCATGGGATTATGCATCCTCAACTTATCTTTATCTCCTCCTTCAAACCCTTAACGAAATATCTGACATATTGCAACTAAAGTTGTCGTGGGATTAAGGAAGCTACATGATCAAATTCTTCAATGAATTCTGCCACTGTTCCCTACTGCTGTAACAGTGCAATTTCTTCATACAGGTTTAAATCCAGATTATTGACGTTGCAATAGTTCCTCCTTGAAAATCTCCCAAGTTAGTTCTTGTGTTGACTATTGAAAAAATGGTGAACCAGTTAATTGTGTGACCATCCATACAAATCTCCTCCATCGAAACTCGCACCTCCATAGGTGTTTGATTGATGCAAAAATAGGTCTCTGCCTGCCCTAATTGCCTAGCCTTTTGGGTCCACTCCATTAAACAGGGGTAACTTCACCCTATACCCTGCCAAAAGAGCATCAACTAAGGGATTGGCCTTGCTGCAATTGTGGGTGGAATTTCCCAACTCAAGTTGCCGCCTCGGACTAGGGGTGGTGTTTTGTCCAACCATTGCTGCATCCTCAGTGGTTAGTTCAGTCGGTTCTGTGCCTGCACTCCGTCCATGAGAAACAGAACCTTCATCATTCAAGGCCTGCTTATCTAATCTCTTCAGCATGTTAGACAACATAGTTGCTATGAAGCACAGAGACGTTCTTCAACAAACGTTTCAACGTTCCCACAAGATGTGGGAAACGGAAACGCGGAAATGTTTTCCGTAATTACATAAAATTTGAAACGCGTTTCCAGAATGTAAACACATTTCTGTGTCAAAATTCAAAAGGCTTGTACCAATTGCGATTCTGAGGAAAAGGAATACTGAAATTGGTTCATATTCAATGGAACGTTTAAACGGTTTAATTGATTTCAAAAGTCACATATATAAACAACTTACCGAATTTAATTTCTCCAATTACTGAATCTTCTTGAGATTGAAATCTATCTCCACTGACTTGAGAAAAAAACGCAGGTATTAACATCTTCTTCTTAATTCTTTAACGCAAACTCTGATTTCTTTTCTTTCATTTCTTCTTCTTCAACTGGTCTGGGAAATCAGAAGACCAAGGCTTGAAGTTCTTCTGCTAGTTGGTTTATTTTCAATTTTTCTCTGTTCTTTTTTTGTGTCTTTTCGGATGCTGTGGTGGGAAGCTTCTGGAATGTTATAGTTGGGCCTTTTATGTTGTTGATAAATATAATTAAGCTGTACTCTTTATTCTTTTTTCATTTTTTTAACATAAAGAATTTAGTTTTAAAGACCATCATGATAAATGTTAAACTTTTATGTTTATTATATTTTTAAATATTTATAAATATACCCCTATATTTTTAATATTTACACGTTTCCCCCATGTTTCCGTTTCCTATGTTTTTTAGAAATTCTGTTTCCGTTTCCGTGCAGCATAGCATAGTTGTTAAAGGCGCAAGGTGCGCTAAGGCGCCAAGGGGTCCTGGAGCCTAGGCTCAAGGTGCAAGTCGCCTTAGAAACATGAGGCGCATAAAAAAAATATATACTCTTTTACTAGTTAAGCATAAACTAAAAAAACACACTTATGACCACACAAACAAAACAAAACCACATAAAAACATAATACTAAATCATAAATGTCAAAAACACCAAATTAAGTTCATACTTCATAGAGACACTAACATATACTTAATGTCTTAACCTAAAATGCCTAACTATAAATAATGCTACTAAGCTAATAATCATTCGTTGTCAATCAAAAAGAACACACAACAAAACCTAATAATCATCATCATCAAGATCATCCTCCAAATTAATATCGTACTCTCCATAGTCTCCTCCACTATCATTTCCATCTTCAATTTTCTCCTCTTCATTTTCATCTTATTTAAATTAAGAGTTAAGATTAATCTTATTTAAGTTAAATTAGTAGTTGAGATTAATCAAAGAGTTAATTTAGAGAAAACTGTAAAAATAAAAAATAAAACCCAAGTAAAAACCGCCAGGCGCACCAGGGTCCAAGCTCCCACACGCATAAGGCGGGAGCCTTTTGTATAGAGCCTCGTTTTCTGGGTTCAAGGCTTAAGACCATGAGCCTTGACTGAGGTGCGCCTTCATAGTTATTAAAGGCGCATGGCGCACTAAGGCGCAAAGGGTCCTGGAGCCATGGCGCATGGCGATGGCGCGCGCCATAGCGAGACAAGGCGCACTTAAAAAAATAAAAATTATAAAAGTATAAAACTAACATAAAACTAAATCATGAAAATATCTTAAGCATAAATAAATTTTAAAATGCAAAATAAACCCCATATTAGAAAACTTTAAAGTTGAATACTAATTCCTAAGTTCTACTCCTAATCAAAACTCTCCAAATCCATCACTCCTCATCATCACTATCACACTCCTCATCTAAGGCATCATCAAACTATCGATCATCAAACTATTGATCATCAAACTGTTGAAGTTGAATTCCCTTTGGCTTCTCTGTTTCTGTTGTTTGAATCCGTTTGATGTGTTTTCTTTCTACTAAACTTCTTCCTCTTTTAATGACTCTGTCTCTTATTCTTCAAATGACTCTGTCTCTTCCTCTTCAAAGAGTCTCTTCGTCTTCTACTTAGTTTAAAACCTATAATCTCCCTCCTTTTTAATACTTTTTGTTAATATAACATGTGTTCCATTCTAGATATATAAAGTAACTACCAAAAAACTGCCCATAACTGCCTCTAACTGCCAAGGCGCGCCTTGGTGCGCCTTTGGCAACTGCCTTTGGCGCAAAATGGCGCACCAGGCGCGCGCCATGGCGATTGCGCCTCGCCATGGGGCTGCCATGGCGCTAAGGCCTGCGCCATGCGCCATAGGCGCGCCTTTAATAACTATGTGCGCCTTTAACAACTATGTTAGACAACTGGACCTTTATCTCTTCCATGGAGATCTGCATCATCGACATGTTTTGCGAAAGCATGGTAACTTGGTTACACATTCCGGTGAGTTGTTTCTCTAACCCTACTATCTTTGCATCTACTGAGTTAAGGAAATGCGACCAAGACACAATCCCCTACATATCCCAGCCTTCTGAAAAATAGCTAAAATGCTCAATACTCACGACCACAGACACTCAACCCTATTTATTAAATCCTAACACTTAACCCTCCTACCCAGCACGTGACTACTTCTTTTGGTGGAAACCGGTCTTAGGACCATGGGTTAAGTGAACTACCCAAAGCCATTTTCCCCTTCAACAACATTGTTAACTTTAGCCCCCGCTTGAAAAATCGTCTTGTCCTCGAGATGAACATGAGAAAATTGAGTTTTGAGGGTGAATTCATTGTGCCAACTAGTCATGAACTTCCTCGTCTCATTGGATAGTCTGAGTAGCCAATATTTGTTCGGGGTCTACAAAATTTGCCAGTTGTACCTCAAAGCCTTCCAGTAGAGCGGGGGGTCAGCGTTTTTGGCTAGTTAGCCTTCTCAGTATTGCCACATGGAAAACCGAGAATCTTGGATTTATCTTGTAATGATAACTTGTAGGCAACTGTCCAACCATTGATTGAACCTAAAAAGGACCATAAAACCTAGCTGCTAACTTTTGATTAATTCTTCTAGCAACTGACTAGTGCCTGTGCCTGACACAACTTTAAAAACACCTAATCACCCTCTTCAAAAGAGACCTCCTGCCTATCTGCTAACTCTGTAACTACCAATTCAACTTTGATTTCTCCCTTCAACCCGTTGATGAAATATTTGATATAGTGCATTTCTGGTTGTCATGGAATACAAAAGGCAACCATCTTGAAGTCCTCTATATACTCTATGACACAACCCGTTTGGGAAAGGGCAGTCAGTTCTTCATATGGGTTTTGCAACTCCAAGTTATTAAACCTCTGCAAAAACTCCTTTATGATTTCCTTATACAACAATGGGGTTCCCCCCTATAGGACCGTGAACCAATTAAAGATTGGTCCGTCCATATAAAATTTGGCCATCAACCTTCATTTCTGGTGAGGTTCGATTGATTCGAAAATACGTTTCCGCCCTCGTTATCCATCCTTTTAGATCATCCCCTTCAGAAGTGGGCAACTTGACCTTGCACACTAATAAAGGTACTTCATTTATGTGTGATGCATTAGTTGTGGGATTAGGAGGCCTCCATGTGCAAATGCTTGTACCCAATGTTTCATTCTGGTCAGAGTTGGTCCAATCTCCTTTGCCATCCCATGTTTCCTTTGCCATCCTGAGTTTCAGAAGCTACTTCCTCTAGTCCATTGGTTTCTTATCCTGTCCACAAAACCAACCAGTGATCTCAGCTTGGAAGTCTTCCAAGGATTGTTGCATAGTGGTGATCCATTATCTGGGAGGTTGGTCATTCGAGTACCCACCCTGTAATGCGAACATAAGTGGCCTCAAATCTTGCTTGAATTTGAAAATCCATTTCGTCGACGATTTGACCATCCGACAAAGCAGACAAATTGATAAAGAACCGTATAAAGAACGAAGCAAAAACCTAGGCCAAGATGTCATTTGGAAGCTTTTTAATCCAGGGATGACATAGAGATAGATAATCAATATGTCTGTAGACCAAGATGTCATTTGAAAGCTAAAACCTAGATGTGATTTTCTTGTAAAGTTGCCATAAATCATGCAATTGTTGGTCTTGATTCATCTCCCATGAAAGAGTAACCCCTCCTTCCAACAATGCACACAAGAATAAAATCCCAGAGAAAAAGAAGCAAGCAAGGCAAAACTTGAAGTTGGAGAATTTTGATAAAAAGTAGCCATCAGTCAACTTAGGATTTACTATTTAGTGCCCATTTTAACTTAAGAATACAGGGTGTATAGCATGTTAGAATTTATGATTTAGAATATTGACATGATATCGTATTTATTGCATTTTGATTTTAAAGTTTACAATTTCTTATACTACAAATATTATCATTCATGGTGGTTCTATATAATTTTATTCTTTTAGCGTGACAGAGAGCAGAGGGCGAGCCTTGGCGCAACGGTAAAACGTTGTTGCCGTGTGACCTGAGGTCACGGGTTCGAGTCTTAGGAGCGGCCTCTTGCCAATTAAATTGGCAAGGGAAGGCTTGCCCCCAATACACCCTTGTGGTGGGACCCCTCCCCGGACCCTCGCTCAGCGGGGACGCGTAATGCGACCGGGCCGCCCTTAGCGTGACAGAGAGCGAGTGGGCCTTTAATAACTATGGTCTTTGCGAAGTGACACTTCTTAAGATCAACCACAAACAGATGGGACTCTAAGTCGTCGTCATTGCCAAGTGTTGCAAGTGTCTCCCATGTAGGCTATGAATCAAAATGTCGTCGAATAATACTAACACATATTTGTGAAAGGACAAAATACCTCAAATATGGTTGGTTGGAAGGTCACCAGACATTTGAGTTTGAATGGCACTACGAGCATTAGTAGTGCTCGTTGTGAGCCAAAACCTAGTCATAATCACATCTGATATCCACATTTGATTTGATGGTACACATTTGAGATCCCATTTCTTGAAATAATGGGCTTGATAGCTCGTCTAATAATTCATCAACTAGAGGTATCAGATATTTGCCTTGCACTCTCACTCGGTTGAGAGCTTTATAGACCAACACAAAGTCTCCAACTTGCACATTTTTTCTTCACTAACAAGAATAGACTCGAATATGCACTAGTACTAGGATGGACAATACCCTGAGCCAACATTTCAAGAACTTGGGATTGAATCTCATCTTTGTGATGGTTTGGGTACCTATGTAGATGAACACACTTCGACCCTTCTCCCAGAAACATATTAACAGCATGTTCAATAATTCTTTTGGGAGCTTATCCTATGGGTTCTTGAAAAACATCTTCAAATTGATGGTACCCATATTTGAGATCCAATTTCTTTAAATAATGGGCTCCATAGCTCGTCTAATAAATCATCCACTACTAGTATCATATATTTGTCTTGCATCGTCACTCGATTGAGAGCTCTATAGTCTAAAATAGAGTCTCCAACTAGCATTGTTTTTCTCCACTAACAAGACTGGACTCGAATATGCACTAGTACTAGGATGGACAATAGGCTAAGCTAACAATTCATGAACTTTACGTTGAATCCCATCTTTGTGATGGTCTGGATATCTATATAGACGCACAGTGACCCTTCTCCCAAAAGTATATTAATTGCATGTCCAATACTTCTTTTGGGAGTTTATCCTATAAGTTCTTGAAAAATATCTCCAAAATTGATTTAGGACCACATTCAGCTCAGGCCCAAGCAATTAATTTGCTCCTTCATATATGCATAAATCATCATGTTATCTCCTAACCGTAGATGTAAGGAAGTAGTTCCCTCTTGCCTCAAAGTAACCCCTGCCATTCAACTAACCTACCATTGTGCCACAATTTCATGCTTCTTGTTCCCTAATTATGCCAAATCCCTCTCGAAGTTCTAAGCTAATCCATACCCAAAACTAAGTCCAAATACCAAGATTAAAGACTCAACACTAAATGCGCATAAGAATGAGAAGTTCCCAATCATCAATTGTACTATTGGGCATCGTTAACAAATATTAACTGCATAACCATCTAAAAATTTAATTGTTACCCCAGAAATTTCGTCAATCTTCATTGAAATGAAATTTTAGGTTTCCCTACGATCTAGACGAATTATAATAGGAATTTCATTAAAGAACCCCTTGAATTTGAGAGTCTTTAAAACCTGAATTGTCATAATCTGCAAAACCAACCTGCTCCAAGACTAGATGCTCTCACTCTGCAGCTTTTTCTTCATCCTCAACCGCCTTAGCCATAATAATCTCATTTCCCATATTTACTTCTTCATCAACCAACAACAATTACCGTAATTTTCGCTTGTAGGCAGAGGCATTCTAGGGTGTAAAGTTGTGTGTACCTGAAGCATAAACACTTCTTTTTTGGTTCACCCCATTCCTTTTGAGGATGCTTTGTTCCTCTTCTTGGTGAAAATTTTGCCTTCGTTGATCAAGATTAGGAACAAAATAAAAAGACTTAGAGGCTTCAGTTCCACTCGGGTAATTGTTTTTAGTCACCCTAACCAATCTTCTCCCACCTCGGCCCATATGCCCACTATCATAGTCATTAAATGTTTATGCATTATGTCACGCAGCCTCTACTTCCCCTATCACCATATAGGGCACCAAAATTTCTGTACATAGTGTTTTGTCAGCCGCCATGCTTAAGCTAAGATAGCTCAATATTTCTAGCCGGTTGCAAAGCTTCAACTCTGGAGGACGAATTGAGAATTTTGACCCAAACCCTAATTTCTTCCATTAGTCCGTTGGTGAAATACCCAACATATTGGAGCTCAGTTTCTTGTAAATAAAGGCAAACACCATTCAAAATCTTGTACATAACCTGCCACTCTTCATGTTTGTTTGAGTGTTGCTAACTCCTCATATGAATTCTACAAGTTCAACCCACTGAAATGTTGTTCAATTAGGGATAAACATTATACAATATGAAGAACCAATGGATGACCCGGCCCTCCATACACACCTCGGCCAGCAAAATCTTCATATCATTGGGAGGGGAAGTTTAGCCTTGTAAAATGTCTATCCCGATGTCCCACAATTTCTCCTCGTTCAAATGTGTCTTCCACCCTTGATGGCAAATCACGCAAAACCGATTCACCCTCTAACATAGGTTGCTTTCTCTTGTGTTCTTTATCCAACCCGTTACTAAAGACCTATGGACATGGACACAAACACGGGAACGGACACCGAAAACATTATTTCTGAAACATAACCTTCATAAAATAGCCTTCAAACAAAAAAATGGGCACGGTGCAAAAAATGCTACTAAAGAGGAGCGTCCAACGAAACTTAGCTAAAAGACTGAGGTCTCCATTTCCTTCCATAATTCTTCTTGCATACCTTGACAAAGCTCTTGAATCTTGGTTTTCATTCCATTCAGCTTAGATTCATCGGCCTCCCATCGAGAAAGAAACTTCCCCACCATTGCCTCCCACAGATCAAACCAAAATGATAGAAAACACAGTTTAAACCACAATAACCTCAAAAGCGGAGAACTGAGTTAAGTAGAGAGAATAGGATGCAATATGATGTCTAGAATAGATTCAATAGGAAGGTTACAACAAAGCTAAAAGGAATACCAATTCAATAAATACTCTAACTAGCTTACTACCCAAGGGCATGCCTTTCTCTCTCAGCAAGCTGGAGATCCCAAAACAACTAAACTAACCATAGACCCCTTCCGCCCAATAAAGCAAGTGCCTACAATTATAGGCTGCTGTCAACCTACCTACCCAAACTGGCACCCAACTAAGCTTCACCACAACAACAACAACAACAAAGCCTTAGTCCCGAAATGATTCGGGGTCGGCTAACATGAACCATCATATAAAACCGTGAAATCAAGTCGTGTCAGCGACACAAATTCGCTCCCTCCACTCCGTCCTATCCACTACCATATTTTCCTCAATTCCCAGTAAACTCATATCACTCTCGATCACCCTCCTCCAAGTTTGCTTAGGTCTTCCCCTACCCCTCACCACTACATCCCTTTGCCACTCTTCGGTTCTCCTAATCGGCGCATCAAGCGCTCTACGTCTCACATGGCCAAACCACCTTAGTCGGTTTTCTCTCATTTTATTCTCAATAGATGTGACCCCTACTTTTGTCCTAATTATTTCATTACTCACCCGATCCTTTCTCGTATGACCACACATCCATCTCAACATACGCATCGCCGCCACCAACTAAGCTTCACCACATATACATATGGTTCTTTGTCTTAAACACTCTCCATACCTTTCTATTGTGCAGGTGAAGCTTATAGGTAACAGTCTGCTTCTCTCGTTGTGCTAGCCAACACGTGTCCCCCCTTTTCTCCTAGAATACATTGTCCATATCTTGGGCATGTAGGATGTAGCATCTAAAATTTGGCCCTTGTCTCGTTCTCTGTCACTTAGAGAAGGGGATTGATTCCTAGGACTGTGTTGTGGAATAATAGATGCCATTGTTTCTATCAGTATTTAAACTATATTGCCTTATTGCTTGAACTGTTTGAATAAATTGCAGTTTATCAATACTCACTATCCATATTTTTATGTTATGGTTGCTCTTTCTATTCTGTTTGGCCTAGTATTTGTTGACTTTTCCAATCAGATATAAATAATGAAATATACGTACATGCTTTATTTTTATGCCTATAATATTGTGGTATTTGATAGTATTAATGAAACCATTTTACTTCTAAGAAATTTACATATTTTACAATTTTTTAAGAAAAAATTGTGCAGCAATAAATTGCAACCGTTATTTATTGTATCCAAAACCTCAATTGCAACCTCTATTTGAATCCATTGTCTAAAAAATTATAAAGCAACAAGTATTACATATAGAACCTTACCAGAGCATTGTGCCATATGCCAGCACAATATACACGAAGGGCATCAAATGGTTGTAGAATCTGCAGTAACTCATAATTGAAAGCTACGAGAGCACCAGGAAAAAGGACTGCCACAAATATGGCTATGTATTCTGTCTGTATGCCCTCACTGCATTTGAATGAAAAAGTGCCTACAGTACCAACCATGAGAATCTAGCCTTCTGCAAATTCAGGTCTGAAGTTTGAGGTTCACAAAATTTTACACATTGCATAAGCACGTGTCAAATTTTTCCATAAAGTACTATAAAATATTGAATTCCGAAGACCAGAATTAAATAGATGGTCTAGTTTTGCAGTAGAATCATGTCAAAAGAAAATTCTCAATCGACTTAAAAGCAGAAATAACTCCTTTTCCATCCTGAACAACAAATTCAACAACTTTTCTTAAGAAGTGACAAAAATGAGCAAATTAATCTGACTTGGGATATAAAAATTCAAATACATCTCAAGCAGCAAAACAATGTCTGGAAAGTATTTCATATTTCTTTGTCTTTTGCCAATGAAATGCAAGGTGCTATATCACAGTCTTACAGATATATATGGTTGGGTAGTAAAGTAAAAAGTCGTTTCTTTGCTTTCCTGAAATATTTGCAAACTCTAGTTCGTTTATATGCACAAAAATCAACATTAAGCTGTCAACCTTACACTCAATACACCCATGGATTGAAAGTGCACCTCATTTACATCTAGGGATGACATAATCAGGCATCTCTCATATCAACAACTATTTTAAATGATGAGAAAAACATATCCAACAAGGAAAGAAGTAAAGCGATGTAAGATGTGACCTGGCGGCAGCAATGGCATGTCCAAATTCATGAACGGATACAGAAATCAAAGTAGAAAGTAATAAATAAGAAGCATCAGCAAGTGATAGCCTCAAAGCATAAACCTGCACCAAAAACAAACAAGTGAAGTACCAGTAAGAATCTGATCAGAAACACATTCGGATCACCACATTATATTATATACAAGAGTATCGAAATTTCAACCCGCGGAGAAAATCCAAACAAGAAGGAACTGAGAACATCTTTGAGCTCTGTGCTTTCACCAAATACATGTACAATAATGCCCAATTCCCAAGCTAGAATCTGTATGCGAGAAAAAATAATATCAACCATAGCACTAAGAACAACAAAGAAGGGAGAAGATGATTGGGGAGGTTAAGAGCGATTGAAATATGAAAGACCAATACCAGAGTAACAATTAACATTGAGGTTAGGGTAAAACCGACCCCAATCGAAAACCAAACTTTGAAAAATCTGGCATGCCTCCTTCCAAAACGAAAAAGGGGACCATTCAAGGCTGAGATTTTATAATCGCAATACCAGCAAGAAATGCTATTTGATAGATAACGAGTACGAGATCCTGAAGTTTGGAGGGGCAGTACACTGTGATTTTGTCCCCTTCCATACCGCCTTACTCGCCTCTCCTCCATCGTCGAGTTGTCGTTGCCGCTGCCTTTCAATCTTAGGGGTGTTTGGTTAGGGATATTTAAACTGGAATCACACTGCTTTATTACCTTTGTTAGTGTTTGGATTTATAAATTTTGACACAGGAATGGAATCACATTCGCCCCTATTATAGGAATCAACTATTCCCTCCTCCTTCCTCTTCAATGAAATTTGATTCTCATTTCCTTAATTGAGAAAAAGAAAAAAAGAAAAAGAAAAAAGAGCCCACTACCTATAACGAAAAAAAAAAAAAAATATATAACTATCCACATATTCTACGGCAGTGGTATACTATATACATTCTTTTTGTTTTTTTTTAAGAAATATAGGATATTCATTTATATAATATAATATAGTATCTTTTAGAATAATAATTTCTATATACTATAATATACTATATTTATTTATATATTAATTTAATTTATAAAATATTTTTATAATTAATTTTTTTAGTTAGCTTATAATTAATGGTTTTCATATTTTATTTATTTATTAAAATTTAAAATTTTTTAATTTTTGTCCAATTTGATTTTGATTCCAATTCCGAAATTTGAACCAAACACTCTTAAAAGTATTTGGATTCCGATTCCGAATTAAACCAAACAAAATAAATAAATAGTCATTCCGATTCTGATTCCGTATCATTCCGATTCCGATTTCAATTCCGATTCCGAAGTTTGAACCAAACGCCCCCTTAGTATTACGTTATCAAACTACTGGCGATATATTAACCAAAACAAAACGGAAAATTACAAAATTGGGTCAAATGAGAGACACATTTACATATTTAACCCATTTACTTAACCTATTATATAGCTAGACTATATTTGTGTGTCTATCTCCCTCCCGTCTGACTTCGCAGATTTCACGATATGCGAAGTCTGCAAAGATAATATTTGGATTATTAGATGATTTCAATTCGCATATTTCTCTATATTCGAAGTCCGAACGTGTTTTTGCAAAGTGGTATATAACAACAACAAGGGATTCCAACATTAAAATCATAACATTATCATAATTTATAACAAGATTGTCACAATAACAACATGAAAATCATAACATTATCAAAATTTACAGCAAGATTGCCACAATAAACTCGTAACAAATCATTTTAAAGTGAACGTGACGAATCTGGACGAAAACTTCTCCCTGTGTTAGAAGTCCACACCTTTTGGGATGAGAAATGGAAGTCCAGACTTTTTGGGATGAATGTGTCTTACGGTACAGAACAAGACTGGCACAATAACTCTTAACTAATCACTTTAAAGTTGAATGTGACCAATCTTGATGGGAATTTCTCCTTATATCAGAAGGAAAGTCATCTCATCTGCATCTGATGACACCGCCTTCTTGCGGGATGTTATGTATTCAACCGATAGGAAAATAGACAAGCCTAGACGTAGCGGAATAATAAAATTTTATCTATTTTATCTATTTCCCTTTTCCAAAATCTGTTAATTGTTATTTCATATAAAGAGAGATAGAATATAATACCTTCGGTAAAGAACTATCTACGGTTGCAAACGAAGTGCCCACAACTTCTTATTATCAATCCGTGAGCAACAAACGTTTTTGTTCAACACAGAAAAATAAAACTAATCAGTAATCAACCTTTAAAGTATAGCAATCGCAATGATTACCTCTAACAGAAATCGATACAAGATCAAAGAGGGAGCAAGAAATAAAGTGAATTAGCCGAGACGAAAGACGGAACGATTCCTCTCCTTCTGTTCTGTGTGTTAGTCGAAATTTATGGGGTTAAGGAGTCTATTTATAGACTTCTCTAAACCCTAATCCCAGTTGTGTTAGGTAATTAAATAATTAGAATCTTATTCGGAATATGATTCCTAATTAGATAATTAAACAAACACTTTACTATTATCTAAATAATAACTAATTATATCTAGATAATTATTATTAATCAAATTAATAATTAATTAATGTTTCAATCACATAAAACTTCTAATTAATATTATCAGATAATCTTTTAATTTAATTGATAACCATAATCAAATTATAATTATTAATCAAATTAATTTATCCCTAAATTAATACAAATTTCGGCCCATATATGTATGTCCCACTAATTACATTTTCGTCCTCTGATTCCAAGTCTCATATGCGACCCATTATGTTCTTTATTGCCACTAGCCGTATATATCCTTTGAAATTATTCATCACGATTAATTCCAACATATATATAACGGAATACCGTCGCGAGCTGTTACTAGCAGAACCTATGATATTCCCCCAGAGCAATTAAGAAGTCAGGTTGATAACTGACGTTAACCTTTCTGCACTAGGTACAGTATAATACGATCCTTCATCAACTATATCCTGTCGGTCAATTCCTTATAACCATGGAACGTGTCAAGGTTACATATAACGAAGAGTCTGGTTTTACTTGTACAGGTTGAATTCACTCTGAAAAGATAAGTTAAGTGAAAAGTTCATTTCTACTCTTAACTGTATCATCTTGCAAGGATTTCAGTCAATTCACCATAAGCGGCCATTTGGATATATCTCCCACTTATCGGGAGTGATGAATGTTCAATCTGACATTAACTATTCTGCAGTTACTTTGTGTGATACCCAACCCTGCTCTCACACACCCCAGGCTCTCACCTGTTGGATTGTGCTCGCACAGAATCAAAGTATCAAACTCCATAATCCAGAATCATTAATTAACGAATGTTTGAGTCTGAGGATTAGTTATACCTACTAATACCGATGAGATGAACAGTTGACACATTAGATAAATCAATCCATTCTGTTATCTCAAGTCGGGTATCAATCCTAATGAACTCGTTCACCGGATCCATGTAACTGTCTAGATATCTGAATATCTAAAGCTTGTGAGATCAGCTTTCTGTCTCGACAGAAAACACTGTTACATGAAAGTCTCAATAGCAATATGCCAACCCCTATAACATATCACTTGACTTGGGTTTACTTTAAGTCTATTGGTCTATTATAAAGTACAACCTCACTTCATGCTTGTATGAACACTTTATAACTACTTAAATAAACTTAGGGTTACTTTGTGAAATATTTGTGCCTTTATATATAGTTACATTTTAATGCTATATATCTGATTAAACAAATGATCAAATAAACAATTTATTCATTAATATTAATATCCTAAAACAATTGTCTTAAGGACACTAAACTCCAACATTCTCCCACTTGGACTAAAGCCAATTGTTTCTGAAACTAATACCAGAAGAACTAAGATGTTTATCGTGAGCTCTTTGTGGTAATGGCTTGGTCAACGGATCTGCAACGTTGTCCTCAGTAGGCACCTTTTCTATTCTCACATCTCCCCTGGCTATGATCTCCCCAATGAGATGATATCGCTTGAGATAATATTTGGATGCATTATGAGACTGTGGTTCCTTTTCTTGTGCAATGGCTCCATTGTTATCACAGTACAGAGTAATGGGATTCACAATGTCAAGCACCACTCCTAGTTCTGTCATGAACTTCCTAATCCAAACAGCCTCCTTTGCCGCTTCTGCAGCTGCGATGTACTCTGATTCAGTCGACGAGAAAGCAACACTTCCTTGTTTGGAACTCTTCCAACTAACTGAACCTCCATTCAGGATAAACTGGTATCCTGATTGGGATCTATAATCATTTTCATCAGTCAGATGACTAGCATCTGAGTATCCTTCAATTTTCAATTCTCTGTGTCCATATATGAGGAACATGTCTTTAGTTTTTTTAAGATACTTAAGAATGTTCTTGACAACAATCCAGTGATCAAATCCTGGATTCCCTTGATATCGGCTCGTCATACTCAATGCGAACGCCACATCAGGTCTAGTGCAAAGCATGGCATACATGATCGAACCAACCGCATTGGAGTAAGGAATTACAGCCATGCGATTCTTATCACTGTCCGTTTTAGGACATTGATCATTTAATAACTTGACACCATGGACCATTGGTAAGTTACCTCTTTTCGATTCATGCATGTCAAAACGCTTTAGGACTTTGTCAATATATGTAGACTGGGATAGTCCGAGCAGTCTCTTCGATCTATCCTGATAGATCTTAATCCCTAAGATATAGGCTGCTTCTCCCAAGTCTTTCATGGAGAAATTACCCGATAACATTGCAACATCGTTTCCCATAAGTAGTATATCATCAACATATAGTACTAAGAAAACGACTGAGCTCCCACTTGTCTTCTTGTAAACACAAGCCTCTTCAGAGTTTTGCTCGAAACCAAATTGTTTTATGGTTTCATCAAAACGCTTGTTCCAGCTTCTAGATGCTTGCTTGAGTCCATAAATGGACCTTTGAAGTTTGCAAACCTTGGTTGCATTCTTCGATGTGAAACCTTCAAGTTGCATCATGTATACATCCTCAAGCAGGTTTCCATTTAGGAAAGCTGTTTTCACACCCATTTGCCAAATCTCATAGTCAAAATGAGCGGCAATTGCAAGCAATATTTTGATGGATTTGAACATGGCTACTGGAGAGAAAGTCTCGTCATAGTCAACTCCTTGCTTTTGATGATCTCCTTTCGCTACTAACCTAGCTTTGTAGGTACTAACCTTTCCATCCATGTCCATCTTCTTCTTGAAGATCCACCTGCACCCAATGGGTTTTATCCCTTCGGGTGGATCAACCAAAGTCCACACTTGGTTAGTATACATGGAGTCCATTTCAAATTCATGGCTTCAAGCCATGCTTTAGATTTTGGACTAGCAAGAGCATCTTCGTAGGTTTTGGGTTCATCGTCTAACACGGGAACCAGTTCGTTATCTCCCACTAGAAAACCATATCTAACTGGGAGTTCACGAATTCTTTGAGACCTACGAGTGGGATATGACACTTATGTTTCATTTAGTGAAACGGGTTCGGGTTCAACTTCTTCCGCATTTTCAACATTTGATTCCTCTTGAACTTCCTCAAGTTCAATTATGCTTCCATTTTGTGTCTCTTCCAGAAACTCTTTCTCTAGAAACACTGCGTGTTTGGATACTATTACTTTCTGGTCATCTGGATGATAAAAGTAATATCCAACAGTTACCTTTGGGTATCCAATGAAGAAACATTTGTCATATTTGGGATCTAATTTGTCTGACACAATACGTTTGACGTATGCCGAACATCCCCATATTCTCATGAAAGAGAAGATGGGTTTTCTACCAACGAATAGTTCGAATGGTGTGGAACTAGCGGATTTGGTTAGAACTCGGTTTAAGGTAAATAGGGCAGTTTCTAAGGCATGGCCCCAGAATGATTTTGGAAGAGAAGCGGTGCTCATCATAGATCGTACCATATCTAGTAAGGTACAATTTCTCCTTTCTGATACACCGTTGTGTTGTGGTGTATAAAGAGGCGTCCATTGTGAGCATATTCCACATTCATTTAGATAATTCATAAATTCTTCAGAAAGATATTCTCCACCTCGATCAGATCGAAGTATCTTAATAGTCTTTCCCGTTTGATTCTCAACTTCATTCTTAAAGCATTTGAATTTCTCAAAAGCTTCTGACTTGTGCTTCATCAAATAGATATAACCATATCTAGTATGATCATCTATGAAGCTAATGAAGTATCTGAATCCTCCTCTTGCTTGGACTGACATAGGACCACATACATCTGAATGTATTAATCCTAGAGTGTCTGATACACGCTGACCTTTATTGCTAAAGGGTGTCTTCGTCATTTTTCCTTTTAAACATGACTCACATGTTCCCATTGATTCACAATCAATTGAGTCTATAAGTCCATCTTGATGTAGCTTAAGCATGCGTCTCTAGTTTATATGGCCTAAACAACAATGCCACAAGTAAGTTGAATTATCTAGTCTAAGTCTTTTGGTATCAATTGTGAAAGCAGAAACTTTATCATTCAAAATATAAATCCCATTTAATGATATTCCTGAAAAATAGAAAATATTATTTCTATAAAATTCACAACCATTGTTCTTAATTGAAACATGAAAGCCATCATCAACTAGACAGCTAATAGAAATAATGTTACGAGACATCTCTGGAACATACAAACAGTTCCTTAATTTTATTACAAGCCCAGAGGGCAAACTCAAAGCATAATCTCCAATTGCGAGGACGGCAACTCTTGCTCCATTTCCTACTCGCAAGTTTATGTCTCCTTTCTTTAATTCCCTAGTCTGCTTTAGTTCCTGCATATTCATACAAATATGAGATCCACATCCGGTATCCAATACCCAAGGTTCAGACTGCGAAATTGAGTTAATTTCAATATAGAACATACCAGAAGTTGAAGCACCGTTCTTTCCCTTCTTGAGAGAAGCTAGGTACTCCTTGCAATTTCTCCTTCAATGCCCATCTTTACCATAGAAGTGGCATTCCGTAGGGCAGCAGCAAGCAGCAAGGCGCTGCTGCCTCAGCGGCAGCAACCAGCCGCAATAGCGGTTCGGGGTTGCTGCCTCGCGGCAGCGACCCCGAACAGCTATTCGAATATTTTTTTTAATTAAATATATATATATATAATTGTTTTAAAACAATTTCAAAACAATTTTCAGAATATTAGAAAACAGTTTTATCTTTTAGATTTAATAAAACCAAAACGTTTTAATTATCTAACTATAAAACCTTTAGATTTTGTTTAAACGATTATCTACCGAAATAATCAGGAACTATGCATAATCAGTTTTAATTAACAAGTAATCAAAACTTATTTATCTTTAGACTAATTAAACTAACCGATTAATTAATTAACCTAACTATAAATTTATTCAATCTGATTGAAAAACTCTTTTATTTACATATATGAAATAACAGATTAACATAGGCTCTGATACCAATGTAGGAAAATAGACAAGCCTAGGCGTAGCGGAATAATAAAATTTTATCTATTTCCCTTTTCCAAGATCTGTTAATTGTTATTTCATATAAAGAGAGATAGAAAATAATACCTTCGGTGAAGAACTATCTACGGTTGCAAACGAAGTGCCCATAACTTCTTATTATCAATCCGTGAGCAACGAACGTTTTTGTTCAACATAGAAAAACAAAACTAATCAGTAATCAACCTTTAAAGTATAGCAATCGCAATGATTGCCTCTAACAGAAATCGATACGAGATCAAAGAGGGAGTAAGAAATAAAGTGAATTAGCCGAGACGAAAGACGGAACGATTCCTCTCCTCATGTTCTGTGTGTTATTCGAAATTTATGGGGTTAGGGAGTCTATTTATAGACTTCTCTAAACCCTAATCCCAGTTGTGTTAGGTAATTAAATAATTGGAATCTTATTCGGAATAGGATTCCTAATTAGATAATTAAACAAACATTTTACTATTATCTAAATAATAACTAATCATATCTAGATAATTATTATTAATCAAATTAATAATTAATTAATATTAGGGATAATTAATTAGAGTTTCAATCACATAAAACTTCTAATTAATATTATCAGATAATCTTTTAATTTAATTGATAACCATAATCAAATTATAATTATTAATCAAATTAATTTATCCCTAAATTAATACAAATTTTGGCCCATATATGTATGTCCCACTAATTACATTTTCGTCCTCCGATTCCAAGTCCCATATGCGACCCATTAGGTTCTTTATTGCCACTAGCCGTATATATCCTTTGAAATTATTCATCACGATTAATTCCAACATATATATAACGGAATACCGTCGCGAGCTGTTACTAGCAGAACCTATGATATTCCCCCAGAGCAATTAAGAAGTTAGGTTGATAACTGACGTTAACCTTTCTGCATTAGGTACAGTATAATATGCTCCTTCATCAACTATATCCTGTCGGTCAATTCCTTATAACCATGGAACGTGTCAAGGTTACATATAACGAAGAGTCCGGTTTTACTTGTACAGGTTGAATTCACTCTGAAAAGATAAGTTAAGTGAAAAGTGCATTTCTACTCTTAACTGTATCACCTTGCAAGGATTTCAGTCAATTCACCACAAGCGGCCATTTGGATATATCTCCCACTTATCGAGAGTGACGAATGCTCAATCTGACATTAACTATTCTGCAATTACTTTGTGTGATACCTAACCCTGCTCACACACACCCCAGGCTCTCACCTATTGGATTGTGCTCGCACAGAATCAAAGTATCATACTCCATAATCCAGAATCACTAATTAACGAATGTTTGAGTCTGAGGATTAGTTATACCTACTAATACTAATGAGATGAACAGTTGACACATTAGATAAATCAATCCATTCTGTTATCTCAAGTTGGGTCCCAATCCTAATGAACTCCTTCATTGGATCCATGTAACTGTCTAGATATCTGAATATCTAAAGCTTGTGAGATTAGCTTTCTGTCTCGACAGAAAATACTGTTACATGCAAGTCTCAACAGCAATATGCCAACCCCTATAACATATCACTTGACTTGGGTTTACTTTAAGTCTATTGGTCTATTATAAAGTACAGTCTCACTTCATGCTTGTATGAAGACTTTATAACTACTTAAATAAACTTAGGGTTACTTTCTTTGTGAAAGATTTGTGCCTTTATATATTGTTACATTTTAATGCTATATATCTGATTAAACAAATGATCAAATAAACAATTTATTCATTAATATTAATATCCTAAAACAATTGTCTTTAGGACACTAAACTCCAACACAACCACCTTCAGAAAAATTTAATCGTGTTAGTCAGAAAAAAAAGAGGATTTGGCTTCGCGAAATGAGGATTCGCGAAGTACGCGAAAATAAATGTGCAAGGAAGATGATGATTATACTTAGCAAAATGATGATTTCGCGACATCTGCGAGGAGAAATGTGACGCTCTGACTTTGCGAAACGATGATTATGTGGAGTCTGCGGGAGAAATTTATCGAATTACCTCGCAAACTTCGCGTAATCATCGTTTCGCGAAGTTAAATCGATAAATTTCTCCCCACATACTTTGCAAAAACGGCATACGCTAAGTGAATTTTTGGGGAAAAACACTGAGAAACAATATATACTTACATTTTTCGACAAAAACAATATGATAAACTGGGGAAAACGATGAAAATAACGTAGAATCACCATTTCTTCGATGGTCACAAGAAGAAAGAAACCAAGAAACGAGCAGGATCATGAAGATGAATAACCATGGCTTCGTTTTCTAGGATTAGGAAGATGAAGAATAAAGAGAGGAAGAAGAGAAATACATGGTGATGTGGAGAAATGGTGCAGATTTTGCGTAATTTAAAGGAAGAGAGGAAGATCAAAGGTATGGGAATCATCTGGGGAAGAACAATCGTTCACGTAGGAAGAGAAAGGGGAAGGGAGAAGATGAAAGGTTAAGGGTATTTTGGGAAAGTCACACAAACATAGTCTAGATATGTAGTAGGTTGAGTAAATAGGTTAAATATGTAAATGGGTCTTCCATTTCATCCAATTTTGTAATTTTCCCAACAAACAAAAAATTACAGTCGATATAGATATTCTGTTAATAATTACGCGTTGTTTTTTATTTTTTATCATTTAAAATTGGGAATTTACACTAGGTGTTACTTTTGTTTTTGCAGGGATAAATTTGACCTATTGTTTTATTTTTTTTATAGAAAATCACGTTTATTTTAAGTATGAAATAGCAAAATTTTAGGTCTATCGTTTTCCTAGAGCTGTAATTTTGGCATATTAACAGTGTTAAACTTGTATACAATGCAACTTAAATGTGTATGTAATATCAGAAATTTTATATTCAGAATTGTCACATGTAATTACATTACATCCTTCTTAATTCCATTGTAATTACTTATTATGGTTACCCTAATTTTTCCTGCGTCCTTTAATTTCTGAACCTATATTGTTTAAGAGGCTCTTCATCTCTCTTCCACTACCTAAATTGGAAATCAATTATAGAGAACCGGTGAGGAAAGAGAAGCAAAATCGATTTCTGGTTTCAACATATTCTTCCCTAAAATCCTTTTAAGGTTCAGTTCCCATTTCTTTCCTTCATCTACTTCATCACTTTTCTCCCTCGATTGATGTTATCCCTTCAATACTTTCAAGTTTCCTTTGGTCCTTCGATTTCAGAATCTCTTTGTTGTTTAATTTGCGATTGGCCTCAAAAAAGCTAGTGAGAAAGAGAATTGAATTGGGCGACATAACGATGAAGAGATAGAAATGAATGGTGGCAAGAAACAAGAGTTGGAAGTGAAAATGGTTTCATGGCATAAATTGCAGGAAATGATGCATACTCGCGATAAAGGAGAAGGATATAAGGGCCGTGACTGAGGGAAAGGAGGAAAAGGAGAGCAGAATTGTGATTGAAGAGAAGAAGGAGAAGGAGAAGGAGAGCAGAATCAAAATCGCAATTGAAGGGAAGAAAAATAGCGGAATCGTGATTTAAGGGAAGAAGATGAAGGAGACCATAATCAAAATCACAATTGAAGGGAATAAGAAGAAGAAGGAGATTAGAATCTGCATAATCGTGATGTAAATGAATTATCCATTAGGGCATATACTAATCTCTTGTAATTAAGAAAGATGAAGTGTAATTCCACATGACAATTCTGAATATAAATTTTCTGACATGACATACAAGTTTGACGTTGTTTAAGTTTTCCATCCAATATGCCCAAAATTGCACCTCTAGGAAAACCGTAGACCTAAAATTTTGCTATTTCATACTTAAGGGGCTAAATGTGATCTTCGCCAAAAACATTACGGGCAAATTTGCATCTTATCCCTTTTTTATATTCATAGCGTGTGAGAGGAACTCCACTGGAACAAATTTAGGACTGATATGTAATTTTGAACTCTTGAAATATGGTATCCAATCCAATAACTCACTAGTCAAATATATGTGCGTTCAATGACGGATCCAGGGTTCACGGATAGGAGGGCTTTATATATTTTGATGTAAAAATGGATCACCAATAATATCTTCCTCGAAAGACTCTAAACGAATTCTTTTCTTTCTACTTTCACCTCCTAATCTGGGAACATTGGATCATTCTATAGTTTATGGTTTTGTTGATGAATCCTTAGTCTTAATAAAAAAAATTATCCATATTCAATATTCTGCTCTATAAAAGTTCATAATCAAATTAATAAAATCAATATTATAACAATTGGTAACTACTAAAATAATTAATCATCAATTGTTAAAAATGTTAATATATACTAAAGAACTTTCCTCCTCCTCTCCTCTGAACTCTTATCATCATCAAGCAACTAACAAGATTGTACCATGTCACACAATGAAATCATCATGCATTTCTCTTCAAAGTATTTTTTTAGGAATAAGAAACACCAAAATCCAATAATTTTCAAATGCCTTTCATTAATCAATTAGGAAATTAAGCACCTAACGTGAATGTTTTTACAACTTATTTCTATTATGATATCTAATGTTTCCTTGTTGCTATATATTAGCAATCAACAAGCTAAAATATTAAGACGATGCTGTAGACAAAGCCTACCTCGCGAGATTTCACCCGCAGTGTTTGGACTCGAGGTCCACTAGAGAAAACGACTAACTCGACAGGGCCGGTGTTGGAGAAAGAGTCGCCACCCGGATTTTAGGTCCGAGAATGTTACTGAGATTCCTTACGGGAAACAAGTGGGTTCGGCAAGTTAGGTACGCTTGGGGAAGGTTAATATCTCCTCGAAAGGAAATATTAAGCAACCCCAAAATCGTCCGGTGAACCCACCGGCCTCCTACTTAGCATTTTTAAATACAATCAGGCTATTAATAACTCTTTTAAGCTTTTAAATTCGTTTTGAATGTGATTTGTTTGGAAAAAATCATTTTTGTTTCATGTTATATTGCACAATTGTATGCAAAAGAAAATAAACAACAAAATATTACAACCTCAAAAGCAATGATATAGATACAAAATTAAATACAATTACATCCGAGCATTCCCGTGTCTTCAATTCGCTCTAAAACAATATCGTCACATACTCATATCCTCCAAAATAAAAGGTTAGAAAGAAATAACATAACTATATAATTAATTATGGTGTAAAAATGGACAAAGGACTAAACTGAATAAACTTAAAAAGTTTATTTAGGGACTCAATTGAAAGAAAGTGGAAAACTTTAAATTAAGGACCAAAGTGAATAAAATATAAAGTTCCAAAATAGGGACTAGAATGAATAAAATGAAAAGTTCTAAATTAGGGATTAGAATGAATAAAACAAGAAGTTTTAAATTAGGGACTAAAACGAATAAATAAAAAATTATTAGGTTACGAATCAAATAAATAGAAAAGAAAGTTTTATTATAACTATTGGTGCCTGAACGATCGTGAGATAAAATTTATCTCGAGTTGATTCGTTTATCCCAAATCATTGTTATGAACAAAAAGAACTAATTAGATTAATAATATTAACTTTTAATATTATTAATATCAAAAATAAAATAAAAGCATAAAAAAAGCAGATTAATTGACATAAAAAAGCTCAAAACAAATGATTTAACCGGTAAATCATTGCTTTAGGGTTAAATTAAATCAATTTTAGGGATCAAATATATACAGAAAATATATTTGACAGCATATTGACAATAAAAAATAGAATGAGAAAAATGGATAAACAATTAATATTTTACAGTACCAAATATTAAATAATAGACAGGATTTCTCCCTCAGAAACCTTTACCTAGGTTGTGGGATGATTGGAAAAATCACAAATATTGGAACACGGGTGATGAACGTAAAAAACTACAATTTATTTGAAATGTTTTGGTAAAATTTCGGTTATCTATCAGTGTATTTTCGTCTCCTATTTTCATGCTCCTAAAAGCTATGAAAGAGCTGCTATTTATAGGCTTAAATTAGGGTTCAAGCTTAAATTTGGAATTAGCTAAATGAGGCAGGGGCTAAAAGGTATTTTTCACCTTTATAATTTGAGATAACCTAATAAGGGTTAGGCTATGCTTACTTTGTTTTTGACAAAATAAGTCTTACTTTGTTTTTCCAACCATTGGATGGTGATGAACTTTGACAAAGTAAGCTCATCTAATGGTTGAAACAACAAAGTAAAGCTTACTTTGTCAAAAACAAAGTAAGGATAGAAGGCACCAACCTAATAAATTAGGTTGTTGAGAGTACGCAACAAAGCTGCTGGGCGAGCTGGGCCTGCTGCTGGGCCCTGCGCATGGCCCAGCAGCAAGAGCCCAGCCGCACCAACAGAATTTTCCGTCGGTAATCTGCCCAATCGTTTCTTTTCTGTAAAAAATGATCTTATCGATCTCCGATTTTGACGATTCTTGTGCCATTGGACTCGTTTCGACGAGACGGACATTTTTTCATCTAACCTAAGTCTAAAATGGACCCGAACTAAGGTTATTTCCTATTTTATCCTGAACTTCACCCGAAAACTTCAACTAATCACATATTCTTTGTTAGACCTCTGAATTGAGCCCGGAAAAGTGCGTTATGACACTCTCGGAAGACATGACTCACTAAGATATCCAAAAATTCTATTTAGTGTTCTAAAGAAATTTGGTTTTGAATGGAAAATGGTTGACTTTGGCTTTCTAACGAGGGATTTTTTCGTGATCCATTTCTTATCATATTTCCAATCATCTTTAAAAGGTTTTCATCACAGGGATCCAACTCCAGTGTCTACAGTTGCCCCTACTTTATCATGCATTGTGAGTTGTGTGCATTTTTAGAAAACTGAATTCAAAATAGATGTTTTGAAAAAAAACGGTTTTTGCCCCTACTTTGAAAAGGTAGAAAGAAAATGTGTGTAATGGAACAAAGTATGATAAAGTAAATACTCATCTGGAGTTGGAGGATGTTGTGATTGATTCATCGATCCAGTCTCTTAAATGATTGGGAGCAAATGGACATCTGATTATTGATCTCTTTAACGATCTTAGATTGTAGGTCTCTTCAACGACCTGTTGTTGTGGATCTCTTGAACGATCTCTGATTTGTAGGTCTCTTCAATGACCCATGGTTGTGGATCTCTTGTGCGATCCTAGATTGTAGGTCTCTTCAACGACCTGTAGTTGTGGATCTCTTAAGCGATCCTAGATTGTAGGTCTCTTCAATGACCTGTTGTGGTGGATCTCTTCAATGATCTCAAATTATAGGTCTCTTCAACGACCTGTAGTTGTGGATCTCTTCAACGACCTGTTGTGGTTGATCTCTTCAGTGATCTCAGATTGTAGGTCTCTTCAACGACCTGTTGTGGTTGATCTCTTCAGCGATCTCAGATTATAGGTCACTTCAACGACCTGTGGTTGTGGATCTCTTCAACGATCCTAGATTGTAGGTCTCTTCAATGACATGTGGTTATGGATCTCTTCAATGATCCTGGATTGTAGGTCTCTTCAACAACCTTTTGTTATTGATCTCTTAAGCGATCCTGGATTATAGGTCTCTTCAACGACATATTATGGTTGATCTCTTCAGCAATCTCAGATTGTAGGTCTCTTCAACGACCTGTAGTTGTGGATCTCTTAAGCGATCCTAGATTGTAGGTCTCTTTAACGACCTGTAGTTATGGATCTCTTCAACGATCCCAGATTGTAGGTCTTCTCAATGACCTGTAGTTGTGGATCTCTTAAGTGATCTCAGATTGTAGGTCTCTTTAACAACTTGTGGTTGTGGATCTCTTCAATGATCCTAGATTGTAGGTCTCTTCAATGACCTGTTGTGGTTGATCTCTTCGGCGATCTCGGATTGTAGGTCTCTTCAGCGACCTGTCCCAAAAGTTGATCACTCTTGTCAAATAATCCACTTGTGAGCTACAAAACCCCACTCTCCCTTCAAGAGCCATCTGGCTTTGTTGAATAATTGATGATAATTTTTTTCTGTGACCCAACTCTTCCTTTAGAAGCCATCTGATCTGCAGAAGACGAAACCCCACTCTCCCTTTGGGACTCGTGGGCTGACTTTTTCTTCAGGCCGTTATTGAGAATTTTTTTTCTGTCTGTTGACAATTCTGTTGTTCTGCTTATAACTAAATTTTCTCATTCAATGCCCCTGGATTCTCTTACTTCAGAAGATGTTTTTTTGGTGATGATCCCTGGAGTTTCTGGTATTCCCTGTAATAAAGCAAGATGCCTATTTTCTTGTAGAGTCGATATTGAATCAAATGACAAATGTGTAGTGATGCGTATATAGCCTAATGTATGCATGTATGCATGGAAGTATGTGTGTGTGTGAATGAATGTGTGTGCTACACGTGCATTTTACTCGGTGTCGATACATTGGTAAATGTGGGAAGATTATGCATGAATGGATGAAATGATTTCATAGATTCTCTTTTCCATACTCAAGAGATGGGGCGTCTTGAGGATCAATGAATGATGTTTTGACGATATGCCCGAGTTTGTGAGAGGTTATACTGTCTGTAAATGATGAGGATAGATAAGTCTGATATGAGAAGCTCTAGGGGCAAGGTTTCAGCTTGATGAGGATAGATAGGTCTGACATGAGAAGCTCTGGGGGCGAGGCTACAGCTTGATGAGGCTCATGTCTTTTTTTCTAGGAAGTGTTGATATGTTCATTTTTTCCCTAATTTTTGCTTGAGTCGCCCTTTTTGGGTTTTCAACTCAGCGGGATCTCTCTGTTATTCTCTATCTCTCCTTTTGCCTGAACTGCATATAGGGGTTTTCAATTAAGCTTTTTAACATCTCATAGTTTTTTCTCTATCTCTCCTTTTGCCTGGACCGCCTCCTTTGAGGTTTTCAATCCAACATTTTTTTTCTTGTTTTCACAGATGCAAGAGGATTTGGATAATTTGAAGTGCATGGACCCAATAGTCATTTCTTTGTTAATTTCCATACATAGCATCGAAGGTGAGTTGGTGCTCAGTTTTTTGACCAGTGGAAAAGTCTTATGAACGGGCTGACGGATGATCGGGTCATGCAGACGTACCCTTGATGAAGATTACAGCTTGGGTGCTAAACAGAGTTTCAAGTGGGTGGATGCCCGTGAAAAACTTGAGGTGAGGCCTCATTTGCGTTTATATTGTGTAACACCACCGTTGGGAGCGGACCATTGTCACTCACTATCCTGATTGGTCTGTGTATACAGATGAGGAGTGAAGAACTCGATATATTCCTCAGTTTGGACCGGAGTTCACTAATCTTGATGATTATAAACGTAAGATGCTTCTGTCAAAGTCGGCTCTTGAGAGGACAACAAAGGAGCAGAGAGGCCAAGCTTCAGGGAGCATAGAGAGGGAGGAGTAGTCTTTTTTACTCAGATCTTATTTATTTGATTTTTTTTTTGAAATTTCACTTGAGGTGAGATATCTATTGATTCAAACATTTCATCGTATATACAGCTTCTAACTGTTCAACTCAAACAAAACACTTGGCAAATATACATTGAATTGTTTATTGCTCAGATTCCTAACCATTGTTACTGAAGCGTGCCTTTTCAGGTTTTCAAGTTTCATCTATTTTATTTCCTCAATTTTGTTCCTGGAATTTTCAAATGAATGCCTTTTGCGGGTCCTCACTCATTGGGAAGTCCCTTATTGTTGCATAGGTCATCCTTTGCAGATTTTCAACCTATCAGGATTTTTTTTCATTTTTTATGAGAAGGATTTCTTGGCTTCACTGAGGGTGATTGTCTTCCCGAACTTGTGATTGTCCTTGTCTTCACTTAACTGCACTCTTCATCTTGGCTATGAACTTCCATGTTGGATATGAACTTCTGAGAACATGATTGATAGACTCTAGATTTTCTTCCTTGACTAAAGTAAGCTTTTTCTTGAAGGCTTGATTAGCCACATGTGAAGCAGTATTGATCCTTTTTTTTCTTGAAGCCACTTAGTTGACTGTGTTGGCTTTTAATCTCATTCAAATTCTGAAGGATCTTGTTCCAATATGGATTTGGATGGCTTCATCTTCATTTCTTATTGCTAGACTTTGCTCCTGGCCTTTTCTGGAATTTTCTTTGTAGTTTTGGATTATCACATCATGGATTTGGATCTTATTGTTCCTAATGGAATAAGGTCATTTGTCATTTATAGATCGGTTGCCTCTTCATGCTTCAACCTGAATGGTGTATCCAGGTAACTGTGTCCCTTTTGGAATTGGAGGTGACCTTCTCACTGAAATCTCGGTGCTTGAGAACAGTATGATTTTGGCTTGCTAACCTCTTCTTCTTTATTAAGCTCCAGCAGTTGTTTCTTGACCTTCTTTATGTGCAAGAACTCTTTGCTTGATGAATTTAGGTCTGGCTTATCACTGTAAGGCCAAGGAAACCCTTCTCATGATTTATTTTATTTATTCACTCCATTGATCTTCTCTTTTCAATGGTTAAATTCTGAGCAATTGATGCTCGTAAAGTATATAGCAGTTATAGGACAAGTGTATCCTATCGCAACAAGTAATAAAGTGCTAAGCACGAGATCGAACCACAAAGACTATTTGTTATAATTAGTAAATCTACCTAGAGTGATCTAATTATTTAGAGGGTTGGATAAATGTTTGGGTTTGTGAAGAACTAATTAAATGAATTAAAGCTATAAAGATAACAAAATAAAATGAACAATTGACAGGGTAGAAGGTGAATTAATGGATGACACAATCTAGGCTGAGGAATCCTTTGATTAAATCCTATGTATGGGTTTAGGGAGTTCAGATTTATGTTTTACCAATGATTGAAGGTAATTGTCCTAAGTGAAAGACTAATGTGATCAGTATTGTCCTTCCTATTCACATGCATTCGGGTGACGGCTTGATTAGGCATATACCCTAGGTCATGCAAAGCATTGGGTTTATTGACAATTAAGGCTAAAGCCGTAGCCCAGCCACAAAGCCTCATTCCTAGTGGTCTCTAGCGAAGTCAGATTTACTCAAGTTCGGTATAGACGATTCCGTGGTCAGGTTCTCATCTATCTATAATCCTATTTAATGTCAGGGTCACAGGCATTAAGCACATTATATACATAAACATGTTAGTTGATCATTATCAATGTTCATTCTAGCATAAATCCTGTTCCTAACAATTTCTAGTCATTAAGCATGCATAATCTGATCAATCAAAGGTCCTAGATCCCTAATTATACATATTCATATAATCAATTTCATCCCCATCCCAAATTGGATGGAGATCAGTTCATAGACAAACTAATCAAAATAGGAGGAAATCATGAATAACGGAAAAACATCTTCAATTGAATATAAAAGCAAAAGATAAGAGAGAGATAGAAATCTAAAACCCGCTTTGTCTGATCCGATTACAAAAATAGAAGATCTGGAGCTTCTCCCATCAATTGTTCTTGAATAAGAAATAAAAACTAAAATTAATCTAACCTAGAAAGCTGAAAATCTAATCTAAAAATATAAATTACATTGTGGAGGCGAGAAAGCCCTAGCAACTCTCTGATTTATTGAGTGGCTAATCCCCCCGAATAATGAAGATTAGCTCCCTATTTATAGAGTTAGGGAGAAACCCTAATGTCTCCAGGGGCGAAATAGGCTTTTACAAAGTGTTTTTAATGGGCTTTAGGGCCCGATCCGCACATTTCAGCAAGGGGGAAGGCGTTGGTGCGCCTTTCCTCGCCTCGTCTCGTCGAGACAAGGAGTGTCTCGACGAGACGAGGGCCTGTCTCGACGAGACATGTCCTAAATAGGGCGATTTTGCTCCGGCTTTTATCCATTTAGGTCCCTGGGCTTCCGAAAAGTGCTCTAATGGTCCCTGATGAATTCCAAAAGTGCTCTGACGGTCCCTGAATAATCCAAAAATGCTCCAATAGGCTTGGGTCTGGTTCGGAAATGCACAAATAGTCATGAAAAACCCTGAAAACACCGAAAATGCCATAAATAAAGGAAAATACTAATTTTAACTAAAAACTATGAAATTAATACAGAAACCTAACTAAAAGCTAATTAAAACAAACTAAATTAATCCTAAAAACCCTATATAAATGGGAGCTATTAGCAATAAGTATATTTTTAGGACTTTCATCTGTGCCATGATAATAATGGAAGTGTTTCAAATTAGTGAATATCAAACGCTGACATGTGGTGCAGATGAGAATGTACAAAATTATCAATATCACATAAAAAAAACATAATTTTATTGAGAGTAATTCATGATGTCTTATTGGACAAACAAAGATAAAATATAAAGACTAAAAATGCAATCATCCATTCTCATACTGCTTCAATGAGCTTCAGGTGCCTCTGCTTCATTAGCTCCTCAATCTTGAGAACTTCTTCTTCAGCTCTTTCAGGTTCATTAAGGATTCTTTTGTTCAAGGCATTGTTGGAGGATTCATATGCAGAAAGAATCCGGGTCACTTATTTTCCTCGCCTCAATAAGATCTTGAATCTCATTCTTCAACCTAGTACAATCATTTGTCTCATGACCATATTGTTGGTGGAAATGGCAGTATCCTATACGTTTAGCTCGAACAGAGGCTAAAGCATCACTAGCTGGCAAGGGATGGAGCAAATTAAGCCTTTGTAGCCTCTCGAACACTTCAGACAATGATTGAGTAAAAGTGGAGAATTTCCTTTCCACTTTAATAGGCTGAGGGTGTGATGGCGGGTGAAAAACTTTATTAAACCTACTGCCCCAATTGGGTGGAACTTGTTGCTGTTGAGAAGTAGGTAGATGTGAGGCGGGTCTTTGTGGAGTGAATGTTGATGGGGCAGACTGCGGTATGAACTGGAAAATAGGCTCCACACTAGTAGCTTTGGGGGTCTCAACAATCAGCGAATCATTCAGGGTCTCTCGGATCAACTTTTTTAGCTCAGTCTTGAATTCAATAGAAGCAAAAATATCAGGGAGGACTTGCTTAATTGCTTCTCGGAGGTCAGGATCTCTTACTGTTCCTTTGGGGCTCTGAGTATCCTTCCTTGATTCCTTAACTCGACTAGCTGCTTCATCGGTCACATCATTCTCAGAAGCCGTCTGGATGTTAAGAGTATTCTTGAACTCATCAGATAGAAGGCACTTCACTAAGCTCTTTTGCACTTTGCTCTCAAGATTATGGTCTAAATCACTAGATTGGGCCATGACTGTGATCTACACACGAAAAAGGAAGAAATGGATGAGTGAGACATTCTAGACATTGTGAATTTGGATGATTTTAATGCATGTACAAGCTAAATGTCGGAGCTACCTATTTGTGCGTTCTACAAATGGATGTATGATTTATGCATGATTTGTGGTGTGTGCTTTTTTTTTTACAGAAAGAAAGAAAAAAAAAACAAAACCAACAAATAGTTAGTCATAGCACACATAACACATATCACAACATTATTCCTTCCAACCTTATTCATCCCATACACGTATTGGTTCAGGTCATTTCCTAGGATTTTTTGGTTTTGGTTCATTTTGCATCAACGAGGGATGCACAAAACCGACGACATGCATAACTCTCAAAGTAATGTAAATCAATCATCATACAAGGTTGGCCCTTAGATTGCCTTTAGGATAGACCGTATCAATTTTTTAGGTCACGTGGGACCATAGGATACGTTGTGGGCTATCTTAACGGTTAGGGTCTTATTTAGGACAAACTATACCAATCTAGTTTGTAGAATTCACCTGTTTCATCATTTGAAGTTTTAAGCCTCCTCAGGGTGATTTCCAAAACTTGGATATAGCAAAGGTCGTCCTAGACAAGTCGATGTCTTTTAAAATAGGCTATGTCAGCTTTATTTCGAAAGTACCCTTGGGATAGAGTTGAAATCTCTACTGGGGTTTTCTCTCATTTCAAGTATGACACGCACTACCTTTAAATGACATGTTCCTTTCCTTTACTATAGGTTGTACCAACCTTGACCTCCATTGCTATTTTGATTTGAAAGAGGTGAAAAGCTCTTTTAAGTAAACAGGGACTTTATGTGTAGTACATCCTATACTAAAAGACTTGAAACCCTATTCTTTTGACATAGATTATAGCAAACTGCAATTTTAATTCTAATATGACATGACTTGGACAAAAGATGCCAAAGTGGTCTTTTTGAATCATGGTTTGTACCGACCTTAGATTTTATTTTTCCCTTCTTGACAAAAGAGGTAAAATCTCTTTTGGGAAACGTGAAACGTTTAGGTCTAGTATAAGTCATGGTTAAAGAGAATACTTAGTTCCTTTCAGAATAAGTCATACTAGATTAGAATTTTGCTCCTTCTTTCGGGTTTGAACAAAGAGGTAAAATCTCTATGAAAGAGGTATGAAATTTCAGGTATATTATAGGCTATAACAAAAGGCCAAAATACAATGTAAAATCAAAATCATTATTAGGGTCATGCTTTATCCTAAGGGAAGTAACTAAAGCCATTACATGAGGTTTGGTTGAGACATGGAGACCATTGTAAAAAGATCAAACTATTCCTTTCGAATGGAGTTAGAATAGTCCAAAACTTTTTACAAGGGGGCATTGACACTGGGTAGGCCCTAAGTATCGAATGGATTCTTGGAGAACTTTCGTGAGAATTGCCCAAAGGTTTTCTTTTGTATGCAAATGCTATGCGAACTTAAAAGAGAGTAAAAATAGTTCAAAAAGTACAGAAGAAATTGCTTTTCAGAATCAACTTCTCTTTATCCCCAGCAGAGTCGCCACTGTAGACGAAGCCTACCTCACGAGCTTTCACCCGCGGGAGGTCCGCCATGACTACTACGGTGCTGTTTGGACTCGAGGTCCACTAGAGAAAACGACTAGCTCGGTAAGGCCGGTGTCGGAGAAAGAGTCGGCATCCGGATTTTAGGTCCGAGAATGTTACTGAGATTCCTTGCGGGAAGCAAGTGGATCCGGGAAGTTAGGTACGCTTGGGGAAGGTTAATATCTCCCCGAAAGGAAATATTAAGCACCCCCAAAGTCGCCCGGTGAACCCACCGGCCTCCTACTTAGTATTTCTAAATACAATCATGCTATTAATAACTCTTTTAAGCTTTTTAAATTCGTTTTGAATGTGATTTGTTTGGAAAAAATCATTTTTGTTTCATGTCATATTGCACAATTGTATACAAAAGAAAATAAACAACAAAATATTACAACCCCAAAAGCAATGATATAGATACAAAATTAAATACAATTACATCCGGGCATTCTCGGGTCTTCAATTCGCTCCAAAACAATATCCTCACATACTCATATCCTCCAAAATAAAAGGTTAGAAAGAAATAACATAACTATATAATTAATTACTAGCTTTAAACCCGTGCAATGCACGGAATTTTCTAATAAATGTGTTTTATTTTCATTATAACATTAGTATATTCGTATTAGCGATTTGTTTCTATTAGAAAATTAATATTTACATGGCATGAAAACTTGAAAACTGTTAGATTATATTATTCAAGTAAAATTGAAATAATGTAAATAAATAATTTAGTCAATATTATCAAAAAAAATCTTTGAAAATAAATTTTGAGTTCAAATCTTATGGATTGTTTTCCTTGTCACAAATCAGAATTTTCAATCATTTTTTTTGTTTAATCCTTAAATACATTTGACCATATGCTATGCATAGGTGTATTGAAATACTATAATACAAAAATATTTTTTTTTGTTACTATTCACTTACTCATTAAAGTGCATATGAAAATTCTTGCAAAACCATTATTGGATATATGAAAAAAATTATAAGAATTTGTCAATATTAAAACATCTATTATAAGAAAACATTTATTGAATATATAAATTGAAATATATATATATATATATTTAATGAAATATTCACTTAATATGATTAATATTTAAAATAATTTACAAATAATCAAATAAAATAAAATTTACAATGATTTAAAAAATGAATAAAATTTCTCAATAGTTTTCATACATATAATGGACTCTTAAACTCTTCACGCATAATCCACAATTCTAAAATAATTATAAATATAGCAAATATAAAACAACTTGATGTCTAATTATTGAAGATCCTGGTTCTTCAAAATTCAAAAAATACCCAGGATTATCAATAATGGTATTCCATTCATCATAAATTGCATGTATTGCATGATTTTATATTTTTGTTTGTTATCAACTAAATAATAGCTTTAAAATATTGTAGGTTAATTCTAATATAATTTTACGATAACTATTTGTTTGCACCATAAATAATTTTTGGGTTTGAATTATTTTTAATATATTAATTGGCCTAACTTACGTCTAAATAAATTTTAAGAGTTCACCTTAGGGGAAACCAATTACCTAAGGTGAACCTCAGAGGAAACCTAAGGTAAATCAAAAGGACATCAGAAGGCCAGTTAATATTTTAACGTGTATTTTTTTTAGCCAATTAGAATGCAGGAAAGTTAGAAAGCGTCAATTTCATCGTGGAAGTCAAAATGGAGCGGTTACTCAATGTGGTGGAGTACGTGGATTAGTGGAAAGAAGCAGGAAGTTACCTCCAACATCTATAAAAGGAAGAAATTACGATGAACAAAGCCCAACTCAACAACTCAACAAACCCAAGCAAAAACTCTAGCAAATTATCCTTAGACTTCAGCATCTTTAGATTTCTCAGTTTGTTCCCTTAGTTTCAATTTTCAGATCTAAAGTTCATTCATTTCTCAGTACATTTTTATTTTATTTGTTGTTCAATCATTTCTGTAAGGTCGGTATCGTTTTGATAATCGGATCTTTGGAATTTTACGGTCTCTTTTATTCCATACAATCGTTTTGATAATTAGAAGTTAGAAAGCGCACTCAATTTCATTCCATAGTTTGATAATACTATAATTATCTGGCACGCCCGCAATTTTCCACGAAAGAGCCAAACAAAAATTGGCACGTCCAGTGGGACCCAATCACCATGCCGCCGAAGAAAAGTGATAAGAGCAACAAAGATAATGTAGTTGCAAGTTCTGAAGAAGAGGAGGTCATGGCAACAGGCAATGTTCCACAAATGGTGGGACGAATCGAAGGGGAAAAGGTTGCTAGCCCTAGAGGAGAATCATGGATCTCTACAGAGTGACATAGATTTGAAGATGGATAAAATACTCCAGAAGCTGTCAGAACCAGGGGTAATCAAGAATGGAGAAAACCATGTTCCTCAAGGTTCCCCGGAGTCCAACGAGGGACGTGGGGTGTCCGGCGCTGAGAAATATCAAATTCCACATTTGAGGGACGAAGTTGTCTTACAGAAGGCCGCTAGTTCAGCAGGCCGGGAAAATACTGGTAAGTCACCCGTTTCTCAATATTTTGGAAACACTAATCCTACCTCCCATACAGCTTCGTATCATGAGGAGAGGAGGCAGGAGGCCACCATATCACTGGGGACATGGGGGGCAATTATAGAGGCAATGGAAGGAACACTGGATTTCTTCATATGCCTTACGGTCACCATCAGAATGGCATGCCTCAACAAGTTGCAGCATTCAATATGGAGGTTGTGAGAGAAGTTGTCCAAGAGCTGTATGGACCTGGCCTTCGTCAAGTTGGTCGCCCTGAGTTCCACAAGCCTTACCCTCATGCGATTGACATGGAGAATCCTTACCCAAGGGGATACAGAGTACCTGACTTCTCCCGGTTCTCTAGGGAAGATGGTTTGTCAACTTTGGAGCACATAGCAAGGTTCACGATCCAGTGTGGAGAACTTGCCAACTACCCTAACTTCAACCATCTCAAGTTGAGGCTTTTCCCAAATTCTCTGACGGGACCAGCCTTCACTTGGTATGCTACTCTCCCTAGGGACTCCATCCATGGTTGGCAAGATATGGCGAGGCAATTTCACACTCAATTCTTCCGAGCAGAGCCAGAAGTATGTGTTGCAGAACTTTCTAAGCTTACTCAGAAGGGAGGTGAAAGAGCAGACCAGTTCATTTCCCGTTTCAAGAAGATGAGGAACAGATGCAATGTCTATCTCCCAGAGGTGGAGTATGTGAAGATGGCCCAGAAGGAACTTGACATCGATGTGAGGAAGAAGTTCCAAGGAATGGAGTTCAGAGACTTTTATGAGTTAGCTGCCAAGGTGACAGAGTACGAAGATATGTTGAGGGAAGATAGCCATAGAAAGAAGAGTGCCATGGGAACTTATTGCCAAGAAATATACCACGAGGTTGCAGTGGCAGATCTTAAAAGTATAGGGACTCATGTTTGCCTCTTACTCCACTCCACCGGAGGACATGATGCATCAAAGAAATCTTTCAATGATAAACCTCCGCAATTCAGCTTTGATGTGTCCAAGAGTGATGCTCTCTTTGACTTTCTCTTAAAGGAGAAGTTTATTACTTTGCCTGCAGGTCATAAATTGCCAACAAAAGAGGAAACCAAAGGGAAGACATATTGCAAGTATCATGATTCCTAGAATCATGCAACCAACAATTGTTGGGGCTTCAAGAATGCGGTTCAGAAAAGAATCAACAAGGGAATTCTTAAGTTCCTAGAGAAGAAATAAGCAATGTTGGTTGATGAAGATCCTTTTCCACTGGTGGTGTCTATGAACATGGTGGCAGTAGATATGCGAGATGTCCTCAATAGGAAAAAGGGAGACCTTCGTTTGAAACTTAGAGAGTCCAAGAAGGAGAAAGGCAGAAGTTACCATACTTGGATCCCTAAGGAGTATCTCAGAGGTCCTGATGAAATTCAAGCTAACACCAGCGAGCAAGGGGGGCAGAAGTCAAAAATTCAAGTAGAAGTGAAGAGCATCGGAGGGAATCATTATGAAAGAAGAGTTCAGACTGAGAGGGATCAAAAACCTCTAAGAAGTGAATTTCACCGACAGAAGTATTCCCCAACTGCCAATCAGATGAGACCTCATTTTGTGGTGCCTCAAGCAAAAACTTCTGGTAAGTGGCGCGTGGTACGCCATAAAAAGTTTCCCCAACCTCTTACTAGAACACAGAAGAGAAGGATGCAGCGTAAGAGAGCAGCTGCTGAAAGACATCATGATGAGAAAGATTTGTAAGTGTTGTATGCCCTAGGCCATTCCTTTTGTATATTATACAGTGTGAATTTTGTATCCAAATGGCAGTTAATAATATATGTATTCGTGTGTAATTATTTGTATTGTTTAATTAAGATTGATAGTCAGTTATATATTTAAGGTGAATTAAACGAACCAATATGACATGGACTTTTATCATAATGGTTTCCCACTAATTTGGCGAATCCTATACTTCCAAATAGGAAACGATAATTCTTTGGAATGGATTACTAGTGGATAAATCGAATTCTTATAAATTCTATTAGGTTCTCCCTCAACTTCACATTGGTATTCTTGGGATAACTAATACATTCATAAGTTGACAACACTTGTCAATCACCTTGCATTATGCTGTGAAATTCAATTTAACACTTTTCTAGCTCCTAGTGTTTTAATCCTCAGTTTCCCTTTGACATTCTTGGATTTCAACACTAGATAAATCCAACCCACTAGATCAGCAGATTATATTAAGCCCGAATTAACATTGTTCAGCTTCACATTGGCATTCTTACAATGTTAATTGCCTAACATAAACCACAACTTAATTCAATGAGAATTAATTTTCACACTAATCACACAAACCATTTGTGTATTAATGAACCGGTGGAGAGCCTCGATACAATTCTTGTATCTTTATCGGATTTAATATTTATTTGAAAGATTTCCGGTCTTGCAGTTAAATTAAATTTAACTTAAGGTCTCACTTTGCACATTAACCAATTTCAATTTCTAACATGCAATTTTGCATAAAAGAAATTTATCTTGAATTAACACTTAATTCAATTTATTAGTTAATGTTTGCACATTATCCAATAACATGCCTTTTGGTGTATTCCTATTTTAGCATTCATCTAATCTTATTGGTATAATTATGGATTGGATAAAATTGAACATGTAATTAATAAAATTACATATCTTTATGTAGTAAAATCAAAATTGATTTTATCACATATTGCTTCTTCATAAGTAACTGGATTTGAAACCATACCTATCAGGAGGATGTGAAACCCTTTCAGACCTCCTAAGAGTTGGAGTGATGATATCCGTTGTTTTGGTAGGCTCATCTGGCTGATCAATTTGTATTGGTTCAACTTGTTGGATTTCTTTATTAGATGATTCCTCATCCAATAAAATCTTTCTACCTTTACCACCTTCTTGCAGAAACTCTTTCTCAAGAAAAATGGCATCCCTACTGATAGTAACAATTTGTTCATCAGGGAGATAGAAATAATAACCCATATATCCTTTTGATTTAGGGTATCCAACAAATCGGCCTTTAGTAGACTGTTCCTCTAATTTTTCTGTTTCTGCTTTTTTATATAAGCAGGGCAACCCCAAATTTTAACATGATTCAAAATTGGTGCCCTTCCAGCCCATATTTCATATGGTGTGGTAGAAACAGATTTAGAAGGAACACGGTTGAGAATGTAAAGTGCTGTTTCAATTGCATATCCCCAGAATGAGATAGGAAAATCAGTGTAACTCATCATCGATCGAACCATGTCCAACAAAGTTTGATTCCTCCTTTCAGATACTCCATTTAATTGTGGTGTGTAAGGAGGAGTGAGTTCAGAGATAATTCCATTTTCTTTGAGGAAATCATCAAATTCAGTACTCATATATTCACCACCTCGGTCCGACCTTAGTGATTTAATATTTTTCCCAATTTGATTTTCTACTTCGGCTTTGAATTCTTTGAATTTTTCAAAAACTTCATATTTGTATTTCATTAAATACAAATAACCATATCTTGATTTATCATTAATAAAGGTTACGAAGTAGTGATAACCTCCACGAGCTATTTCGCTAAATGGCCCGCAAACATCAGAATGTATTAATTCTAATATTTCATTGGCTCTCTTCATTTGTCCCACAAATGGTTTTCTAGTCATTTTTCCTTGTAAACATGATTCACATGTTGAATAATCAGATTGAGAATTTAGATTCAAAATTCCCATCTTATCCAACTTAGTGAGTCTATTACTAGAAATATGTCCTAGACGGAGATGCCATAAATATTTTGAATTAAATTCTGATTGTTTATCAGTGGAAGTATTATTCATCTCTTTTAGGTTGCCAAGCAAAACTTGCTTATTTTCATTTTTGTTATTTGGTATATTTTTATCAACATAAAATAAACCACGATGTAAAACACCAGAACCGATAATCACATTATCAAAATATACTGTACAAGCTTTATTACAAAATCGGAATTCATAATTCCTTCTTGTCAAACTAGATACAGATATTACATTTCTATATGCTCCTGGTATATACAATACATCTTTCAATAACAAAACATGATGGTCTAACAGAAGTGAAATATCTCCCACTGCCCTGGCTGCAACCCTTGCACCATCTCCCAGTGTGAGTTCCACTTCACCATCTTCCAACAACCTTCTATTTCCCAGATCCTGCACATAGGAGCAAATATGAGAAGTTGCTCCAGTGTCAAAAATCCAGGCATTAGATGAGTTATAAGAAAGATCATTATTTAAATCAACATTTAAATAATTATTAAGAGAAATACCTGATGTAGAAGCTGCACCCTTACCCTTCTCTAAACTTTTCAGAAAGATTGGGCAATTTCTCTTAAAGTGACCTTCCATTCCATATTGGAAACATCCCTGCTTAACAGCACCCTTAAGTTGTGTTGAGACTTTTAGCCTCACATATGATGGACTTGTATTAGTGGTCTTTTGAACTTTCTTTTTCTTCTTTTTAGGTTGGGTTTTACCCTGCCTCTTAAAAGAAGATGTAGCCACTACTACAACATCATCTTTCTTTTTATCTTGGTCCACCATATTCTGTTGGTGAACAACCAGATTCTGTAGCAACTGGGCCAAAGTACACTCCACTTTGTTTAACTGGAAGTTTGAAACAAAACCTCCATATGAACGTGGGAGTGAAGAAAGCACAAGATCAATTTGGAGTTCATGAGCCATTGCAAAATCCAAAATTTTCAAAGATTGGATTAAATGGATCATTTCTCCAACATGATCAGAAACATTTTGGCTTTCTTTCATCTTCATCCTAAAGAGCTTTCTTGATATCTTATATCTCATAGTCCTGCTGCTCTCACCATACAGGTCTTTCAAGCCCGATAAGATGTCATAAGATGTTGCTATATTCTCATAATGCTTCTGTAATTCATTATGAGTATAATGAATTGTGGATACTTATAAAGCAAGGCTTGTGGCAAAAGGTTATCGCCAACGGGAGGGAATTGATTTTGAAGAAACATTCTCACCCGTAGCTATGTTTAAAAGTATTCGAATAATCTTATCTATTGCAACACACTTTGATTTTGAGATTTGGCAAATGGATGTCAAAACTGCATTTCTCACTGGATTTCTTGAAGAAGAAATCTATATGGAACAACCGAAGGGTTTTATATCCAAGGAAAGTTCTCAAGTGTGTAAGCTTAAGAGATCCATTTATGGACTTAAGCAAGCTTCAAGGAGTTGGAATAAGAGATTTGATGAGCCATGTGTATACAAGAAGGTTAGTGGGAGAGCTATCACTTTTCTTGTCTTATATGTTGATGATATTCTGTTAATTAGGAATGACATTGGTATGTTAACTAATGTTAAGGTCTGGTTATCCTCTACCTTCTCTATGAAAGATTTGGGAGAAGCCGCCTATATTCTTGGTATTACGCTTTATAGAAATAGAGCTAAAAGAATATTAGGGTTATCTCAAAAACTCTATTTGGAGAAAATTCTAAAGAGATTTAGAATGGAAGACTCCAAAAGAGGATTGATACCTGTTAGACATGGTTTGCAACTCTCCACGGAGCAATCACCTAAGACTCTAACGGAGAGAGCAAAAATGGCCAAGATTCCTTATGCTTCTGCTATATGAAGTCTAATGTATGCTATGTTGTGTACAAGGCCAGACATTGCATTTGCTGTCAGTCTAACAAGTAGATATCAATCAAATCCAGGTATGGCTCACTGGATTGCTGTTAAGGCTATCTTTAAGTACTCGAGAAGAACTAAAGATATGATCTTAACATATGGAGGAGGTGATCTGTTAATTGAAGGCTTTACAGATTCTAGCTTTCAATCAGATAAGGAGAAACTTATATCAACTTCTGGATATGTGTTTACATGTAATGGAGCTGCAGTTGTTTGGAAAAGTTCTAAACAAGATACTGTAGCTGATTCCACTGCTGAGGTTGAATATATTGCCGCCTCAAGTGCCGTTAAAGAAGCAGTGTGGTTGAAGAACTTTATCACCGAACTTGGTGTGGTTCCTTCTATTGTTAGTCTAATCCCTTTGTATTGTGATAACAATGGAGCGATTGCACAATCCAAGGAACCAAGGTCTCACAAGAACTTCAAACACGTGCTTAGGCGGTATCACTTAATCAAAGAGATTGTTGGACGAGGAGATATCTCGGTGCAGGAAATAGCATCAGCTGATAATCCAGCTGATCCATTTACTAAGCCAATGACTCAGTCACAGTTAGACCGTCATCTTGAGAAGATAGGTCTTAAATATTGTACTGAATGGCACTAGTGCTAGTGGGAGATTGTAAGTGTTGTATGCCCTAGGCCATTCCTTTTGTATATTATACAGTGTGAATTTTGTATCCAAATGGCAGTTAATAATATATGTATTCGTGTGTAATTATTTGTATTGTTTAATTACTTAATGAATATATATATTAGTCCAAAGATTATTTGCAAAGAGATAATATTATTAAGAGTTAATAATAATGAGATATATTTCTTTGGTAAAATAATAATCTTAAATGTTCATAGTCGGTGGATAATGAATTGGACACTCATGTATCCTTAGACTATCACCTCTGTTTATTTTCTCGATTAGTATGAGATATTAATCAGAAACAGAAAATCTCATTCTGTTTGATATGTTGATATCAGAATAAATATGTGGACATTCAAAGAGGTGAATGGTTCGAACTGTGACATTAGATAATAATTGCACAAAGGTTTACTCCTAGTCAACATAATTATTATCTAGGTCATAATAGTGCATATAGTCCTTTGACTTGAGGAAACTTAGTTGTTCTTGCGCAGGTAAATATAGTTTGTTCCTGCTTTGTACTGGGATCTTAATTCTGGTAATCCGGCAGTGAATCGCTATAGTTAGTTGTGTAGTGTAACAAGAGTTTGCTAATAGAGGATTCGTTACTCTAAGTAAATAGAGATAAATCCTAAGATAGTTATTGATTAGTTTTTTGATGGAATGAGTTCCTGGCCAGGACAATAAGACTCATCTTATGAGATAAGTATCAAGGAATGGTTCCTTGATGTGAGTCTTATTTTATCAAAAACTTAATCAATATTTCTTAGTATCTTGACAATTATAGCTTGACACTTTGTGGCTCTCGTCAAGATCGGGATTTTTAATGATAGGACTTTAGTGCATGGAAATTATGATCGATGGTTCATAATTAGTTTAATTATGAGTTTACTTCAAGTAACTTCATTCTTTAAGTGGGACGTCATGGCCCGGTGTGTTAGCTGGAGATCATGACCTTTAGAGGACTATAAGTATATATAAGCTAAGCTTATATAGGATACACTTGTAGTACAAGGAATTGGATTCCTAACATAATTAATAAGTGTTATTATTATGCTTCTAATGCCAGTTAAAGATGAACCTAGAAAGTCACACACATACAAGTTGTTTGTATCAAGCTTTAGTTAAATTGATTAATTAAAAGTGTTTTAATTAATTGATTGACGCAATTGAATATGTCAATGAGATTGACAAAACATTCTAATACTGTTTGATATTCAATTGAGGAAATTATAAATTATTATTCTTGCTCAATTTAAATTGATGGCTTTTTCAATATACAATAGTCAAGTGTTGACTGTTGGAATTTAGAGGTATTTTAAATTAGCTCCTCTAAGATTTTATTAAAGGATATACTAATAATTAATTAAGTGGTTAATTAATTATTATTATATATTTTTTTATATATAATAATTATTATATAATAAATTATTATATATAATAATAATAATATTTAATTTTTTATTATTATATTTATTATTTATTATTATATTATTATTATTTATATAATAATAAAAATTAAGTTACATGCACTAGGACACGTATTGTCCTAGTGCATGTGTTGATATGTATGGATTGAATTCAATCCATACTTAGTTTTTGTCCAGGAACAAAAACTTTGAGAAATCAATATATAATATATTGAATTTTGGTTTTCATCAATCGTTGAGCAAGATTAATCAGTTTCTTCAAAGCTTGATTTAATCGACTTAGTGGACTGACTAGAGGCTTCACAACTAGAGAAGCTTTAATACCTGATTGGAATCTACAAGAGGTATTTATATCAATCTCGTAGTATAAATATCAATTTGATTATTAAAGAACTTAATGATCTTGGTTAAGGATTTGATGTCAGACATCAGATGTTTGACTGTTTATCAGAGTGATTGGATCACACCGATTGTTTGTATAGGGAATTTTTTTGAAATTCATCTCCTAAATACCAACATGCTTCCGCTTCAAATCCTTCAAGATAAAGTAGGGGAACCGGTGGAAAAAGAAGAAGTGCAAGCTGGTGATCTAGAGTTAATAGTTTCAGAGGAGCCAGAGGAAATCATTCAGAATGTGCGAATAGGTGACATGGCGATACCTATCAGGTGTGCAACAGCATCAGTGACATTGCCAGCTGATTTCCTAGGAAATTCAAGGGATCATCATGCTGAAGAGGAGAATAGTTCACCTATTCCTGAGAAGAGAGATTCATTCACCAGTGGGGTCACAATTCAATCGAGTGGCCCAGGAGAACCAAAAAGAGTGGTTTTTGAGAAACCTGCAGATAGCATGACCAAACATATCAGGCCTCTTTACATCAAGGCATATCTAAATGGCAAGCTGAAGGTAAATAGGCTAACGTATAGCAGCGGAAATATAAAAATTTTAACCTATTTCCATTAACCCAAGATCCGTTAACCGTTATTTCATACAAAGAGGGATAAGAAGAAATACCTTTTAAATGTTCTATCTACCGTTGCAAACGAAGTGCCCACAACTCTTACTTCGAGTTCCCGAGCACAAAACAAAACAACAGAAGATCAAGTTAGAATCAACTGTTTATTAACAACCAAAGTAGATTATCTCTAATTAATCAACACAAGATCAAGGATAAAGAGAAAGAGATGAAAATCAATTGAACGGAAGGAAGCGGTGGAAAATCTCGTCCTCGAGCTAGGGGTCGAAATTCTCTCTCTTCTTCTAAGGGTTGGAATTCGAAATTCTCTCTCTTGAATACTATGGCTGGATTTCGAAAATCTACATATGGGGGTATTTATAATCTTTCTTGTATCTAATCCTTAGTTAGATAGAATTAAGTTTATTGAATAAGAATTCAATTCGGAATAGAATTCTTAAATATTATCTATTAATATATCTAAATATAAAAGATAATAACAATAACCTTATTGGATAATAATATGAGTAATATAATCTAATTAAAACTCCTAACTTATTTATCCTTTAATTAATTTAATTCATAATCCTAATCTAATTAGGATTAATAAAATCAAACTAATTATTTATGTATCTACATACATAAATCGCCCCCCTTGAGTAATTGGGTCTTATTGGGCTCAATTCGGCTTCCGTCAATTAATTAGCATCTGTCTCTCTTTTGGGTTCCAAGTCTTATGTGTGACCCATTAGGTTCTTATTGCTACTAGCCGTATGCAACTTATTAAATTAATTTTCAAAGAATTATATTTAATCTTTGCATAACGGAATGATGTACAAAGTATGTGATTAACAAGTCCGTAATCATTCCCCTAGAGCTATAAGAAAACAGGTTGATTCTGTCGTTGACCTTTCCGTATTAGTTACGGTATAATTCGATCCTTTATCAACTACGTCCTTGAACTGAATCTTATGACTATGGGTAATGTCAAGTCACATATAGCGAGACGTTCGTTTTACTTGTTATGGCCGAGTCAACTCCAATTAGATAGGTTAAGAGAAATCTCATTTCAATCTTAAGCTATCACCTTGCAAGGATTTAGAGTCAAGACTTCCACAAGCGATCCATGGACATATCTCCCATTTATCGGGAGTGATAAATGCTCAATCCAATGTATAACGATCCCGCAATCACTTCCTGTGATACCCAACCTCTGTTGTTCACACCCTAGAGTCATCTCTGTTAAGGATCGTGTTACAACAGGATCAAAGCGTCACATTCAGTAATCCAGAATGACCAATTAACATTCCTTTGAGTTTGAGGATTATTTATACCTATTAATACCAATGAGATGAACAGGTGACAATGATGAATCTACCCATCCTGTTATCTCAAGTCGGGTCCCCAATCCTAATGAACTACTTTTCATCGGATCCATGTAACTGTCCAGATATCTATATATATGAAGCTTGTGAGATCAGCTTTCTGTCGGACAGAAGACATTGTTATATGCAAGTCTCAACCGCGATATGTCAATCCCAAACATATTGCTTGACTTGGGGTGGTTTTAAGTTTATTAGTTTATTATAAAGTTTCATCTCACTTCATGCTTGTATGAACACTTTATAATCACTTTAAACAAACTTACGGATTTCCTTTTTTTATTAGACTTTATTTAGTGCTTAAAAGGGATTGCCTTTATATAGTTATAAAACATATATCTCATTAAAACAAATGATATAAAGAACAGTTCATTTACATTAAGTTTGTATCCTAGAACAATTGTCTATAGGACACTAAACCCCAACATACTCCCACTTAGACTAAAGCCAATTGTTTCTATAACTTATCCCAGTAGAAGTTAGATGACGATCATGTACTTTCTGGGTTAAGGGCTTTGTCAACGGATCTGCAACGTTGTCCTCTGAAGGTACTCTTTCTATTCTCACATCTCCTCTTGCCACAATTTCTCTTATAATGTGGTATCGCTTTAGGTAATGTTTGGATGTATTATGAGACCGTGGTTCCTTTGCTTGCGCAATGGCTCCATTGTTATCACATTATAGTGTAATGGGATTTACAATGTCAGGCACCACACCAAGTTCAGTAATGAACTTTCTAATCCAAACTGCTTCCTTTGCTGCTTCCGCAGCAGCGATATACTCTGACTCGGTCGTAGAGAAAGCTACGCTTCCTTGCTTGGAACTCTTCCAGCTGACCGCGCCCCCATTCAAGATGAATAGGTATCCTGATTGGGATTTAAAATCATTCTCATCTGTGAGATGACTTGCATTTGAAAATCCTTCTATTTTCAGATCCCCTTCTCCGTACACTAGGAACATATCTTTAGTTCTTCTCAAGTACTTAAGAATGTTTTTAACGGCAATCCAGTGCTCGTCTCCCGGATTTCCTTGGTAACGACTCGTTATACTCAACGCGAATGCTACGTCAGGTCTAGTGCATAGCATAGCATACATAATCGAACCGATTGCGCTGGCGTACGTGACTACAGCCATGCGCTTCTTATCATCATCGGTTTTAGGACATTGATGATTGTTTAACTTTACTCCATGTAGCATGGGTAAGTTACCTCGTTTCGATTCAAGGATGCTAAACCGCTTTAGCACATTTTCGATGTATGTAGCCTGTGAAAGACCAAACAGTCTTCGTGATCTATCTCTGTAGATCTTTATACCAAGTATATAAGCTGCTTCACCGAGGTCTTTCATTGAGAAGTTACCAGATAACCAAACTTTTACCGACTGTAGTAGAGCTACGTCATTTCCCATTAATAATATATCGTCCACATATAATATCAGAAATGCTATAGAGCTCCCACTTGCTTTCTTGTAAATGCAAGCTTCTTCGCAATTTTGATCGAAACCAAATTGTTTTATGGTTTCGTCAAAACGCTTGTTCCAGCTTCTAGATGCTTGCTTGAGTCCATAAATGGATCTCTGAAGTTTGCAAACCTTGTTTGCATCCTTTGATATGAAACCTTCAGGTTGCATCATGTATACACCCTCAAGCAGGTTTCCGTTTAGGAAAGCTGTTTTCACATCCATTTGCCAAATCTCGTAATCGTAGTGAGCGGCAATAGCAAGCATTATTCTGATTGATTTGGACATAGCCACGGGAGAGAAAGTTTCGTCATAATCAATTCCTTGCTTCTGACGATATGTTTTCGCTACTAACCTAGCTTTGTAGGTGCTAACCTTTCCATCCATGTCAGTCTTCTTTTTGAAGATCCACCTGCACCCAATGGGTTTTATCCCTTCGGGTGGATCAACCAAAGTCCACACTTGGTTGGTATACATGGAATCCATTTCAGAATCCATGGCTTCAAGCCATGCTTTAGAATCTGGACTGTTAAGAGCCTCTTCGTAGTTTTCGGGTTTGTCGTCTAACACGGGAACCTCATTATCATCTCCCACTAGAAAACCATATCTAATAGGGAGTTCACGAACTCTTTGTGATCTACGAATGGGTGGCACTTGAGTCTCATCTAATGGGACTGCATCGGGTTCCTCAACCGCTTCTGTTGTTTCAGTTGGTGTTTCTTATTCTTGAACTTCATCAAGTTCAATCATGCTTCCCTTTTCTGTGTCTTCGAGAAACTCTTTCTCTAAGAAGGTTGCGTGCTTGGATACTATTACTTTCTGATCATCTGGATGATAGAAGTAATATCCCACAGTTTCCTTTGGGTATCCAACGAAGAAACATTTATCAGATTTAGAATCTAGTTTGTCGGACGCAATGCGTTTCACATATGCTGAACAACCCCATACTCTCATGAATGAGAACACGGGTTTCCTACCAACGAACAATTCATATGGTGTGAAACTAGTGGATTTAGTTGGTACTCGATTTAGGGTGAAGAGGGCGGTTTCTAAGGTGTAGCCCTAGAATGTCTTTGGAAGTAATGCTATGCTCATCATGGATCGTACCTGTTAGACGAGGTGCCGCGGCCTAATCTCCCGGGCGGACCGGGGGGTGGCCAACCTCATGGCGATGTAAGCGGTGATTGGCGCCGAAAGCAACCAATCGTGGAATCAAGCTGCTCGGCAGGACCGGAGCTCGGAGATATGGAAGAGTCACCACCCACGAATGGGAAAATGAACACCGATCCCTTGCGGGAGACCGGTGTGGGTTCGAGAAACTTAGGTACGAGCCGAGAAGGCTAGCTCCTTTCCGGAGAAAGGCTACTAGGCACCCCGACATCGCCCGGTTATGAACCACCGGCCTCCTACTCAGCATGTTAGGCGATAACGGACTAATCGTATACTTCTTTAAGTTTAAAATTCATTTGAAACCCTTTTCTTTCTCTTTTTAGAAACCATTTTGAGCATATGATATTGAAAAGCCACCTCAGTAAAGAATCACCCATTTATGTTTATACATACACAGAGAGGGAAGAAAGAAATGATTTATTTACAACCGTATTTAAATGTTATGTTGTGTGTTTATTCTACACTAACTTATTTCCCCAAAACGAGTTTTATTTACATGATTCGCACCTTAATCGCCGTTGGAACGATTTAGGAGCGTCTTAAAACCTCGTTTGATGAAGCTTACCCGAATCGCCGTTGGAACGACTCGAGTATTTGAAAACGTTTGAGATAAAGAACCTTTTAATAAGAAAACGTGGTTAAGCATACAAGTCAATTTCATTTTGTACAAATCCTTTAAGAAAATGATTCAAAAATCTATTATTTGCAAAGAAAACGATTTTAATTACAATGATCCTTTAATCCGCTTTTGGAACGGATTAAGGTTTTAAAACGTGGTGTTTTGAAGACGATTTGGAATATTAACAAGAATGACTCTATTTATTTACATTAGAAAAAAAAACTCATTAGTTTAAATAATTCAATTGAAAACTCTCTTTTTGTGATTTATTTTCCCCACTTATTTAATGGACTCTCTAATTGTTATAATTACAACAATAAACTTATTTTAACTAATATTTACACTTAAATAAAGCCCATTTGAAATATGGACCCATGAATGGGCTCAAAGGGTAAAGAAAATAATTTGTACATACGTATATACATTTAAATCAAAAATAGAATATAAAATAAGAGTTAATACAAAAGAAGATACATATAAAAATAATAGGTACAATATATCTATACTTTGAAAATGTGAAAATAATAAGTAAATCCTATAACTAAGAAAATAATTCTTATCCAAAAATAATTTTATTCAATAATCACTAAAATAACCCAAATGTTCCAAAAACTATACATATACATAACTACTATAGTTTTAAATACCAAAAATACCATATGCTAATATATATTAATTATTTCTCAAAATACCCAATAACTAACATTTAAAACATAATCCAAATTAATAAAAAGGAATACATATATATACTTATACTTATATTGTAAAATGGAATAAATAATAATATACAAATATTCTAGAATGACTATATATGCTAAAGTTCTAAAATAATTTGAAAAACATATATTACATATTTATATATATGTACTAAGGATTAAAAGTTTAAAAGTCAAGAAAAAGGGACTGAAATGGCATTTTTTACATTTTGACAGACTTACCGACGGAAAATCCGTCGGTAAACAGCATTTAGTGACAGAATAGGTAAATTACAGCAGCACTCCTAAATGTTTCCAGATTTATTCAAAAGCTTTAAATTAAATCTAATTCAATCGTTTTGGGTTTCCGAACTACCAAAAATGGATCATAGTCGAAAACGGAAATTCCTAAACGACGTTTTTTATTTCAAAACTTTATTTGGAAATTCCTTTTAAATTAAAAACTTGTAATTACAACGTTTTCGATACCCGAACTACCTTTTATCGGATCACGGTTCGTATTGGGACATCAAAACGAGGTTTTTTATTTTAAAACAAAACCGAATTTTATTTAACACGAAACGAAAATTAAATAAATACGCTAATTAAATAAAATGTGACAAAATAAATAAATGACTAAATGAATAAAAACTATAGCATAAAAATAGAAGAAGAGAATAAATTAAATAAAATAAAGAGTCTAGTCCTCGGATAATACCTTGAATTCGGTATCTGACAATTGAAGCCGATTGATTCCACGAACCACGAGCTCCCGTTTTTTATAAAAAATTTAGTAAAAATTGAACTTAGAAAATTTAGAGATTTTCAATTTTTAGGAAAAAAAATGTTTTTTCCTAAAAAAATCAACTTCCTCTCTCTAGAAAAATATCTAGTGTGAGAAGCTCTCTAAGGATTCCTTCCCCCTCCTTTGCATTGGGATCCGTGCCCTTATATAGGGAAACGGATCCCGGAACTTTGGGCGACGCCCAAGTAAAATTGGGCGTCGCCCAAAGTCGTTGGGCGGCCGCCCAACAATAGTTGGGCGATCGCCCAACAATTGTTGGGCGATCGCCCAACGGTGTTGGGCGCCCGCGCCCAACCAACGTTGGGCGTTCGCCCAACGCTCGTTGGGCATTTGCCCGACGCAGTTGGGCGCCCGCCCGACGACCCCCGAGGCGTGCCTCACGCTGTCGGCCGCGCGCGTCGCGCGGCCACCGAGCGCGCGTTCCGCGCCGTCGGACGCTCACACGTTGCGGCCGCCGAATGCGCGCTCCGCGCTGCCAGGCGCGCACGCTCAGTGGCCAACGAGAGCGTGCCCCACGCTATCAGACTCGGGCGTTGCTCGGACTTCGAGAACGTGCCACTCGTGGTTGGACGCGTGCGTCTGACGGACGCCGAGCGCAAGTCCTATACCGTCGAACGGGCGTTCGACCATTGTCGACCGCGCGCCGGATGCCGCTAAGCACCCGCGCCATGCCGCTAAGCATACGCGAGCCACCTTACCGGCAACAACGACCCGCCGTAATTTTCTTTCCTTATTATACGCTTATTATTCTTTATATTTTTTTTGTTTTTCAAAACTTCCGGAATCAATCGCTTCAACCGTCTTGTTGTCAGGTTTTCGTCACAAGTCCTCCGACTCGGTGTCTACAGTTGCCCCTACTTTTCTATTTTGACAGTGATGTGTGTGTTTTGAAAACTTTTTTTGCTAACGTAACACATGCAATGTAAAACATATAAAATTAAAAGACACGTAAAGAGTAGGAGGGAGCATACCTGACCTCCATGTCACAAGTTCCTTCCTCATCTTCGATCTGTCCTTGCCTCTAAATCTGCCGCGGACGGACGCTCTTTCTGGGAACCTAGTCTCTAAATCAACTGCAAGTAAAGCAGCTCAATAGCAACCCTGGTCTCTCAATCGACCGCAGGTAAAAGGGCTCAAAAGCAACCCCGATCTCTAAATCGACCGCGGGTAAAAATGGCTCAAAAGCAACCCTGGTCCACGACCGCGGGTAAAATGGCTCAAAAGCAACCCTGGTCTACGACCGCGGGTAAAATGGCTCAAAAGCAACCCTGGTCCACGACCGCGGGTAAAATGACTCAAAAGCAACCCTGGTCCACGACCGCGGGTAAAATGGCTCAAAAGCAACCCTGGTCCACGACCGCGGGTAAAATGGCTCAAAAGCAACCCTGGTCTCTAAATCGACTGCAGGCAAAATGGCTCAAAAGCAACCCTGGTCCATGACCGCGGGTAAAATGGCTCAAAAGCAACCCTGGTCCACGACCGCGGGTAAAATGGCTCAAAAGCAACCCTGGTCTCTAAATCGACCGCAAGCAAAATGGCTCAAAAGCAACCCTGGTCCACGACCGCGGGTAAAATGGCTCAAAAGCAACCCTGGTCTCTAAATCGACCGCAGGCAAAATGGCTCAAAAGCAACCCTAGTCCACGACCGCGGGTAAAATGGCTCAAAAGCAACCCTGGTCTCTAAATCGACCGCAGGCAAAATGGCTCAAAAGCAACCCTGGTCCACGACCGCGGGTAAAATGGCTCAAAAGCAACCCTGGTCCGCGACCGCGGGTAAAATGGCTCAAAAGCAACCCTGGTCTCTAAATCGACCGCAGGCAAAATGGCTCTTTCTAGCAATCCTAGTCTCTAAATCGACTGCAGGCGTGTAGTGATGCATATAGATGGGTGAATGTAGCCTAGTCTATGGATGCATGTAAACACCTATGTGTGTGTGTGCAGGTGACTGTGCGTGTGTTTGAATGTGCATAAGTGTGGCTTATGTGTTTTGCTTTATGCGGATGTATGGACATGTGTGTATGCAAACTATGTACATGTGGATGAGATACTCGGATGGATTCCCTTTTCATAGGCTTGGAGGATTTTCGTAGCTTCAGATCGAGAAATGATGGTTCGGGCCGTCCCCGAGGAGTGCGAGGATGAGGGCGAGGTTAAGTTTGAAACCAAGGGTTGTAAGGACGGGAATTTGGTTTTGATGAGCTTGTGTCAAGGAAAGGTATGTGGCGATGCATAGAGATGGGTGGATGTAGCCTAATCTATGGATGCATGTAAACACTTATATGTGCGTATGCAGGTGACCGTGCGTGTGTTTGAATGTGCGCACGTGTGGCCTATGTGCTTTGCTTTATATGGATGTATGGACATGTGGGAATGCAAACTATGTACATGTGGATAAGATACTCGGATGGATTCCCTTTTCATAGGCTTGGAGGATTTTCGTAGCTTCAGATCGAGAAATGATGGTTCGGGCCGTCCCCAAGGAGTGCGAGGATGAGGGCAAGGTTAAGTTTGAAACCAAGGGTTGTAAGGATGAGGATTTGGTCTTGATGAGCTCGTGTCAAAGAGGCTCTCGCTTTTAACCAGAGTTTGACGTATTCATTTTCTCCCTAATTTTTGCCTGAGCTGCCCTTTTCGGGTTTTCAACTCAACGGGATCTCTCCGATATTCTCTATCTCTCCTTTTGCATGAACTGCCCCTAGGGGTTTTCAATTCATCTTTTCTAAATCTCACCAATTTTCTCTATCTCTCCTTTTGCTTGGATCGCCTCTTTTGAGGTTTTCAATCCAACCTTTTTGTTCAATTTTTCTTTTTTTTTTCTTTCTTGATTGTGAATGATACCGGATAGATCAGGGGGTTTACATCCACGGGCCACTTCTATGCTGAGCATTTGATGATGAGTTCATGCCTGATTCCTTCGTTAATGGAGAAGCTTCCGGAGCGAGATGGATGGTGATCTGATTGTATGGTCGTGCCCGCGATTGAAGTTACCGTCTTGGTGTGAGTTAGAAGTTTATGCGAGCGCATGCCCCTGCCAACTCGAGGTGAAATTTCACGTGCGCTCAAGCTAGGGATATTTCCGTTCGGGAGTAGTTGCTTCGGTCGAAGTTTGACTCTTGAGAGGACAACAGAGGAGCAGAGGAACAAAACTTCATGGAGCATGAGAGAGAGGAATAGTCTCTTTTTTTTTAGTTTTTCTTTTTTATAGATTTTGGATCGGTTTATGGGTGTTGGGGTGATTTCAGTTGAGATGGGGTGTCTATTGATGCGGGTGTTTTCATTACAAATGCAACCGTCTAGCTTACATAAAGCACCTGGCAAAGATACATTGAATTGTTTACTGCTCAGTTTATTAACCACTGTCACCAAAGCATGCCCTTTCGGGTTTTCACACTTCAGTTATTTTAACTCTCTCCTTTTACCCCGGAATTTTCAAATAAGCGCCCCGTGGGGTTTTCACTTATTGGGGTGTCCCTTATTGTTGCATAGGCCGTCCTTTGCGGATTTTCAACCTATCGGGATTTTCTTTCTTTCTTTTTTTTTTAATTTTCATAAGAAGGATTCCTCGGTTCCCTCGAGATTGATTAAAGTTCTGAACTTTGTTGCCGCCTTCGGCTTCACTTGACTACGCATTTGATCTTTCTTCGTTACAGTGAGCTTTTCTCGTACATTTGATTACACATTTGTTGGACAATGTCAACCGCTCTTGCCACCTTGACGCCTCTTGGCTGATCACGTCAGCTTTTGATTTATTTTCTTTTACTTCCGATTGACTTGACTTTGCCCCAGGGTCTTTTTAGCATCATTTTTTTTCTTCTTCCTTTGTTTAACTTTGAGTCACATAGGTCTAAACCCTTTCGTTGATCCTGGAACAAAATACTTTATCGCTGATAGGTTAGTTGCCCCCGCCCCGTTCTGAATGGCGCACTCCTGTACTTGCGTCCCCCTTTGGGGGGAGAAATCTTTGTCGGTGCCTCAGTGCAAGTACGGCTCTGAGGGCTTGTTGCTTGCTCCATATTTTCTTTCTTTTTCTCTCTTTTGGACTTTGTTGATTGTCGCTCAATCTTCTTTCTGGCAAAAGCCGGTGAGAACCCTTCGTTTGATGGGTCTATGCCCGACTTATCATCGTAGAGTCAGGGAATCGTTTCTCATGATTTATTTTGCTTTTTTTTTTTACTCTCTTAATTTTCTCTCTTCAGTGGTTAAGTACTGAGCAATAAGTATATTCTAGAGCTTACGTCCGTGCCATGATAGAAGCGGGAATATCTCAATTGAGTAGATATCAAATGTAAGTACGTATGTTTAGGATAAATTTGCGGAAACGAAATTTCATTGAATTCAAAAGGAGGTTAATAACATCTTGTGGAATAGAAGATAAAAATAAAAGACAAGGATAAAGACTACAAGTGCACTCCTCTCTCTCATGCTATTTCAAGAAGCTTCAGATTCTCCCACTTCATAAGTGTCCTCAATCTCGGGAACTTCTTCTTTAGATTATCCTGATCCGTTGTAGACTTCGCCATTCAAGGAACAAGTCGAAGGCTTCATCTGTTGAGAAGGATCTGGATCACTTATCTTTCCAGTTTCGATGAGATCTTGGATTTCATGCTTCAACCTCATGCAAGTGCTTGTTTCGTGACCATATTTCTGGTGGAAGTGGCAGTAGCCCCTGCGTTTGACTAATTCAGTGGTTTGACCTCCCGTGGCTGGTAGAGGGTGAAGTATGTCATGCATTCGTAGACCCTCCAACACTTCAAACAAGGGTTGAGTGAAAGTGGAGAATTCCCTTCCCTCCCTTCTATACTGAGTGGGCGACGGAGGGCGAACAACCCTAGTAATCTCATATCCCCGATGGTGTGGATCTTGTTGTGTTCGTGAAATATGGTGTGAGACTACCCTTGGTGGAGTGAATGTTTGTGGATTAACTTGTGACGTGAGCTGGAACATAGGTTTCTCCCCAATAGCTTTCGGGATCTCCGCAACCAGTGACTCGCTCAGGACCTCCCTGACCAACCTTTTCAGTTCTATCTTGAATTCATCTGAAGCAAGGATATCGGGAAGAACTCGCTCGATTTCTGCTCTGAGATTGAAATCTCCTATCATCTCTTGGGAATTTTCAACCCCCTCATGCTTAGTATTCTCCGGATCATTAAGAGCACGTTTGAACTCATCAGAAAAGATGTATTTGGCTAAAGCCCCTTGCACACGGCTCTCAAGATTGTGGTTTGAATTGCTGGACTGGGCCATGAGTTGGGTTTCTAACAAGGAAAGAGAAAGGATCGGTGAGTGGAGCTTTTTAGGCATTATGAATTTTGATGATGCAATGCACGTGCGATGCGAATGCTAAAGCTATCTACTTATGCCTCCTATAGATGGATGTATGATTTATGCATGATTCGTGGTCTGCGCTTTATTTCTTACAACATAAACACGATTTGACTGGAGCTAAACCCCTTCTTTTTCTCTTTTTTTTTTTTACCAGAGTCGTCGGTAGCACTTCGGTCGTCTGTGCTAACTTACCTGTTTGGAAGTGCCGATGCCTGAAACCATTTCAACTGTTATACACACATTAGTACGAACCCTACAAGTTTACCTTGCAATGCTTTACAAGATGTAAAATGTTGAATGACGCTTGACACGACTGACACTTGTAAGATTGAGATTACCCTCATGATAAGTAGAATTCCCTAGGACGCTAGGTAAACGAGAGTGTACCCCGATGATATCCGTGACGTGTAGATACATTCGAGGGGTAGCGACATGAGTGGGGGGAATGACATACTTGGTACATCGACATGACTCACGATCTAAAAAAACAACATAAGCGACTATGTATGAGGTGTATGTTAGGGATTGTCATCATCGGTTGTAATGACGTACTTTGAAGATACGGGGCGTTACACGGGCTGATGTGACGCTCATGGTATGTCCGAGACCTAAACAGACCATGATGGAGACATGTGGGGCATGTGTCCATAGTTTACCTGGTAACAATACTGATAGCAGGGAACCGGCTTTCTAGGAAACACAAGTTTCCTGAAACAAATCGACATAGAGGGTGTGTCCTAAACTAGAAGCAAGCGGGACGAGACCACCACATATGGGGCGTGGGTCAATGGTTAGTTTAAACCCAAGATACAAATACGTAGACGTACCAACGGAACCTTGGCGTGCTATGCAGAAAATGGTAACACACGGGGTGTGCCTCAAACAGGTTAAGGCATAAGGAAGACACGAGTGACATACGTGATGTGCGCCAGTTGCCAGCTCGAAAAGCAGCTATTACAATGATGGGTATCATTTGATGGGACAATGAACACGGAATACCTGATACTCGAGGTCCGAATAGGATGCATATATCAACATACGAGGTATGTGCCAATTATTAACTCCTACGGTATGTCTTAGAGGTAGCCAAAAGGCATGATGGGAGTCACGTTTGATGTGCCCCCACGATTGAACCATACACAACTCACGAATGACATGATGGCTCGATTTCGGGATTTCGACCGTGGTGGGGGAAGTCCGACATGCTGGGTACGAGACACGGATAGGGTACACATACGACACACGTGTTAACTGACCAACTTGGGCATAGATGACGCGCAGAGATGACTCAAGAGGTATCTCCTACAACATTGGAGGTGTCAGCTAGACACAATACCGACACGCAGGGTGCAGTCTAAGGATTAACTCAAGCTAGAGACACAAATACCTCGATGAATTTACGGACATCGGTGCATCTGGTAGAATGAGAGGGCCTTAACCCGATCGAGGTACCAACGAGACGGAAACAATGACTTACCTGGTATATGTCAAAGGTTAATTTGTTTCATAGCGCAAACCTGACGATGATATGTTTTATGAGAACTCCTAACGATCTTATGTGGATATTTATGACGTATTTGGTCCATCACCGATATTTGAGATACCAACAAAGACACACAGGGTAGACGTCGATAGTTCGACTGGAACCTATCACTATGAACAATTTGAGGAGCAACGAAGGTGCAAACCAAGACCTTAGAGGTAAGTTCCAAACGTTGGACTTAGACGCGGTACGAACAACTCGATACTACTGATACGAGCGAGACCCAAATAACGACACATAGGGCATATGTCTCAGACTCGTGAATAAGTCTATTCGGAGTTTGGGGGCGCATGGACCACGGTACCAATGATGTAGGGGGAGCGTGTCGAGGATTTGACGATATAAACAAACCGCTGTTTGAGGCGTACTCAAGACATGAGTGACGATTTACGGGGCATACGTCAAGAGTTTGATAGGAGCCTCACGACATGAACAACTCAGTGTGTCAAGGTATGAGCGGGACGCTCGAGATGTCCCATAGGGTACGTGCCTAAGGGTATGACTTGGACTCGACGACATGAATCACTCTATATGACAGGTACGTGCCAAAATTTCGACTCAAACTTGACGATACAAATGACTCGACATTGGAGATGTAAGCGAGATGTGCGTGATGGCATACATGATACTTGCCCCAGATTCGACTTGAACTCAATGACATGAGCGACTCGACATTTGACATGCGAATAAGACGTACCGAACCGCATATGGGGGTGTGTGTCATAAGCTTAACCCTGACTGGATGGTATAAACGACTCAGTCCTTGACATGTGAGTAAGGTGCGAGGGATGACATACGGAACGCGCGTCAAAAGTCGGTCCAGAATTGTATAGCCTAATGACATATTCGTGGGCTACAAATATTGTCGATGACAAGGCGACATGTGGGGCACATTTTGACAAGGCTCAACGTATGACTAAAGCGCAAGCGGTGACATACGGGATATGCACCGAAAGCTGATACGTGTTCGAAGCACTAGTGTCACATGTTTTGGAATACTGACGTGTTACAATATACGGTGACACACCTGGTACACCTCCTATAGATTTGGCTGTTTTGAAGATGCGACGGGGTGTCTCAGGAAGATCAAGGATGCGCGGGTTACCCTAGTACACTGACATGTCGACATACAAGGTACGACCGCGGGTACCAATGGGGTGTGACAATGACCTACTAGCCAAGAGGTTAGTACAATGGCGCATAGGTTCATTAGATGTGACGAGGGGCCCTATAAGGCGTCAGTTAAAGAGCGGATGTGACGCCATGACTTCGTGTGAAGCGTGCATCAGAGGGTCAATGTGAACCTGGGGTCTGGACAGTGGGATGATGTAAATACGAAGGGACGCTATGACGACCCACATGGCGCACCTAAAGGTATAAATGGGAAGCGTGGACAACACACCAGTCAAGGGTTTGTTTCGAAGTTCAGGGTATTGCCCACAATTCTGAAATATGGAGGTGATACGTATGGACTACCTTCCCCAGATGCGAATGACGACAGGTAAACGAGATTCGTGTGAACCAGTTCACTCGACCCTAAGGTTTCGATCTTACAACCACGTAACTTTGGAGTATAGGTGCACGGCACGCCGACACACGTGGCATGTCTTAGCGTACGAAGGTCATGATGGCAACCTATGAGGTGAGGGGCATGGATAATACAACAACGTAATTTGGAATCACCTGGGCAATTATGTATAGCGTGGCGACATCCGGGGGTATGTCTTGAGATACGAAAGGGAGGTGATGACGACCCGTGAGATTATGGTTCTACTTGAGATCAAGGTGCCAGTCATAATCTTGAGATGTGTTGGTTAAGGCGTAGCGACATACATGGTATGTCTTGAGGCATAAGTAGGACGTGTATGAGGCATGTGATGAATGGTTAATTCGAGTCTCGGGGGAACCGACGTCGTGATATTATTTTTTTTTGTTTTTTTTTCTGAACAACCGACATACATGGCGACACACCTAGTATGTCTTGAGTTGACCGTGCGGACAGTATACAGGACCGGCCCCACGATGCGAATGTCAGGATAAGCGGGGTATGACCACCAAACAAGTCCTAACCATGATAGAGGGATGCGGGATACATCACGACACATGGGATATGTCTCCGGATGACTTAAACACAATGGTGAAGGCGCATGTGACACGTCACGATGCATGAGGTACACTCTCTAATGGTATAAATAGGACGATAAAGATATGTGCGACGTATCCCGCACGAAGTGTAACATGGCGAAGACGTAGGGAACACCTCAGGGTCTAAAGGTAGGCCACTTGACGGGTATGCGAGACATGGTAAAGACGTGCGAGCTGCATTGTGATATACGGGGTATGTCTTCTGTTAGGCACCTAGCAAGGCGAGAACTCAGGTTATGACATACGGGGTATGGCTCTAGACTAGTGTACTTGATATGGAAGGCGCATATACGGCCTATCACGATGTACGACCTTGACAATTCCCGGATGTACACAATGCGCGAGGGCCGCATCGAGTACACGTCCTGACTAGTGTATAGTTGACGTGATGAGGACGCATGGGACGCATCACGATATGGAAGGCGGGACGAGGCAAGGACGTATGGGATGCGTCGCAACCCAAATGGTATGCCTCTTGTCTAACGTATATAACATGGTGAAAAAGCATATGATACAGCATGCTATACGGGGTATGAAGCTCATGCCCCTTGCTTGGTGCAAAGAATGAGGCGAAGATGTACATGATGCGTTATGACCCACATGGTACCCCTTCTGACCGGTGTGTAATGACGTGGTAGAGACACAAGGAATGGATCATAACATACAAGGCACAATAGGGAAAAGACATATGGGATACGTCATGACATAACAGGCACGCCTCTCGATCGGTGTCTGAATGATTAATGGAAGATGCATGGGGTGCGACCGCATCTCATGGAGTATGACAAAGTAAAGATGCAAGGAATACATCACCACATGACGGGTGGGACTCCTGACGGGTGGACGCGTGATGACACGACACAGCAAGCACATAGGGGATACGTCACGAGAGAACAGTACGCCTCTTGACAAGGTAAGGACATATTGGAGGTGCCGTGACATACGGGGTATGCCAAAACAAAGGCGTATGGGATACGCTATGATATAAGGGTTGTACCTTCTGACTAGTGCTTGGGATACGAGAGAAATGTACGAGGTAAGCTACCATACATACAACATGCTAAGGCGAAGACGGATAGGATACGTCACAACATAATGGACATGCCTCCTAGCTAGCATACAAATGACACTGTGAAGACGCACGAGATATGCCAAGGATGCATAGGATGCGTCCCAACACACAGGCATGATAAGGCAAAGACGTATGGGATACGTCACGACATAACTGGTATGCCTCCCGATGGACACGCGACGCTGGGGTTGACTCTTTCTCACAATCCTAATAACCACGTCCTAAGTCTATGAAACCTAAAATGGTTGCACACGATTTGGTCAGCATGCAACGCTCTATATGGTATGACTGCAATGATTCGTGAAGCATAGAATGCATTATAACTTAAATTTGACTTGACTGATGTACAACAAGATATAAATCCATACGAACAAACTAGTTAACGAAAATCGTACATAATGCGTAATTAGATCGCAATAAGAGAAAGAAAATGTTAGATAACAATCACAATCATCACATCATCTCTCTTCCATCCTTATTCCTCCACACACTCGTTGGTCCAAGTCTCTTTCCTAGGATTTTGGTATGGGCTCACATCGTGGTCCGAAGGACGCGTGATGCCGTCGATTATTGCGGAAAAGTAAATCATCGATCAGACAATACAGTTCGTTTTGATGTACCACGTTCAATGACTAAGAAATCGACCAAGTTGGATTGTTCTTTCGGAATAACTCGTCTTTTGTCCTTTCGCGAGATGCATTAGTTCGAGTTTTGACTCCCTTTGAGCGCATCTCAGTTTTTTAGACGTGGTTCGAGTTATTCTTCTAGTCCAATCGTTCGTTATCGTCCATGACTCGTTCCCTTTTATACACGTGGATTCGTGTCTCGATTTTTGGATTTACAACGGGATCTTTTGAATCTATCGAGAGACGTAACCATGCGTTTATTTAGTGATGGAATCACTTTTGGATTTTATTTTAGGGAACGGACTCATCGCGTAACGTGTTTGTTCTTAGCGTCGAGGATTCGTTTGCTCATTTTGCTACACGAAAAGACGGCGAGTCTTATTTGAGCGCACGGTAATCTTTCGGCTAACAACAATCTCTTATTCTTTCCGATCTACGGGATATATCACCTTAGTGTGGTTATAGAAAATCAACGTTTCGTTGAATTGCATGTTTATTCGAGGCGAGGATATCACCGTTCTCTTTCCTTTAGGCACGAATTAAGCAAACACGTATATCGGGCCATATTTCTTGCAGTTTTGGTAACGGTTGAAATGATCGAGTCGTTAGTCAAAACTCACAGTCTCGTCCATATGGCGCGATTATATGGTTTGGCTTAATTCGGCTTCAAAGTTTTAAACGGGGTATATACTTGTTCGAGACACGTATTCAACGGCATTGGTTTATTTTATTTAACTACTCTCGGGATTGAAATATATCGTAGACTCGGAATGATTTTGGTCGTTTAGTTTTTTTTTCTTTTCTTTTATTTTCTTAGTCACCTTTGCGGACACATCCATTTCTCTTAAGAACGACGCGAGGCATAATGTAAAAAAGCTCGTCTTTTATTTGGAAGGGACGGGCTACTTATGCGAAACTTTTCACGTTACGACAGGGTCATTCAAGACAGAAATGTTCTTCGTTTTCATTTCGTCATGATCTCGTTTTATCCCAACTTATTTAAAGAATGTGAATAACGGCTACTGTTAATATAGTCTTTTGTATCGAGATGTAACTATCCTTAACACCGAACCGATTCATACTAATACGTGCTTACGTCATAACACATTTCCTGAACATGTGCCTTTGTCGGGACACCGAAAGGGACAAGGCGGGTCGCACATGTTCATTCATATGAGATGACTAAGTCGTTTTTAGTTCAAATTGTTTCGATGTTTTAGGGTAATTAGTATGTCGATTCACGAGTATATATTAACACATCGTCTCATTTTCTTTACCTACTTTAGGATTTAGACACGTATCGTGGCGGTTTGAAAACACGAATTGATTCATTTATCACATCAAAAATAGTAACGGGTGATCCTATGGAAACTTCTAAGGCTACTATATGCTGACACGGCTGACCGCGGGACCTCACAGGACCGCACAAATTCGCCCCTAACGAATGGATGGGGACCCTTTGGCGCCTTACTGTAAGGGGGAACTTACACTAGCCTCTTTCGAGCGACGAATGGACTCTCGCTAGAGGTTTCGCGGAAATTACCCAAAGGGTTTGCAATAATGCACATGAATGCATACGAAAAGAAGTAAAACGATCCGTCCCCGTTAAGGGCTTAATACACGCCTTCCGGAATCAAATTTCTCGCTTCCCCAGCAGAGTCGCCACTTGTTAGACGAGGTGCCGCGGCCTAATCTCCCGAGCGGACCGGGGGGTGGACAACCTCATGGCGACGTAAGCGGTGATTGGTGCCGAAAGCAACCAATCGTGGAATCAAGCTGCTCGGCAGGACCGGAGCTCGGAGATATGGAAGAGTCGCCACCCACGAATGGGAAAATGAACACCGATCCCTTGCGGGAGACCGGTGTGGGTTCGGGAAACTTAGGTACGAGCCGAGAAGGCTAGCTCCTTTCCGGAGAAAGGCTACTAGGCACCCCGACATCGCCCGGTTATGAACCACCGGCCTCCTACTCAGCATGTTAGGCGATAACGGACTAATCGTATACTTCTTTAAGTTTAAAATTCATTTGAAACCCTTTTCTTTCTCTTTTTAGAAACCATTTTGAGCATATGATATTGAAAAGCCACCTCAGTAAAGAATCACCCATTTATGTTTATACATACACAGAGAGGGAAGAAAGAAATGATTTATTTACAACCGTATTTAAATGTTATGTTGTGTGTTTATTCTACACTAACTTATTTCCCCAAAACGAGTTTTATTTACATGGTTCGCACCTTAATCGCCGTTGGAACGATTTAGGAGCGTCTTAAAACCTCGTTTGATGAAGCTTACCCGAATCGCCGTTGGAACGACTCGAGTATTTGAAAACGTTTGAGATAAAGAACCTTTTAATAAGAAAACGTGGTTAAACATACAAGTCAATTTCATTTTGTACAAATCCTTTAAGAAAATGATTCAAAAATCTATTATTTGCAAAGAAAACGATTTTAATTACAATGATCCTTTAATCCGCCTTTGGAACGGATTAAGGTTTTAAAACGTGGTGTTTTGAAGACGATTTGGAATATTAACAAGAATGACTCTATTTATTTACATTAGAAAAAAAAACTCATTAGTTTAAATAATTCAATTGAAAACTCTCTTTTTGTGATTTATTTTCCCCACTTATTTAATGGACTCTCTAATTGTTATAATTACAACAATAAACTTATTTTAACTAATATTTACACTTAAATAAAGCCCATTTGAAATATGGACCCATGAATGGGCTCAAAGGGTAAAGAAAATAATTTGTACATACGTATATACATTTAAATCAAAAATAGAATATAAAATAAGAGTTAATACAAAGAAGCTATATGTATATATAAAAATAATAGGTACAATATATCTATACTTTGAAAATGTGAAAATAATAAGTAAATCCTATAACTAAGAAAATAATTCTTATCCAAAAATAATTTTATTCAATAATCACTAAAATAACCCAAATGTTCCAAAAACTATACATATACATAACTACTATAGTTTTAAATACCAAAAATACCATATGCTAATATATATTAATTATTTCTCAAAATACCCAATAACTAACATTTAAAACATAATCCAAATTAATAAAAAGGAATACATATATATACTTATACTTATATTGTAAAATGGAATAAATAATAATATACAAATATTCTAGAATGACTATATATGCTAAAGTTCTAAAATAATTTGAAAAACATAAATTACATATTTATATATATGTACTAAGGATTAAAAGTTTAAAAGTCAAGAAAAAGGGACTGAAATGGCATTTTTTACATTTTGGCAGATTTACCGACGGAAAATCCGTCGGTAAACAGCATTTAGTGACAGAATAGGTAAATTACAGCAGCACTCCTAAATGTTTCCAGATTTATTCAAAAGCTTTAAATTAAATCTAATTCAATCGTTTTGGGTTTCCGAACTACCAAAAATGGATCATAGTCGAAAACGGAAATTCCTAAACGACGTTTTTTATTTCAAAACATTATTTGAAAATTCCTTTTAAATTAAAAACTTGTAATTACAATGTTTTCGATACCCGAACTACCTTTTATCGGATCACGGTTCGTATTGGGACATCAAAACGAGGTTTTTTATTTTAAAACAAAACCGAATTTTATTTAACACGAAATAAAAATTAAATAAATACGCTAATTAAATAAAATGTGACAAAATAAATAAATGACTAAATGAATAAAAACTATAGCATAAAAATAGAAGAAGAGAATAAATTAAATAAAATAAAGAGTCTAGTCCTCGGATAATACCTTGAATTCGGTGTCTGAGAGTTGAAGCCGATTGATTCCACGAACCACGAGCTCCCATTTTTTATAAAAAATTTAGTAAAACTTGAACTTAGGAAATTTAGAGATTTTCAATTTTTAGGAAAAAAAATGTTTTTTCCTAAAAAAATCAACTTCCTCTCTCTAGAAAAATATCTAGTGTGAGAAGCTCTCTAAGGATTCCTCCCCCCTCCTTTGCATTGGGATCCGTGCCCTTATATAGGGAAACGGATCCCGGAACTTTGGGCGACGCCCAAGTAAAATTGGGCGTCGCCCAAAGTCGTTGGGCGGCCGCCCAACACTAAGTTGGGCTACCGCCCAACATTTGTTGGGCGATCGCCCAACGCAAGGTTGGGCGCCCGCGCCCAACCAACGTTGGGCGTTCGCCCAACGCTCGTTGGGCGTTTGCCCGACGCGGTTGGGCGCCCGCCCGACGACCCCCGAGGCGTGCCTCGCGCTGTCGGGCGCGCACGTCGCGCGTTCCGCGCCGTCGGACGCTCACACGTTGCGGCCGCCGAATGCGCGCTCCGCGCTGCCGGGCGTGCACGCTCAGTGGCCAACGAGAGCGTGCCCCGCGCTATTAGACTCGGGCGTTGCTCGGACGTCGAGAACGTGCCACTCGTGGTTGGACGCGTGCGTCCGACGGACGCCGAGCGCACGTCCTGTGCCGTCGAGCGGTCGTTCGACCATTGTCGACCGCGCGCCGGATGCCGCTAAGCACCCGCGCCATGCCGCTAAGCATACGCGAGCCACCTTACCGGCAACAGCGACCCGCCGTAATTTTCTTTCCTTATTATACGCTTATTATTCTTTATATTTTTTTTGTTTTTCAAAACTTCCAGAATCAATCGCTTCAACCGTCTTGTTGTCAGGTTTTCGTCACAGGTCCTCCGACTCGGTGTCTACAGTACCATATCTAGTAAGGTACGGTTTCTCCTCTCGGATACACCATTGTGTTGTGGTGTATAGGGAGGTGTCCATTGTGAGCATATCCCACATTCAGTTAGATAATTCAGAAAATCATCTGAAAGATATTCGCCACCTCGATCAGATCGAAGTGTCTTTATTTTCTTTCCTAATTGATTTTCTACTTCATTCTTGAAGCATTTGAATTTCTCAAAAGCTTCAGATTTGTGCTTCATCAAGTAGATATAACCATATCGGGTATGGTCGTCTATGAAGCTTATGAAGTATCTGAATCCTCCTCTTGCTTGGACTGACATAGGACCGCATACATCCGAATGAATGAGTCCTAGAGTGTCTGAGACACGTTCACCTTTATTTCTAAAGGGTGTCTTTGTCATTTTACCTTTTAAACATGCTTCGCATGTTTCCAATAATTCAGGATCAATTGAATTTATAAGCCCATCTTGATGTAGCTTAAGCATGCGTCTTTTGTTTATATGGCCTAAGCGACAATGCCACAAGTAAGTTGAATTATCTAGCTTATGTCTTTTGGTATCAATTGCGAAAACAGAAATTTTGTCATCTAACACATAAATCCCATTTTGTGATATTCCTGAAAAATAGAAAATCGAATCTCTATAAAAATCGCAATGTTTGTCTTTTATTGAAATATGAAAACCGTCGTCAACAAGACGGCTAATAGAAATAATGTTGCGAGACATTTGAGGAACGTATAAACAGTTCCTTAATTCTATTACAAGCCCAGAGGGCAAATTTAAAACATAATCTGCAATTGCAAGGGCGATAACTCTTGCTCCATTTCCTACTCGCAAGTTTATGCTTCCTTTCTTTAATTCCTTAGTCCGATTTAGTTCCTACATATTTGTACAAATATGAGATCCACATCCGGTATCAAGTACCCAAGATTCAGACTGTGAAATTGTATTTATTTCAATATAGAACATACCAGATGTTGAAGTCCCGGCTTCTCCCTTCTTGAGGGTAGCTAGGTACAATAAACAATTTCTCCTCCAATGCCCCACTTCACCACAATAGTGGCACTTGCCTTTGGGCTTCTTTATTTCCTTTTCCTTTGTTTCGGTGAGCATTGCCTCCTTGCCCTTTTCAGGATGGTTTGGATCGGGAGATATCCCTTTCCTTTTCTTTGATCCTTCAATAGCAAAGCTTGGTATCTCCTCGTTTTCTTTTATATTGGGCTCGACTGTCTCGAGCATATTTGCAAGCTCTTCAAGAGAGGTTTGCAAGCCACTCGATTGGTAGTTCATGATGAACTGCGAGTAACTCTCGGGGAGTGACTGAAGAAGTAAGTTCTCACTTAGTTCATGGTCCATCGCATCTCCAATACTAGAAAACTTGGTGATAAGGCTAATCATCTTGGCACAATGTGCCATTACAGATGTGCCCACCTGCATCTTGCATCCATATAACTGCTTTGTTATTTCGAAGCGTTCGCACCGAGTTTGATTCACAAATAACTCTTTTAGGTGCTTGACCATGGAATAGGCATCCATATCTGCATGTAGTTGCCCTTTTACTTCCGGTGTCATAGATGCAAGTATGATGTCTCCCGCTTGATCGTCATCAGCCTTATGCTTCAAGTAAGCATAAAACTCTTGGTAGGGAGCATCATCCGTTGGGTAAGGGGGTATCCGTGTATCAAGTACATACCCTTTCTTCTCGAACTTCAAAACAATTTTGAGGTTACGAAACCATTCGGTGAAGTTTGAACCATTCAACTTGTTATCGGTAAGTATGTTTTGCAGATTGGTGTTAGTCATGATTTTAAGAGTGTTTAATTAAACCTGAGAGTGAGAAAGAGTAAACGTATGTTATTCATTTGCTTTAAAGTATATCAATCTAAAATTATAGGCCTTTTAGTTTATTTTAGATTGCTCCCACTATTTTGCCAAATTAATAGCCCTCCATATTAATTCGAAGAATTTCACAAATCCTTTAGTGAGCTAGGATCCTAACTCCTGAGATTTCGCCTTGAGTTTGCTCAACAAGCTAGTCTCATTCGTTAGGTAGATTCATGTAATCAATCACATCCTTAATGTGATTCCTAGGTTATTGGGTTACGAACCACATTAGTAACTAATATGCTATTCACATTAATCCCAACCATATTGCCCATTAGTTTATGACAACATGAGTTTGCTCATCCAATTATCATAATCTAATTTAAGTATTACCCCATATTCATGAAAAGTAATTTTCGATAATTCAGGTGTTACCGAAAGACCCCGAGCTTGAGTTTGCTCAACAACCCAAAGGCCCCCATTACTGCCGGCTGAATTATAATATTAGGGAGGGGCAACCGATTTTAATAACTTGTTTATTTACTTAACTTTTTAATGAGGGATTTTATTTTAGGTCTCATAATCTAACTTAGTCTTGATTTGCTTTAGCATACATCAGACACATACATTGGTGTTATGGACATATTATCTAAATTATTCCGTCGAGCCAGAGACGGAATAAAAGGCCAAACCTAGGGAAATACTAACTATTACATATTTCTCTTTAGGTCCTCCGTCTTCTCCATGGCGCCTTGAAATTACATATTAATTTCTATTCTACTAAAGAAAACTTCAATTGAATTGGAGGGAATTAGATGAGAGGAGAAATTACAATAGATAGTAGATAGGCAGGACTCGCAGGCCCTATTTCAAAAATACCAAAAGACTAAAAGAGGGTCCAAATATGTCCATAACTCCAAACATGCATAGACTCAATTAAATAAATTTAATTGGTTGATTACATAAGTATTTTATGTAATATTTAGGTTAATCACATTAACTCATCAAATTAACTTTCATCCAATTTTACTTATAACAGTTTCGTATCCTTTGATATTAAACTTTTAGATTAATATAACTATACAAAACTTTAATTATGCACGTCCCAATTATTTTGATTTTAATTCATTTAAAACCTTTTGATTTACAAATAGGTAAAACAAACTTTTAAATAAATTTTCATTCGATAATCAAAACAGAAAACTATTAATTTCTCAAACATATACATATATATATATAACTAATTTTAAACGATTTAAAATTAAGTGGGTCTCGGGACGGGTCCGAGGTTGGGCTGCTGCCATTTGGCAGCAGCTGCTAAGCCCAAAATATACCTAAAATATCATCAATAATTACATTAATATTGCTACGAATTTATGCTATTTATAACTGTTTAGAAAGCTTTTACTCTCGAATATGTTTCTTTCTTGTAAGGTACATAAATATTTGGTAAAATCCAAATAGGAACGAAAAGAGCTCAAAAACAGAAGAAAACCCCTACAAAAGAAGTCGAAGACGACAGAAATTAATAACGCCAAATCGAGGACACGAACGAAAGCAGAAGAGCCGAAAAACGTTCCGTGCCGCGACCGCGGCCCCCACATTCACGGTCGCGACACGGGTTCCTCAGTTTCTCCTTCCCTTCCGTTTGAAGACCAATTGATGCTCCCCCATTCTCGGTAGAGAATTTAATATTCTCGGTACGAGCAGGAGTTTGTAGAGGCCTAGTTACACACTTTCATTTTCGACGAAACGCGATCGTTCGGGTGGATAAAGACGTCCTTTCGCAACAGACACGATCCTTCACAACGGACACGACACTTCAATCAAGACTCTTCAACATCTATAAATAAAGAGTTGATGGAGAGTTGAAGATATGTAGAAAAAAGAGATTAGTATAGAATTTATGCAGAAATTCCGAGTCAAGTGATTCAGAAGTTAGATTTCGATTCTGTAAAAAGCAATATGATGTACACACATTGTTTATTCAATAATAACAAGTTTAGTAGCGTTTAGACATTGTTCCAGTTTAGTTTTCATTTTGGTAGTAGACCGACCTAGTCTCTATTACGAAGATTCAGCGAGAAGATTGAGTAGAGGATCCGCCCATGAGCCTGACAAACTCTAACGAAACCCAAGGAAAGGATTGACAACCCGTTCACTTGCAAGTCGTCGAATGTTTCCATGCTCCATGTTCTCTGTAAACTTGTATCAATTTATATTTCATCTAATAAAGTCCGTTCTATTCGATAGATTTTTATGCAGCACTTATGGTAACCAATCCACTAAAGTGACTGCTGGTGTTTTCATTAAAACGTATTTAATCCAAAATCTTTACAAGGAAACTTTGTTGAACACTTAGGCAAATTATTATCTCGAAAGAGTTTTAATTTGATTAAAGGCAACTATCCCGGAAGGGTTTTGTCATGTTCAAAGCCAATTAATTAGAGGTTCCGTCATTTATTTCATCTTTATAATTCGTACAAAGTTTAAAGTTGTTTTCTTTGCTTAATGCAAATAAATACATTTGTTTACTTTTCTAAAAAGTACTAAACGTTGCTATCTTGCAAATTCATTCTTAAATCAGAGTATTTTCTAACGTTTTCATAATCTAATCTAATTCTCATTCTAGCAATTTCAAAACCAAAACCGATTAAACGATTTTTCCATATTATAAACCTAAAAGTAAATTTAACCGATTGTAAATAAGTTTTGTTTAAAAAACGTTCCCTGTGGGATCGATATCTTTTATTACTACAAGCGTATACCGTGCACTTGCGGAAATCGCTCAACAAGTTTTTGGCGCCATTGCCGGGGAACGCCAAAATTTTCGACAAAATTTTAAATTTTTCGTGTTTTATTACGAATCTAGGTTTATTCATACTTATTCAAACTTTTATATTTTATTTATTTTCAATTACTAACATATTTATTTTTCAAATTCTATTTTGTAGGTAGTTTCGGTTCGTGAGAAATTTCAAGTTCATGCGCAGTTCTCGAAGTTCAGGCACGTCACCAGATCCTATTGACCCAGAAATTGAAAGAACTCTTAAAAAGAACAAGAAAGAAAAGAAAAAGAAAAACAAAACCCCAATAAAAACTAGAATTACCGAGCTAGAAGTTATGGCCACACTTATGGATTACGCTAGGCCAGGAGTGGCCGGTGTAACAAACAATATAGTTAGACCCCAAATTAATGCAAACCAATTTGAAATTAAGCCTGCGTTGCTTAATATGTTGCAAAATAACGTAACATTTTACGTGTTACCTAACGAAAATCCAAATACCCATTTGACAAATTTCTTAGAAATTTGTGACACTTTTAAAATACCAAATATGACTGCAGAAGCAATCAATCTTCGCCTTTTTCCTTTTACTTTGAAGGATCGAGCCAAAGAGTGGTTAACTTCTATGCCAGCCGCAACATTTGAGACTTGGGAGCAATTAGCCCAAGCATTTTTATCAAAAAAATTTCCTTTAGCAAAAACCGCAAGAGTCATTAAAGAGTTAACATCTTTTTCTCAAAATGATAATGAAACTCTTTATGAGGCTTGGGAACGTTTTAAAGAACTTCAACGTTTATGCCCACACCACCAATTGCCCGCCGAACTTTTAATGCAAACATTTTATAATGGATTAAATCCTACGACTAGAGGTTCATTGGACGCTATGTTTGGAGGGTTATTCATGAAGAAAATATCTGCCCAAGCAAGAGAACTTTTGGAGGAAATGGCAATCAACAGCAATATGTGGCCCGCGGAACGTGGACACGTACCATTAGCGAAACCATCATCCTCAACTACTTCATCAGTTAAAGGTATAGTGAATCTTGATCCAGTAGCGATGTTGCAAGCCCAATTTTCTGCCTTATCGCACAAAATTGATAAGTTTATGGCACCGTGTGATCCTAATGGTAACTCAATCCATACGGATGTGGATTACGAAGGTATGAGTGAAATTGAACAGGTAAATTTTGTCCAAGGGCAAAACCAAAATAATAACCCTTATTCCAATACATATAATCTTGGATGGAGAAATCATCCTAACTTTAACTGGAGAGATAATAATAATAATACTAATGCTAATCAAAATCGTACTGCTAATTATCAAAATCAATCAAGAGATACGATTAGCACTTTATCTTCTAAAATCGACAAATTTATTGATGCTATGAGCGGAAAAATAAGTAATCACGACGATGGTTTTAAACGGATCGAGAATAAATTCGATCAGCTTGTTAAAAACTAATCATCTAGCATCCATAATTTGGAGATTCAAATTGGACAACTCGCTAAATCAATTCCATCCCACAAAGAGGGAAGTCTTCCAAGCCATACGGAAGAAAATCCGAAAGAGCATGTTAAGACTATCACTCTTCGTTCAGGGAAAAATTACTTAGGCCCGGAAATGCCCGGAAATTCGACCTTACCTGGAACTGATTTACCGAAGCCCAAAGAAGATACATTAAAACAAAAAGATACACCAATTGACTCTAGTACAAAAACTTTTGTACCCAAACCACATTTTTCACACAAAGTCCGCAATAAGGACTATGACAAACAACTTTTAACATTTTTAGATAAACTTAAGAATTTTCATATTAATTTGACGTTTATGGATGAGATTACACAAATTCCCAATTATGGTAAATTCCTCAAAGATTTAATTTCAAAGAAAATCAGTTGGGAAGGAATTTCATCCATTTCACTAACTGAAGATTGCAGTTCGATTGTGTCAAGCAATTTGCCCACTAAACTCAAGGATCCCGGATGTTTTACCATTTCGTGTAAATTGGGAGATATTGAATTTCCCAGTTGTCTCTGTGATTTAGGAGCAAGCATTAACTTGATGCCATTATCTATTTTTAATAAGTTAGGCTTAGAAGAAGACATCAAACGTACCAATATGGTTTTGCAATTAGCGGATCAAACCACTAAAAGACCATACGGTATAATTGAGGATGTTTTAGTTAAAGTTGACAAATTTATTTTTCCTACCGATTTCGTTATTTTAGATTTTGCTTATGACGTAAATTGTCCGTTAATCTTTGGTAGACCGTTCATGAACACGGGACGTGCTCTAGTTGATGTGTCGGAAGGGAAAGTAGTTTTAAGAATAGGAGATGATAAGATTGAGTTTGATATGAATCAAGCGATGAAATATCCTATGGAGGATTTCGCTTGTATGAAACTTGATTTAATTGAAGAATGTGTAAATGACATTGTTCAAAAAGAAGAAATAATAGAACCTATAATGAGTGAGGAACTAGAAGATAAGGACCCAAAACCTTTGATTCGTGAAGATGGACCAGTTCCGCCTTCAATTATAGTTCCACCTAAATTAGAACTTAAAGAATTACCAAGTCATTTGAGGTATGCTTTCTTAGGCGAAGGCGATTCTCTACCTATAATTATCTCTAACAAATTAACACAAGTTCAAGAAGAGAAATTGAAAGAAGTTGTTAGAAATAGGATAGGAAGTATGGGTTCGCAAATTTCTGACTTAAAATGTATTAATCCGAGTATCGTAATGCACAGAATTCACTTAGAAGAAGATAAGCCACCTAAAGCGGATAGGCAAAGACGCCTAAATCCGAATATGAAAGAAGTAGTAAAAAATGAGATTACTAAACTTCTGGACAATGGAATCATCTACCCTATCTCGGATAGTGAATGGGTTAGTCCAATCCATTGTGTACCTAAAAAGGGAGGCATTACAGTTGTAAGGAATGAAGAAGGTGAATTAATACCTACACGAACCACCACTGGTTGGAGGGTTTGTATAGATTATAGAAATTTAAATAAAGCAACTAGGAAAGATCATTTTCCTCTTCATTTCATTGATCAAATGATCGAAAGGATAGCTGGTCACGCTTTCTACTGTTTTCTAGATGGTTACTCCGGATTCTTTCAAATATACATTTACCCGGATGACCAAGATAAAACAACCTTCACATGTCCTTACGGAACATTTGCATATAGAAGAATGCCCTTTGGTCTATGTAACGCACCTGCAACATTTCAACGTTGTATGACTGCGATTTTTAATGATTTCATTGAAGATATCATGGAAGTTTTTATGGACGATTTTTCAGTTTATGGAGATTCTTTTGATTCGTGCCTAGAAAACTTGGATAAAGTTTTGTCTAGGTTTGAAGAAACAAATTTGGTATTAAACTGGGAAAAATGTCATTTCATGGTTGACGAAGGAATTGTTTTAGGTCACAAAATATCTGAAAAAGGATTAGAAGTGGATAGAGCAAAAACTTCAGTAATAGAAAAATTATCCCCTCCAACTACTGTTAAGGGAGTAAGATCATTTTTAGGACATGCCGGTTTTTACAGAAGATTTATTAAGAATTTTTCTGTAATTTCCAAACCACTCACTAATCTACTCATGAAAGATTCCACATTTGATTTTAATGAAGATTGCGTTAAAGCTTTCGAAACATTAAAAACAGCATTAGTCAGTGCACATATTATTGCTAAACCCGATTGGGATTTACCATTTGAAATTATGTGTGATGCAAGTGATTTAGCTGTCGGATGTGTTTTAGGACAAAGGAAGGATAAGAAACTTCATGTCATTTATTATGCAAGTCACACACTTTCCGGTGCACAATTAAACTACACCACAACTGAGAAAGAAATGTTAGCTGTAGTTTTTGCATGTGATAAGTTTAGGTCATACTTGTTAGGTTCGAAAGTTATTATTTACACTGATCATGCAGCATTAAGATATCTATTTGCTAAAAAGGATGCAAAACCACGTCTAATTAGATGGGTTTTATTGTTACAAGAATTTGATATAGAAATAAAAGACAAAAAGGGAGTAGAAAACCTTGTCGCCGATCATCTATCGAGACTTGAAGATGAGAACGGTCCTATAGGTGAAACTAACGGTATACGAGATGATTTCCCTGATGAACATCTCTATCAAATGAAAAGCATCATGTCACCATGGTATGCAGATATTGCTAATTATCTTGCAGCCAATATTGTTCCGGAAGGATTAAATTTCCAACAAAAGAAGAAATTTTTCTTCGACATTAAACAGTATTTTTGGGAAGATCCTTTTTTGTTCAAGACTTGTGGTGACGGGATAATTAGGAGATGCGTTGGTGAAAATGAATATGAATCCATAATGTCGGAATGCCATTCTAGCTCTTATGGAGGACATAATGGAGCTAACAAGACAACAGCTAGAATATTTGAATGTGGTTTCTTTTGGCCTACGATGTTTAAAGACGTCCGTTCATTTATTACTCGTTGTGATAAGTGCCAAAGAACAGGAAATCTAGGAAGGAAAGATGAGATGCCCATCACAATATTAGAAGTTGAAGTCTTCGATATGTGGGGAATATATTTCATGGGACCTTTTCCCCCTTCTTTTAGTAAAACGTACATATTAGTTGCCATTGATTATGTTTCAAAGTGGGTTGAAGCAATTGCAACCCCGACGAGCGATTCTAAAGTTGTCGTTAATTTTCTTGACGATATATTTTGTAGATTTGGTTGTCCAAGAGTCATCGTTAGTGATGGTGGTACTCATTTTATAAACCGAAGTTTTGAAACGCTTATGAAAAAATATGGAGTACGCCACCGCGTATCAACGCCATACCATCCTCAGTCAAATGGTCAGGCGGAGATATCAAATAGAGAACTCAAATGGATTCTAGAGAAAACAGTTTCATCCTCAAGAAAAGATTGGTCTTGTAAACTAAATAATGCGTTATGGGCATACCGTACTGCATTTAAAACACCAATAGGAATGACTCCATACCGCTTAGTGTATGGGAAGGCATGTCATTTGCCAGTCGAATTAGAACATAAAGCCTATTGGGCTATTAGGGAACTTAACTTTGATTTACGATAATCAGGTAAGAAACGTTTGCTCGACTTAAATGAGTTAGATGAGTTGCGCTATCTATCTTACGAAAATGCAAAGATTTATAAAGAAAAAGTGAAAAAATGGCACGATGCCAAAATTAAAGTCAAACACTTTAATGTTGGGGATAAAGTGCTGTTATTTAATTCACGACTTCGTTTATTTCCAGGAAAACTTAAGTCCAGATGGATAGGACCATATTTAGTCGTCAAAACATTCGATTATGGTTCTTTAGAACTGGAAGGTCCTAACGGAATTCGTTTCAAAGTTAATGGTAATCAATGTAAAATCTATTACGAAAATATTTCACAAATAGAAATTCCGTTCGTAACAAGATTTTCTGACGTATAAATCACTCAGTTTTTCGATCACAGTTTATTTTGTTTTATTTCTTTTTATATTTTTGTTCATTTTATTTTATTTTATTTTTTTTTTATTTTTTTTTTTTATTTTTTTTTCAAATGCCAAATTTTGTGATTAGATAACTTTATGTTATGATTTATATGCATAAAATATGTTTATTTCATAATTTTAGATTTGATTTTAGGAATTTAGAGTGAAATTGAAGTCTCAGGCAATTCTCTACCGAGAATTTAGAATCCTCTGCCGAGAATTCTATTTTTCAGATTTGTCCAAATAGGTTAGATTTTCTCTGAACTTACCGAGAATAATAAATTCTCTACCGTGAATCAGGACATGGCTTACGACGCCTGATTTCCGCAAGGAAATCAGCGTGTCGCGACCGCGAATTCAGAATTCTCGGTCGTGACACGCGTAATTCCTGCACAATTAAGTCTGAAACATCCTAACCCTTTCGACGAACCTCTTGACAAACGAAACCTTAAGTTTCTTCGTTCCCGAGAGGTGTAATTTTATACCTTTTCATGATTAAAACAACACCTCTTTTCATTTAAAACTCTTATAAATTAGTCCTAGAGGATTCAAGTTCTCTTACAATTCTTTTCATCTTTATCAGACCTCTGATTTCTTCAAAACACCATTTTTCATTTAGTAACAGAAACTTTGTTTCCTTCAAACCAACACCATGCCTACCAAATACAAACCTTCAAGGCACAATGCTGCCTCAAGTAATAAACGCCCAGACTTATCCAAGCGATATGGGGCGCCTTTTCCTATCTTCAATCACGATGAAGGTAGGCGTTATTGGAATCTCCGTTACAAATTCTTCACCGGAATGTTGTATATGGATGAATTTCTCAACAGCCAAATAGGCATTACTGATGACATGAGCCGCTATATGGAACACCTAGGGTGGACAAAATTCGCCCAAATGCGATTTCCAATAATAGGCGACTGGATACTCGAATTCTTCTGTACCGTGCGTTTCACTAACAAACGCCGAGTACGCTCAGTTTTCGTCGAGAAGGCGAAATCTTTACTTTCGGTTATCCCGAGTTGCATGCTTGGTTTGGTTTTCCCCCGAGGGATACAATCAAACGTCATCCTGGACGAGACATGACATCCTCGGACATTTGGAGAATGCTCACTGGATTCTGGCGATTCAATTCAAAACTCGCCTATAATCACTCTTTTCGCTCCAACTCCATGTTGTATCTGCACAAATTCCTGTGTCACGGTTTATTCGGTCGCACATTCAGTAGTGTGGTCCGTGACATAGATCTTTATGTCCTTGGAGATATATTCCAGGGAAATGCAGTAGATTCTTCAAAGATTCTGATGGAGGGTCTTGTCGCCGCTTCTCGATCCAAGGATAAGAAGATTGGGTTCGGCAATATAATCTGTGGAATAATTCTTGGTACAAAGGGTACCATTGATGTTCCCTGGAGTGATGATGAATTCTTCCCGACAATTGACTATGAATTTCTCGAGCACGAAGGACTTGTAAAACGTGTCTTTCGAGCAGGGTCTCACTTTTTGTCTGCACCGGAACGTGAAACTTTCATGCAGTTTCAAATTGATCGTATTAAGGCCAGAAATATCCCGCTTGATAGGGATGAGTATATAGAATAGTTTAGGTTTATAGTTTTTCTTTTTGTGCATATTTTGTGTGTTTTTGTATTATTTGGTTTCATTCTTTGTTTTTATAATTTTTGTTTTATTCAATAAAGTTCTATTTCATTTTAGTTCATTTATTAATTTTACAAAGGTTAGATATATGTTTGATTCCATTTCTTATCTAATCATGGTTAAATCTATATAAAATCTATAATATTGAACAATCATGGTTTTCTTAATTAACACATATATTCACACTTAATCCAATTTTCACAAACTTCATTCGTTGAGTTTAAAACATTAATTCATTCAATTGACTAAGTTCCTATAATTAATATATATTTATATGCACTTATTATACACTTAATATGATTCTTTTAACTTATATGAATAAATGAACATTTAAGTTTCATTAATTATTCATAAACCAATTTATTACACTTTAATTCAATTTATTAAGGTTAAACCTTTGGTTTTCCTTGCAATTAATGTCATTTATTTTAGTTTTTAAGTGCAGGGACACTTAAAATGTGATAACCCCGAATGGCTATACAGGTCTGAATTGCCAGCAAATCTTAACGATACGGTAATTGCACTCATTCCAAAATGTGATAACCCCGAATGGCTAAAAGACTTGCGCCCTATTGCCCTGTGCAATGTACTATATAAAATAATTGCTAAGGTTCTTGCTAATCGGTTAAAAAAGGTTCTTCCATATATTATTTCTGAGAGTCAGTCAGCTTTCATTCCTGGTCGATCAATCATTGATAATGTTCTGGTGGCTTTTGAGTCTCTACACTTTATAAAGCGAAAGAACAGAGGAGCTACTGGCAATGTGGCATTGAAAATTGACATCAGTAAGGCATATGACCGTGTTGATTGGGGATTCTTACAAGCAGTACTGAATAGACTGGGCTTTCACCAGACTTGGGTATCATGGATCATGCTATGTGTAACGACAGTGACATATTCAGTGGCCGTGAATGGCGAAGTGACTGAGCAATTCACACCTGGACGAGGGTTGAGGCAGGGTGATCCTCTATCCCCGTACCTATTCATACTATGCACTGAAGTGTTCTCCAGACTATTACACCGTGCTGAAACTGAAGGCATTTTTCAGGGTTGTCGAATTAAGGCTAGAGCCCCCTCTGTATCCCACCTATTGTTTGCTGATGACTCGTTCCTGTTCTTTAATGCTTCTCTGGAAGAGAGCAAGGTAATCCTGGATATTCTACACACATATGAGAGAGCTTCTGGACAAGCTATTAATCTTCAAAAGTCTGGTATTTTCTTCAGCCCTAATGTATCAAGCCAAATGCAACATGCTATACAAAACCTTTTACAAGTCGACTCCCCTCTAGACACTAGTAAATATTTGGGCTTGCCCTCCTTGGTGGGTCGCTCCAAAGCCTCTATTTTCAGCTTTCTAAAGGATCGATTGAAGAAAAGGCTTTCTAACTGGGGATCCAAGTTGCTATCCAGCGCAGGTAGAGATGTCCTGATTAAAACAGTAGCTCAAGCTCTCCCCACATATTGTATGAGTGCTTTTCTGCTTCCAAGGTGTCTGTGTGATCAGCTTCAGAGGATGATGAACTCTTTCTAGTGGGGAATGAAAGGTGACGGGAAGAAAGGAATTCATTGGTTCGCTTGGAACCGGCTCTGTAAACAGAAAAGATGCGGAGGTCTGGGATACAGGGATCTTCGGTCCTTCAACCTCTCTCTGCTTGGTAAACAAGGTTGGAATTTTATCAATAACCCCGATGCTTTGGTAAGTCGTTTGTTCAAAGCAGTATATTTTTCGGAAGGTAACTTCCTCAATTCCAAACTGGGCACTAATCCCAGTTATGTTTGGAGTAGCATTTGGGGTTCAAGAGAAGTTCTTCGGCTAGGTATGAGATGGAGGATTGGGGATGGAAAAAGTATCCGAATATGGCAGGACCCGTGGCTGGCGCATGATGGAAATTTCATACCCACACCAGGTGGTGACACAAATTTAGTTCATGGGAGGGTCTCAGATTTGTTTATACATGGAGGTGGCGGATGGGACCGGGAGAAGGTGAATGGCCTATTCATAAAGGAGGAGGCTGAAGTTATACAGAGTATGGTGGTCCCAAGACAAAAGCGAACAGATAGGTTAATTTGGAACTTTTCCAAGGATGGAAGGTACTCCTCTAAATCGGGATATCGAGCCCTGGAGCAGTCTAGACAACCGCAATTGAAGATTCAGGGTTGGGAGGAAATGTGGCAGCTTTGCATTCCGCCGAAGATTAAAATCTTCCTATGGAAAACGGTAACCAATTGTCTGCCCACTAGGCTCAATTTACACTCTAAAAAGTTAAATGTCCCTCTGAACTGCTTATTATGCTCTGGTGAAATCGAATTCGTATGGCATTTGTTTTTGGAATGTCCATTTGCAATGGCTTGTTGGCAGAAGGCTGGTTTATCTCCACCATGGGATAGTACATTGGAATTCCCAGAATTCTTCCTTCAACTATGTAAGCGTTCATCTGAGGATTGGTTATGTAAGGCTGCGGTTATGCTATGGATTATTTGGGGTCAGAGAAACGCAATGCTATGGACCGGGAAACACGATTTGCCTGAGGTTGCTGTCCTGCTTGGGCTTAATTTCTTTTCTGAATGGAAGTTGCAGCAGAACACTCCAATGATACGGATGAAACAACAACAACCTGTAGTTTTTCAATGGACTAAACCGTCCCCTGGCAGGCTGGCTTGCAACGTAGACGCTGCCGTCTTCAGCTCTTGTGGATCGTATGGGTGGGGAGCAATTATCCGAGACGAAGCTAGAAAATTTGTAGCGTGTAGAAGCAGCTCGGCCACTGGCTCCCATCCGGTTAAGCTTCTCGAAGCTCTGGCTCTATTTGAAGGAATGTACTGGGCCCAGCAGATGAACTTCACAAACATTGATTTCGCCACTGACTCAAAAACAGTAGTGGACGCAGTCGGAGCCTCGACGCATGATCTCTCTGAATTTGGAAGCACCATTTTGGATTGTCAACAATTTCTATTAAGTCGACCTGATTATCAAGTTTCTTTTTGTCCTAGATTAGCGAATGGAGCAGCTCATACTTTAACTAGGAGTGCCCTTTCTAATGCTAATCCGTTTATTTCTTTAATTTGTCCGAGTTTCTTGGAGTCTGTACTTCTGAAAGACAGTTCTTCTTCTTAATAAAGCTCTGGTTTTTTCAAAAAAAAAAAGTGCAGGGACACTTTATATTAAGTTCAGGAACCAAATCATCAACAAAATTGCACAAACCATGTCAATAGGCATCCAAATAGGCCATTTTGACCAATTCTCTACCGAGAATTAATAATTCTCGGTATGAGCAGCAAAAACGGACGAATTTCAGGAGGAAAATTCCCTTAAAATCGCGTGCCGCGACTGCGGCTTTGCTATTCGCGGTCGCGACACGCGTAATATGTGCCCTTTTGATTCCGATTTTGCCACTATTTTTGCCTCTTCCTATTCCTATTCTACCTATACATTCACCTAATCACCCTATATAACCCTACCTCTTACACAAACCTCAAATCACCTCTATTTTTACCCAATCCCTTACTCCAAACTCTTCCCCAAAAACCTACTTTTACTCTTCCCAATTTATTCACTCCAATTTCTATCCTCTTTTCTATTTCAATCACTTCCAATTCAAACCCCCAAACTCATCTTCAAGCTTTACTCTTTCTCTCAATTCCTTTTTCTTCTTCTTCTTCTTCTCAAACCCTAAACACACTAAATACCATCACCATGGTTAGGACTAAGCGTGTTGGTAACAAGCCCGCTGTTACGGAAGCTAATCGCCTTCGGGTTCAATGTGGAGCTTATTTCGACATCGCTTCGGAGGAGGAAGCCGTTCGTTTCAAACATTTTTCACAAGCCGACCGCCAATTTGTGGATATGCACTTCTTAGACTTCCATTCGGTACGAACATTGAATTTCTCTACTCGAATTAATGCTTTTATTGAGGCGTTGGGTTGGCAAGAATTCGTTAATATGCGTTTTCCGCATATTAATGAATATGTGGTGGAATTTTTGGTCACTTTGACCATGAACAAGAAGAAAACCTCAATCTCTTTTAGGAATAATGGTATCACATACACCATTGATTATGAAGCAATGGGAAATATGTTTGGTTTCCCTACTTCTGATTTTTATGATAAGCCTAAAGATTTTGATAATGATGCTGTTTGGCAAACTCTTTCGAATCAAGACTATTTTAATTCGAAAAACACTTCAAGCAAGTTGATTAAGGACAATTGTGTGTTCTTCTTTCACAAATTTTTGAGTTTCTCCTTGTTTGGTCGTGTGGAGAGTTCAAAGGTTTAGGTTCGGGATTTATATGTTTTGGATAGCTTGTTTAAAGGTTTGAGGATTGATAGCATTGGTATGTTGTTCGATAATTTGTTCCGTGCTTCGAGGGCTACTACCATTCAAATCCCTCTTTGTAATTTTATCACCGCTATTGTGTTGGGAGCTCGGGGTGAATTGGCTGATTTTGACATGTCCACCTACCATGGGTATGTTCCACTTTTGGACATCTCGGCTCTTGAGCGGGCTCATTTATTGCTACCACAAGGTCCCCCCGTCTTTATTTCGTATGCCTCCCGTATTGCCCACCTTCGTGGCACTATGGGTGGTGGCGCTTCAAGTTCTCAATTTGCAGGTACCGAAGGCGGCGGAGAGGCGGTAGGAGAGGAAGGTGAACCCCAAGCTCAACCACAACCCCACCTCAAGCGGATGATCCGGTGGATTTGCGGAGGATTTTGGACCAAATCAATTCCAACAATCGTCAAATGAACTTAAGAATTCATGATTTGGTAGAAAATAATATAGTGATGAATGACAACCTCAACCTTTTGAGGCGTGAGCATAGATCGACTCGGCATCGGATGCTTTCCTTTTTCCGACGCCGAAATGTGGAGACTTCACCTACACCTTCGGATTCCCCACCTCAAGCATAGGTTGTTTTCTTTATTTTCTTTTTATCTTGTTATATTGTGGTACAATTTTAATTTTCCTATGTTTAGTACATGTTCTATTTTTAATTTTATGTTGAAAGTTTAATTTCCTACAATTTATATTTTTTTTTTATAGTATGCCTTATTTCGTATTTACATTTTTATGTTTTCTCACTTTTTGCACCAATGAGGACATGGTCCAATTTAAGTGTGGGAGGAGATATACATATATCATTTCCATATATACGAATTAATGCTACGAAAATATTATTTTGCAAAACAAATAAATGCAACGAATAATTTTTATACAAATGCAACACATTTTATAATAAATTGCAACACATTTTTCATATGTTCATAAATTAACCATAAGTTAATATGATTATTTGTTTAGGTTATCATTATCGTATTTTCACAAATCTCCGATACGATTTTAAGTAAAATTGTCTCGAGTGAATGTATTTTAATTAAATAAATTCTTTATTTTCAATCTCTATTTTATATAATGCAATTCATGATACAATAAATCTTATTTTAAATTTTCAATTAGGTTTATAGGCATTAAATTGAACTAACAATTTTTAGCTCGGTTTGATTTCGTCTTACATTAACACCAATTGAAGTTTTTAAGGAAACTTTAGCCATAATACATGTTGAATTTTAAGTCAATATAGGATGAATGTGCTATCTTTCTTTTTCCCAAGTTACAATTTCAATTTTATATTTCATATTAATTAATCAATTAGTTGAATTCTTAACTTTTGGCCACGATTGAGACCAACCTTATCACAATCGAGGTATGAAAGGGAAGGATAATTAAGTACCGTTTACTTTTGGCCACGGTTGCGACCACCCTTATTACAATCGAGGTATGGAAGGAACATTTAAAGCAAAAATTATAAGCGTGTATAAGTTTAAAGTAACGATTGCGTCCACCCATGGCATGGTCGGTACCTCTTAAGCAAACACAAAGCAATAAAATAAAAATACGTATAAAGTTACGATCAAGACCACCCTTATCTCGGGCGTAACTAAGCAAATAATTGACCCAAGTACTTATTTAATAATATTTCATATATTAGTTTAGGTTTGGGAAAGGAAATTTTGTGCTTTGAAATGCCTTGAGACGAAAGACTCAATAACATGCGTGCTTATATCGTCCCGAATACTTCAATTCAAAATTGAAAATACAAGACGAATGATATATCGTATTTATACTAAGTTAATTTGATATTTTGCGTATAAATTTGCCATGCGAAACTAGTCTTTTCGGCTTAACTAATTTAAAAGGTAATGCCAAGATATATGTTTTATTTTCATAAAGAGATTAGTTAGAGAATAAATTTAGTGAAATTTTGCTCGGGACTAGCAAAAGATTAAGTGTGGAGATTTGTTAAGCCCAAAATATACCTAAAATATCATCAATAATTACATCAATATTGCTACGAATTTATGCTATTTATAACTGTTTAGAAAGCTTTTACTCTCGAATATGTTTCTTTCTTGTAAGGTACATAAATATTTGGTAAAATCCAAATAGGAACGAAAAGAGCTCAAAAACAGAAGAAAAACCCTACAAAAGAAGTCGAAGACGACAGAAATTAATAACGCCAAATCGAGGACGCGAACGAAAGCAGAAGAGTCGAAAAACGTTCCGTGCCGCGACCGCGGCACCCACATTCACGGTCGCGACACGCGTTCCTCAGTTTCTCCTTCCCTTCCGTTTGAAGACCAATTGATGCTCCCCCATTCTCGGTAGAGAATTTAATATTCTCGGTACGAGCAGGAGTTTGTAGAGGCCTAGTTACACACTTTCATTTTCGACGAAACGCGATCGTTCGGGTGGATAAAGACGTCCTTTCGCAACGGACACGATCCTTCACAACGGACACGACACTTCAATCAAGACTCTTCAACATCTATAAATAAAGAGTTGATGGAGAGTTGAAGATATGTAGAAAAAAGAGATTAGTATAGAATTTATGCAGAAATTCCGAGTCAAGTGATTCAGAAGTTAGATTTCGATTCTGTAAAAAGCAATATGCTGTACACACATTGTTTATTCAATAATAACAAGTTTAGTAGCGTTTAGACATTGTTCCAGTTTAGTTTTCATTTTGGTAGTAGACCGACCCAGTCTCTATTACGAAGATTCAGCGAGAAGATTGAGTAGAGGATCCGCCCCTGAGCCTGACAAACTCTAACGAAACCCAAGGAAAGGATTGACAACCCGTTCACTTGCAAGTCGTCGAATGTTTCCATGCTCCATGTTCTCTGTAAACTTGTATCAATTTATATTTCATCTAATAAAGTCTGTTCTATTCGATAGATTTTTATGCAGCACTTATGGTAACCAATCCACTAAAGTGACTGCTGGTGTTTTCATTAAAACGTATTTAATCCAAAATCTTTACAAGGAAACTTTGTTGAACACTTAGGCAAATTATTATCTCGAAAGAGTTTTAATTTGATTAAAGGCAATTATCCCGGAAGGGTTTTGTCATGTTCAAAGCCAATTAATTAGAGGTTCCGTCATTTATTTCATCTTTATAATTCGTACAAAGTTTAAAGTTGTTTTCTTTGCTTAATGCAAATAAATACATTTGTTTACTTTTCTAAAAAGTACTAAACATTGCTATCTTGCAAATTCATTCTTAAATCAGAGTATTTTCTAACGTTTTCATAATCTAATCTAATTCTCATTCTAGCAATTTCAAAACCAAAACCGATTAAACGATTTTTCCATATTATAAACCTAAAAGTAAATTTAACCGATTGTAAATAAGTTTTGTTTAAAAAACGTTCCCTGTGGGATCGATATCTTTTATTACTACAAGCGTATACCGTGCACTTGCGGAAATCGCTCAACAGCAGCCCTAGGCGTCTGACCCGCTGATGCCTTGCGGCAGCGACGGCCAGGCACCGCGCGCAGTTGCTACCGAGTGGCAGCAACCGCGCAATAGCAGTCGGGTTGCGCCGTAAGGTGCGACCCAAACTGCTGTAATAATTTTTTTTTTATAAATATAAAACATATATACATATATATCGGTTTTAAAACGATTTTTTAAAAAATAGGAAAAACTATCATAGATTTTCCGTTTTATCTTTTAGAATAAATAAAACTGATTTTATCAATCTAACCATAAAACTAATAGATTTTGTTATAATGATTATCAACCAAAATTATTAGGAACATGTGCATAACTTATTTTAATTAACAATTAATTAAAACTTATTTATCTTTTAGAACTAATTAATCAAAACAGTTTTGTTAATTAACCTAACTATAGATATTTATTCAATGTGATTGAAAAACTTTTAAATTTTCATATATGAAATAACAGATTTAACGCAGGCGCTGATACCACTGAAGGTAAATAGGCTAACGTATAGCAGCGGAAATATAAAAAATTTAACCTATTT